>NC_142495.1:5064255-5801188 GCF_965113065.1 Corylus avellana
TTTTATGTAATTTTATAACAATTTTAATAATAATAATTGTTGAATACCAAATATTTCCAGCAGGCCCAAATAAAAGGCCCACTATGGTTTAAAGGCCCACACCCATTAAGCTGCCAAGTACATGTTTCCAAACGTATGTGTCATCACCTGGTCCGCCCCCCAAATCATACAGTTATGTGCCATCTTATACTAACTCGATAATTAGGGAAGTATAATCACAATCTCCAACAACCAAATCAAAAGGATAATAAACTAAATCCTACCAAATAGAGTCTGGGTACCGTCTTCAGATCACCATATAACCTCTACAGATAGGACGATAAAATCTATCCTTACTCATTCTCAATTATTATTATTTCTTATTAACTAAATTACTCAAATTCTCATTCAGGCATCGGAGGTGGCACGACCGCCACACCCCCCACTTCGCGGTTTGTCACTACTGATCATTTTTCTTTCTTAGCAGGCCTTTGAATCGACTTGCTATCAGGGTTGACAATTGTCTCACAACAACAACAAACAACAACAATAATAAAAATATGATTACCCGGTTATTAACCGAATTTCTAAATGCCTATAATCGTAAACTCAACCGGACTAAGCAGTTATTTGGTTGCAATTATTTTTGATTATACGATTATTCAGTTAGCGGTTAGCAGCGGTTAATAATTGTCTCGCTAGCTTGTACACCCTAACACCTATTTGGTCTCAAGAATCACGGTTGTATTAACCGGTGGAAGTGTCAGGTTAGATCCAGAGAATCAAATCACTTTTGCTTGAATTAGCCTCTTTAAGCTTTCAACGACCAATTGAATAAATGGATAAATTCACATGGGCCTGTAGACCATCGTAGATTTTAACTTCATCCTTGTCTTATAAGGGATAAAGGAGCAAATTCTTAAATGTGGAAGTTTTTCGAGAGATTTCTTTTTTTATCAAAAAGGACATCACTATTTACAAATGAAGGCTTCAGATGGTTGAAAAAAAAAAGTTCTCTCCATCAGCAGCTTAGAGGAACTTTGTTGACCCAAAAATAAAAAAATAAAAAAATAACATTCAGTTGGTTAAGATAATTAAATTAGACGAAATATACATTTTTTAGGCATAAAAGAATGGAAATACCCTCAAATAATAAATATAAGAAAAACAATTAATCTAAGTGGGAGGGTCTTTTTTTTTTTTTTTTTTTTTTTCAATTAGAGGAGAGCATTTTATTTTACATATTTTTGCGCTTAGATTTCTTTTTTCGCAATTTTATTTAAATATATTAGTTTTATTTGAGGAACCATGCATATGGACAATTCCCTCCTCACTCGAAGCACACCTCTGACTATTGCTTTTCAATAATTAGTTTAACTTCTATAGAGAATCAGAGATCTAGCGCAAACATGCCTTTTGTGCCCTCTAATAATAGTTTACCACATCAAATTTGAACACCAAAACGCTTCATGTGAAAACGCCTGATCATCACACCAATAAGTCGCTACCAAGTTCAAATGTCGGTCTTTGCTACTTCTTCAAACAATTAAGTCGCCATCAAGCTCAAATGTGGATCTCTAATACTTCATCAAGCTCAAATGTGGATCTCTAATACTTCTTGGGACAATTAAGTCGCCAAACGCCATCAAGCTCAAAAGTGGATCTAATACTTCTTAGGACAATTAAGTCGCCATCAAGCTCAAAGGTGGATCTTTCCACAATAAGTTGCCATCAGGCACAATGTTATATATACCAGCATGCATCTGTGCGTTAGTACTAATTAATTGCTTTCCTAGTTTCTATTCTTGGCGGAGCAGAAAGGAACCAAACTGCTGTGGACAATATTTTGTTTCCCTGTAAGTACTTTTTACTATATATATAACCTGATTTATCCGTGAGGATTATGGTATATAACATAAATTATTAAGATAGAATTACTTTTATGTTGATTTTTGTCTTGGATTTGCTTTTGACTCTTTTTAAATGAATTATTATATATATATATATATATATATTTTCTGGGTATATCTTTTGATTTTGACTCAGACTTGCAGAAAGAAGACAAAACTAGTTCGAACGTGAATTTAACCATGGCTGCAAGTAGATGTGAAGAGCATGGAAACACAGAAGTATGTTCCAAATGCATTTATAGGGATTTTGTATCTCAACGTGAGCTGTTTTGGAAGACTTTGTCAGAGAGTGACACTGGCCATAAAGTTTATATACCGAAGGATTATGAGGACATATTCTTTTCCCCTGATTTTGGTTTTCGTTCATTTAATGAAGGTGCAGAGACCAGAATGGATGTTACTCTTTATGACACCAAGGAAAAGAAGCCTTGGAAAGTAGTTTTTTTTAAAAAGTTCTGATCAAAGATCTAATCTCACGCAATGGAGCGACTTTGCTCGTAAGAAGAATTTAAGGAAAGGAGATGTCATCAGTTTTTATGAGCTGAATACCAGCAAAGGAACGTTCCTCATAATTGGAGTGCAAAAACAAGGTTTTATTTTTGGAGAAGATTTCACCACCGAACCCTGAGTTTTTTTTTGTTTGCTTTAAGGTTGTTAGGGTTTTTGCAATAAGTGTTAGAACTTGTTTGTTTTATATTATGGCTTATAAAGTGATTGGTTAGTGAAAGCCTATATATCCTGCTCCAACTTGTAATTTCTTTCTAGCTAGTAATTGAGTGCTTGTTTTTCCTCTGATGATGGAGTACCATTCATTTCAAGAGTTCATAGAATCAAGAAATTATTAATAATCCATATATATATATATATATATATATATATCCTTGAAAATGCCAATATATTGGTATATTGAATGACGCACGTATAGTGTTTTCAGCTAGTGTGGCATGTCTGATCTACCCTTAAATTAATCTTAATTAAAAAAAATGGTAGATTAAACATGCCACATCAATTGAGAATACTAAAAAAAATACTGAAAAAATATTAAATAACATTTCTCTTGTTATTTTGTCGTTGGGATAGAGAAAGTAAAGGAATGCTAAATAGCTTTTACATATTTAACTCTTGATTTTAATTTTATCTTTGATTGCTCGGTAATCATTATAACTTTTACGTACATAGATTTTTTTTAATATCATACACTTATTTTTCTATGGATAAAAGGAGTAGGTAGAGATAGAAAAGGGATGATAGAGAAACAATCCATAATGACGTAAAATTAATAGAACCGCTCTAGCTAATTTTATGAGGCTCTTATTGGCTGTTTACGGTGGAGTGTCAATTGCATTAATTTTTTTTTTTTTAATCCAAAGTGAATTGCATTAATGAGATCATGACTTCGCTCACAATTCTTTGACAAGGTATGGAAGAGAAAGTTCGTGGCAATTAGCCAATTATACTATGGAAGAGAAAGTTCATTGCCACGCCAAACTGTTTTTTTTTTTTTTTTTTGCTTGACTCCAAGGAGAAATTTTGGACCTCATTAAACTAAGCATTGGTGGGTATTGTGAGTCTGTGTTATATAGTCCAAACTACTACTGGCGTTTATTATTATTTTTTTTTAATCATATTCAATTAGAGTTGACGGTGGTTCTAGAAATCCTTTTTTGTCACGTTCGTATGGTAAATAAAAATGTAATTTTGGTATTGCTATTTTATTTTTATTTCTATTTTTTATTTTTACAAAATTTCAGTCATAAAAATTAAACCATACTACATTCAGCAACTACAATGTCATGAAAGAACATTAGATATTCTTCCATCTAAATTACGTCTACAAGATTTTGAAGTGCTAACTTTGCCAAATGATTGGCCGCCATATTAGATTTCCTTGTGTGTATCATAGACTAAGATTAGAGACTATTCAAAATAATTTTTGAATCCTCAATCAAATTACTATACCACCGCTATGAAAGGTCTTCTATTTGAAGACCTTGTATTATCTTGAGTGCATCACCTTTAGGAATGACACATCGTAAGTGATAATAGCTTAAGTGTGCCTATTTTCTCTATTAAAATAAGCATTATTATATTTTATTTTATAATAATTGCATTTTATATTTAAATTGTGAAATATCGTTTAATTATTAAACGTGAGCTTACAAAAATTTTATAATGCAAGCAATATTGTAGGGAAAAAAAAAAAAGGAATTAAAGCCGGGGCTGTATATATATAAGTAGAAAGAATTGAGAAATAGAAAAAAAAAAAAAAAAAATTGAAGAAAAAGAAAACCTTACGTGTGGCCGGCCATGAGTGACAAAGATCAATTCAAGCCAGAAGGGAAAAATTCATGCCTAAGAAAGAAAGGAAAATGCTTGATGTTCTTTTAGTGTTTTTTTTGGTGTCCTCTTAATTGTGATATGACTTTTAAAATTACCAATATATTAAAAGTCAATAATAATAATCTAAAATTCAATGATAATTTTAAAAGGCAAATCACAGTTGAGAGAACATTAAAAGAACACCTAGTATTTTTCAAGATAAAATGGCACAAGAAGACAAAACATGAGAAAGGAAATTGGTGAATGGCAAGGTGGGACCCACGAGTTGGGATTCTCTCAATATGCCGGCTGAATATGTGTAAATAAATATAACGTGAGGAAGAGCGTGAAGAAGAGGCCAAAAAGCAAACGTGGGCCCACAAACCATTCCCTTTGCCTTAAGAAACCGCAGGTAAGCCTATTCCGTGTAGGACCTACGGAATACCGAATGCATGAACAGTAGTAGATCAGTAATGGTGGAAGCCTTTGGGTCTTGGGATTTAATGTGGATGATGCACGGAGGATCTCGATTCTGAAAACTGTGATAGGCTTCTATTCGAAAAGGATAAAGGCCGGTTTAGGATTGCGTTTTAAGAATTTTAAAGTGCTTTTAATATTCAAAAATTTATCTGAAGAAAAAAGTATTCGTTTGGTAAAAAAATTAAAAAGCGCTTTTAAGGGTCTAAAAAAACTTAAAAATGACCAAAACGCACTTTTGGTAAAAGTTTAAAAATAAAACTTTTGCCCAAAAACTCTTTTTGACTTAAAAGCTTTATTTCTCAAACGCAATCTCAAACAAACTCTAAAACATATAAGAGGAGAACTGGGCTTTTGAAGAAGGGCCTTTAAATTGTCCTTCTTATGTGGAAAGGCTTTCCAGTTTGCTGCTAGCCATGAGTTATCTCATCTATCCCTTCACTCCTTCAGTCTTCTAGTTCTACCATCTCTCTCATATTAGGATGAGGTTAATGGATGCAATAATAGAATATTAATTAATTAATGAGATATGATAAAAATCATTCTTTATCTCATTTTTCACTTATTTTTGTACAATATATGGGACCAATGACCCACATGTGAGTCCACAAATCTAAATAGTGAATTTGCAAAAAGATAGTTAAAAGAATAATGTGTAACATGTCTTTTAATTAATTAATTAATTTTACTTTTTCTTATTAATTTAAGATAAACAATATAAGTCATTCTCTTTTAACCATTTTCATAGTGAATAGATGAATCCACCTCTAAATTTGTTTAGAGTCCATATAAGCCTACAAATCTAATGGTTGATTTATTAAATTTGTAAAAAAAGATCGTCAAAAAAATTGTTTAAAGATAGTTTTGTAACATGGCTCTTAATGTAAAGAGAATAATACATTTTAGTCCCCAAAGTTTTATCACTCTTCACTTTTCTCTCCAATGTTTAAAAATTGGCTTTATATACCCCAACAAAGTTTTTGAAATTGTTAATATTGCCCTTAAAAGACAAATATCTCAAAAATGTCCTTAAAAGATAATTAAAAATAAGTTGAAAAAAAGAACAGACACTGAAAAATAAAACATAAAAAACTTTAGGGGTGGTCAAAACCACTCCAATAGCCAAACTACTTGCATGGGCCATAGAGCAATTTGCCAAGCAAGGCCCGTCTTTGGAAGTTGCCAAGCCACCCTTTCGGCCTAATGAGACACCCCAAGCCAACCGAATAAAGACGGCTTAGCCACCCTTTCGACCAATGAGAACCTCAAATTTTTTTCTTTTTCTTTTTTGGTTTTTTAAATTTTCATCAGAGAAGATGGACTTGAGTAACAAATGGCCAACATTGACAATTTTTTAATATTGAAATCAAAAGTGTTAAAAATGGGTAAAATTTTAAAGAGTAAATTGCTTTTTTTTCCTATATATATATGAGTAAAATGCATTTTTTTCCTTTATATATATATATATATATATATATATATATATATATATATATATAGCAAGAAGAAACCCAGTACACTCAACCCATTAACTAGACGTAACATCGTACTAAAACGACTCATCAACCTTAGGCTCAAGCATTAGATAATGTCATAAGTTGCTTGGCTGTGGAAACTCGAACAAGGCCTCCCAACTGGAAAACGATTCTCCTAGTTAGTCCACCCACAAAGCGGAGGCGTCTTTTTAATTGTGTTTTCAATTAACATTTTCACCAACTCTCAAGGTAAATTCCATTTACCATAATGGTTCAGTACTAACAAGTAAACAAGTTTAGATCAAGATTCTATATGATACCAATTCAGTTTATGGTTTAAATACTAAAAAGAAGCTCAATGTATGGCCAAACACAAGAAAAAAAAGCAGGATTTCCAAGAGCTGAGTCCAAAAATTAGGCAGAAATGCTTTCCCACACACTCCCCACCACAACCAGGGAACCACTAAGAGTTGAAACAAGAATATGGTTGCTTGTGGGAACGACCCACCTTTGTAATCCCCCTTTTCCCTAGAAAGAAAGAAAAAATATATATATATGGTTGCCTTTAATTGGATATGGGGATTCCCAAATCCACACTGAGGCAATGGAAGCCTAACGATGATCAGGCCAAGCTGTAGTTTCTGAGGACCAACGTCAGAGAGGAGATACCTGCAGTTCCAAATTTAGGACCTGCAAAATATATGTGTCTAGTTGCAATGACAATCAAGGAAGGATTTTTAGTTTCTTACCTTGTTTATAAACTATAGACCCCGACGATACTCTAGTTGCTTGGTATTCTCTAGCAGTATCTGCCAAACAAACCAATAGAAAATCCCTATAAACTCCTTATGACTGTACTAAGAGAAAGAAAAACCTAACAAGTTCAAACAAAATCAAAAAAATAAGAAGGCAGCATTATCATTGGCTGCAAGAAAAACGTTCTTACTTCTCGAATGTAATTTGCTACTGCTTTGCAGCCTTCAATTGCAAGTTGCATGACGTTTTCAAAAATGTCTATTGGTAACTTAGAATCCATCTGCTTAAGAACACAACAAATGAGTCATCCAAAAAGAAATCTTTGACCTTGATCTAAATCGAACAAGGAAAAACCTTAATGGCAAAGTAATAGAGGTGCATTGAATCGACCAAATAAATTAAACCATTTAACCTTACACTTCACAAAAATTGCAAAAAATTCAAAAAACATAAAGGTAACAAGTTTTGCGCTTCAAAAACATTGCAAAAACTGTATCAGAAACATCAATAATACAATTAATCAGAAAACCCAGAACCAGTAAGCCTAATCCCCAATACTCAGGTTGGCCATGTGGATAATAGTATAATCCATCAAGATATATTACAACCAGCTCTAAACATTCAAAATCCCTAAGGCCAACCAGCCTTGGGAGAAGGATCTTGGATGAACCTTGGCCAAAAGTAGTTCAGCAATTGTTAGGCAGGGGTGGGGATAGAAGTGCATGCAAATAATTAAAGTGGAGAGAGAGGGAGAGAAAAAACTTAGTTTCTTTATATCTGAGGCTCTGAGCTGTTCTAAAATCCATATTTAAAAAATTTTTAAACCACAAAAGCACTGATTGAGCCCAAAATTTCAAACAAGAAGGAATTCTAAACCTATAAGAGGTAGAGAGAAGAATAAATGAGAACAAACTTTCAGATATAACCTGAAGAAGGGTCACTTTGTCCAACTTAGGGAGAAACCCTACAGTGACATCAGGACCTCCAGCACTATCTTCCACATAGTTCAAATCTGTTCACATGACAATTCTCCAAATAAGAATTCATTTGGAAAGCAAAAACTTTAGATGTACCAAGAAAGCAAGGGAAAAACAAAAGGTGTGTAAGTTTACCAAGCAGAGGAGTGCTATTAAGGTACCCGGAACTACATGAAGTAACAAGATCCCGCAATGGGATCCCAGCATCTGCAAGGGCTAAAGTTGCAGCATTGATACATGCAGACCTAGTTCCTGCCAAAAAAAAAAAAATTCAAATTAAGAATAGAATTCGACATGACATTTGTGGTCAGACTTGATTAAATGTTCAACTAGCATCCAGTTCAGAGGCTCTTCAACTTTTTCACATATGCTTTACTGGACATCCTCATATATTTCCTTTCTATGAACAATAAATGTCTGCAGGTCCACAACTCTATGGGCACATTGTGCAGCACAACCCTTAACCAAACACAGCTTAATAATGGCAAGAAAAACATACTAGGATGTATCTCAAAACAAGAAAGTGTGCTGAATTCTCAACCTATTATATTACATAGTAGATTTCCTAGAACCCTTTGTTTGTCTAAAAAGAAAGCAGGAAAGGATAAAAAAAAAAAAAAAAAAGAAGCCCACTGGTAAAATTCCCTCAGCCATTATCACACATGCAAAAAATTATGAGAGAAGGAAGGGTGGGGGGGGGGGGGGGGGGTTGTTGTTTAGAAAGGAGCATGAATTCATGAAAAATATTAAAATGAGCTGATTACCATCCAAGAATAATAATTGTGCACAGTCAAATCTCAACTTACCTCCATCTGCTTGGAGTACTTGGACAAAAATATCTATCTGCAAGATAAGCAAACAAACCTTCAGAACAGAAACTAGCAATACCACACTCATGTATGAAAAGTTCCCAATATGCTGTAATAGAACCTGAGACCGAGGCATCAAATGTGTCAATATGCAAGCTTCCATGGTCTGGCGAATAACTAAAGATATCTCTGTGGATCGCCTGAGTGCAAGGAAACTTACATCAATAAGAAAGCAAAAGATCATACATACAAATTTTATACTCTGATTTGGTGATGCAGCGTCTATAATCCTTAAAACCACCCACAGAAGCATCATTTTCCACGATGGAGAGGGAACAAACAATTGTCAATACTCATTAATAAAATGCTCTCTTATAATTACAAGGTTACAAGGAGATGTAGTTCTTATATTTGAACATCTATTAATGCAATAGAGTGCCACAAAGAAAACAGATAATCTGAAAGGCAGCATCACAATCTGGCATTTACTATTGACAGCAAAATGATATTCATGCTAAAAGGCAAATAAAGCTTGTGAGAATCACAGATTGTCTAATCCCACTTAAGCCACAGGGAATTCATCCTTCACCCCAATTATAAGAGCACGCATGCAAAAAAAAAAACACACTTCACGAAAAGCTTAATTTGCAAGTGAAGCCAAACGTACGTAGGTATTTCTCTTCTTTTATACTAAACCTTCTACATGGTTTAGGAACCCACTTCCAGAGACAAGTCAATGAAGTCATAACTAATTCAAAATTATGTATACCATGAAAGACACTTTGGCATGGTTATGGTTCATCAATTACAAACAGAGAACACATCTAGCCATTCAAAAATTATCCCAGCCTGTTTTTAACCAGCCAAATTCAGTTCCCTGAGCATACAGATTTTACGACCCTCTATATCTAAATTGCAAAAAATTTTCCAAGGACACTTTTCAATGCATATAAAAAACTATAGTACAACACTATTATTCTATTAAGTCAATTATACATGCAATCATGTGGATTTCCTCATGGGAAATACTACAGATTAAATCATGGCAATGTATAGAAACTAGGTGACCCATAATTTTAGAATGAACCAAAGAGAAAAAGAGAATTACCTGTCACCCTTTGGTTTTCTCATGCGATCCCCAGTACTAAAATTAGCCATGCTATACTCGCATCGCACCTGAAAACAAACAAAGACAAAAATCACGAATGCATTTAGAACTAGTTAAAGAAAAAAGCATAAAAAGAAGAGTGTTACCAGGGCCTTGTCATTCATTTGTTGACTCCTATTTTGGACCTGCAAGTGAGCATATATCATTAGTAATCAAAATTTCACAGCAATAACTTGAAAACGTACTTATCTTGCAAATTAAACATCTTAAACAAAGACTCAATGCTAAAGCCTTAAACGGTACCTCTCTAGGGCCATATACTGCAGCAATCACTTTAGTGTTACCCATCTCAAACACAGCAGAACTGAAATTGAAAGGCAGAGTATATTTAACTAAGAAACCACAAATTGAAATCAATTTGAAGAATTACTAATATATATAAAAATATGGTTCGTACCCGTCAGCTTTGGCCACGGCACCAATCTCTGCTCGAATTTGCCTCATCTAAAATAATTTAGAAAACAAGAAAAGAAAAACAGGTAAAAGCAGATCATAAGAGAACAGGTGAACAAATATATGAAGCTAGAGAAACGAATATAGTTCGATATATACTTCCATGGGACGGCGACCATCTAAGCGAAGGCCTTCAGGGCTCACGTACTCCATATCTGCAAAACCCTGTCTATAGCGTGTGCTAAGAGTGAGAGACGCAGCAATGAATAACAGCGACACTAATGAATGCCTCACAGCGCCGTTTCGGTGCAACTCGACGGAACACTCTGCACGCCAAAGTTCAAAACCCTTAACCGACCCAAAAACAAAAACGAGAAGACGGTCTTACACCCTGTGCTGAAACGGTGCCGTTGCTATCAAACGGGGCATAAAAGAAAAATCACAGTATGTTAAAACGTGTCAAATTTACAAATTCACCCTTTAGTGCCTTTCAATCAGAAGTTGAAACTTCGCGCTTAATAAATTAAAATAAAATAAATGCTCCCAAAACACTTCTCGCCCCTAAAATCTCTCATCTAAGCGAAATCATAGAAAAACAGGAGTTCAGAATTTGCGGTAGTGCAAAGCACCGTATATCTGCGGTACTTTGCTTGGATGGCCAAGATTCTACCAGATGTCTTTTAACCCCAAAAAAAAAAAAAAAAACAACAACAACACCGTTTGGTTACAGCAAGCCAAAAAAAACAAAAAAATCTGTCGATTTTCTTTCTTTTTTTCTTTGAAAAAAAAAGAAAAAAGCAGTACAAATTCTCAGATGACACTAAGCAGCCACCGACCGTTCACCGTTCCGACGCCCGACCTATTTTGATTAAGACCGAAAACCTATCTAAAATGGAACCTAGTTTAAGGTGTCAAACAAATCAAATAGAATGGAAAATTTAGAATAAACACTAGTAGGGATATGGATGGAGTCTCTCTTAGTCAAGAGTGTTGCAAACTTACAGATTTGTAGAAAAGGAGAAGAGCCTTCACTATTCCAGCGTCGAGCTGTCGAGGGCTAGACTCTTGTATCATACCACAGATCTGCCACTTCTTTGCAAACACTATACAAGCACATAATATGTCACAAGATCTATCGATCGACAACAAATCATCTCAGATCTGTCGCTGGGTTACAGAAAAAAGTTGACTAAAAAATCAAATGTCATATAAAAGAAAGCAACTCAGGTCGACATATTCATTGAAAATAGGGAAATGTCTGGTTTTTTATTTTTGTCTAATGGGTAAATTTATTATTAAATTTGTAAAATTACATATTAATATTATATATTTAGTAATAAATGTTTTCAAAAATAGAGATGGCAAAAAATCAACAAAAAGTTTCACAATGCTCACCTGAAACCGAGAGCGAAGTTGACCGAACGAGCCAAAGAGGTCACCTGAAACGCTGTACGAAAGTGGTCAGCTGAAAGTTTTAACCGCAGATGATAAAATTTGTGAAAGGGAGAAACGGCGAGATGGCAGTGAGAGAGGACGGCGGTGACGCAGGAGCGGGAGAACTACGGATAAACGACGGTGGACGACGGACAAAGGCGGTGACGGCGTGAGCGTGACGGAGAGAACAGACGGAGTCTGCCAAGTGAGTGAACGGCGCTTGCGTTTAGGGTTCGGGTAAAGTTAAAACTTACAAGCGTATATATATTTTGTAAATTTTAATGCAATTCGGTTCGGTTCGGTTCGGTTCGGTACGGGTCGGTTCGGCTCGGTTTCCACCCGCAACTATTTGGAAGTCTATCGACACCTTCGAAATCCGACGCATTTTATCGGGTTCCGACGGACGGGTCGGGTGGGCGGTAATTCTGAAAAATCCCTTCTATTTAATATCGAATAATTGCAACAGTGTCAGATTTAAACAACGCCGTTAAAAGCCAGCACATTTAAAGAGTAGAGCCGTTAAATTCCCACCGCCTGTTTGCTAAGGAGAAAAAAAGAAAAGAAAAAGAATGTGATTATAAATTTATAATGTGTAAATTATAAGAAACACATTAGTTACTTAATTATTAATCATTTAATTTAATGGTAATACTTAAACTCTAAGTAATAAATTCATATGATCTAATGGTCGTACACTCATACTTAAATTTTATGATCATATTATCTCACAATTAATATTAATATTATCTTAGATCTAAGATCATGTGATACATCATATATGTTTTATAAGAATAAAGTATATAATTATAATGTATTGATTAAATAACACAATAACTTATGCAGACATACTATATGATTATATAATGACTAATGATTATGTAATATATACGATTCCAATTTTCAAAGTATAAACTATCTAATTATAATATTTGTATTAAATAACACAATAACTTGTATGGTTGTACTATATGATTATATCATATGATAAAATGATTAATGATAATACCATATATTTCTTTTATATATATATATTTTTTTATATTAATATATACAATAATATATAATATATATACACATATGCATAAATAACAAAAAAAAAAAAAAAAAAGGTATATAATATATTTGTTATTATTGAGTAAATGAGTAATGTTGATTATATATTGTTATTTGTTACTTAATAAAAAATATACGAGCCGAGCCTAATAAGCGAAGCGAGCCTTATACGAGCCGAGCTCACGAGTTGTTCACGAGCTTAACCGAGTCGAGCCGAGCTTGCTTCGTTTAATATTCAAACCAGGATTTATGTTCACGAAGTGCTTCATTTAATATTCGAGTCGAGCACGAGCCGAGCTTATGCGACCCGAGCCCGAATTTATTTGCGAGACGTTTCGTTCACTTAACGGCCGTACTTGTATTGCTGTGGAACGGAAGAAAATAGAAGCAAAGGAAGCCTGTTTGTGTAAACCAAACAAAATGACGGCAAATCTGTTCTCATGGAAGAAAATAGACACATTTTCTTTTTTTGGCTTGCTGTTACGAAACGGTGTTGTTTTTGGGTTAAAAGACGTCTGGTAGAATCTTGGCCATCCAAGCAAAGTACTGCAGATATGCGGTAGTTTGCACTACCGCATTAAAAATGATAGAGTGACCCAACAAATGCCAACTTCTCTCCTACGTATCACTTTTTTTTTATAAAATAAAAAAATTGAAACCTAATATACAAATGATGCTTCGTTTTTGAAAATTGTAAAAATCAAAAACCACGAAATCCCGCTCTCCCTCCCTCGCCCACCCTCTCTCTCACTCCGGCGCAAGGGTTCCGGCAACCGGCGACCTACCTCCCTCCCTAAGAACGGGTTTTGCTCCACCGGCGAGTAGTCTCTCTCTCCTCCACCGGCCACCGGCGAAGGTCTCTCTCTCTTCCACCGGCGTTGAAGAATGCTCTCTCTTTCATCCACTGGCGGTAAGTAGTCCCTCTCTCTCCTCCACCAGTTTGTTTTTAGATTAATTTGGAGAACAATATAAAAACACCTGCAAAATCTAGGGCTATTCGAAGGATTTGGGTATTTCTTTGTTTTTGCTTTAAATAAATATATATATTGCTATTTTAATTTATGAACACTATTGAGGTTCTTTGAAGAATGTTGAAAGATTTGAGTATTTTTTTCATCCTAATCATTTGAGATGTGAGATGAATGGAAAAAGACTGAAGCAATGGCTATATCCTGCACGTCAGTCTAATTTGTTGCTGGGTTGTCCTTCTTTGCTGAGTTTATTGTTGTTGAGCCTGGTTAATTTGTTCAGATATAATTTGAGTTTTGTTGTTTGTACTGTAGTTACCCTGTTTGCAGCCTCTCGATTATGTGTGCTTGCTCTGCTGTTTCCATTTTTACATTCCAAACTCAGCTCTTAACGAACTGAAGAAACCCAGTTTTTCCATTCTTTCCCTGAACGACCCCCCTCCAAATTCACACTTCTTTTCGGGCCAAAAATAGCGGTTAGGGTATAAAAATAGGGTTCTTTCTAGTCATGAGGCCATGGTAACAATGAAAAATAATGAGCATTTACCAGATAGTCATTGACAAGAAAATGCATCAAGAATGTTAGGTTTAAGTAAAGAACAAACACTGCAAATTGCAGATTTTTCAATTGGACTAGGTTGTCAGCCCCAGGGTTTGGTCCAACCATATTTGGTAATTAAGTACACCCAACCCTCCATCTAACATGACTAAATTGTGGATAGTGATCTCCACCTGAATTAAGTCAAAGAGATGACATATACAATAGGATTGAGAGGATTCATGGATCAAGATTTATGTGAGTTATCATGCATCAAAAAGATATATGTGTAAAATACAGGACTAAGCCTGAAATAAGTCAAGCAATGATTGTCTGAAAGTAAGAATAGTTTGCAGACTCATACAACATGAATTTAATCAAGCATTTGAGGTTTTCTTCTTATCCAATTTTGCTTTGCGAATAAAATGTTTTGCTTTTCATTTAAAATCTCTCTCTTTGAGCATTTTATTAGGGTAATCCTGGAGAAAGAGAGTAAAATTCCGGAAGATTGGAATAAATGTTATATTGTTGAATTGTTTGTAGTTTTTTGAAGATGTATATTCAGTACGGTTTTGAAAAAGAAGATACCGACATTTTATAATCCGTTTTGCCTTCTTACCCGACAAAGTTGGAAAGCTTTTTTTTTAATTTTTTTTTTTTTTTTTCTGCCCTAGTATCTAACCATCAGTGGTGGTGGGGCGGTTCGATCGATAAGCGGTGGGTGAGCAAAATGCACCCCAGCCGTGGGTTTAGAGGTGACCCACAACCGTGTGAGGCTTTTTTCGCTTTCTTTTTTTTTTTTTCCTTTTTTAAAAAAAAATTTTTTTTTCCTAGGCAAAATATTTTTATTATTTTTGGTCAGATAAAACGCACATAACCCCTCTTTCATTAGTATTTACCAAACATTACTAGTTGTAGAAGGCATTGCAATTAAGTAATAGATTAATATGGTACATTGCAAAATTTACAAATTTAGAAAATACTGCAAGTTGCCTAGTTCTCGAGAAGAGTAATACTAAATACTAAACTCATATTTTGTTAAAATTTCACTGGGTTAATGTGGCAACGTCTTTTAACTTTTGATTTTTTATTTTTTTAATGAGGACGGATGAACACTGAAACATTAGCCCAATAGAGTAAAAGTGTTGTATGTAGGATTTGGATTTTGAACAATTTACTACCTAAATTGTTAGCAATCTAAATAAAAAATGTGACATAATTCTTATGGGGCTTACATGTCCAAACAAATAGGTATATGTGGACAACAATGTCAACAGCAAAATTGGGTGGAATCCTAGTACCTTAACAATGCTCTTCAGAGAAAACAAAATAAAAAAAAATAAAGATGTTAAAGATAAAGACCAAGACGTAGAATCGGAATGAATCCATATGTCGTAGAAAAATCAATGGTTCATATTTGATCAGACATTTTTTAAACAAAACGTTGTCGTCTAAACCTCTGGACCCAATGGGAACCTTTGGGCCAAAAAAGCCCCCGTCTTGTCTGCGCTTCTTCTCAAGTTTTTGTTTTCCTTTCTGAATTTGAAGGTTTTATGGGCGTATGCTTGCATTTGGCATCTGGGAATCGAGACCTCCACATCCCCTGCGTGATTCCTCCGTTTGTTTCTCGTGAAAACCTGTAAGTTAAAGATTATGTCTTTTGCTTCCTTATATGCTCCATAAAAGAAAAAAAAAAAAAAAGGGGTAAATTTGTTTGGCTCAAGTGAGCCAAGGAGTCATGTTGGGCTCTTTTGAGTGGACCTTACTCTCAAATGTTGAAATGTCTGATATTTTGTACAACCGGATTGTTTTCCCGCACTTTCTTGGTAACGAAACAGAGCTTAGCTTTTCACTGGCACTAGGGATTGGTTCATATTTTGTTTTGTTATCTGGGTTTTCTTAAAGCATTTGTGTTTTACCAACTCCACTGGCACCAATGGGTTTTGCATGCAAGAATCTTAGTTTTCTTCATTGTTCTTATTTGGGTAATATTCTCTTAAAGCATTTGTGTTTTGGCTAATTTTAGGTAAAAAAAACGTCAAATATAGTGAGTGTTTGTGGCTGTGGGCTAGAATGAGTTTTGATGACGAATGCAAGTCGAGGTTGGCAAGGCAGTTGAAGAGAAGGTCCATTGCCAATTATAACTTTACAAAGAAAGGTAGAAAAAACAGTTTTAATATAAATCTCTATTAAAACTGTTTTTTTTCTACTTTTCTTTGTAAAGTGTTCCAAACTTCCAAGTTGGTTTGTTAAGCTCACTTCTTCAGCATCTCAAAAAGTCATGTTTTAAGCACAGAATTAATGGAATTTGCTTGCATCTTCATTTATAACTTGAAAACACTAAAACAATACAAGATCAAAAAGATAACAACACATTAGAGTTATAAGACTTGAATGTACAACATTTGACGTTTATTAGTGGCCCTTGACATTATATCAATTAATAGTTGTTTGGATTAGCACTTCCTTGGCAGGAGAATAAATTAAGTATTTCAATAGTACAGCACAAACACAACTTAAGGAGTGGCCTTCCACAATGTGTGAAGAAAATGTTGATTTTTTTAACAAAATCTTATTCTAAACAACCAGGATCAACCAAAGGCCTGACTCACTTATAAAGTGCTAATGCCACTCTAGCTAATTTGAGTAATCAACCGTCCAAAAGAGTTCAATTCTATTGGACCAAGTTGTTTCTGGTGAAGCATATTTAAATGTATTTATGTTGTTTGTTCATGTTTTTTATTTGATAAGAAAAAATAAAAATTTTAACAAGCTAAACCAATTTTTCAGCATGATCCACTTCGAATCGAAAGCATTTTTAATTTTCTATAAGTTAAAATAAATAAATAAATTGAAGCACGCCAGACTTTTTTTTTTTTTTGGTCAAAAAAATTAAAATAATAAAATAATAATAAAAAAAAAATCACGGCCGGCGTGCTTCACTGTTGAACACGCCGGGCGTGCTCTATATCTTTACCCATAAATAAATGGGTAAAGATAAACAGCACGCACGCCGCATGCTGTGAATCTGTTCTCTAAATAAACAATTCCTCGAAAACATGTTAATAAACACCTTCGGATTTCAGTTTTTGCGTCTGTTTGTGACGTTGTCTTTGGCTAGAAGACAAGTTAAATGGATAATGGCAGAGTGGGTCATGTCCCACGTGGAGGAACATGTAGCATTCAACTTCTCTTGGACACCGGCACAACGCCACCTGTATTTAATCGGTACAATGACTTGTTATTAGTTCACAGTCTGTTTACTGTTCTTACGCATTTACAAAAGAAAACAAGAAAATATGGGTATTTGTCTAAGCTTTTAATTTTATGAATCATGGGACTCTTCACTGCCAAAATAAAAACTTTGAAAACCTTCCAATTGGTCCAAAAAATAGCTTGGACAAAACGAATGATTTTTATGTTTGGGTCATTGGAATATAAGCTGGTCCAATCTTCATCCACGATATGATGAGCAGGACCACTCCCATCATGCCCCAATTTGGAGTATTAGGCTAGTAGCCCTCTCATATGTTCATTAGATTTGTTTACTTTTGATGTGATAAAATAAAATAAAATAAAACTTTATAAACAAATTGGTATGGACAACTTCCATCATGTCCCAATTTTGTTATTATCATACCACACTTTCTTCCATAGCATCATCACATTCAGAGGCGGACCCAAATACATTATCGGTGGCTACAAATTTTAGAATTATTTATATTGTTTTTAAGATATGCCATTAATTTTTTTTTTTTTTATCCACCATAAACTTAAAATCTTAATTCCGCTCCTTATCTCAATCCCTAAGAACGCATTTACTTTATATAATATGCCATCCACTTGATCATCCTCTAAGGAATACAAGTGACTACACAAAACATCATTTACCTGATTTGCAAGTATTGATATGGAATTAGAATTGAACGATTAAAATCAACCTTCCCAAAAAATAAGCACTTTTTTTTTTTTTTTTCTTACAGCATCTTTATTGAACTCTTTTAATTTAATATTTTTCTAAAAATTTGAGAAAAAAACTCTAAAAAATAAACATTTAACACATTTTATACTCTATTTCAAATTTAACTTTTGTAAGAGAATCTCTTCAAATACTAAAAGAGCCCAAATATACAAGTTATTTGCTCTTTTTTAAACTTATATACTCATTTCCCTTATTTCTCACTAACAAGAAAAAAAAAAAAAAAAAAAATTAAAGTAGAGAAAGATATAAAGAATTTAATACTTGGTTCATTTTAAAAACAAGTATAAATTAAATATTAAAAAATATTAATTAATTAATTATTATTATTTTTTAAAATTTAGCTTTTTAATTTTCTTACATTCCAGATAAAAAGCCGACCACGGCCATTAGGGTATAGAATTGAGATCCTTTCTAATTGAGGAAAAATTAAAGATTCTTCAATTGTTAATTGTGATATTTCATTTTAAATTTAATGGTCTATAAAATGTTATCTGCTTTTATATAACTAAGGTATTAAATATTGACTTTTGTTTTATCGAAATTTAAATAATTTTATAAATCATTAAATTTAAAATTAAGTATCATAATTAAAAAAATTATTAATTTCTCTTCAATTAAATGGGATCCGGATATGCCGAGGGTAAGCTTTAGAATTTAGAAAAAACAAAAAACGACATAAAAATAACCAAAATTTCTCCGATTCCCAACAAACGACTCCGTCTCGTCAGTTAAAGGTATTAGGTACTTTAACATCACAATATCACATTACACAAGTGTCGAAAACCTTCCCGCCATGTCAGACCTAAACGCCGCGCGTGAGTCTCGCTATTGAATTTCTGCCACTGCTACCCCGAAACCCTTTCATAGGAGAGACAGCTCTCCCACCTCTCTCTGGTATATATATATATTTCAGAGCGAGACTTTCTCCTAGTGATCCGATTTTCTCAATTTAGTTTCCTTTTTATTTTCTTTCTCACAATTCACAAAATTTCCTTTTTCTCGGATCAGAATTGGGATCTCTTCTGTCTCCAACCGCTTCGTGGATTTCTTTTCCTTCTCCGAAATGCTTCTCTGTCTCTCTCTCGAGGTTTGATCCTCATTGCGTGTCATTTCTCTGTTTTTCTCAAACTTCCCTGCATTTTCGTCCGCTTTCTTTCTCACATCTTACGAACAAACTTGAGAGTGATCGGTTTTCTATCAACGAAATTTTGTTGGCAATAGAAGAATCAAACTAATCTTCACCATCTTCATCGCTTTCCGTCCACAGATTTTATTAACTTTCAATCCAATCGATTCTCTTCTGAAATTACCCACCATTAAATCCAGTTCTACGAACTCAATTCTATATACCCAAAAATTGATTCATCCATTTGTTCCTTGATTACCTTCAATTATTACAAATTTTCTATTTTTCACATTATCATTCCCTTCCACACCCAGAAAACAAAGCTCCGAAATGAACCAACAGCCACAAAAACCGGTGCTCCAAAAACCGCCAGGATACCGGGACCCGACAGTCCCGGCTCAACCGGGCCCGAGACCGACGCCCCGAAAACCGGTCCTCCCGTCTTCCTTCCAACCGACGAAGCGGCGCAAGAGCTGTTTCCGCGGCTGCTGCTGCTGTCTCTGCGTCGTCTTTCTCGTGCTAATCATCATCGCCGCGGTCGCTCTCTGCCTCTTATACCTCTGGTTCGTGCCGAAACTCCCGGTTTTCCACTTGCAGTCGTTTCGGATCCACCAGTTCAAGGTCACCGTCAAGCCCGACGGCACGTACCTGGACGCGCGGACGGTCACGAGGGTGGAGGTGAAGAACCCCAACGGCAAGTTGTCGTTGTTTTACAAGAAGAGCACCGTGGCGCTGACGGCTGGGGAGGAGGGAACGGAGTTGGGGTCGGAGGACGTGGCTGGGTTCACGCAGGAGAGGAAGAACACGACGAGTTTGAAGGTGGAGACTGGGGTGAGGAACGAGCTGGTGGACGACGGTGAGGGCACGAGGCTCAAGGCTGGCTTCCTCAGCAAGGATTTGGTGGTCAACGTTCAGGTTCGGACCGGGGTGGGATTGATCGTGAATGGTGCGAGGATAGGTCCCCTGCCAGTGAAGGTCTTGTGTGGTGGTGTGAGCTTCAACAGGCTCGAGTCTGGTGTCATGCCCAAATGTACCATCAATACCCTCAAATGGTAACATTTTTAACTTCAAATTGCTCTCTCAATTCGACCCATATTTGATTTTTGTGCAATTAAGCATTTAGTTTTGTGCTTGAAACTGTGAGCTTTTGATAATGCCCATCAGCTTTACATGGGCTTATGAATCCCATCCCATATGATATGATAGCAACAGGGTAACCAATGACAGCTTTTTATTTACATTAATGGATTTTGATTACATAGGGTGGCCGGGTGGGTGTGTGTCTTGAGAGTATTGATGATGGACTGACAATTCTGATTGAGATTCTTGTTTTGCCGCAGGATAAACATACATTGATGACCCGGGCTGTCGTGTTTGGAGATGGGTGATGGTTGGTTGGTTGGTTGAAGAGTGAAATATATCATTTTGACAAGACGATCGGCAAATTTTCTGGCAAACAGAGCCTACACAACACATGAACGTTAGCTAGTTTGATCATTTTTTATATTTAAAATAAACGTATACCATATTCTTTTACTCAGAAAAACAAAGAAAAAGGGAGATTGGAATGGAGGGAATCTATAACAGTCTGACTTGTGTCCATGCCTAAGCTTTGGATCCTTCTTGTGTGTATGTATAGTGGGATGCACATAATTTTTGTTTATGAGGTTGGATTTTAATTGTTTGTTTAATTTTTGTGTGTTGATTGGCAAATCGTTTTATATATATATATATATTTTTTGTGTCTTGTCTTTCTTTTGTTTTTCTTAAATTAGTCAAGAGATTCTTTGGTTGTTGTGGGGTCGGAGGTTGGGGTCTTGGGTTCCTGATGGAACTGCCAGGCTGCCATTTGTTTGTAAGAAGCAAATGAATCGAAATTACGAAATTGGAATAAGATGTAACGTCTTATATTTTGATTAATCTACTTTCTTTTTTTAGAAAAAAAAGGTGCAACATGTAAAGGAAGGATAGCGAGAGAGAGAGCTGATCAGAGAGGGATATGATATCTGCCATGTGTCTCCCAGATGTCTTACGAAACTAATCACCTAATTGTTGTTTGTAGATTAGTGGTATATAGTAAAATGTGTTCATTTGTTTGATATTCTACAACGTACGACTTGGTTCAGGAAAAGCATAATACGACTTTTTGGGTTGGATGTTCCCAACTTTTAAATGTATAGCATCAATCAGTTTGGTGAGTAGCCCACAGATTAGGTTTACGATTGATCAAAAGTATGAAAATGTCAGCTAAAATGTAGCTTCTGCTTTTGTAGCTCTACTTACTAACATGTTTAAATGAAATCCTTGTTACAAACCAACTAGCGACCATTTGAAGAGAAAAACAGTAGTTCAAGTGTCACCATGGGATGGAGATCGGGCACAATTATTTGTTTACATTGCATGCAATATCTGTGGCCCACAAGTAGTTAATTGCACAAGGTATGCTACAGTGCAATATAATGTCCACATTTAGTAACGTGTCTAATGGAGAGAGATGATTGAAATTCAAATTTCAAATTTGAATCGTTCTTTTTACGTGATTATCCATATGCTATGTCAGTAAAAATGGGTCAAATGTGGGCATTATAATGTGACTTTTGTAATGGGGCCCTTGTCCGGCAGATCCTGATCGTCATTAATCCCCACCTCCGGCGGCGGCATGTCAAAATCCTCCTCCATTGATGTAAAAACCTTGGTTTGAGAATAACTCACCACTTGCAAGCGCCGAAACAATGCCCACAAGATCTGTGCTCGCCAGCAACCTTTATGTCTGTGTTCATGTGCTGCAGAAGCCTGAGAAGGACACCAGGAACAAGATTGGCCATGTTTTGGACCTTCAATTTGCATTACACTGAAAACCCAGATGGAGACATTCTAGATTTCAAATGTGAGCACCAAAATCTTGCAGAAATGGTCACAAATATAGAGTTTTTTTTTTTTTTTCTTGTGACATTTTCAAGTGTTGAAATATATATAGAATATAAAATACTAAAATATAAAAGAGAAAGAAAAGATAGCGGAAGCAGAGAGAGATGTATGGGCTACATCTTGTATATTCACCGTATAGTATCAATCAATAACTCTCTATGTATAGAGAGACAATGAGTAGTGACCAAGAAACCCAAATTAAACCCTAAAATATATAAGGAAATAAATAAACCCTACATTACAAATTAAATAACGGAAATATAAAATATTCTAACAAAGGAAATAATATATTATAACATCCCATTTCAAACTCAAGGTGTAAGCTTGAGTTTGGAAAAGAGAATAAATTAAAGGCATCTGAAGTCGATGGTTGGATCAATACAATGCCGGCGAGAAAGGTTGAAAGTGACGGCCAAATAAATACCGGAGACCAGAGACAAGCTGCTAAAAGAATCCAGTTAAGGGCTATGCCGCAACTGACAATGACGGTCGAAGAACGAAAACTAGTTATTAAATCCCTTGAAGGGCCAAACCACATTGTGCCAGGGTTCGCCAATAACAAAGACGAGAAAGGCTGAAAGTGACGGCTGGAGAAATACCGGAGAACGAAGACAAGCCACTAAAAGAATCCGGTGAAGGGCCAAGCCGTAACTGACAATGAGGCTGGAGAACGAAAACTAGCCGCTAAAATTCCCGTGAAGGGCCAAAACCGCATTGTGCCAAGATTCGTCAATGAATAAAGTCGTGGATCACAACAAAATTAAGAGATCATCAGAAGAGAATGCTAGAAAACACTATAGAAACGTCATAAGACTTTTATTGAAAGCCACAGTAACAGAAACGTGGCTCTGATACCATGTTAAAATATATATAAAATATAAAATACTAAAATATAAAAGAGAAAGAAAAGATAGCGGAAGCAGAGAGAGATGTATGGGCTACATTTTGTATATTCACCGTATAGTATCAATCAATATTACAACTCTCTATGTATAGAGAGATAATGAGTAGTGACCAAGAAACCCAAATTAAACCCTAAAATATATAAGAAAAGAAATAAATCCTACATTACAAATTAAATAACGAAAATATAAAATATTCTAACAAAGGAAATAATATATTTTAACATCAAGGTAATAAAGGCCCCATTCTCAAGGTCTGCACGTGGAAAAATGGAGGAGGATTTTGACATGCCGCCGCCAGAGGAGATGATGAACCGTCACCTGGTACAATGAAAGCCCATTTTTTAAAAATATTTTTAGCTTTTTAATTATTATTTTTAAGTTTTAATGAGTTTTTTATTATTAATTTTTTAAACCTAATTTTGAACGGTGAAAAACGGTACCATTTAGTGAAAAATGCTACCATTTTCCACTACAGCAATGAAAATTACCGCATTCAAGCCAGATTCAAATAAAAGAATAGTACCTAGCATTTTTTTTTTGGTATGGTTGTACAATTATGTAGTAGCTGTCTAATGGTTGAGAATCTTGAGACTTATAGCCCTTTAATTGAATAAACTGTTGGTTATTTATTTTGTATGAAGTCCTATTCAATGCGGATATAAAAAAGATAATAATAATTGAAGGTCAGTTTGAATTAGTTTCAAAAAAGTGCGATTAAAAATAGAGATTTTAAAACATACGATGTGAAAATGCAATTTTTTAAAATGTATTTAATCATTTGGTAAAATTGAGATTTCATCTTTAAAATCTTAGTTTAGGTTTTTTTCTTTTTTTTTTTTGTTTTGTTTTGTTTTGTTTTTGTTTACTTAAAACCTTTTCTCCTGGATTTATTTTAATGGAATAAAAGCTTTTTTCCACTACAATGGCAATATGCAGATTAACTGAACACGTACCATTTACTTACAATCTGAGATTTGAGAGTGGGCCTTTAAAAACCCGGTGTCGAAAAGTCAAGTGGGCATTAAAAACCATCACCAAGCACAGGCCAATCCCAATTCTCCTCTCATCGAACCACAGCCGTTCATTTATTTGCAAAAAGAAGTAGTCACAACCAACGGTCCAAATTCTATCTCAGCCAACGAGAACCAGATTCTCATTAAAAGGAAATGGCCTTTGAATTCTGTGTCTCTCTCTAATCATCGTTTGTACGTTTCGTCGAGTTTTGCTCTCCCTCTCTCTCTCTCTCAAGTCTCGCTTTTAGATCGGAGCCAATTTCGAGCTTCATCCATGGCTTCGAAGCGGATCTTGAAGGAGCTCAAGGACCTCCAGAAAGACCCTCCTACCTCCTGCAGTGCTGGTACCATCTTCTTCTACAAACACCTCTTCTGTTGTTGTTTTATTTTTCTTTACGTTGCTTGTTTTTACGGTTTTCTTTGGTTTCCATTGTCGTAAGCTTCTTTCCAGGCTCGATCTGTGATCTTTCTAACTTTTGAGGATCTGAGTTGTATTTTCTGATTAAGATATGTATTTTTTGTTATACATGTGGTTAATTTCCGGGATTTACTTTGAATTCTTATGGTTTCTATGTAATCTTAATGTTTGTATTGGAAGCATTTAGATGCAATGAAAGCGTTTGGTGTGATGTAATTGCATGAGCTTGTTCGGTATAGCATCATCTGGATAGTTACGTGAGCGTGGCGATGGATAAAAATAAAATAAAATTTGAATTGGATTGTGGGGGAAATGCTGAATCTGCTAACTTTCCTTACCTATGTATATAAAGAAGTATCTTGTTAATAACATTGGGTGGTTCTTTGTGATTGCTTTACATATAGGTAAAGTTTAAGAGTTTTTGTTGCAACTTGCGGGAAGGATTAGTTTTACAGGATGAAACAGATGCTGAATACTTGTGGAAGTCTGGCTGAGCTTAGTTAGTGGCAGTGGCATAGCTTTGAGTGTGTTACAAACATAAGGCTATCTCTTAAGATGGCAAGTTTTACTTTAGATGTAATTGGTCTTGATCAATTCCTATTGTTAAGCCTTTTCAGCTTAAATCATCTCTGACATGTACCTTTTTGGGAAATCCAATTACATTAAATGGTCTTTGATCACTGAAATGGAGTACCCTGCCAACACTTTTAGCAGTCTTTGCATTGCATGCTGTCGATAGGGGAAGTATTTCATTTTTTGGGGGCTCCTCAAATAATGAAATGCATGAAGATTGGTTTTTCTTGTTCACACTCTGCATAACTTGTCCCGCTTGTTTCAAACATGCCTCAAAAGTCTAAACAATATCTATAAGTAAAATCTATATTTTAGGTCAACAGTAGTGCTGGATATAAAGTTCTCCAATAGTCTCCACTTTCATTGTACTATCTTTTGGACCTTATATATATATATATATTCAAAGGATGACGTGATATTTATTTGCAATGCTTTCTTCTTTGATGAAAAATGTTTTCTATATTTACTGGTGCGATTGTGTTCAATACTAATAAAAAAGGGGATTCATGCAGAAAATTCCAAAAAGTCAACAAGCTACATAATCATGGTTGCATGGTTGTGACATGACGTGTTATACATTAGTGTGTGCTAACATATTTAGACATGGTTAGAAAATGTTCTTGGGGCTGGGTCATTGCCATGTAGCTTTATCTTTGAATGTGTGCAACGTTTATCTGTAAACATTTTTCTTATCCCAGCCACAAAAAGGGGGAAAAACACAAAACTGTATTGTCTTATCTGAACTGCAGGAAAAGTATTCCTTAATACTTGGATAACGGGTTTTTGAGAGCTCTTTGTCAAGTGTAGTACTATTGAGTGTAGTGTTTTTTGCCTAGTTCTAGCTATTCGTATAATTTGTTCATCTTGTAGATGGAAAAAAAGTTCTTATCCCAGCCGCAGAAAAGGAGGAACAAAAAAAGAAATAAAATGGAACTCTATGGTAAATATCTAAATAACAGGAAAAGTAGTCATTGTATGACGGGTTTCATGAGCTCTTTGTCAAGTGCAGTATTATTGAGTGTAGACTGTAGTGTTTTTGGCCCAGTCGTGCAGTAGCATACCACATGCCAGGTGGATAAAATGGTGGTAATTATGGAGGGTTAAACATGTTATTTTATGATGAATGCCTAGTTCAAGCTTCAATATGTACTTGTTGGAATAGTTTGTTTTCATCATGCGTTCGAAACTGTGGGTTTCATCTATTTGCTTGACCACTTATAGATTGGTCTAAGATGTGGGTTGAAGGAGTTATTTGGCTAAACATAGTTTGATTGGTGGAAAGTCCATAGTATTGATCCCAAAAGTTGCATCATGAACTGTTGATTGGAATCAGTATTACTATTATTTTTATTTAATTTATCTTATTATTATTTTTTATTGGTCAAAAATGCAAAGTAAATTATTCCTCCTGAAAGTTGCGTCTCCTTTCTCTGAACTGATCGTTATTATTATTATTATTACCATGTTGATTTTTATTTTTATCTTTTTGTTTCTTTACCATAGTTGCTTCTTACCCATATCATGTCATGCATAGATTTTTAATGCCTCTACTTATGAAGATATGAGGTTGTAGCTACTTCATCAATACTTTATTGTGTTTAATTTCCGTTCCTTTTATAAATGTAGGTGTGTCTCACTTTTAATAGCTCCCTCTTTTAGGAGTAAGTGCAATGTTACTCAAAGACTATCTCATGTGTTGAACAAAATTTGCATTTCATGGTTTAAACTTCTCCGGTTCTTCAAATAGTTCCCAAGTGTTCTAGGAACATCATAGTTTTCTCTAGCTCTTTCCGATTAATAGAGGCCAATTGGATGTACGTTATTTATTATATATGAATTCCAATCACACAGGGTTATGTATTCAAACATGGCAACTCTATCGATAGAGTTTTTAATTTGCCACTGGACAGCTGCTATGGACTATATTAATTTGCCTAATTGTCTTGATTTTCTTTCTCGTTCTGGCTAGATGTATCTTTTGTATACTTTCTATGTGCTTGAGTTGCGCCTTTGCGCTTTTTTAATAAAATTTGGATTTCTTATAAATTTTTTTTTTTTGAAATCCTAATGACTTAAGATGCCTGATTTTTCTGTTGTCGTCTTTCATTTTGTAAAACTTTCTTGTCAAAACAATCAAGCTTGTGGTTTTCATTTATTAAAGAGAGTATCTATACCTGAAATTTTATGTTCAATACAATGTCTTTTGGTAATGAAATATTTTGGGATATAAAGCTGTCTTTTTCTATCTTTTACTTTGACAGGCCCTGTAGCTGAGGACATGTTTCATTGGCAAGCAACGATTATGGGTCCCCCTGATAGTCCTTATGCCGGGGGAGTCTTTCTAGTTACCATTCATTTCCCTCCTGATTATCCTTTTAAACCACCTAAGGTATGACACATCACATCATTTATAAATGTTTACGTAGAGGTTGTTTCCTTTTTTTTGCAATTTTGTCTACTTTTGCCTTCTGATTTGTGAAAAAAGTTAATCTTAGATGGCAAGGGAAACTTTTAGCTAAAAACATATCAAGAACAACTTCTGTGCTGGACAGGGAGAGACAAATTCCATAAACCCCTTTAAGGATTCCACTTTATGAAAACAATTGATATCTGTTGTATCAGCTATAATTTCAATGATCAACTTCTCCATAGCGTGTCTGTGCTACCTAGATTGGATTTCTAAGTTGTCATAGCAACCTCCCTTCTCAAAGAATGTTGAATAATTTTTATGGATTCTGTTGTTTCTCCAATTCGGCAATGAGAAAGAGGAAAATAAACTTCAGTGACACCAAAGTGGGGAGAGAGAAATTTTTCTCAAATTAATAGAATACATTAAAATAAGAAAATTGAAATGAAGAAACCTATTCTATGATTCTTGGGTCAATGGACTCTTAGATGGCACTTCCCCATAAAATTGGGATGAAGGATGACGTCAAGAGTTCAAGACCTATTTGTTGCATGTATAACTTACCAATCGAAAAAATGAAAAGTTATATGATAGGAATTTCAAGCTTTCATTCTTGCTTTTGGTTTGTTATTTTTGCCTTTTTGATTGTCTGGTTCAGTAAAGTATTTTTATCCTTCATTTGATTGTTCTTGTCTGAATGCACCTGAGTCTAACCGGTGGCTACACTAGGTTGTTACTTATTAGACATCATTGTCAAAATTTTGGATCTGTAGGAATGTCATTTGTGAAAAGAAATTACTTTTTTTGTTATTTATTTATTTTTACAATGAAGTGATCTCTTGCCAAAGAAAAAATTATCTTTAGTAATCAACATGCTAATTTAGATCATATTTATATCTAAAGCTTAGTAAGGTGGGTTATGTTGCTGTGAATTCTCGACCTTTTATGAAATTCAATTTTTTGGCACGTGGGAGGAATTAATCCAAGTCAAATGGACCCTCTGCTTGGGAAATTTCAGTAATTAAGCGTTATACATGAATTTTTTTTTTTTTTTTTTTTTCTCAGATTTGTTTGCGCTAATAGTTTAGGAATGAAGTGTGCAATAATTAGTTACATTTACCCTTTATTCCCACCTTCACTATATGTTTCTTGCAGGTTGCCTTTAGGACCAAAGTTTTTCATCCGAACATAAACAGCAATGGCAGCATATGCCTTGACATTTTAAAAGAGCAGTGGAGCCCTGCCTTGACTATATCCAAGGTTCTGAATCCTGATCTCTTTAACAACTTTGTTAACATCTAAACTATTAAGGTTATTATGAATTTTCCTTGTCCAAAATAAGCATGGACATCACATGGGAAGCATAAAACAACACATTCTTGAGAATTTGCCTTGAGAAGAGATGTGTCCTTCTTCACTGTTTCATCATTTTGCTGTTTTTTAAATTTGGTGGGAAGGGTTGTTGTTTCTCTTTTTCAGGTGCTGCTCTCCATCTGTTCCCTTCTGACGGATCCAAACCCGGATGATCCGCTGGTGCCAGAAATTGCACACATGTACAAGACAGACAGGGCCAAGTACGAGACAACTGCCAGGAGCTGGACTCAGAAGTATGCCATGGGCTAGGCCCAGCGTGCTTTGTGGGCCTGGGCCTTTTAGGAGCTAGTCTTTTTCTTCCTTGTCATGTAAAAATGAAGTGCCAACGGACTAAAATCTGTACCTTACATATGATATGAAAGCGTGCTTAATATGCTTTTGCTGTTTCACGCTCTTTCGCTTCGTTGACGGTCTTGTCCTTACTATGTTTTTACAAGTATATTTTTGTATAAGTATTATTCACTAATGGGTGATCTAATTAAGTTTCGCTTCTACTTCTCTGTTTTTTTTTAAACCGATATTCTAGAATTTAATAAAAATTCTATATTTCGCCCGTAAAAATTTGTGTCAAAATGTCCCATCATTTTTTTTTTTGTTGTCCTTTTTTTTTTTATAAAAAATATGACATGGCATTTTGTCACATAAATTTTTATAGGTAAAATGTTAGAATTTTTATAAGATTCAAGCATTTTTTTTAAAAAAATGTTGTAAGTCAACAATTTTGATATGTAAGGTCAGCAACATGCCACGTCTTCTTTCATATTTTTTGTTTTATTAACATCTCTTTCAAAGACAAGACGTTAGTGACGTGGCATATTTCTGGCCTTACAAATGAAAATTGCTGCCACGGCAATTTCTTAAAATTTGCTGTGGATCCTCATCTGAACCGAATTAGCTGTAGAAAAGGACAATGTCTGTCTGGTATGGGAGAAATAAAGTAGCTCGGGGTGTTACGGGTATTTCACATTCTTGCGCCAACTGGAGACAGACATAAGATTAGACAACGATTCTAGATTTGTTATCATATATTTTGGGGACGCAGGAGGAAAAGTTTCAGAACTTTGGATTGCAATCTCTTTCACCCCCTGATCCTACCGTTGAAAAACTGATTTTCATCGTCTGTTTTGGCGTAGAATATATTTTCTTTTTGGTGTTCGACTCTGACTTATATGAAAAATCATCAAATATTTTGTTATAGCGAAAGAAAAGAAGGTAGAAATAGGTATTTTGGAGGGTGGGATTCAGATTCAATGTAGTCAATTGTGAGAAGATCTTTGTAGGGTTCACTGGTCTAAACAAGCATGCTCAAGCAAATAGGTCCCACAATGAACACTATCACAATAGTCCATCTAGAAGTGTAGAAGAATGGTGAAAAATAGTTTACACATTAAAAAGGTTTTATATATTCTAAAATCGTTTTACATCTTCTAGATATTTTTTTTATCAACTAAAGTTATTTTATTTCGCGTTAAACACCTAAAAATAAGTAAAACATTTTCCTAAAATAATTTTATGCGGAAACCGAGGAGCCATTAGTTTAGTCCGTTACGGATTAGGGAAAGGTCAATTCAGTTGGAAATGGAGAAAAGCAAGAGGAAAATGAAAGGAGGTCACGTGAATAGAATGAAAGACAAGTGACAAAAACAAATGACGTATCACAAAGTCTTTTCGTTTCCAACCTACCACTTCAACAAATGTCTTGCTCTTGCTTGACCCCCAAGCCTCTGACTCTGACTAATCCAACTTATTTCAAATCTTGGCTTGGCCCCCTCATAATTTATCCATTTATTCCTTAACTTACTTACTAATTATCTCTCTTAATCATCAGCATTCTTGCAAGTTTACTTTCATTCAAAATCAATTACTATAATAAATTCTTAATAACTTTAGAAAATGACTAAGATGAGTGGTTGTGATAAAGCATGAGACATTGCAATAGTTCCAAGAGGTAGCTCAATCGGTTAGGATTACGCCTAATGAAACAAAAGTCATTAGTTCGAATTTTCCTCCTTCCTCTTATGCGAACATGTCAAAAAATAATAATAATAATAATAATAAATAAAAGAGACATTGCAATAGACTGTACAAAGGATACTAATCTATTTAACTTGATGTCTATTATCTTATATAGCTTCTTGGTTTATTTGAAGAGCTCTTATTTGACCAAACAAGATGTTTTTTTTTTTTTTTTTTTCCTAATAAATAATAAAATAGGATAGTAGAATATAAGGTATGTTAGATTCTTTTTTAGAAAGTCGTATATAGAATTATGAAAAACCAATTATAATTGAAAGCACACTAAATATATTTGGAATGCCATTTTAGTCAATATGAGTTTAAATTTGAAAATATTAGAACCAAGAATAAAATACTAATCCAACTTAATAAAAGTGAAGATTTTTTTTTATTAAAAAAAAACACTTATTAAAAGCATGTATAATAAGTGCATCGATTTATTTTTGGTTAAAACATCAAAGGTCGATGCTTGGTGGACAAGCAAAAATAATTGACGCTCGGATATGGAAAATTTTAATTTAATTTTTTTTTAAAAAAAAAAATTGAGGTTAAAGTTTCAAACAGTCAACGTTTCTCACTAACATGTCTGTGACCAAGTGATATCAGCACCACCAATGTATGCAGCAGATTTGGTCCCCGCCTCACGTGACCTATATCTCTGACTCTAGAGGGAAACGTTGCTCTTACGGACTGTCAGAACCCGCTCCCGCAAACACCTATTACGACGAGAAAGTACATTTGTCACCCTGTCGCGTGAGCCCACGCAATTAGGTGGACTCTGGAACTCGTGCCCGTTACTTGGGGACCAAGGTGAATCGGCGGAACCAAAGCATTTTACCGGGACAACATTGCCACGTGTCGGAATCCAAGCGTCACAATAGTGGATGCGGCGAGTCGTATGGAATCCCCGGTGGACACCGGAATCTCCGGCTGTAACTATCCTTCATCCTTTACTCGTATCCGATTTTAATATTTATTTTGAAAAAAAAAAAAAAAAATCTTAATCCCACAATTAAATATTAATCAAACTGATTAACAATTTCCCAAATTTATTCCTGAACGCAATCTAAATCTAAATTAAATTAATAAAAAAAAAAGAATTTGGCAATTAGGATTCTCCTATAAAAAAGCGATTCTTGGCATTTTGACTCTTCTCTGCAGCTCAAAACTCTCTCTCTCTGATCATTTCTCTTTGAATTAGCAGCAGCATCCTCATTGATAGGGGAAAAGAAAAATCTCAGGGATTATTCCTGATTATTCCTGATCCCAGTTGTGTTCTTTAGAAATATCTGTTTCAATTTAGTCCTTCATTTCGCAAAAGAAAAATCTCAGGGATTATTCCTGATCCCAGTTGTGTTCTTTTCAATTTAGTCCTTCATTTCGCTATAAGGGTTGTCGTTGAGAAATTTCTCATATTTTGGATGCTTCTCGCGCAACAATATTGGGTCAATCTCTCTTGGTTTCTGGGCAATTTTGAACACTGTTCAAAATGAATGATTCAGTAAGGTACACAGAACACCGGCGTATCACCAATAAGCTCGTGAAATCTCTGGCCAAACAGTTTCCGGTGCCCAATGCCGACAAACCAAAAATTGTTCGGATCTCCGTCACGGACGGTGACGCAACCGACTCCTCAAGCGATGAAGGCGAAGAAGAGCACCCACTTCGTCCTCATCGAGTGAAAAGGCTGGTTAACGAGATCAGAATCAAAGATTTCTCGCAGTACGCCACCGAAGACGCAAAGACTCAGAACGTAAAGCCAAATCCGAGGCCTAACCAGCAGTCTTTTCCGGAAATGAAGAAGTACCGAGGGGTTCGACAACGGCCCTGGGGGAGATGGGCTGCCGAGATCAGAGACCCTCTCCAGCGGACGAGAATTTGGCTGGGGACCTACGACACCGCCGAAGAGGCGGCTATGGTATACGACAGGGCCGCCATTCGCATCAGAGGCCCCCACGCTCTCACCAATTTCATAAACCCCGAGTCACCGAAACAAGTAGTTGATGCTGAGAGTCCGATAGCCAGCATTGTTCCGGTAAGTCCAACTCAACGTCCGGAAATTGATGTTGCGCCGCCTTGCGATTACGATTCTGGAAAAGAGTCTCACAGTGTCTATTCTCCAATCTCTGTTCTCAGATTTCAGCCTCTTGAACCCAGAACAGAGGCGGAAAATGACTGGAGACCGGCTCAAAAAGGGCAAGATGATTTTGTGTTGTTGGATCCACTACTTTTGGATGATCATTTTGATTCTCTAAATTTTCCACCGTTATTTTTGGATGACAAGAGCGTGGTGGCCACCTCGGGTTCAAAAGAAGATTTCGGCGATATTTCGGTGGACTTGGATGTAGATTTCGGGTCTTGTAAATGGGATGTGGATAGTTTCTTCCAGGATCCTCTGGGATCCTTGCAGTGAGACTCAGACTCATTTCCACAGTAATTCACAGTCTTTTGGTTCATGTGTTTATACGCCTAAGTCACAGTCTTTTTACTGGACCGGAGAGGAGGACGTGAAAGATGAGGGTAAATAGCGTTGTGGTTTTGGTGGTGGTAAAATGGTGAAAACGAGTTGATGATGTATATGACTCATATGATATGGTAATTTAAGAGTTGGGTGGGTTTTTACTTGAAATTGTGGGTTTGTCCGTTACTCAATGTGTATTTGAATTCCTAATGCCAATATTAATCCTGGATGTTGCATGATTAGCGGAAATGACCACCTTGTTATTGTCCAAATCTCCCATGTCCTTTGTTTTCTAGGTCTTATGATTCATGAGTTTGGTGAGATATTTTTGGGATTCATATATATGTTGGCGCGGGGCTCAAAAAAATAAAAAGGTAGCCCACTTGGCTTGGAGAAAGACTAAAGTTGTTTCCATTCCATGTTGAACGGTTGGAGAGCGTAGGCACTTGAGAGCCACACGATCTTTCTGCGTTTTGTTACCCACTCTTTAGAGAGAGAGTCAAGACGTCCATATCAACATTTCTCTCGAGTACCATGATTTTTCTATGTGACAAGCATACGCCAACGTGGCTCTTCTATTTCTTTGAACTTTCGCTACCTTGGGTTAAAACACATGCTCTCCCCTCCCTCTTCTTTGTAGCCCCCTGCAACTGCAAGAATGAAATATGGTTAATAAGATAAGATTCATTTCATGATTATTAAGATTTAAAGTTGTATGGTGTTTAAAAAAAAAAAAAATTGAATAATGTTATGTTATTTATATGGTTAAAATGTATTAGTTCTTTGTTTGAGTAGAAAAATCATGTTTTCTGCTCAATTACAACTAAAGTGAGCTCACTGTACTTTTTTTTTTTATGTATTCAAGAAAAAATGCATGTGTATGTCAAGTGATCAATCTTGGTCCTCTTTAACTATATTAACTAATGGAGGAGTTTTGTTGCCAATGTTGAGTAATTTAGGGCGGTTAATTGATTGAGAATGATGCAGCTACCCTTTTTGAAGTTTTTTAATTTCAAAAATAAAAGTCTTAATTTTTTTAAGAAGTTGTCGAGTTGAGTAATCAACGAAATTCACATGTTTACCTAATAATTTGAGTCAAACAATTAACTAAAGGAAACATTTTGAACAGATTATTTATTTTAAGAATTTTTAAGAGAGGGAGATATAAAATATTTAGTTCATTTTTAAAAAAAAGTAAATTTTTCTTTTCAAATTTAACTTAAAATAACTGATAAAAAAAATTAAAAATAAAAATAAAAATTGGTAGATATAGATACGAGCGGAAGATAAGGCTGCTGCGATGGCGAACCAAAAACGCATGGCAGCAGCCCTGTCGTCCGCATGAAAAATCGGACCCACAGAGAACGAGTCCATTTGACTCATCCTCGACCAGAACCAATAACAGACTGTCCTCCTGGTGGTGCGTGGTGAGTGGTGAGGGCTCTAGAAAACATAAAAGCACATCTTGGAAAGGCGTGGGGTGATCTGTAAATTCCAAGACAATGCCAGCTAGCTTTTCAGTGCTATCTATCTCCGGCCTGCTCCTTCAATCTCCGGCTACTCTAGTCAACATTGCATCAAGTGTTGGAGACATATTTAGCAGTCCACCCCCCCTTTATTATCGCCACCTTCATAAATTTGGCAAAAAGAGGTTTCAAATCACACCCACTTTGCCTGCCTCTCTCAGATGAATCAAAACCTCGCCTACTGAGGAGCTTTAAAGCTTGTCAATTGGGCGGAAACTTCGTTACCACGCTTCAACACCGTCTAATCAATTTGAAATCCAACAACATCAACTACCAACCTAAATTCTTATAAAAAATTTGAATAATATTTAATTATATGCATCGTTAGATGTATAAATTTTAAAAATTATGCAGAGTTACATTTGAAATGGGTTGTGCTCTTTTGGTAGCTATTTGGCATTGTCTGGTCGGGAGCAGCTTTTATTAAATGAACACACACCTATATGAAGCTGTTTTGTAATTTTTATTGAATTAGAATTAGCATAAACGTAAGTGAAATAATATTAATTGACGTAGTGGGGTTACAGTCTAGAAAGCAGTAAAATAGACTGTAGCCTACATTTTTTTGGCTGAATCATGTCATAATGTCGGACAGCGAGAGAGGGCCTACACCTACATTTTACCTTAGCAGTGTTCCTGCCAGGCTGTCCTTGAGCAGCGTTGAAAATTCTCCGAGGAATTTACACGCCATTGCGGCCATTACCTCTCGTACGTGCAGGAGTGCAGGACTGATTGGACCGTCCTCCGTCTCCTAGTCCAGCTTACCTCCCCTGCCTCCTGCCTCCTGTCCTCTATTTTTTTTTGGCTGTAGTTCTGGTAAAAGATCTACGTATCTGCTTTTTCTTTTTTCTTTTTTTTTAAAAAAGTGTTTTATTCTTAGTCCCAGTTTGAATATGATGAATTAAGAAACAAAAGTTTCTTTTTTTTGAATAAATTTGTCTGACATACTATTTGAAGTAACATGTGATGCACTATTCCGATACAGGTTTGTTTATTTATGTTTCTTTTTTTTGAATAAATTTGTCCGACATACTATTTGAACTAACATGTGATGTACTATTTCGATACAGGTTTTGTTTATTTATGTATTTTGGGTTATATTTTTATTGTTTTTAATTTTAAAAAGTATTTTAATGTGACATAAATATAAAATTTATTTTTATGTGTTTGAGAAAAAAAAAATGTTTAACAAACATAGTCATAATAAATTTGTCAAGCTTATTTACCAATTTAGAAGGACGAAGTGTAAGGTAGAGTGAAAAAAAAAAAAAAAAAAAAAAAAAAACTAAGGAAGAATACTCTAAGTATGGTTATGAATTATGATTAATGTTTTGTAATTTCTGTTTAGTTTAGGAAGTGTTAATAACGAATAAGTTAACTGCTGATTTATACTTTTTCATTGTTATCAATTAATTGCTTGTATGTAATATTTTATTCTAACCTTTGATTGTAATCAAAGATTCTTATCAACCCTTAATCACGGTCAATCCCAACTTAAGGATTCGGCCTTGATTATAAATTTATAGAAGATATTATTAGTAGTTTCTATGTTGTGAGTTGTGTTGATTTTTTTTTTGTAAATTAAGTATTTTATTGAATTGATGGGATAATGTCCATCAGTCGTTAATTTTTGTTTTCTTAACAAAGGTTGATCAAATAGTTGATAAACATTATCATATTAATTTAGTTATATGCGAGTGAAATAAAAATTGAATATATAACATTATTATAACATAAAATAAAAGTTTAAAATATAGCATTTCAAAGTATCAGCAAAATAAGGGCAATAACTTTCTTTGCTACCAGAGTGGGGGAGGGAGTAATGACTCCCTCCTCCCCGTCCCCTTTCTCTTTCACCTTCCATTTTCTCGCCTGTACCGTAGATTAATTAGGGCGTGTGTGTCAATGGTCCTCGAGGTGCTTTTAGCGGTACGTAGTTGGCTGGCAATTGCTTGTGGAACGCGTGAGAGTGTGTTGAGTTTTTGTTATTATATTTTTGTTGTTTTAAATAAAAATGTATTATCTCTAGATCTATTTTTAGTAGTGATTTATGGGGTGAAATTTTATTCATTATCTTAGGTTTTGATTTCACGAATCCTTAAGAATAAGGGAATTGGTTTTCGATCGGTCTTTTGTTTTCTTATGATTCATTTTCTGAAAACAAACCATACACCGATGACGGAGGAGTTATCAAGCATAAAGATTAATTGTCGTTATGGTAAAGGCAGTAAAAAAGATTGTGATTGATAAAGCACTAATAGCAGAAATAAAAAAAATAAAAAAAAAAAAAAATTAAAAAAAAAACCAGGGAATTAAGGACATGGCAGCGGATAGAAATGTGATTCGTCAAAATTTGCTGTAAATCTGAAACTAATTGAGATAGTGGCTTTTTTATAAATATTGTCTTATAATAGCCCGATAGACTATTGTCTATGTTATAGATAATGTTTGAATTGTAAAGATTCTAAATTTTTTTTTTTTTAAAAAAAAAAACCTTTCTTTGCTACCTGGCCTGGGTGCATCAAAGATTCATAGTTCGTCACACGCCAAATGTTCCAAAAGCCACCATGCTCCACGTGTGATCCATGCAGGTGCACCATGCCAACCAACATCATTGACCACCGACTCCCAACTTCACCCAAATACCCCGGCCGGCCTTGATAAAATAACCCCCAAAGGCCAAAATTAACCATCATACAATATTACACCGAAATGTTAAAGCTAGCACGTAGGCTTATAAAGGCTAAAACTATATGTAGTTTATAATATGAGTTCATGCCCGATTGCAGAGCAATATATAGGGCAAATTATATGTACATGGATGGATCATATTTGCTTGAACATGTATTTGGGAAGTTTAAGGTTGTCTAATTACCTGTCCAAATAAGTAGAACCCGCTTATACACTCACATACATAGTGGTTTTTGTTTGAAAAATATTTTGAAGGGGCATATATAAAAGTGAAATAATTTTGAATTTTTCTATTAAAAATGAAACATAAAGATACAAAAATTACTACAATATTCCTTGATCGCTTAAGAGTTTAAAGTCAACCTTCGAACATTGAATTTTTCGTTATTTTTAATTTGTTATTTTTCAAAAATCCACTTCTAAACTATATATTTTTATGAAATATGCGAAATGCAATAGTAGTTAAAGATATTAAGTAAGAAAAGTGGCTCTTGGGAGCTTGGGACAGAGGTGATACACAAAGAATTCAAAGGTTCTTCCAACATAAAGGACAGGAAGCATGTATTACCAAGAAAATCAAAAAGAAAAAGGGATTGGAAAATAACATTAAAACTTCAAAGTACTGAAAAGTGGAAAGAGTGTGAAGGAACAAGGAAGATATATACTCCGAAATACCCATAAAATCACAAGGCAGACTAATTACCTTTTGACTCCCTTGAATCTTGATCACTCACAAAAAAAAAGAAAAAAAAAAAAAAAAAAAAAAAAAGACTCCCTTGATCATGTGAATAGCATGTGGCTTCTGCTCTCAAACTTACGCTTATTGGGTCTGAGTGGGCCACGTAAATCTACTCAGAATAATGACAAATGAGCCCAACAGAGATCTTCAATAGTCATGGAATTTAATTCAATTTATAGTAAGGTATAATGCTGTTTGCTTACAACCTAGTATTAATTTATTGTCAACCTTAACAGGTAGGGTCATAAAGCCCATTTCACCTACCGACAGAATACAGAATAAAATAAATGTTATCAATCTAATGGGTCCTAAGTTGATGCGTATTCAATGGGATTTTTTTTTTTTTTTTATGTAAAAAAATGTTATTATCTCAAAATTTACCGACCGAACAAAAACAAAAAACTTCATGCCCTCTTCCATTCCCTTTGATTGTTTTCTCTTTTTTTTCTTTACAGGAAGAAAGAGCATGATGGTGTTTGGTGTCGTTGAATTTCGTCGTGAATTGAAAATGGTGTGGTCCTAGCTGCGCGGCAACGCTCCGGCCCGATGGCCCAGATGAATAGAGAGGGACACCAACCAGGCTGGGCCCAGATACTGTTCCAATCATTCCCTGTAACAACTTATGTTAAAGTCGTGCTTATGTTTGAGTATACATCGAAAAAAACATAAAGTAAAATAACATAGAAAAAATTTGTGAAAGTATATTTTGGAGAAAAAGAAGGGTTTAAGGGGTTCGACCTTATAGGTATATAGTATATACAAAGCTCAGAAAAGTCGCATCTTATTATATTGACTTGTTTATAAGAATTCCACAAGGCAAACATGATAGATAACAAAATAACTCTTACATATTGATTGGACATATTCTATCTTTGGTTATTGAGGGACATTAACACAATTGACAGTTTGAGGAAGACATTGACATTGAAGTGTAATTTGAGGAGAGTATCTGTAATATTTTTTATTTTTTTATTTTTACCTATTAACTGTTGATGATGTAGTCTTTGGATTCTCAATAGATAGCGGCGATGAAAGAGAAAAAATCCCTACAGGTCACATAGAAAATTGACTTTTTAAGATATTTGGTAAGAGATATACTAGATTCTAATAAAAACTCTATATTTTGCTCATAAAAGCCTGAAAAATGTTAAGGTCACAACATAAATCTAACTAATGGCCAACTTCTCTCCTACGTGTCATTTAAAAAGAAAAAATTGATAGAGAGGATTTTGGGATTCTGAAAATTTGGGAAAAAAGACAATTTATTTGGTTTAAAATTCAATTTTTTTTTATACGTAGGAGAGAAGTTGGCCATGAGTTGGGTTTGTGTTGTGTCCGTATCAAACCTCTAAAAGCCTATGTGGCAAGATGCCACATCATTTTATTTTTGTTTTGTCTTTTTTCCTCCACAAAAAAAATTATGTGGTATCTTATCACATGGACTTTTATAAACAAAATGTGTAGTTTTTATTAGATTGAAGCATTTCTCATTTGCTAAGGACTGATACCAAGATTCCTGCTTTAATTAGGTTTGTCTTTCTTTTTAGTGGTGGAGACTGCCCAGGCGTCTCAAAACTCTGGGCTGGCCCCCGCTAATATATTTGGGCTTTTCTCTCTAAATTGTTTTCATTTTTTTAAGATTCAGACCAAAAAAATAATATTTGAATAGGCCCAAATCTCCCATGTTTTCAACCAATACCCAAACCAAAAACATTTGTTTAGTTCTTTGCACTTCACGCTTCACTGAAGCAGTCAAGCTTCTCATTTCTCAAAAAACAACTTCTTTATTTGTACTAGTCTCAATAATTTTTAATTGTTTGGAGAGTCGTGATTGAGTTGCCCTTTGCCCACTCTTTATTTTTATTATTTATGTTGTAATTTTTCTTTTCTTTCCTTTGATTTGAGTATTAAAAAAAAAAAAAAAAAAGTTGAACCAAGAAAAAAAAAACATGTCTTTATTTCTTTACGGAAAATATCAAACTCATTTATGAGACCTTCCAAATTCATACCCCTTTGTAAAGACATATCCAAACTATCACATTTCAAATTGATGTTAATAATTTAGAAATTGGATATGCATGTAAGTTTCTGCTAAGTCTTTAATGGGTAGTTCAATCATTCATAAATCACGCTTTATGAAATAGAGGTTATTAGTTCGAATCCCCATCATTTTTTCTTGTGTGAACATATAAAAAAATAAAAAAATAATTCTGCTAGGAATTTTCATTGGATTGTTTAAGAAAAAAAAGAAGAGGTTGATAGATCACAAGCAGTGAGATGAAATGGTACACGTGAGATGACACGCATTTCTTTGGCGCTTTCGGTTCCACGCCACGAATCGCAAGACTATTATCTCTCCCAATTTCCCACGCAACATTATGAAATGAGAGAGGGAGAGAGCCTAGAGACGCCAACCAACCCTCCTTCTATTCCTCTGCTCCGACTATAACCGCCTCACTTTTCCTTCCTCGAACAATCAAATTAATCACACTTTTTGTTTGTCTTCTTCTCATAACTATTACCCCCTCAAGTAACCGCAATCCCACTACTGTAAAAGCTAACAAACGAAGCCCTTCAGTACCGAAAGTCATAGAAAACAATTTTTTTTTTTTGAGGAAATTGGAATGGTGGGCTCAAGGCAGAATCTACCTTCGTGGATAAGTGCAGCTGCTGCGAATAGGGTTGATTTTGAAGGAAACGTTTCGTCTATGACGGAAACGACGCTCAAGGAGGGTTCTTCTTCTTCTTCTTCTGAAAAGGGTCTCTCTGACGTTAATTTGGGCTTTGGAGAGAGGGCTTTCTCTGCCGCCGGCGCAGCTGTCCTCTCTGCAATCCTCGTTAACCCTCTTGATGTCGCCAAGGTTTTCAATTTTTACGATACCCATTTGTTAATTGCTTCATACTTTGAACGCTTTTATATACTGCTCTGTATTTTTTTTACCGGTATTTTAATCATTTTTGTCTTCTCTACTGTGATTGATTTTGTATTGGTTGTCTCTCCCATTATATATTTTTGTTCGAGTCATTTTTTTTAATAAAGAATTTAAGTTTGAGAGTTAATTGATGAGGGCATGCTTGTGCATTTTATTCGTTCCTAGTTCTCCCTTGTCTTATATATTAGTGGAGCTGTTCTATTGAGGATAGCCAACATCATTTGTAATAATCTGTCATGTCATGTTCAAACTGGTTTTGACCATTTAGAGTTTCATGCAGCATTTGTCATATCACAAATTTTGTGTGTAAAGAATTTCTAGTCTTTTCAAACATTATTGAATTTGTGGTTTTTATGATAGTTATTGATGGGTATTATCCATTTTTGACACGTTAACTCTTCTAACTTCCAGATAAGGTTGCAAGCGCAGGCTGCCGGAGTTCCTTATCAGGGGCTGTGTCGTATAGCATGTTTTGACACAAACACGGTATGTGTACAGCTTGTTTGTGATTCTTTACTTGCACAAATTTTAGATTAGGAGAATAATCAATCTTGATTTCCTCGCAAGAATGGAAAGGGACTGTGAAACTTTACTGTAAGTTACTTGTCTGCAAGTTTCTTGTGGTTGTCTTACTGTCTTGTAAATTTTTTGAGCTGTTTCTTTTAGATGCTTCCGGATTGGAGATGTTCTATATCATCTACACGTGCAGTTGTTGGTTCTGAACCAGTGTGCTCTCCAGAGTGTAATCAGTATAAAGGAGCAATGGATGTTTTATACAAAGTCATACGTCAGGTTGGTGGACTTATGAACTTATCACGTACGTGTATCTTGCCAATTTTTCTCAAAAACGGAAGTTATGTAAGTTTCAAAATGTTTCCGATGTACTTTCTAAATGATTAAAAGCGATAAGGTTGTATTTACTTTTCAAGGAGAAGACTTCTGTATGTCTACCCAAACAAATCAGTTTTTTGCAATCAGTAGAGAAGGTGATTGCTTAATGCTCCGGATCTGTTCTTGATAAATTAAAGCATCATTAGGTTTTTATGGAGCTCACTGCTTAAAATTATAAAGGGTAGAAAAATAGAAGTTAATTACATATGTCGGGATTTCTTCAGTTTGTGCTACTTTTCCAAGTCTGTAGCCTTTGCAGTAGCTTTATGGGTGTTACATACCAGATAAGTTTTTGATGTCAGTATCGAGGAAAATTGTATTTAAAACAATATCATTAGCGCCTTGTAGCACGTATGGCACTTATAATAAGGTTTCTTATGACATAATGCTGTTAAGATCATCTGACACTTATAATAAGGTTTCTTATGACATAATGCTGTTAGGTTTTTATGGAGCTCACTGCTTAAAATTAAAAAGGGTAGAAAAATAGAAGTTAATTACATATGTCGGGATTTCTTCAGTTTGTGCTACTTTTCTAAGTTTCTAGCCTTTGCAGTAGCTTTTTGGGTGTTACATACCAGATAAGTTTTTGATGTCAGTATCGAGGAAAATTGTATTTAAAACAATATCATTAGTGCCTTGTAGCACGTATGACACTTATAATAAGGTTTCTTATGACAAAATGCTGTTAAGATCGTCTGTCTATGTCTTTTAGATAGGCCTGTTATGTCCAGATTAAAGATGTAAATGTAAATCTGTATGATCACCTGTGTTTTGTGAGCAAATCATTTATCACAACGGGCTTCAAGGAGTGAATTTGTGCAGGAAGGATTCACTAAGCTGTGGAGAGGCACGTCTGCAAGCATAGTGTTGGCTGTGCCAACCGTAAGTCTCTCTTAGCTAGGAATTTTGCTTTATGGTTTCTTCTCAGATCCATGCGTTGGAGATGCAAGCTATTCTTTGCATCTTTCATATGCTATCTTGCTGAAGACCATTCTTTGTAATTGACAACCAGGTAGGCATCTACTTGCCTTGTTATGACATTTTCCGCAATTTAATGGATGATTTTACAACTCGGAGCGCGCCCAACTTGACTCCATATGTCCCATTAGTTGCAGGCTCAGTTGCACGCTCATTGGCTTGTGTTTCTTGTTACCCTGTTGAACTGGCAAGGACCCGCATGCAGGTAAGTTGTATTGTATATAGTGTAGTATTTGAACATTTCAGCGAAACCTAAGAGATTGGTTTATTGGTTTTAATGAGTTTGTCAACAAAACGTCTTTTCGTCATGAGTAACTACACAATGATGAAAGTTAGAATTTGGGAGTATGCTTATCTTTCACTCCTTGTACCTATTAAATGTGTAGGGAGATTGACTTGCTCTATATAACACAAAGGATCCGGCTTCTATGCGGTAGTGAAAACTACCGCATAGATGCTGTTGTAGGAAACGGTACCGTTTTGGTTAAAAAGTAAGTCACTTTTATGAAACCCACTACGTGAGTTCACGCTGTCACAGACGGCAAGTATTTGAAACGTCACACAGCAACACTGCAACTCCATTTGTGTTAAGGAGAAAGGAAGGGGATGAAGGAGAAGAAGATACATGATCTCTCCGGTAGACTGGTTCGGCTGTTGCAGTAGGCTTCATAACAACTCCATTTTGTGCCATCAACAGGTTGTGATTGGGTGGCCAGGTCCAACCCAGGAGCTTGGTTGATTGTTCAGCTTGATGTTTGCAGGCCCGAGTGATAGCAGCCATGGGAAAGCTTGAGGCATGTCGTGAACGTGGCATCAGAGATTCTGTCTGTTACAGATTAAGAGGGTGCAGCTTCTCATGTCAAAGATATTTATCAATGCTGAAAAGGGAGGAGAATTTTTCAAAGATACTTGCAAAAGTTGTTTGCCTCAATTACAGCTTGCGAGAAAGCAATTTGCCCTGGCATGACTTGGGGGAGGGTAGTTTCTTTGGAAATTAAAGCAAGTTTCAGAAAATCCCAAAATGGTGCTTCAGTAGAATTGTTGAAACTTAGTTGCCCATGTTTCCGTTTGCCGCAGCTCTGATGTTTAACCCAAGTTCGATGTGAAGCAACAGCCGAACCAGTTTACCGGAGAGATCATGTATCTTCTTCTCCTTCCACCCCTTCCTTTCTCCTTAACACAAATGGAGTTGCTGTGTGACGTTTCAAATACTTGCCGTCTGTGACAGCGTGAACTCACGTAGTGGGTTTCATAAAAGTGACTTACTTTTTAATCAAAACGGTACCGTTTCCTATAACAGCATCTATGCGGTAGTTTTCACTACCGCATAGAAGCCGGATCCTAACACAAAAACCAAAAAGAAAGAAAAGAAAAAGAAAGGAATAAAGGAATAAAACATTAGTATTTGGATTACTAATATTGATTCATTATAATTTGGTTTATTTGCTTAAACCATCTCATACCCCTTAACAAATTTTGGATGAACTGCTCTATGTTAACTGGCTTCGTATGGATAATCCCCTCTGATTTATGCTTTTCATTCTTGTCTTATCTTCTTCCTAATATAGGCCTTTAAAGAAACCCAAACTGGCGTGAAGTCTGCTGGAGTCTGGAAGACACTGCTTGGGGTCATCAACCCAGTGAAAAGTACAAACCTACTACAAAACTGTAAGCGTTTTTGTTGAGTTCTGTCTCTCCTCTCCTCTTATATAATTTGATTTGTAGTTGATGTTAAACAAGCTGATGTGGTGACCTGGTAATCCTATAAATGAAAAGTTCAAGGGATGGTGAAAGTTATATTTGCATACTTCTCTGTTTCTCTTTGATCAGAAATATGAACAGCATTCTCTTTTTAACAGTGCAAAACTATCGTGTCTTGTGGACTGGCCTTGGAGCACAACTTGCCCGTGATGTTCCTTTCTCTGCAATCTGCTGGTCAACCCTTGAGCCGGTGAGATATCATTTCTTTCAAACATTTCAATGGATCCTTATGGTCTCTTGTTTTCTCTTGCTCCTGCATGTAAATCCAACTCATTTACACTTTCTCTTGCTGCTTTGTGGAGATCCGGAGAAGAATTCTTGAACTGGCTGGTGATCAAGCCAGTGCAGCCAGCATCCTTGGGGCAAACTTTTCCGCTGGTTTTGTGGCAGGAAGTCTTGCAGCTGCTGCTACATGTCCACTAGATGTGGCAAAAACCCGAAGACAGATAGAGGTTTTTTCTCCAAACCAATCTTCATTTACTTGCATCTACCTTTACCCCCTCCCCCTTCCCCCCTTTATGCTTCTTTCCCTTTTCTTGTCTTTTGAAAATGTAAAGAGAAATTAAGTACACACCCAACCACCACATGCAATTGCATTTATAAGTCTGATGACGATTGAAGAGCTCCACAAGCCGTTGTCAACCTCTACTGAGATTTGAGGGTTTGCATATGCTAAATGACATATACTGGGTATGGATCCAACATTTGGCAGGTCGTAAGTAAAATAGTGCAATGTATGGCCATTAGCTTCTAGTAACGAAATTTTTTACGTGTTACAAAGTTGTCTGATGACATCTTATAGGTTTAAAAACTGTTCCTGTCATATCCGGTATATTCAACGCTTACAGGTATGCAAGTAATGGCATGTCATCAATCTCGGCTGAGGGTTGCCTTAGATTCCCCTGCCTTCTCCGGGGATAAGGATGAAATTGAAGGCATCAGAAGGAGATAGATGCTGAAATTTTGACTATCTGCAAAATTACTTTTTGTGCGTCCGCAGTTGAAAATTTTCTTTAATTCAACTACATATGCAACCGTCTCTTTCCGCTCTGTTTTACAAGTGAAATGGTTTATTTATTATTACTTTTTTTTTTCTGTAACAAATAACAGAATTTCCTTGCGCAAAATATAATTAGACTATTTCTATGTTTTGGCTGCTAATATAGTTTCCTTTTGTTGTAAATTTTATAAGGATCCTGCAAGGGCATTAAAGATGAACACTAGAAAGACATTGCTGGAAATTTGGAGGTATTGTAATGTATGATACAAATGTATAGAGATCAGTGATTCCTTTTCATATAGCAACCAAAATGTCCTTTTATCTGAACGTGGCATGATTCCTTCAAAAAAAACATGTTCCTATATCACTGTTTATCTTGATAGGCAAAATTGCTGCTGCACCATATAGTGACCTGAAAACGTTTTACTTGGATCAGGGGTGGTGGAATGAAGGGACTATTTACCGGAATTGGTCCCCGTGTCGGCCGTGCCGGACCCTCTGTTGGCATAGTTGTCTCCTTTTATGAAGTTGTCAAGTATGCTTTACACCATAGACACCTAACTCAATGATCTAGGAGAGAGACGCGCTCAAGTGATTGTTACAATTTTTGGGGATTGTGTTTTTCCTTTTACAAAAGCCTACTGTCCTTATCCTTGAAAGGGTAAAGTTCAGTTACACAAGAAAGAAGACTGATTGATCTTCCTGCCATCGCAGGATGTCATGGCATGAGAGCCAACAACTTTGGCAACAATAAAATTTGTTTATGAAGCCTGGAAAATACCCAGCCATGATTTTCATTTTTCGTTTTACACTTACAAAAGCCTGATGTTTCAGCGTTGTAACAGAAACTCTCTTCATTGTAAGAGGTGTAGAACCACTGTTATCTATTGCAGTTGTCTTTCAAATATTTAGTTTCGTTCATATCACTAGTTCGATATGTTAAAAGATGTAGTAATATACAAAGAAAGGGATTTAAGAAAAGATAACGAGAAACATATCATTCACCAAAACAATGAAATTTCATTCAATTAAATTTTCCAAAACATGAAAAAAGAAAAAGAACAAAATAAAAAAATCCCCCCAAGATCATTTCTATATGCACAAATGAAATCCATTTCCAAGCCCTGCATCAACCCTTCTAAAACCTAAACGACAGTCTAAAAGAGGCCGTAGGAAGAGGCGTCAAGAGGGTGGATGAGGTACGTGAGCACCAGCGCCACGAGCATCAGCACGTATGCAATCCCTTGGTCAATCGAAGTCCCTGTACCAAAAACGTCAACAGCTCCATCAGTACAAAGAGGGAGGAAATTGAGAACATAACAACGCCGCAGCCAAGAGTGAAACGGAAATATTCATCCACAACAAGTCTAAAAGAAAAAGAAAAATGAAACAAAGACAATGTCCAAGGTTTCAGATCTAAGCGAAAGAGATCGAGCAGGGTTTAGTTTACCATCGCTGGTAGGGGCAGGTGCAGGAGCTGGCGACTGGGCCTCAACTACGGCCTGGGAAAGAATGGCGAACAGTAGACCAAAGATCCCCACCACTCCGATAACAGCCATTGAAGAAGATGAAAAAGAACCTGCCATTTTCTCTCCTCTTAAGAAAAAAACTGAGAATTACACAAACAACAAACAGCTTCACAACGAGAGAGAGAGAGAGAGAGAGAGAGAGAGAGAGAGAATGATTGTGACTTGTGAAGGTGCGCAGGAGAGAGTATCCTTATATAGAGGACGCTTGGTATCCGTTAAAAACAACGAGAGGAAACCGGCAGGCCACTATGGGTGTATCCCCCGCAAACAATGAAATAATATTTGATGGTTTCGTTTGTTAATATTTTTTTAAAAAAAAAAAATTGGGTCCACATTATGCAATGCCATGTGGTGGTTACCTGTTGGTACAGTCAGGACAGACTGTCAGCCATGTTGTCGCTACGATACTCGGTTCAAAACGCAACGTTGGATTCTATAATCGGAGTCGTGGAGTGGGACCTGGCTGCCACTACAACGGATTTAACGGCTAATATTCGACGTGGTCTCTACTTTGTACTGTAACTCATCATTTGTTTAGCATTTGCATGTTGGCGTGTTCAAATTGAATGAATATTCAAACTCAAATATGGAAAATCAATGAACTGTAACGCCTTTTATTTGCTTGATTCAAAAGATTTCCAAATAAATTGATTGGATGTTCGCTGTTTCTTTGAAAATTTAATCAAACAATCACGATACTCTCCTAGCGATAATAAGTAATTTAGAATATAATTTTTTAAGGTTGTTCTTTTCTATAAAGAAAACAAAAAGGGTATAGTCTATATACCCCTTCAAATTATCACTAAATTAATAATGTTCTCCCAAACTTTTAATTGTAACAATATCTTCCCTAAACTACTAAAAATTGTCAATGTTTCCCCAAATGACGAAACTACCCTTAGTAAAAAAAAAAAACTAAAACTTCTAGAAAAAACTTAAAAAAAAAAAAAAAAAAAAATCCAAAGGATGGCAAAATGATTTACCCCAAAAACAAATCATGATTGTTATTGTGTAGCCTAAAAAGAAGATAGTACAAGCTAAAAAGAGAGGAATCACAATATATGACGGTAGTTGCAAATTGCGTTAGACCTAGTCACTCTTTGTCATTTGCCTATACCTAATCAAATAAGAATTTTAAAATTATGTGAATTCAACTCAGTTTTTGTATCATAGGGTTTGAAAAAATGCTACCTACAAAAAGGTACCATTTTACTAGGCACCAAAAAACAATTCATTTCAAAAGACTTTTTCTTTACATTTGAAGAAGAGATGCTTATTTTTTAATAAACTAAAAAAATAATTTTTTGAGCAAAACTTTTTTACAATATAAAGCACAAGAACTAAATAAAAACATACTTGATTCTCGTTAATCACATATCACATTTTTAATGTGTAGCATCTTTCACTAGGATGCAAGAAAGAAATCATGTTAACTCACATAATTTGAGAATTTATAATTTTTTTTTTTTAAAAAAAAATTGTAGTAAATCATAATTTTTTAGAAAATTGTTGTAAATCCTGGTCCACCTCATTGGACAACGTAACCTTAAGCATCGCCGTTGAAACTGACGAAAGTGTTCATTGCCAACCATATCGAAATACGTGATTCCTGGAACTATACAGATAAAAGAACTGTCAATTTGGAACGTCATTTTCGTTCACCTTGCAAAGTTCTTTTTCCCTTGAGCCTTGGCATCCTCAATCAATATATGGTGAATTTGAATTGGCGGAATTGAAAGTTCAAATTCAAACAACGGGAAAAAAACAATGAAGGAAAAAAAGAAGAAAAGAAGCCAGCTTGACATCTTTTTACGTCTTCATTTTCTAATATAGCAGTTGGAAGGCTTTTTGGCTACATTAGACAGACGAACTTTAGCACAGAAAAAGATTAAAAAAACCACACCTTTATAATCTAAAAGTAGGCAAAATAGCCTGTGTTTGAAACAGAAGGTATGGTTTATATAAATAATTTTATAGCTAACATATATTTAATTAATATCTCCAATCCAATCATGAAGAGCCACCACACAACAAGCCACGCTGAAGAAACTAGGTCTCCCACATGGGCCCGTAGCAACACAGTATTTTCTTCAAAACTCCAATACTGCGTATACTTTCTACCCAAAGAAAGCAAAGCATCTACCTAACGCCTAGAAGATTGAGGCCAGAAATCTGGTAAATCCCTTGATTCCAGGAGCATGGACCAACATAATTAGTCTGGCAGACTCAATACAGTGAGATTCTGTAATCTCGGATTTAAATGACAAGTTGAATAATAGACAAAATGGCACCCAAGAAATCATGGCAATACAAATCATTAGATCCTACAGAAAGTAGGAAGAGGTTAATATACAAGTATTCAACTTAACAATCTCTCCCCACGTTCTTCAGTCACGCCACTAAAACCTGCATTAAATTAAAGAAAACCCAGTCACCTTTCAGACTCCAAGAAGTAAAATAGACAAATATCTACACAAATGTAACCATGGACAAATAGAACAGTGCTGGCATCAAAGGGCCAAAAATAATTACTACTAAAGATGAATAATGAATTAAAAAAGTTCAGATTTTTCTTCTCTTTTGTGGCTAGGCCAAACTCCACACCCTAGCATGGGGAACAGGAGCTCCAACAATTAAAATTTATTCAAACATCCCAGAAAAAGGCAGCTGCTTCGTCTTTGTGTCTATACACTGGTGGAGAATGCTAGCCACCATATCTTGGTATAATTATGTTATTGATATTCAAAAAGAAATCATAATTCAAAAAAGAAAAAAGAAAAGAACAAGCACCATATCACTAAAGAGTGTTGCATCACCATTGAAAAAATTGTATTCCATAGATGACAGTGCAGTCTAACTTAGAAGGCAAAAAAGTAATTATGAAAACTCTATCTGCAAGAATACAATGTCAGTTTCTGCTAACTTGTTTCCATCAAATTATTGCCAGTTTCCACTAGAAAGGGAATATTAGCTGAATTGTTTGCATAGCTAGCATCTTGAGTAGCAGTTCAATATTAAGGAAAGAATAAGAATTTTTTTTGATAAGTAAATCAATCTCAAGAAGAAAAAAAAAAAAAAAATGAAGAAAATTAGACATGCAAAATGGCAAGATCCAAAGAGCAGAAAACAGAACTTCTTGGAATGACGGTGAAGAGATCTGCATTGAGGCTTATTTAAGAGGGAACTAGCATTTCAAAAACGAACTGGTGTATGGATGTTCTAGTTTGGGGTTAAATCATGTCTTGGAATCAGTGTCATGATTGAATGTGACTAGAGGGAAAGGTACCTACAAAAACCCCAGAAATTAGGAACTCTAGAAGACAGCTTGATGTGTTCACACTGCTAATTTTGGATCCACTGTTCCACTGGCATTTCCTTCTCCTGTTAGAACTTGGTCTGGATCCTGCCAAAAGAAAAAAACAATCATCAGGAAAATGCAAAATGAACTAAAGGAGGAGTTGAGCTAGCAGGAATCTACCTCCATTCCCCATTTAATGTAATCTGGGGACTCACAGGCCTTGTATTCGTCAACCAAACTCTCAATTATATCTCTTGATTCGTCAAATTCTGAAAGGTCATTGTCCTGTAACAGTTTTAAATTAAATTGAAATAAGATCCACATATAACACCAGAACTCAATAAAGCTGGCACATGCCCAAAGCAGTTACGTATCTATCACCAATATTACTTTCTAGCTACGAAGGTCTTATGGTGACAGGTAATATCCTGCTGCTTCACTATTTTAGGTAGTTCATTGGAAAACGTGAATATAATTTATCAATGAAGTAGAGTAATATTTTCCCATAAAACTTATAAATCGTGACTTTACAAATTAGATCTGAAATGGTACAAAGTTATAACAATGGCAACTCACGGCAAACATTGGGAACTTTCGGTAGTTGTCAAGAAACGCTTGCTTCTTTCTCAACTTCTCATACTGACTTAAACACTTGCTGAAAAGGTGCCGGATACTTGTATGGCTTGCTAGCATAAGACCGCTGACCTATGAAATGCAAAACACACCTTTAATGCACATTTGCTCATTAAAAAAAGTGGGTGTGTGGGGGGGGGGGGGGGGGGGGGGGGGGTGGAAGCCCATGCCCAAAACGGTTCATTAATAAAATTTCAAGTTTAAGAAATTGTATATTCCTGAAAAATTTTAAGAATAAATTATCAACACAAAATAAAACAAAAATTGAAAGACAAGAAATGGAGTTTACCCTATGAGCAGTTTGAACATATGGAGACTTTCTAGACAGAGCAACCTACAAACAAAAAAGAGAGAGATAAAGGATCGTATAATTCCAGATGATAAAGTTCAAAAGATTGGACTGAATGTCAGAAGTAATTGTTTGTACTCAGGAAAGAAACCTGAATGCTTGCAGGGCCCCATTCGATAAAGTTAACAAGCTTTCTTTCACGTATCCTCTGCAAACTTTCATGAACCTGATCACAGAGAAGGCAAACATCAAGATTCAGCAGCATTGAAAACTTCCCAAAAAGTGCCATTTAGAGAAACATGATAACTTACCACTGTATTTATTCCCAAGAACACCACATATTTGAATGAATATTACGCAATATAAGTACTAAGCAATGATCTTTAAATTGATCAAATGACAGGCAAATGGAATTCTCCCCTAGCCCCCCCCCCCCCCCCCCCCAACTTTTTTTTTTTTTTTGTAAAACCATGAAATTACTTTTACTTTCTTGAGTAACCCTGTAAAACAGAATTTATCTAGTAGAAGAAAAAGTTATTTAATTAGTAGAACACTACCATATTAGTTTTGTTATTTTATGTGCTAAAAACATTGATTTAGCATAGAAAGGCTAGATCCAACTAAATTGGTATGAAAGGGTTGGATCTTAAGTCTAAACCTAACATTTATACAAACTTTACAATAGGAGGAAAAGCAGTAAGCACATAATAGTGAATAAAGAGAACCTAGAGTACAGTATATGGCCCCCTAAAAGATATCTACCCTTGCAGACACATTAACTATAATCTATCATACATCAATTTAACATTTTTTTATGGCCAAAAATTATAATGAAAATGAATCTAAGTATAATCCATCCAATAAAAACATATAGCCAGCTTCTCCCTACTCAGTTACTGCTTCATCTTAATTGTTGTAGGGAAATATTCTCACAGAAAAAAAAAAAAATCTGAAGTTGCTGTGAACATTACCTGAGTAGGGTCCACTTCCCCTTGAATGATATTCAATATTGATATATACTTTGCTTGACTAGCCTCTTTTGTTCGAGCATATGAGGAAACCATGATATTCTTTGTCTGCAAAAAATATCTATGTCAATGGAGTGCTAAACCATGCATGGATGGAAAAGTTAAAAGCAAAGAATCTTGCCTGCAGAAGTCTTCTCATAACATCAAGTACAGTGGTTTTACGAATCACATTAGCCTGCCAAGAAAAGATATATTTGCATTATACACAGTGGAAGTATTTCTTTATAAGCATAACCCGCCTAATGCAAAATTATGCTGCATTATGAGACAGTAAAACTATCAAAATGAGAGGAAGAGAACAAGATCAAGTACATAGTAGATTGCTGGCTTGCTCAACTTTAATGATGTCAAATGTTTAAATAGAATTTTTTAACTAACCATGTTTTTTTTTATTTTTTTTACAGAATGGCTAATAATCCATAACATAATTTTCTACAGAGATGATACAAAATAAATAGCAGGCATATCTGAATCTTACCTGCCGCTCCACTGTGAGTGGCGTATATCCTGTCATTAGAAAATGGCATCTTGGGGTTGGAATTAAAGAAGCAAGAAGGCCAACCAAGTCATTGTTCATGTACCCTGGATATCGCAGAGTGGTTGTGCTGGCAGACATTACAGTGGAAACCAAAGAATTAGTCTGAGCAAAGGTAGGATTTGATAGATGTAGACGTTCCACAGCAATTCTATTCAATGCAGTGTTATCCAGAACAACAACACAGTCAGCATTTAATGTCAATCGCTTGAGCGTTAAAAGCGAGTTGTAGGGCTGGACCACCACGTCACTTGTCTCCATCTGATTAGGAAATACACTATATGTCTGAACCAGTTTTTTGCTGTAGCGATCATTTAGAGTTTCCAACAAATATGAGCCCATACCTGCATTATTTTAAGTGAGAGCACTACTCAACAAGTACACAAGCAAGGAAGCACTTTAAGCAGTCATGCACATGCCATCATGCAAATACTACAAAACATGAAGGTAAGTAAAAGATCCCCATCATTGAGACAAAATTTTAACTTGATGACCATAATGATGGTCAAGGTTGTAAGTAATTTCATTTTCTATTCATCTTTAAGATGCTAAGAGCAGTCTGAATTCAGTTCAACTTCAACACAAACAACTAGCAGTTAAGTTCATTCTCCAAATTTGAAATTATGAATCTAATCTTTAGCAACCAATGCCAAAGAATAAATGTCAGATTTTACTTAAATTAGTCAACAATGCTGTAAAAAGAAAGTGTTGTCACCAAACGCACAAAATATCTTTAAACCTTCATTGATATAGAAATGGTAAAGACAGAGAAGTACAGAACCTGAGCCTGTTCCTCCAGCGATAGAGTGGCATAAAACAAAACCCTCAAGACTGTCACTGCCATCTGCTTCTCTATCAATCATGTCCATTATATCCTCTTCAACACCCTTCCCCTGATCAGAAATTAACGATTGTATGAATGATATGAAAAGCAGATCAAATATGCCCTAAACATGCAGGCAAACCCTGAAAGTTTTTAAGCCTATATAAATGGAATTGCACATCATGATCTTTTTTGCAAACTCCAACAGAAAATGATTCTGCAAATGGTTGATGCATGGGTGACATAACAGATATTCTCACCATTAAAGCTTAAATTGGAAGTATGAATATGTGAAACAACAAACTTTAACATCAAAGAAATTGTAGTGTAGTAGAAACGTTTGACTGACAACCATGTATTTTATTAGTGGACACATTGGCCGCTTTTCTCAGCTTCACAAACCTTCACAAAGCACAATGTTTTTCTTCCAACACCGCAAGAACTTCAGCCCATTTACATGAAACTATCATAAAGCTGAATTTTGAAGCATAGATATTACAAATTCAAGAAGAAAATGCATTAAATTGCAAGTATACCAAACACCTAAGCGTAGAGCATCGAGTATACAAAGAACCCTTGAAGCATTGGCCCAGTGTCTAAGAAGACTGTATTAAAACCTACTAGGAAAACCAAGCAACAAACCTGATGGTAACCACTGGCCCAATTATTTCCTGCACCTCCTCCGTGATCTGAAACAAAGATGTTCTCGTGGTTGTAGAGATTTCGGTATTCACTATTTTGGATGCCGTTAATCACTCTGGGCTCCAGGTCAATCAGCAAAGCTCGTGGAATGTAGTGCTGATCATCAGCTTGATAGAAAAAAACATCTTTCCTGTCACCTCCCTGCAGCATTTCAAACTTTAAAATCCTATGTTCAAGATAAAAATGAACCATAATTTACATTATTCGGCATCCAAGTATGCCAAATTACCTCCCATCAGAACCTAAAACAGATGCTCGGTTTATTTTAAAGTGGACTGGAAATAAAATCCTCATCTCATCCTCAATTTTTCCATGGCAACCAAACACAGATAATGTGCCCAACAAAACTAACCCATCCAAGTAAACAATCCGTCCCTGTTTATTATTCTAAAATAAATATATAGGAAAAAAAACAGAATATCAAAGTAGGCTTCCGTTTATTAGCGCAATAAAGCAAAATTATTCCTCAGCTAATCCTAACAAGCCTACTCCGCCTACTTTAGGCGATTTTGAATTGCATTTCCACTCTCCCTTCACAATAAATACATTCTCATGTACATAAACTCTTACTTAAAACACATACGTAGACTCATCATACACAGTTTCGGCGACCTAGCGAGAATTTGGTCTAGTTTGATTAGGCGACATAAAAAAAAATGAAGATCAGGGCAAAAGTTTGGGTTACTTTAAATTAGAATTCCTTACACTCCTGACCAATTCTCTCAGAAGCCAATTAGCGACATGCGTATATACGTGTACTAGTACCATTTCGCATACAGACACAAATAGGCGTATAATGAAGAGAAAGTTAAGGACCTGAGTAGCGAAATCTTCGAGAATGCCATCCTTGCTGATCCCATGCTCCAGGCAGAGCTGCTTCCAGAACTCCATGCCGATCTGGTTCCCGCATTGTCCGACCTGGAGCGTGATGATCTCCCTCGGCATTTTCTTTTCTTTTCCTCTCTCTCGGGCAACTGACTAGGGTTTCAGATCGGAAAGGAAAAGGGAAAGGAAAAAAAAACAGAAGTGGGGATTCTCTTCCTCTTCCGTTGTTTCGCTCTGGCGCGGGGAGATTTTTGAAAGGAGAGGAAATGAGAGGGAAATTAGGAGGAAATGTAGGGAAGTGAATATTAATCCACGGAGATATTTCTGTTTTTGGGTGGCACTGTGAAAACTGAAAAGTAGAGACTACACTCGGTAGGTAGTGTTTGTGCCGGCTTATTATGGTGAGCAGGGAGCGGCTATACCGCGCGGCATGTTTAGGTTAAGGTGGGCCTTTTTGGGCTCCCAAACAGTGAGAGAACTGGGCCTGTCAGAGTGCGTTGGTTAAGTTGGGCTTGTTAAAATTACGCCTTTTTTTTTTCTTTGTTCTTTTCTACGACTCCCAAAAAAAAAATATATATTGTTCTTTTCTTTCTTGTATTTGAATAAACATGTTAGATATATAGTAAAACTAAAATTTCATTATTGAAAAATAAAAAATTATTAAGAATTTTATATTTTTTTATGCATAGCTATTCTTTTGGCATATAATAACAGTGATATCATATCACAATTGTGAAATCCAGTTTTCTCTCCCCCAAATACTACCGCTATAAAGTTTAACTCGTTCTAATGTAAACCCTTTTTCAAAATTTCCCATTTTTAAATATTTAATGTTAATTTATTAAATTAATATTTGAATAGTCTCTTCATGTGTCGATTCAAATTCATCATCAATCAATCAATGAGTAACGCCCAACTTATACTATTGTTCTGATATAATATTAAATTATAGGTTCATCCCAATCTACAATTTGAAATTCTATCCAAAGTTTAGAAGCCGCCCTCATAATGCATAAATCAGGAATAGTAAATAGAAAAGACTAGAAAAAAGTTGGGTTGAAAAGGGTCTCTTGTAAAAGTAACATCGCAAATAAAGTCATAAATATCATACTTGACTTAGGGAGTCACATGAATTGGCCACGTGGGTGCAACCGATTTGATTTGGTATTTCTAACCGTTAACGTAAGTGATATAGTGCTTGAACACATTGCAAGTTGTAATTGAAGGAAGAATGAAAAAGGTGTCATAGCCAAGTGAAATTTCTGACCACATGCATGGTATGATTTCAGAATGTCATTGCAATTGAAATTGACTCGGTAAAAAAGTTTTAGTGGCCAACGAGATTATTCCAGAATTCTACCTAATCCACCCATGCCCAACAAAGTGATGCCAAATACCAGCAAATTTCGTGGTGGAAGGATTGCAGCTTCAAAACATTTGCTCTTCTGTGATGTCACTTGAGATGAGACAATTCCACTCCCTCTTGGAATAGAACCTAAAGATGTGCCGGGTAGCCGCAGTAATTCGTGTTAATGTGTTAAATTCATATCGTATCGAGGTATTTATAATCAACTTATTTAATTAAATTTATGTTGAATAATAAAATTCGTGAATTCTATCAAAAATTTGAATTATGATTTTTTTTTTATTTAATTTGAACTGGAGAATATTTTATTAGTTATAGTAGATGAATATTTTTGTCATCTCGAAAAGTTAAAAAATAAAAATATTCCTCCACTACAACTAATTGAATTTTCTCCAAATTCATTTGAACTGAAAATGACCTTCACTCCAGAACTCCACCCTCTCTTTCCCCAAGCCCACCTCATAATGACAGAATGTTGCAGCTCAACTAAAAACCTATATATATATATATATATATATATATATATATATATATATATGTGTGTGTGTATGTGTGAATTTCGAACTTAGGCTGTCCATTTTCTATTCAATTATCATTGTTCTACCACGTGTTTCACTACTACTAAAATAATAAATATTTATTATTTTATTAGTAGAAAGACACGTGGCAAAATAATAACCTTTGGATAAAAAGTAGACGGCCTAGATCTGAAATTCTAGACACTGAAATTTTCTTATGAATTTCAGTGGATCCAAATCCTTCCAATTTTGTTTCAATTGTTAGGAATAAAATTTTAGGCGCTTCTTGGTCTCATCAAGGAATTATTTTTTTTAACTCATTTTATAAAATTGTCATATTTCTTACCTGCTTTTAATAATAATAATAATAATAATGATTAGTGCTAATATTCATAGAAACCTACATTCATAGAAATGCACACAAGTCCAAAATAAAAGGTATATTTGTATCCTGGGAGCTGATTTAACGAGAAAAGAAAAGGAGAAAAAGAAGAAGAAGAAGAAGAATAGTAATTCTTTATATTTATTTATCTCTTTTTTCATACATAACTAGTTAACAGCATTCAAGTGGCTAAACCATACCCAGATCACGGAAATCACCAAAAAAAGAGAGAAAAATACACCTAAGAAAGCAAACTTTCACATGAAGCATGATGATGATGAGTTGGGTAATTGCCTTAAAATAGAATCTATGATATTAGACAAGAAAGAAATATGATGAAATTCAATATGGCCAGAGGAAGGCTCCCATGGCAAACTTTCTCTTTGCTTCAACATCCCCAGTGATGGGCAGCCCATACTCTTTAAGCAAACAATCGAGCTTCCACTCGGGCATGGTCTCGTAGTCGCTTTTGTTGTACCTGGGATAGTGCAGTGGCATCTGAAACTGCCCGCACCGCTCCCTCCCCTCACTCCCGCCGCCTACGCTCGGAGAAGCCCTGTTTATTGACTCCATATTAATTCTCCACTCCTTTTTTTTTTTCTCACTGCTTTCTTTCTTTCTTTGTTTCTTTTCTCCCCTCTCTTTTATAGTCCCAAAAGTTTGTTGAGCAACTCTATGCTTGGTTTCCGCAATTTGGTGCCCTATTTATAGGGGGAAAAAGACCACCATGGTGCAAGTGGTCCAATTACGCTTATTTTAATTTGGACTCAACTTTCCTTAAAAGTAGAATCCGTTCTCTAAAAGTTACATGTGTCTTTCAAGTTATTGAAAAAGCACATATTACGTGCTTCTCAAGTTCAAAATACACATGTTATTTTTTAAAAAAATTGTTGTCCTTTCAATTTATTAGTTAGAGAAGATTCGATTTTCAACAAAATGTTGCTTAAAAAAGAAACAAAAAAACTAGAATATTCTTTCCGCTCTGATTCGAATAGACTTTGATCTCATAACCAAATAAAAAATAAATAAATGAAAAAATATGCAATATATATATATATATATATATAAAACAAAATAAAACAAAATAAAATCGATGTTCTCAATTTTTCTTTTTTCTTTTTTTTTTTTAATTTTATTTTTATATTTCATAAAATATGATTTAGTGAATTTTAGTATATGCTTTCATAGGGTTTTAGAGATGGAACGAAATGCTATTTTCATGAATGCTTTTGCTACAAGTCCTTAGAATTTCGACTTTTGGTAATGTAATACATGACATTAAAACAAAGGATCAAATTGAAAGCTACATAATATATATGACAAAATAATTCATAATTTTTGCCAAAGAAAGGATCCCATTGCAAACTTTCTCTTCTGGTCAACATCCCCCATGATTGGTAGGCCATACTGTTTGAGCAAACAGTCGAGCTTCCACTCCGGCATGGCCTCGTAGTCGGCTTTGGTGTACCGTGGGTAGTGCAGCGGCATCTGGAAGTGGCCGGGCCACTCCCTTCCGTGCTGCCCGTTCGGAGAAGGCCTAGTCACCGATTCCATTGCCCCCCTCCACCTATATCTTTCTCAATGCTTTAAATCTTTCTTCCTGATATCTCTTTGAAGACTTTGATGAGATCTCTAGGGCAACTATGTTGTGCACTGCTGAGTTATGTCAAATTGGTGACACGTTTATAGTATCGATTATTTGGTGTGGGGTGGACCGTGGAGGAATATTCCCCGGCCAACCGAGCATAGTCGAGGAAGGCATTCAGTATTGCAATTTATTATTGACAGTTATGTTAGTAGTTGATTTCCAAGAGAAATTATGAACACAAGTCTCTCCAACAATAATAATTTAGCATAATAACTTCCCCTACCACCCTTCGAAAATATCGTCAACCTAACTACCCTCCAACGATCTACTATCAAGCTCATTCTCTCTGCAATATTGGGAGCTGAAGATATGAAGGGGACCCTTTAGTCATTTTCTTATTAATTAGTAGGGAAACCTTCAATTTAGGTAACCATTAGAGTCGCTGTGTGTATCAAATGCAATCACCGGTACTTGTACTTCAAGCAGATGCAGTAATCCTGTCCACACATTCACTATGTGGAGTATCAGACATGGCAATGATCCATGATCCATCGCTAAGAGAGCATTCAAATAGTCATCTCCATTATTAAGATATCTTCAACCAACCATTACTAGTGATGAAGAATAAATTGCAGAACCCAAAAGAGATACAGACCACATATGGTGCCTTCACTTACAGGGCCAACTGTCGGTCGTTGGTGGAACGAACCGGCATTAGATGTCAGAGACCCACACAAAATCCTGTGCAAGATTCCTATCTCTTCTTCTTCTTCTTCTTTTTTTTTTTTTTTTTTTTTTTTTTTTTAACTTACCTTTTTTTCGTGTGTGTGTGTGTGTGTGAGGGGGGTGGGGGTTGGTGTGGGGAGAAAGGGAGGGATGGGGAGAGGGGTTCATCGGTTCCTGTCTACTTTTGATGTATTTCAATCTATTTCCTGGATAAGAGAGTGTTCTATTCCTTTAGGTTATTTAAATACTTTAATAATGTTACAATTATTCTTTCTTTTTTTTTTTTTTACACAATTTTTTCATATTCATATGTGATAATTAGATATGAGATGAATCTTTATTAAATTTTGATTTAATAGTAATTATAAAAATCACATATATGTGTGAAAAAATTATATAAAAAAAAAATGAGAGTAAGTATAACATTTCTCTACTCAAAATAAAGAAGCTTATAACAAAAAGCCTACGAGGCATAGCTACCTAACCGTTCATTTTGGCATGAATATAGTACAGGAATTCGTATAGAATTCCCTTCCCAAATTTTTTGGAATTCAAGCAAAAATTGAGATCGAGATTGTAGGGCTCGGGTGTGCCAAGCAACCCCAAGCCGGAACAGCAAGGGATGCCAGGCTCACTTGCCCGCAACATCTGGACTTAGCATCCCTTGATTCCCTTTCCTGAATTTTCTAAAATTCGAGTAAAAAATTCTAGAAGATACTAAGAATAACTTAAGAAAATTCAGGTAAAAAATTCTAGAAGATACTAAGAACTTAACTTCCACCATTAACGCCAGAGTAGATTCAAATTTGACATCATTTCAAACAATTCTAATAAAACCACTCGAGTAGCGAAGCAACCTCAAACTTTTACAATGATATAGTACAGCAATTCCTATAGAATTTCCTTCCCAAATTTTTTGGAATTAGAGCAAAAATTGAGAGATTGTAGGGATCGGGTGTGCCAAGCAACCCCAAGCTGGAACAGCAAGGGATGCAAGGCTCACCTGCCCACCATATCTGGACTTAGCATCCCTTGATTTCCTTTCCTGAATTTTCTAAAATTCGGGTAAAAAATTTTAGAAGATACTAAGAATAACTTAAGAAAATTCGGGTAAAAAATTCTGGTAAAAATTTCTAGACTAAGAAGAACTTAACTTCTACCATTAGCGCCAGAGTTGATTCAAATTTGACATTATTTCAAACAATTCTAATAAAACCACTCGAGTAGCGATGCAACCTCAAACTTTTACGCCAACGACAATCCCATGTGACCTATCCAACCTTAACACACAGCGCCATCATTTCCACAACCCTTTGTAATTGTGGGCGCTACATCACCAGTACCACCATACCATTGCCACATGCCATGCATGCACTTGTCAACCTCTGTGGGCCACGTCAAGCCTGACAAAATCTCTTCACGGACACCATTAATGCTGCATCACTCACAACTATAGGAAATGAAGAAGAAACCATTTTCACACAGCATGAAATTGAAGCCATTGATCGATCTAGAATACACATTAAAGAAGCAAAAGCAAAAACAAAATAGCAACTATTAGGAATTAATATTATAAGAAAATATAACCAATGAGTTTCTTTAATTCAAGTTCCGAAATAAAACTATGTGTAAATTAGCAATTATCCCAAGCAAAATATATCAAGGATACAAGTAGATCGAGGTCAACTAGGTACTCAACAGAAACTTATGAAGAAATGGAAGAAGAGCTCAGAAACTGACAACAGAGAGTAAAAGGAGTTAACCTTTACAATATTCTCAGCACACTTCATCAACCATTAAGCCAATTTCCAATTGGTGCAATCCCTCCGCCACCAACGGATTCTACCACTACGCATGCACATCAATCAAGCGCCTTCATGGCATTCGTTAGAGGTGGTAAAATCAGTCGGTGGGTCGACCTATTTACGATCCGTAATGACTCGAGACCCGTTTAGGGTAAACCCAAACACAACTCGTTTAGCTAACGAGTCAGCACCACCAAAGACACGACACGATAAGTTCGCAGGTCACCCGACATGACCAGCTTAACCTGTTTAGTTTAGTTTAGTTTTTTTTTTAATGAGAGTGATGAGTTGGGTCATAAACGGGCCAATTTATAAACGGGTCATTAACGAGTCCATTAACTTGTTTATCAAAATAAACGGGTCAATTGACCTGTTTAATTATGACCCAAACCCATTAAGGGTTTAAAGAAAAATATATATATATACAAATTGTGTATGGCGGGTCACCCACGACACGACCCGTCAAGAGCAAAATAACGGGTCGACCCGTTTATGACTCAGACCCAGTAATTTTGTGTCGGGTTATGTTAAAATTGCTAGCCTAGCATTCACTGCCACAGTTGACGTCTTCTATTGGTCATGTTAGATCTTCAATTTTCTCACTTCTTCTGCAGCGGATCTCTGCCGTTGGAACCTTAATTCTTTTGGTCTGTATATGGACATTCTCAAATTTGGTTGCAGTTTTTGTTTTGGTGCCTTCCCAACATCGATCCTTTACCGGGTTCCTTTTTGATCACTAGGATGGTGCTTCTCTTCGCTGGATTCGATCCAACCATCCATCTTCATGCCTTAATGCTAATTTCTTTATTGTGGTTTTCCTCTTCGATTGCTGCAATAAGCAAATAAGTGTTGTGATGACAGATTTCTTGGTTTTGCCTCTTCAAATCACCAGTTATGGCGGTCAATCCAATGAGCCGTGTTATTTATTTAACTAATTCCCAATACTTCTTTAGGATCTTTTGCATTGCTGTGATTGTTTTGATGTTGTTATTGGGATGAACATTCCTTTGTTTATTTCATTTTGTCATCCTATTAACCAAATAATTAATGGCCATGGCATATCTATTGGGTGAACAATTTACCATGTCATTCTCACTCCTTATTTCCTACCCTCTTAGGTTTTTTTTTTTTTTTTTTTTTTTTTTTTTTAGAAATGCTAGGATCAATAAATTTCTCATATTTTGCCCATATGTCTTTATAATCAATCATTAGACTTGTAGATTTATGTAGATTTCACATAAGTCAATGGTGAACCTCACAAATTTAATGATTGATTGTAATTAAGAGAATATGAGCAAAATACAAATAACTTATTAACCTCTTAAGTTTTTTTTTTTTTGCACGATGAAGTGTACATGTGGCAGACAGACGTGACGCGACTTCATGTTGACGTATGACATGTTATGTCAATCTAAGTGGCAGATGTGTTGTCAATCATTTAGACGGTAAACTAAAATAAAATTTGATTTTTGCAAACAAGTAAAATCTAAGAAACTAATAGTGGAAATTGAAACTTCAAGAACTAAATTGAAATTACGAAAAAACTTGGGATTAATTTTATTTTATTTTTTTCTAATTTTTATTATGTCGTGTATTAAAAATTGAAATCCGTGATGAACTCCACCCACTTTCCCAATTTCTTTCGTGACTAAAGACCAAACGCGTAGTCAGTTGCAAGGACATACGCTGTCAAAATTTAGTTAAAACGGTTAACTGATCCTTTACTATATTCTAAACCAGAACACCGAAACTCGCGGGAACAGTAATTCTACAACACAGCATCATCCACCGCAACAACAGTTAACCATACTTTCAAACAAACAAACAATTAACACAATTTTCCGGGGAATTTAATTTAATTATTATAATTTTCATAATAGAGGTCAAATATTCCGGGGAAAGAGAGATATACAAATTCCTTTTTTAATTACACTGAATTTGCTAAAAGTTCTGCTTGAATTGCGAGAATCTGGTGGGATTTTGTTTTCCTTGTACAACCCACTAGTTTTCGATTTTCGTAGGTAATTAAGAATACGGTGGGAATCATTTTCAAACTTCTATTTTTTTTTTTTTTTGGGTTGGATTTATCTTTTGTGAATAACCATGGAATTTTATATGTTTTGAATCTTTGACATCAGGGTAGTTCGATCAGGGGAGATGGAGCAATTTCGTCAGATTGGAGAGGTAGTAGGGAGCTTGAAGGCTCTAATGGTTTTCAGAGACAATATCCAAATCAACCCACGTCAGTGCTGTTTATTGCTTGATATCTTCAACTTCGCATACGAATCAATAGCAGAGGAGATGAGACATAGCCTGATATTTGAAGAAAAGCACGTGAAATGGAAAGTTCTTGAGCAGCCTTTGAGAGAACTCCACAAAATATTCAAAGAAGGAGAAGCCTATATCAGGCAGTGCCTGGAAACAAAGGATTGGTGGGCTAAAGCCATTACCCTTTATCAAAACACCGACTGCATTGACTTTCACATCTACAGCTTGCTTTCCTGCATTCCCATTGTCATTGAAGCAATCGAGAATGCGGGAGAGTTATCTGGGTGGGATCAGGATGATATGCAAAAGAAGAGACTCTTTAACATGAACAAATATAAAAAAGAACATAAAGATTTGAAACTTTTCCAGTGGAAATTCGGGAAGCAGTACCTCATCACCCAGGATTTTTGCAATCGATTTGACACTGTTTGGAAGGAAGATAGATGGATTCTTCTAAACAAGCTCCAGGAAAAGAAAACTTTGGGTTCCACAAAGCATGACAAGTGTCTCAGTGATCTTCTTTCGAAAAACATAGATGGGAAACTCTTTCCAACCTCAATCCTTGTCGGGTTTAAGGACTACCATGTGCGGCGGCGGATTGGCAGCGGCAGCCAGTACAAGGAGATCGTATGGTTGGGGGAGAGCTTTGTCATAAGACACTTTCATGGGGATATTGAATCCTTTGTTCCTGAGATTTCTAGACTGTTGTCTCTTTCCCACCCAAACATAATGCAGTTTCTTTGTGGGTTTACCGAGGAGGAAAAGAAAGAGTGTTTTTTGCTTATGGAACTCATGAACAAAGACCTCTCCAGCTACATGAAAGAGATTTCTGGCCCAAGGAAGAGGAATCCATTTTCTCTTCCTGTTGTAGTTGATCTTATGCTTCAAATTGCAAGAGGAATGGAATATCTGCACTCAAAGAAAATCTACCATGGAGATTTGAATCCTTCCAACATTCTTGTCAAAGCAAAAGGCATCTCAGCAGAAGGTAATATGCATGCAAAGGTTTCAGGGTTTGGGCTATCCTCCATTAAACGTGTGAGCCAAAAAAGCTCTTCAAATCAAAATGGAACACTCCCATTCATCTGGCATGCCCCTGAAGTTCTGGAAGAGCAAGAACAGACAAGAAGTAGTACAGCCAATTCCAAGCACACAGAAAAGTCAGACGTGTACAGTTTTGGAATGGTTTGCTTTGAACTCTTGACTGGGAAAGTTCCTTTTGAGGATAGCCATCTTCAAGGAGACAAGATGAGCAGGAACATTAGAGCAGGGGAGAGGCCTCTTTTTCCATTCAATTCACCAAAATACTTGACCAATTTGACAAAGAGATGTTGGCATACTGACCCAAATCAACGGCTGAGCTTCCCATCCATCTGTAGGATTCTTCGCTATATCAAACGGTTCCTTGCATTGAATCCTGACTATAACAGCCAGCCAGACCCACCATTGCCGTTGGTCGATTACTGTGAGATAGAGGCGGCGCTCTTGAGGAAGCTCCCTTTCATGGGAAGTTCTGATCCACCGCCTTTATCACAAATCCCATTTCAGATGTTTGCTTATAGAACTGAGGAGAAGGAGAGAACAAGTGCAAGCCTAAAAGATAATTCAGAATCAGGAAGTGATGGAGGAGCTTCAGCTTATGGGGATGAAAATTTGCCCATGATGGATGATCCAATCTTCTCACCCGCAAACGAAAGCAAGTCATTAGCTTCTTCACCCGACACTGCGAACAAGAAAACCTCATTGTTAAAGAAAACTCCTGATGTAAAAGCAAACAGACAAGCAGGTACTGTGCATGCATCATTATTTTCTCCAGAATAATTTAGAAAATCAGTTAATTGCCAACATTTCATATCCATCTTCCCTTTCTGGAGAATCTGAGATATTTATTTGTTAACATTATCCATTTTCCTGTTAATTTGGTTTCACAGGAACAGCAAAAGGAGGAAGATCCATAAGACCTCCACAGCTGACGGCTTGTGGGCGAAGTGTAAGAATGAGTTCAGAAAGCCAGCCAATGGTGAGTCCAAGAATAAGTCCAAGAATGCGGAGAACATCTTCTGGGCATGGCTCAGAATCCGAATTCTCCTAGACTTCTCCCATGTTACCAAATCATTTGCCTCAACAAAAGCTTCACTCTTTAATTTCAGACATGTGGATCATTGCTAGATCAGAAATATGTACAAAGACAACAGAGTTGGATGGCCAGAAAAGACTCATGCAGCTGATTCGAGCAATTGGCATTTTTGATTAGATTATAAAGATAGCTTTAAAAAGAGGTAGCAATACCTTGCTTTGACTGCTCAGGAAAAAAATATATATGTATATTACTTCTTGCATCAGTATTATTATTTGTTTGAGAAAATTAAGCACAACTTAATGTATAAAGGTTTTTTTTTTTTAATGAATAAATCATTCCATTAAGCTTTGATGAACAAAACACAGCACTACAGCTACTCAAGTTCAGAATTCCCGTTCTCAAGAGGTAGCTCAATCGGCTGGGATCACGCCTAATGAAGCGGAGGTCACAAGTTCGAATCCCTCTCCTCCCTTCTTGTGCAGACATGTCAAAAAAAAAAAAAAAAAAAGAGTTCAGAATTCCCTAAATAAAATGACCCTCCCCAAAGGGAACAACAACCAACATCAAAATAAACAAATACAGCAGAACTACAAACTCATTTGCCTAAAACTGAATTAGGGAATTTACCCCGTACGGAACAAAGAGCCTTATTCAAATCAAAATTTTTAGGCCCATTTTAGATGATACTCTAGTCTTCACATCCCATGAAATTATCTTCAAGGAATATATATATATATTCTTTATCTCATTTTACAAATTAATCATTAAATTTGTGGACTTACGTGAATCTCACACAAATTTATTAATTAATTTATGGAATTTGTAGGATGAAATAAAAAAAATATTGACGTAAATTATTTATCTTCCCAAATATGGGCCTACGCATCGGCCTAAACTCCTACATATAAGGAACAATTTATGATCATCCATTTATACAAAGAAAAAAATGTGGGAGAAATAAAAAAGATGCAGGGTCGTTTGTCTACTTCCATGAATAACAAACAATCTAACTAAATTAACGGTAATTACTCACGGCTAGTTTCTCGTCTCCTACAATATTACCCGCAATTTATTGGCCACTAACGCTCTCTACATTGCAACAGAGGTTTCTCAACCTTCATGGGCTCCGCCCATTTTGAGCCAATGTTTACTTCTTTTTTCTTTTCTTTTTTTCCCCTTTGGGGGATAAATGGGACACAAACGAATAAGTAATACCGGTTTACATAACTGTGAGAAAGGAAATATTCAAGACAAAAAAAATCGTTTATGGAATAACATTTACGCGTGCAGAGGTCATAAATTCAGCCACTTGCTTTGGTTATTCAGTTTTCGCCAGGTTAGTTTCTGTTATCTTTCATGTCCTGATTCGTATGATTCAAGATTTTCTTTTCAGCATCTTTTCTCAGCAACCAAACAGATTCCCATGGAGAACTGCATCGTCTTTTACCAAACAGTATTGTAACGATTTCATGCATTTTTCACGTTTTCTCATTATCGTCACATATTCATAATTCCGGTTGTTGCTGATAGCAAAAATGGCACAGCCTGCGAAGGAAACACATGAAGAAATTGAGATGGTGCAGGAAGAGAAAGTAAATGATGATTGGAACGCGTCTTTTCTGCCTGCGCTGAACCTCCTTATCGTGTTTCTTTCATCAATCTCTTCATCGGAGGAAGAAGGCTTACATTACGTGGAGATCGGAAGGAAAAGTGCAGAAGACGATGAAGCTAAAGCTTGCATATCAGGATTACAAAGCAAAAGGAGCAAAATAAATGGAGTCAAGCTCATGCGGCGAACACCAAGGAATAGGATGCAGACAACTATACGTGATTCCAGGTACAATTTTTTACGTCTTTTACGAAGATTATATAAACAACGAAAGCTGCATTTTTCTTGTTATTTAATATCAAGATTTTGATAATGCCTTCCTCTTACCAGGCATGGCAGAAGAATGTAAAAGAAAATGCATACCAAGAATCAAGAGAAGATCGCCAAGACAGAGAGAAATGTAATTCAATATATTGCATTTTTCTTATTAATATCTTGATAATTTTTTCTATTCATATCGTGTTCTCATAATTGACTATTAAGTTCTTTTGTTTTTCATTTTTCTTGTTAAATTGCCTTTTTTAAGTTAACAACATTATTCATCAGCATTATTCATTTCCATCTCTCCATGCTTGAAAAGTTAGCATCTATATTCATGAATCATCTCCATCTCTAATTAAACAACTGATTTACTGGGAGAGAGGGAGTTCAGGAACACATATCACAGCAAATATACTCAGAAAAAGCTTTCTTAGCTCTGCTAGAAAGGCATGCAAATGCGTTATTGCATTGTCGAAACATTTATTGACACAGAATATCAATGAGAAGCTGAAAGCTACAGCATGTTCATAAGGAAACATTGATAGGAAAACCGAAAACAAGGGAAAACAATATATAAACACAGGCTCAAACGTGCTTCTAACTCATTCTTGGAGAAACCAGAAGGAATAAACTATCCCTAGTTTACCTCTCTCTACCCCCCTTGCCTACAAAAATAGCACAATTGTTCAATAATTATCACGAAGTTCCCCACACTTCAGTCAGAGATTTTGATCTCAACTCCCATAATGTCCTTCAACGTCTCGTATGTCACAAATGCAATTGCTATAGATGGAACTACCTGAACAAGATAGACAGCACATCAAACAATGCCCTAATGCGGAGAAAGATATGTTCATTAAGCTTAATAAGTGAATATCAATTTGATAAACCAACTAAAAGATTTGAATCTTTATCAGCAACATTTAAATAACTTGATTTGAAAGGCAAAAAGTTTATGGCACATCTGAGGAGACAGCAAAAAGGGAAATTGGAAGAAATCCAAGCCTCAAGGTGAAACCAAATTTTAGAGAAATTGGGTAATTGTCCCATAAGGGTCTGGGTTTTACACCTATGACAAATAAGGATCCAAGTTTTTAATTTCAACAATAAGGGGCTGAGATTTTGCCCTATAACAAATAAGTTCAATCTGTCAAATTTTTGTAACAAAGAATCTGCCACTGTCATTTTGTCCACATCAGATCAATAAAATATGCCACATGTATCAAGATCCATATCACCATATCATATATAAGCAATTATGGCAACAAAAAAAAAAAAGAAGGGAATAGATATCTACCCTCCACCCCTGCAAAGGGAGCCGGTGGAGACCAACTGTTGGGATCAATTAGGGTTTTCAAAGCATGGTTGAATGATGGACACATGGGAAAGGTAGGTGACGCGGGTCCTGGTTAATGCATAAAAAGCTGCATCACTCATGTAGTGAGCTACACCCCCAACATTTAATTTCTCTTTTGACGCCCACATACCCTTGCCACGCGTCCATCACTCAACCGTGATTTGAAAACCCTAATTGATCCCAGCCGTTGATCTTTCCTTTACAATATCAGTTTAGATCAGTTGAAGGAAAGATCAACGGCTGGGATCAATTAGGGTTTTCAAAACATGGCTGAATGATGGACGTGTGGAAAAGATAGGTGGCATCAAAGAGAAATGAACTGCTGGGGGCGTGGCTCATTGCATGAGTGACGCATGCCATGCGGACAGGCACATTTAAATTGACCTAAACGAATTTTGAAGAGTTGGGCCCCGTTCACTACCAGTTACTGTTGGTCAACACACAACTTTTAGGCCATTTAAATTCAATTTTTTGATTAATCAAAGCCCATTGTTGTGGGATGTTTAAATTCAGAAGTCAGGTCCAGTTTGTAAGGGGATTTGTTCTGAAGTCTATTTAAAGAGTCCGAGAGGCTGAGAATGACATGGAAAACCTTCTTTGCTTGGTGCTATCGTATTGGAGGCCTGGCTACCTCAAATTAACATATCAGATTTTAATCCTTATTCTAATAAAATTCTCACTTACCTATCGTTCTGATATCCATACTATTATACTATTACAGTTTGAGGCACAACGACTGACCTCAACATAAAAACGCCTTTCACTTTGAACTCTAAACATTAATCATAAAGTTTTACACAACTACTCTACGAGTACTAGGACCCAAATTCGAGGCTACAAAGAATAAATGCCTCCATAAAAGGTATATATCCCGGCACTTCAGGGCCCACATCTAGATGCACATTATGTTGGGCATCCCATGGGCCACAATCTGTAAGACTAGAAGGTTTTGTCCCCAAGAGGTAGCTCAATCGGCTAGGACCACACTTTATGAAGTGGAGGTCACTAGTTTGAATCTCTATTCCCCCCTCTTGTGCGGACATGTCAAAAAAAATAAAAAATAAAATTTGAGGAATTTCCGGAGCACCCAAACTCTAAATCTCTAAAACCCTATCAAACAGTTCAAAACCTCTAAAACAACCCATTATTTTTATGCATAACCCATACACGATGGATACTTGGCTTGCCAGCCAAATAAAAGTTCACGACGACACAGAAATTTCTAGGAGGATTTAGAGTCTCTCTTTTCCCTCCCTTCTGGCAAGTGGATTTTTAGTCCTGAATCTCGATATTTCTCCATTTTTGTAGTGCCACAATCATTCAGTGTCAGGAATAGTGACCAATTAGCCAGGTGAGTTAACATTTCAATTTGGTGATCCAGAGTTCTACTTGAAAGTGTCAAACCAGTTTGACCTAAGGTTATTCCAAAATTTCTTAAAACATAGATCGCAGGTAATAGGAGACTGACCTTCACAGAATTGGGGATCAAACCCTTGTACAATGCCCCAAAGCCCTCATGCCGAACAGTTTTCCTGAATACGTCAATCATACCGGTATATTCGAGTTGGACCTTGCTCCTCCCATCACCAGTGACAACAGAGGCAGCATTATTCCATCCCAACATCTGCATTCGTCGACGTATAACATCAAGAGGATAAGCAACAGTTTGTCCAACAGTTCCAGCAGCAGCCCCACATGCAAGCTTTGTTGGCACACTCAACTCAGAGTCATCACTAACTAGTCCATACGGTTTAGTTTTAATCAACCAAGCCTTTAAAGATTCATACACACCAAAGTTGAGACCCGCATAAGGAATCTGCAAACATAACCGCATATCGTGTTTAGAGAAAGTATCTTCCCAAGGTTACACAAAAATCTGGAAATATAAATTAAAAGCACTAAAAAGAATATGATTAGTTAGTATTAAGCACAAGCAGCGAAGGGAACAAGAATATGTATCCAATATTTGAATTTCCTCTCCCTTCATTAAATTTCATCTTCCCCGGTCACCTCTCAACAGCCGAAGAAAATCTAGACCAGAGTGAGTTTTGACAATTATCCCATAAATAACAACTCAATACAAAAATCCATACCCCCCAAAAGAAAAAAAACAAAAAACAAAAAACAAAAAAAAAAACAAAAACAAAAGAATAGGAAAACAGTTGGGGGAACTGTTGATAACTTTGAGATTTAGAAGATACGAGGCCCTATTAGAAAGCTAAAATAGTAATCAATCAAGATAACCAAACTCAAGGTATACTTGTTCATGTTAAGGCCAAAAGTTTCTTCAGCCAATATTTTTCTTTTGAAGAAAATATAATACAATCATTGGTAGAGGCAAAAAATCTCCACAAGTATAATGTTTACACAATTGTCAAATCAACCAGGACTGTAGCCAAGTAGTAGATGAAGATATTATTAAACCGGCAGACATTTTGGTTTTTCTTTTTGCTGGTTCTATCCTCAAGGATCAAGAACAAGTATATGCAGTCATCCTGGTTGTAGTTATCTGGTCCAAAGTAACAGCCCAAAATATGAACGAAAAAATACTTACAACTCCAATAACAGAAGGAACCCAGCCCTTGTACAAAGCCCGTGGGCCTTCTTCCCGCAACACAGTTGATAGAGCATGTAAAATTCCTCTGTACCGGTAAGGAGACTTATCTGTCTGCAAATATAAGACCCATGAAAAATTTGATACTTAAATGCTAATTACCTATGCATGATACCATAATCCCTACTAATCACCAAAAGAAGGGTACCTTAAATGAAATGAATTTCCATTTATCTTGATAAATAAACTAACAAAAAATTTCCTCTAAAGAACTAAACCACAGCTGTAAATCTCTTTTTGCCGCTTAGTATAGATATTGATGATCCTAGCAGCTTCCATCTTAGAGATAGAGAAAAATAAAATGGATTGGGGTTAGAAGACCAAGTACCTGTACAGTTAGCCTGCCTCGTACCATGTCCATTGGGTAAGTTGCAGACATGCCCATTATTCCAGCAAATGCCCCAGCCCCAAGACGCAAAAGAGGAGTGAGCTCAGCATCTTCTGCAGGAATAACAAGAAAGTGCATTAGATAACTCATATGTCCTCCATCAAGTGCCATCTATCCATTTCTGAATCCTAGGACACACAAAATGAAGTTCATCTGAGTTAGTTTACAATCATGCCTTACTAATGAAGTTCATGTGTAAGCTGTAAGGATAAATTCATCAGTTCCAATTTCTAATATTAGAAGCATATGGAAAGCAAGCTGTCTCAATACATTTAGTAAAGGTGGACACATAAAAGACTCATGACAGTATAAAAAGGAAACACGAGTTCTATTACCATCTATTTGAGATAAAAACATTGACATGACCTAATTTAACCTAATTAAAATGTGGCAAAAAATAACCCAAATGTTGTGTAGTAGCAATGCACATCACATGGTAACTTAACCAATTAGGCAACATGAAAATTGCTAAAATTGCACAGGTAAATTGAAAGCAGCAACACTAGACGACAAAGCATGAACAACCATGTCAACGTAAATGATACCAGAAAAGACTCATAAAACTAGTTTAGCAATTAGAAAATTTTAATTACAGCAAAGCAGCAGCAGAGGTTCCAAAGCACTTTGCAAGTGAAAGATGAAAAACCAAAAGAGCCAAAAAAAAAAACCAAACAATATAAGCAGAGGAAAAAAAAAAGAGAGAACAACCGGTTTCATTCTTCATTTATCCTGGCATAATTATTATTAGTATTATTTGATAAAATTTATCCTGGCATAATTTACACATAATATGTCTAAAGTATAATTCACAGCTAAGCCATAACAAAGTACACAGTTTTAGAAGCCCTTGCAGGCAACAGCTCTGAAGCACTTCTCACATTTAGTAAGCCAATGCATTATAAAATTTAAAATGATGCTAAACGGGATTTCTTTTATGCCTTAATTTTCTTTATTGATTTATTACATGACCATGAAGAAGTGAAGAGGACCCATCTCATAGTTCTTTTACCAGGCACTCGGCCACCCGACAAAAAGAAAGGGGAGACAAATCATTATGTTAAAACAAAGTCTCCCAATGTGTCTAGTTTAGGGATAAACAATTAATAACCCATCAGGTTGACAAAAATGATGGCAAAGATGGACATACCATTGCCAGTTTTTTTTTTTTTTTTTTTTTTTGATAAGTAAAAAAATATTGTATTAGTGGACATACCATTGCCAGTTTGCTGCTGATATAGATGCAAGATTCTCCTGTCAGATAATAATAAGGCAAAAATATTAATCAATTGTCTCCACTAATACAACAAAGTATACATAACTAAAATAGTTACGTACAGTAGATAGGTGGAAGCATGACTCTCTCTTCTTTCCCAGACATACATTAATGAGAAAAGGTTTAAACATGCTCATGATTATATTACTCTGACTCATCATTAAAACTGAAATGGTAGTATAGTTCATCTCATGTTATCATTATTTCAAATAGTTTGATGTGATTTGGCATAGCGAATATAACCAGCAACTTATGACAGCTACATGTTCACAATCAACAGCACCATCAACCAAACTCAACAGACCATGCTTCCCAACAAATTCAGTTTGGCTAAAGAATCTATGTTTCACCCATTTTGCCAACAATACAAAATAAAATTTTAAAAACTGGGCCCCAAACCAAAAGCCAATAACACAATCAAAATCATAAACTACATACCAAGGTAATCAATTCAACATAGAGTTTGTGCAGAAAACTTTACTTTGAAGCGTGCTCATAGCTGAAGAACTTGATCGCAGAGTTTGGTACAATACGTGCACAGTTAGTACCATTTCCTTTGAACATTCCACGAAAACCCTCAGTTCTCCATATGTATTTCAAGCCTTGCATTGTTCCATTATATTTTATGTTATGGGGATTCTGGACCTGTATATTGCCAGAGCTAATTAACGCATCATTGATTTGATATTTATCAGTGTGTCTGTGCATTTGTAAACAAGCTTGAATAACTGAATATAAACCAACCTGTAGCAATATTTTCAACCTTTCCAAAGGAGCAACGGCTGTGCGTGACCTGCATAGACATGAAAACTTTTCGGTCTGTAAAATAAAAAAGGCAGTACCACGGATACAGGAATTGGAAAGGAATGCATAGCATGTTCTTGTAGTTACCAATCAGAAATGCCAATAAGAACAATATAAACTAGTACTAGAAATTTACACTGCAGCAAATTAAAACTTAGTGATGCTATAGACTGCCAAGGCAGCTCAATTTTATAAAAGTTGAATAATTAATCCTCCGCCCTGTAGGAAACACAGTTTTCGGGTCACTTCCTATGGAAAATCACACGGTCCATGGAAAAGTTAGAAAGCAACCAAATTTACAGAGTGGGTAACAAAATCCTTAACAAAATTTTCCCTTCACTGTTTATTTGGTATAAAAGATTCATATTCTAAAAAGTCAAACATGTAGATTGCATCATTTCAGTACACTATATAAATTTTCCAAGCCATCATGTATACAATTGATGAAAACAACTACGTAACACATGCTTAACTCTAGCAATAAACACATTCACAACACAAAAATTTCAAGTCTTCAAGCAAACAGTCAATTACTTCGTAAAGACAAGAAAAATGACAACCACATAGCAACAAAGCAGAGACTAGTAGACCTTATTTCATATGCTTTATATAAATTATAGGATAGTTGTATGAGCCTAACAGGCTCCTTTCTCTCTGAGGTCCAATATGACAACAACAACTAAGATTCAATCCTCGCTTATTTCTTCTCCCACATTCTCAGTAACCAATCAAAATCTTAGATTCAGTTAATTCTCCTACTTCATTCTAGTTCCTATCATACGAGGCTTCTAATGGGAGGAAAAAAAAAAGTCTCTTTTCTTTTCCTTTTTTCTCTTGCAACAACCAGACATTAAAGGTTCAATTTTTAAATTTTGATCACACACCCTCTCACAGCAACCAAAATGTCCAAAAACAAAGAAAACAAGGAAAAGTGCCCGGGAAACTTTACCAGGGATTACTATTTCCATAGTCAAATGAGTACATAAATGAGTATCTAATGAATAAATAAATAAATACGTAACTTTGATTTTTTCAGTAAACAAACAGACCACAAAAGAAATTCCATTTTTAAAAAAGATATCATATGAAAGAAAAGGCAAAGGAAAATACAACTCACACTGCTCCGGCAACTCCACCCGCGAACAGAGACTTGCAAATACTGAAAGCGTAGCTCTGAGCCCTCACGCCCTCTCTCGCCAGCTTCGCCTCTTCCGCCAGATTCACGATCGTCGACACCGCCGATTCGCTCGTCTTCACGTCCTCCGAAGCCATTGCGAGGAGAAGGACAAACAAAAAAAAACCCTTGGAAAAATAAAGAGCGAAAGAAGAAGAAGTCCTCGTCGGGAACCCTACGTCGTCTTCGCGCTCGATCTCAAAGTTTCGCGACGATCAATCGGTTGGGATCTCCAGCGATTATATCAAAAGGCAAGCCTTTCGCATTTCTCTGTGCAGTCGCAGAGTGTGGTAGCGACGGCTCTGAGAGCAGAAAGTGAGGGCTTCACTATGCAATTGCTATTATGTTACGGCGTTTGTTTATTGGGTGAGCATGCGCCACGCGCTCTCTGTGTTTGGTGAGTCACGTTGGGGTTTGGTTTTGTTTGGTTTTGTTCTTTTTTTTTTTTTTTTTTTTTTTAGCAAAAATGGTAAGCTTATCTGGACGTGACCATAGTAGTACCTACTTGTTGAGAACCGCATAAAAGGGGCGTAGATAATAAGCCATTGAACCACCACCCTTGATGGTTTGGTTTTGTTCGATCAATGAGATATTGGTCCTAGCAAATGAGACTATTCTATAAATTTTGTTTTTTTTGTACTTTTGATGGTTTTTTTTTTTTTTTTGTATTTAATGAAATAATAATAATAATAATAATAGATGATAAAATATGGATAATTCCTAAATTTTAGTGATTAATATTTGATACGATATGATAACAAGGGATTTTATCTACAAAACTTGTTGGTATATCTTTGGGTATCTTCAAATTTTTTTTTTTTTAAAAAAAAAAATTATCTTTAAAATTTTCTAGTCATTTTTTTTTTAAAGGAATTTTCTTGTCTTTTACAACCAAAGAAGAGACAATAGAAGATTGCATTTATAATATTTATAAAGAGTAAATAAAATAAAATAAAACAAAAGAAGCATCAATTTCATATTCACCACTCTAGCCAAGTTTTAGAAAGTGTGAATTTGGTTTATATTTGATTTGACCGAAAAAGCTATGACCTTTTGTATTTTATTTTTTTAATCCTTATTTATGAATGTTCCATCCCTCCTAACAATCATTGGCCCTTTTACTATCATCTTACTCGAATATTTTGGCTACGTAAATTGGCTGATTACAAGATTACTTGAAATATTTGGCACTGAATTACAAAAAATATAAAACAATGAAAAATAAATAAAATGAATACTTATAAATGGAAAGGTGTCAGACGCATGTCAATTGACATGGACACCGTCGATCAAACGCTTAAAATATTTCGAACAGGAGGCACCTAATCGTACCGTGTGTTTCCGTGTCCCAGGTCTATAACGGAAACCTAAATCATTTGACGGCGTTTCGCGGTTCATTTTTCATATTGGGTTTGTTTGCCAACCAAAAAATGTTCATTACTATTATCTTAAATTCAACTCTTGGGAACTCACCAACAGCGACAGGTACCTCAATTGGGTAATGTGAAACAAAGCTCACTAGGTACGATCATGTCCCAAAAAAAAAAAAAAAAAAAAAACTCAACTCTTAACAATTTTACTTTTTATATTACATTAATAAGTTATTATTATTATTTTAATAAAAAAAATTTTACTTTTTCCTATCAAACTTTTTTTTTTCTTCACATTAATCAAATCTTGCTATAGATCTATGCCACTAAACAAACAAAGTCCAATGCTAAACAATCCCATTGGTTCAACGGACCATTCGGTTTCTTTTCCTCCGTAAGTGATGGCGTGACTCTCTTCAATTATCGTATGTTTAGAAATTGTTAAAGCTGCCACGTGGTTTTGCTAAAATTTCTGCCAATTGTTCAAATTGTAACATTTTTCCATTTGGCTTAAAATAAACTTTATAACAAAAAATAATAATAATAATAACTCTTTAATTCTTTCCTCCAATTATCTCGCCCCAATTAGGAGGTTCAAATGATTGCATTGAATCAAAAGAAAGTAAGGATGGAGATGGAGGCATCCTCCGCCAACGCTCCAATCAAGTCTCTGAGCTTATCCTCATCTCCCTTTTTACTCGGACTCGCGATTTAGATCTTTCACAATAGAATTCTTATATGTAGTTTCTTTCTATTAGTTTAAAGAAAATGTCAAAAAAATCATAAAATGTCACCTCTAACAGACTCCATCAATCTCTCTTTGACATTAGGATCACTACAGTGCAAGCGATTCAACAAATTATTATAATCCTAAAAAGCGTCACACTCTTTCTCCTATCTCCTCTCATATCTCACGTCTCACGTCTCTCTCTCACTCACCTCTCTTTCTCTCTCTCACACCTCACCAAATGAACAGCAAAAGTACTCAATCATCCCTGCAAGCAAGGATGGAGCCAGGAAGTTTTATGGGAGGGAATCAAAGCAATTTTTTTTTTTTTTTAATCATTGGTACTTAAATACAATGAGGAATTGAGCTTAGAATTGTGTCATACTCTCCAATTAAATGTTTAAATTCTAACAAACAATATTCTCAATATTTAATAACCATAATATCCAAATTACAAGACCACTTAGATTAGAAATTGAGCTTAGAGTACTAACCTCAAAAAGTGCGACCTGCATTGAGTTATTTTGCACCTCATTGATTAACATGATATTCTCATAAGTGACATACAATCCAAGATCAAACTCCAATAAACTTTATGCATTTTTTCTTTTGAAATAGTCAAGTATTGTATTTAATTTTCTCATCATCTACAAATAAATTTACATGATCATTTTGAGTCTTTAGAAAATAAAGAAAAAATATGTGTAGGTTAACAATGAACAAACTCACATGAATAATATAATCATCACATAGACTCTAAGTTAAACATTACACTTTAACCCTATAATTATTATTCTCTTCCTATTCCATTGATCTAGCAACTTACCCCAAATTTATAATACTCATATTCACATACAATAATCAATATGATTATAATATAACATATTAGAACCTAAACCTCATGGGCATCAATTTCCATTGAACTGATGAAAGTTTAGAGTTAATTAACGCTTTAAATGTAATTAACACATCCAATTAGCAATCTTAGTGTTCACATATCAAAAGCCATAATTTAATTCATACTATACAAATTAGGGTTTATGTCCATACTATAAACAATAGAGAAATTAAAGCTTTAAACCCATTAATCCAACAACCCAGATCTTAAATCATGCATAGAAATTAACTACACACAAAAGCCCCTAGTTAATTTTAGGAATTTAGCTTCTTACTAAAATTTCCCAAAATTCGGACCTAATCATTATGATTTCAAACTTGAAATTCAATGGGTAGAACAAAAACTCAAAGATAAACTAGAGATTTCTCAATGGTATTAGTTATAAAAACCCATCAAAATAAAACCCATAAAAAATTCTCATACGGCCATACCAAATCAAGAACCAGAAATCTTTACAAAGAAAAGATCCAAGATTTACATACATACATAAAAGAAAATAACAACAACAAAAAACACAGAAATTTCCAAGTAGCAACAGAAATTTCCAAGTTTCTAAGCCGACATCCAATCTATGAAGGAAAAAATAAAAAATAAAAAATCAACTTTTCAGATTCTTAACCAAATTTTCAAGTCAAACAATAGAAAAATTAACCAAAAGAAAACTCCAAGATTAACCTAAGAAGTAAGAATCAACCGGTGGAGGAGAGTTGGGGGGACCGGGACCTATCAATTTATTTTGGGGGGACCAATATAATATTTTTTTTTTCACACCTTAAAATATCTCTTTTGAGAAAGTGGGGGGGGGGGGGGGGGGGGGGCGGACCATGGCCCCAGCCAGTTCCCCCCTCCCTTCGTCTCTGCCTACAAGGGCTTTCCTCGTGCAATGTAGCAGGGATGGAATTAAAAAGTTTGATTGGGGACCAAGGTATACGAAGAGAAGGGAAAGTAGGGGAGAGGGGGAGTGGCCAAAAAAAATTTTGGGCAAGGGAGGGGCCAATTGGCTTTATATATATATTTTACTACCTATTTATTTATTTATTTTTTTCTGAGGAATTGGGGGTCAAAATTTGTTTTGGGCACGGGCCAATAGGCTTTAAATAATTTTTTTTTTTTACTACCCAAAATATTTTTTCTCAGGAATTTGGGGGGGGGGGGGGGGGGGGGGGGGTGGGGGGTGGGGTGGGGCAATGGCCTACTCAGGTCCCCTAATTCCGTCACTGAGTGGTAGCACTCTGACTCGGCACTGCCGGCACTCGATGAGATTCAATGGTATTCGATGGCACTGAAATTTGCTGAAGATGATGGTTCGTGGGACTGGGGACATCCACCCACTAACTGGCATTCAAAAATAATTTGGTTCCAGTGAGTTATGCAACAAGATTCCGGTGAACTTATTCTTTTGGAGGCCAAGGTCTGTGAGACCCAAAAAAACTAAAAAAGGAAAGAAGCTTCATCAGATGGAAAGGTAGAGTGAAGAAGTCAGGGGGAGATATGTGGTTTGATAGCGAGAAAACGGAGATGAGGGAGATGGAAAGAAAAGAAAAATGTTTTTAGAATAAAGAAAAAATATTATTTTAATCATACGAGAAAAGGTTAAGAGAATTTATTATGGTGTATATTTAAATAGGAAAGCAAAAAATAGTTTTATACAGAAAAAATCAATTGAAAGCTGCTGAGAATACTCTAACGATTAGGTCATTTGCATCAATGATTCAGAAAAGCCATTTCAATTCATATTTGAAAATTATTATTAAAATGTAAAGATCTACCTCATGCTTTATACATCATAAAACACTTTATTTCTCATTTCAAAAAAAAAAAAAAAAAATTTTATTTCTTTAATGATCCGACAAGACAAGGTATAGAATAATTAGCGTTACTAATTACTATTATAAAAATAGTCTATGTCGTTCTCAATCATTAGTTGGCTCCCGCCTGAAACTTTCGAATTTTTTTTTTTTTTTAAGAAATTTATGTCATTTTTCTATTACCTAATATTACTTGGGGTCCCCTTTGAACTTGTTTCAAAAAATAGTAATCAACCAAGATATTGCCTTTTCAATTGTCCCAACCACAAAAATTGCTACTCGTTTATTTATTTAAAGATTTAACTCCTAAAAGAAAAAAAAAAGATTTAACTAAAGAAATAACATTGGATTAATGAGTTTTGTGTAAACTTGTTAGCACTTAGCAGACCATAATTAATTGACACGAGCAATCTAGATTGGGAGATGGTCATTGTGTTAAACTAAACAAAAACATAAAACATATCATTGGTTTATCTGTTCATTTCTTTGGTCTTTTATGGGATATTACCAGAAGAGGTTCTTAATGGGCTAGGTTATGTGATGTTCATATTCTCACAGGCCTAATTTTTTCTTTTAACCAAAACGGGCCAGAAAATAAACTGGGTAAATGACATTATTTTTTGGGCCAGAAATAAATGCTTATATGTAAACATGTCTGTCAAACAATCAATTGGACCGCAGCTCTCATGCCAGGTTAGACTTAAGAGTCATTGTTGTCCACCAAAGCCCATGATTCGAAACATATATATATATAACCATCTTGATAACACTTATTTTCAGCCCCCAATCATAAGCAAAAACATAAAAAGTATACAAAAATAAGTTTGACCAAAATACACTAGATTTTAGAGAGATAAAATCCCTAAAGGGTTAACTTTTTATCTCTAGGTTTAAGTTTTAAATAAAAAAAACAAGTTTTGAGGCATTAGAAACAGGTTTTGGGCATTATAAACAGGCTTTTAGGCATTATAAATAGGTTTTGAGGTATTAGAAACAGGTTTTGGGGCATTAAAAACGGGTTTTGAGACGGGTCACGGCTGGTGGGATTTGAAGCGTTTACCGCCGGCCAGACCCGCGTGGGTCTTGTTGTACCCACACCGTGGGTCTGGCCTAGGTTTTGCTGGCTACGAGTTTTTTTTTCTCTGATTTGGTTTGATTGTTTTCACTTTTATTTTTTACATTTTTCTTAAATTGATGATGTGTCACATAGTAATTGGAGGCTGCAAAATAGGTGTTATCAGGATAGATATGATAGTATGGGTTCTCATATATATATATATATATATATATATATATATATATGCTACTCATCATTAACAAGTGTCAATCTCTAGCATTATTATCGCGCGCGCGCGGGGGAGGGGGGTGGGCTCCCAAAAATTTTAAAAAAGGTTTTTAAATTTTTTTAAAAAAATTTGAATTTTACTTTTAAATTTTTTATTTTTGCACCCAAAAAAAAAATTTGAATTTTACTTTTAAATTTTTTATTTTTGCACCCCAAACTCCAAATGTTAGTGCCCCTTGATTATTGTCTATTGTCTATGTGACACATTTACATATACTTATTTTTTTAAAAAAAAGAAAAAAAAGAAAAGAAAAGAAAAGCAAAGACAAAAAGCAAAGGAACAAAGAGAATGTTAAGAGATGAACACTTTAGTAGTATTTCTTGCTCTATATATATAGGGGAAAAAAAAATCAATAAAACAAAAAACACTTTCCTTAATAGGATTCAAGGCAGAGCCTGTCCATGGTGCGAAAGGGGATCCAAGTAAAAAAGCTACTAGCAGCTCGGCTTGTAGTGGCAAATAAAACCATGGACAATACATAATGAAAGTCTCCTTCAAGAACTAAGTGGCAAATAAAACCATGGACATTTTTGTTTCTTTTGCAAAAAAGCAAAAATTTGGTATAAAATGTGTTGCCAAACGAGCCTTTATTTGTTTAGATGTGGACCTTATAGACAATACTTTTTAATTTTTACTCATTGGAAAGTACTTGTCAAAACACAAACTGAAAATACTTTTCAAAAATTTCTTTTAACAATAAAATAATTCAATAGTAAATATAACGGGGCCATGAATGAAGACAATGAACTATGAAGTAACAATGATAAGTAATCTTGGTAAAAAAAAAAAAGGCTAAAAACAAACGGAATATTGTCATTTGACAAACAAAATAAAAGTGTTTTTGGATACTTTAATTAGAAAGCATTAGTTCATTTACCCTATGGTAATTAAGTGATTAGAAGTGTTGAAATGATGCTTATCACTCAATTATCTTTAATTACCGTCACCAGCAGATTAACCTCCTATATATAATCACAGCAAATATTTTGTTTTTCAGACGTAGGACCCCACAGGGGGGCAAAAACACGTACTCATGGTCTTGGGGTACTAGTCCTTCAAAATTTTAAAAATAACTTAAAATTCTATTTTATTATTTTTTTTTTTTGTAGGATCGATGGACCTTCAAAAGTAATTTTTTTACCCCTAAAAAAAAAAAGAAATTAACTTAAATAGGTTAATAGTAAATATCTTGGTACAATGCATGAAGACGATGAACTATGAAGCAACAATGACGTGGATTCCTTGTAAAAAAGGCTGAAAACAAACGGGAATCTTGACAGACAAAAGTTGTTTGGATTACATTAGAAAGCATTAATCTGTCATAAAAAAGAATTACAGATCCTAATGGACGATTTTGGTTCATTAATTTACCCTGTGCTTATTAAGGTGTTGAAATGAGATGCATCTGACTCAATGATTACTGGTCATTATTAGACTAATTAACCACCTAATTAAGCATAATCGCACACGTGGAAAAACATAAGCTTTGGCCAAAAAGACAAATGTCGCACACTTTTTTCTTTAGGTTTAATGCATGCATGCTTGTGTTTATAGTAAAAGTCCAGTCATTAATTATGAGCAAAACAAATAGGACAAAGTGCAATTAACTAAAGTTATTTAATTGACAGATCAAGATTTTGTGCTAATTAAGAATAATCAACCTTACCATTACATTGCTAATTGGACTCTTTTCTGGCACTTTAAAAAGGTCTAGAAGAACTTTAGAGCCGATAATGTGATCATAATCCGACACTATAATCTGCATATTTTGGACCTTTTATATATGCCACGATTCCGATAAAAATATGTTCACTACCAATCAACTCATTGCATAGTTTTTAACTCAAATAGATTAGTAGTGCTAATTATAGCATCCCATCACGACCAACCCAATTTTCGGACTAATTCCTTGTCTTTGAGAAGTGAATTTTGGACCACCATCTCTCTTTCTGTACCTCTAGCTTGCTTATATGAGAAGCAATCAGGACATTAAGGACTCAAGCCGACTTACACTAATTAGAAATAAGGGTTTTCATTACGGGAGAAACCCATGTCCGTCCTAATGTTTACTAAATTCTTTGGAGATTAACTTGAAACCATTAAACGAGAGAGAATCATATATATATATATACACACACACCATTTTTCTCATAAGCCTAAGCTGATATGAAGAGATAAATTTAATTAGTTAATCAATATTTTATCATTCTCCCTCACCTGTGGGCTCAAACTCTCTTTTAATAAGTGAGGCCCAACACATAGAATATTTAATTTAAATGAGGGTAAATTGACGGAGTCAAGGTTTGATCTCTAGACTTTTAGCTCTAATACCATGTTAAATTACAATTTTTTTCAAAAGCTTAAGCTGATAGGAATACGTAAATTTAATCATTTAATCAATACTTTAACATATATAATATTTGATATACACTAGTCCATCTTTAATTATTAGCAAAAATAACACAAATCCAGTCACCAGACTTGCAAGTTGATCCAGACAATATCAGATTCATCTTATTTTACAAAATAAAGAAAATTCCCCTTTAAGAAATCACCCTAAAATCAAAGGTCCCATCGCAATTCTTTGTCGATGCTCCAAATACAGTCATGATTCAATAATATAAGGTGGATGAACTCATGGAATTAAACTACCTTGTTTTGTCTATGAAAAGAAGGTGCCGAAATCTTTTTCTTTTTTTCTTTTTGACATGCACCCTCGAAGCCACCTCGGGTAACTTCTCAAACAAGTTAAATAGGACAAGATTGTTTGACTTGGTTGGGATTTTTTTCTTGGGTTGTTGGATTAATTCTGTACGTGAAGAACGACTTACATCAATGGTGCACCAACACCTTTCTGTTTTCCTCTTGATTACTAAAAGTTCAAAAGGACAGTATTAATTATTTAATAGTTTAACATCTTTTTTTAATGAATGAAGTTTAATTCATAAAAAATAGTTAATGTAATCATTTAATTAAGTTTTGACGTAGTATGCAAGAAAAGTAAAATAGTAGTTTCAAGTTTCAACACAATCACACTCCTGGATGGGAAGGTTGGGTTGGAAAGATGGATAATATTAGACTTATCCCTCTAATTTGGAAGTTATGTGACAAATTAGGGCATTAAATCATCCCAGGGCCATGTTGCTTTCATGGGTGTGATGAAAGATTAAAAACTCTTTCCCTTGAACAACTACTGAATTATCACAAAGAAAGAAATAGAGGTGCTGTTTGGCAAAGTGCAAACAACAACATTACACAGCACTGTTTATAGTTAAAAAAAATTAAAAAAAGAAAATAATGATTGATATATGAAAGTGAAAAAGTGGTATTGAAAAGTATAAAAAATTTGTTTTGTAGTGATTTTTTTATTTGAATAGTAATAAAAAGTAAATGATGTGATATAAAAGTGAGAATTTTTTGATGTTGGGCCAAACCAAAAAATTTCAAAAATAAAATATTTTTGAGTTTGGCCATTGGGGGTGGCCAAACCACCCCCTAGAAGCCACCCTCAACCGGTCCTTTTGGCCACCCCCATACCTGAGTGGCCAGCCACCCCTTATGGCAAAAATGGGGTGGTTGACTATCCCATATATTTTTATTATTTTTTTATTATTTTGTTTTATATTTTTTTAAAAAAATTTAAATAATACTTTATTATATTTTAATTAGTGAGACACGTAGTAGTTTTTAGACCATTGAATAAGATTCAAGCCAAAACTAAAAAAAAAAATTGATGGACAATTTTCCAACTATTTCTTAGAACCTTGATTGGTATGTGAGAATGTGATATAGTTTAATAAACAAGGCTGTGAGTCACATTGTTTTGAGTGCTAATTAATTAGATGCATTAATAAGTCGAGATTAGGGGGGCCAATTTCTATCTCGTCATTTGAGGCATCTATCTCTTTCAATATTTATATATCTGCTTTGTTTTCAAGCCCTCAATCAATGCAAAGACAAATGTTTCAGCCAAGAAGTACATATCCCCGAGTGATATAGGCGTGTTGCGTCTTGGTTACGGGAGTTAGACATGGGTTTTCAGAATTCAGTGAACGGTGCAAAGCATGGGGGCTTAGGTGGCTGCATAGGGGTTCTGGTTTCAAAGGCTTATCTTTTCCACGGTGGCCACATTTCTATAATTGAAAACAAAAAACAAAAAGAGGAGCTCTATCCTATTCATTTCAAATTCAATTCTCAACTTCTTATAATCTTATCCTTTATATTATATCAATCACTTATTTAAACAAAAAAATTACTACAAAAAAAAAAAAAAATTATACTAAACATTCTTAATTTTTTCTTCATACAATCAAATATTGCTACAATTTCATAAACAAACAAAGTCCAATATCAAACCGCCCCAATAACTACCAAGGCTAAATACCAATAATAGTTAAATTTAATTTATAGTCCCTAGTGAAGCTTTTGCATGGCTATCGGTTGATTTGATCGCTTAATGATAGCTCATAACAACATTGAAGGCCATTTGCTAAACGATTTTGGTTTCAATACTATTCATCTTACTTTTTTATATCACATCAATCATTTTTTATTACTATTCAAATTTAAAAAAAAATAACTACAAAACAATTTTTTTTTTTTTTTTTTTCATTTTTTCATACCAAATATTATTACTTTTTTACTTTTTCAAAAAAAACATTCTTACCTTTTTTTTTTTTTTTTTTTTTTTCATTAATCAATTTTTGTTACATTATCGGACCAAAACCCTTTAACAAACACACTCGAGACTTTTTGCAACTCTTTTAATACAAGTTTTTTTTCAAAAAAAAAACAATTTGAATTAAACTACATAAGTATTATAAAGTGAAATGCTATGAGAATCATATGCATATACTTTAATTTAACAGTGAAAATCATCATTAAATTGTGATTTTTAATACTACGTTGGAGAGTATGCATTTGATTGCATGAGAGTCGATTGGAGACCGAATAACAAAAATACTAAAAGAAATTAAGGACGGTCAAGCCATCTCTTAAGAGCATCTCTAAAAGAATAGTCAAATCTTTAATAATAGTCAAATCTAACAATTATGGGTGTTTTCTCGTCTTCAGCATAATAGATAACTTAACTCTTTTTTCATATAGTGTGAACAATAAATTGGCTTATTAGTCTATTCATTATTCACACTATAAACTTTTATTATTATTTTTTCTCTCACTTTCTCTCTTTTACTCTCTCTCTCTCTCTCCTCCTCCTCTTTCTTTCACAATTCACACTCTCTTCCACACAAAATAATATTTAAAGAAAATAAATAGTAGAATAAATAATTGCTAGAGTGTGTATACAAAAATAAGTAACTAAAGTAAAAATTTGTACTTTTTTGATAATGATTTTGCCTAATTTTGCTGGAGCTAGCCTGGAGACATTCTAAGGTTGTTGGGTTTCTTGAGAGAGTAGCCAGCCACTCTTCACCTTTTGAAAAGGTGGTTTGCGTGATTTGCTCACCCCCCATATCTCTATCATAATAGATGGTCACTCCCTAAAAAGTAGTTGGGATTGTTCGCTACACTCTCACTCTAGCTTAGAGGGATTGGTCACCATTAAAATTTTTCTCTTTTAGGTGATTGATTATTTTCTTTGGTGTGAAAGGGTGGTCGGCCCATGCTAACCACACATTTGGAATGACCAAACATCTTAAGGATCAACCACTTCTAAAACTTATTTTGATTTTTTTTTAGCATTTTTGAATGCTCATGTGACAATCCAAAACGTTCATTTTGGATGAATGAATTGAATAAAACGAATTGCCGGCCACTCAATCCAATATACTTTAACGGTACTTAAAACTTGAATTTGTTAAAATTATTCTAAATTATTTTACTATTATAATATATACCCGTCCCCCACTGACTGAAAATTTTAGAGCATCACCGACCTTTATTCGCATTCCGATAGATTTGCATTTAAGGTCCTTTAATTTATTTTATGGACACGAACATGCATGCATGCTTAACAGCTAATGGGTGACAAAAATGCACATCTTAATTGGTCATAAATCTGTCCTATATGTTTATTATACATTTTCTTACTCAATGTCGTTTGGTTATGTACCTAATTAATGTTGTTTTTTTTGTTTTTTTAATTGCAAGTTGTCTCTTATTCTGGATAGGAAGGAACAAATCTACCACATTGAAAAAAAGGTGGGATGCTGCGGCAGAAAGGGCCAAGAGACTCCATTTTTGTACTTGATTGTAAGCATAAAGAATGCATTATGAACATGCAACAACAACAACAAAGTCATTTTAATTGGTCATTTACATGTCTTTAGCAAATCCAACCACAAACTACGTCTTATTCTTCCCGTAGGCCACAAAAAGAAGAAAAAAATTGACAAAGATTCGAGAAACCCTAAGCCTTGTGAAACCCTAAGCCCCCCTCCAGAGCGCTGCCGCCTCAGGGGAGGAGGGATGCCTGTTGCCTGCATCCCTCCTCCCTTCCTTGCTTCTCGATTTTTGTTTTATGTTTGTTTCTATCTTTGGTGTTTTCTGTTCTGTTGTACTTGTGTTCTCTCTCGGTGGGTACTGCTTTTGGGGGTTTTCACTCAAACTCTTCCCCTCCCTGTTTGTTTGTGTGTGTTGCCGATCTCCTCCGCGCTCGCTTCACTGCTCACCACTTGCTGTCGGGTCTTTTCACGCGCCCTTCCCGCGCCAAGCTTTTTGTGCCACCTTCCGCGGCGGTTTCTGGCCAGCTGGTGATCGGCATCCTCCAGCTGCCGTGACCCGCTTTGAGTGTTTTTCGCATTTATTTTCTTGTTTTGTTGTTTTCTGTTTTGTATTTCCTTTGAGTTTCCCTGTACTTTGTTTTATTTGCTGTAATTTCTTTTCCTGCATTAGTTTTATTGTTCCCTTTATTTTCCTGTATGGTTTTATTTACGCTTGTAATAAGGCTTTCTCCTCCTGCTTTGTTGCGCCCGGTTGCTGCTCGATATTACTGGTCCAAACCTTTGGGTTGTGGATGTGAAATTTATCCTGGTTTTCGAGTCAAGAAGGATGAGTATCGGCTTGTGGGTTTTGCTCTCAAGGCCGAGAAATAAGTATCGGCTTAGGGGTTTTGCCCTCAAGGCCGAGGAATAAGCGTTACCTATGCATTAAATGGTGTCTGTTTGATGCAGATCTGAGTTTTCAACCTGATATTTAGTCATAGGTTAACGGATGTTGTGTTTTGGTTGATTTGGTCTGTTGTTGACGACTGTATCTTTAGCTTTGACTACGATTTATTTTAGAGTTTTTTGCTCTATTTGTAAGAGCTTTAGACTCGCAACTTTTATCAATGAATGAGTATGATATGTAAAAAAAAAAATCTACTTGGAAGGAAAAGAAGACGTACACACGACAAACGACAGTCTACGAGCAAACTTTCTGAAGAACAATTATGAAGTAGAAAAAGGAGGAGCAAATTATGACAAAGTAAATGAAATAGTACTATAGCCCACTGCCCACGTCCCAGACATTACTATACCCTTATATTCTACGACATAGGCAGTTAGGTAAAATGTTATTGACCTCAACCACACTGATCGCAGCCGAAATTTTTTTCAAAGTGGTGGGACATATTTTAAGGTGATAGTTTGACTTTTTAAATGAAAATTCTCAATTCTATTAAATGATGTTACGATGGACATGGGTTAAGCTATGCTCTGGTCAAATTTGAAAGGGTACTTTCTTACCATTTATGTTTCTATGCGATTCTTTTCTATTTTATTCAATTGAACTTAAAATTGTGAATATCAAAAAAAAAAAAAAAAAAAAAGAGAGTTGAAATTATGTTTAGATTGTTTGAAGAATGTAATATATAATAATAATAAATCAAATTAATATATATATATATCGTCCGGTGGCAAACTGGAATTAGAGCTAACAGAAGAATTAAATCTCCACATTTTGACACACAAACTAAACTCAAAATCACACACTAGGTAAAGTCTTAAAGGATCTCATCCTAGGTACTTACTCACTGGGTAAACTTCCTAAACATATCCTTCCTAGACACTATATATATATAAAATGGGGTGATTTTGAATCACCATAGGGGTGGCCAAGCCACCCCCAAGGTGTCTGGGGGTGGCCGAGCCACCCCATAAACCTAATCGGGGGTGGCGCTCAACTAGTTTGGGGGGTGGATCGGCCACCCCGAGACTCTTAGGAGTGGTCCGGTTACCATCCCTAATTTTGTTGATTTTTTTTTTTTTTTTTTTTTAATTTTCTTGATTTTAAAATTTTTTTATTAGTTGGGTTAAAATTTTTTTTTTGAGTAAAATTGAAATATTTTGAGTTGAGTTGTGTTAGTACTATCAAATCAACCTGAAAAAAAGAGAAACAAAATTGAAATAAGTCGGGAAGAATGGGCTTCCCAAACAAGCCCCTCTCTCGCATACGTACCTTTCCTATACTTGTCTAAAAAAACTCAACCACATTTTGTTTGAGCTTCCACGTGGTGCTTGGAGTTGTATGTTCGAGCTTCAAATACTCTAAAAGTGGCTTCGCTTAGTGCTTGAAACAGCTTTTTTTTCTCTTCTTTTAGAACAAAGTAGCTTGCAAACCAAACACCATTAGCCAGGGCGTGCCAAACAGATTTGGGGCCTCCGCACGAAGCGATAAGCCATTTTGGTCGGTTATGAAACATGTCCCAAAAGCGTAAGGTGCGCAGCGCGGCGGCAAATGCCAACGTTTCTCACGTGAGATTGGTCTGGAGTGGTCCTGCATATCTATTAATTAATCCACGTGAAGTAAGCTGTAGAAGTATAGTTTGCCTTTCGCACGACAATTTTTTCGGCTGGAGAAAGCACTATTTATGTTCACATGGAGTGTTGTGTAGGTGTGACACTATGACCCTTTAAAGTTGGGGAAGCTAATAATAATATAATAAAGGCATGCTAGAGTATCGACCTAATTATTTTAATCCTTGATTATGTGTTTGACCTTGAATGAAAAAAAATATTGTTCTTCCATTAGGCATGGAAATTGTTTGTGAGTGCGAGACTTAGTTAATTATGTTTTGGGGTAAAATTCACTTTATCCCTTTAAGTTTTAGGAATTTTTTAATTTAAATCTCAATGTTTAAAAATTGGCAATGTACTCTCTAATGTTTCAAAAATTTTCAATTCATACCCTTCCTTACTAATTTTCATCTAATTGGATGGAAATCATCCAACATGCATCTCACATAAAATTTTGAGATGCCCTTCATTCCAATTTTGCCATTATTAAAACCTATGAAATTACGTAATTACTCTCAATTTCATAGATTTTAATGAGGGTAATTACGTAATTTCATAGGTTTTAATGAAGGCAAAATTGAAATAATTGGCATCAAAATCTCACGTGAGACGCACGTGGGATGATTTCCATCTAATTAAACGGAAATTAGTAACGGAGAGTTTGAATTGAAAATTTTTGAAACATTAGGGGGGTACATTGTCAATTTTTAAATATTGGGATTTGAATTGAAAAACTTCTGAAACTTCAGGAGGGTAAAGTGAATTTTTTCCTATGTTTTAATATTTCACACGAGTGTTTATAGCAAGAGTTCATTTTCACAATAACTATTTCCTTTAATTTCCCTCCCCTTATAATTGGGGTCATAAGGTTAAAAGGCTTAATCGCGGGAAACTCAATCGGTCACAACCTTTTTCCTCTTTTTTTCACATTTCGTGAAATATAATTTTGACCCGTAATCTAATTTTCTTTTTCTTTTTTTGTACATGTTATAAGTAGCCGGCCACTGCATCGCCACCTATCCATCACTTTTTTTTTTCTTTTTTTTTTCGTACGATATGAGGTGGCATTTTATGACTTCTAGCCTTGTTAATGACGTGACAATCAACTTATAAATATGATGTAGCATAGCGGGACGAAGGAACTAATTTGACATAGGATTAAACCTTAAAAATTGATGAATGGTAGTTGATATCATTTAATTTCGACCCAAGTGGCCAAGTTGCTTATGACAAGATCGATCATGAAGAACCTCTCAATCACTTACTACATCGTCAGGTACCGGAAATTAGGTCAAATATATCACACTCACTACTGTATATTGTAATTATCCATGTCACTTCTACATTAAATCTCAATACAACGACAATTTTTTCTTTTCCCATTGAAAGATGACACTGCAATAGAAATTTACACTTGCTTCAGCCTCATATTTTCTATTTTTGCGAAGATGAGTGCTTAACCATTCTTGTGATTGGTATTTGGGTAAAAGAACAGTCCCTAATAAATTTATCGATGACGTCTAATGACGAAATTAACTTAGATCTTCCTCCCCTGTCCTTTTCCATTATTCAATTAAAAAAAAAAAAAAATTACTTAGATCTTGAGCAGTTGCATTTAGCTAGTTCTATAGCAAAAAAATTCTCAAAAAAACTCGACGATTATTCAAAATAGTTAAGGTAAGTGTTTGTAAGTGTTATTTTGGTTTTATCTCTTCTTTGGGAGTAGTGAAAGTGGATAAAATAAAACTAATATTTTAAATTGAATAGTTAAAATACGAAGTCGATATAAATGCTTTGAACAAGTTGGTAGCTAAAATTAAAAAAAAAAAAAGTGTTCTTTAGTTAAATTTTTGCTAAATATTTGCTGAGCGGGATATGAATGCTCACATTTTAGGTAACCAAAATAGCAAATTAATAATAATAAAACTATAGCTTTCAAGAATTGGTGAGCATTGTAACTCAACAATGCATAAGTTAAATTAATAATAATAATAATAAAAATCTCATTTTCTCTCTTATTTGATAATAGTGAAAGTAGAGAAAATATATATATATATATATTAAATGAAATAGTAAAAGTAGATAGTTAAAATGATCATGTAGGTGCTTTGGAAAAGTTTGTAGTTAAAATAGAAAAGCGAAATGTGATATACCACATTTTTATCTTATAACTATCTCACAATGCTGATGTGACGATTCCAATCAACTCTTAAATTATTATTTTTTTAACAATGACTAATCCAAAGGTTGGTTGGGACTACCAAGTTAGTATTGTAGAATAAAAATATATTTATAACATTACTCAATAGAAAAATGAGTTACTTAGCTAAATTTTAGTTATACCTCTAAAAAAGTCCTTAGCAGAAAACATCCCCGCAAGCATATGGTGCAATTATGATTGGCTAAGTGCCATATCATGGCTCGAGGAAGAAGAGGATAAAGCTATTTTGGAATGGAAAATGACTTTTGAATCTTTCATAGCCGCTTGGCACTGAGTTGGAACCAGTTCAATCCACTATCTCCAGCTCATTATTATTATATCAGAAAAGAATAAATATAGTCCCGCCCATTAATTTGCTACATGGCCAATGGCCGCAAAAAGGTTTTTCCTAGCCCTTTTGAGTGCATCACAAGAGGTCGATCGATCATGGCATTTCCTGGCAGCTTCACAGTCTTTGGGGTGGGGGGGAGGGTCGTTAAATAACTTCTTTGAGTTTTTGTCTCTGTTATCCAATTGCTTTCCCTTTATTTATATTAAACCAATGATCATTTTGAGCATATTCTAAGAACCCCAAGAGTTTTCTCTGCATCCAAAACTTTATAATCTTTTTACTAAAGGCCTCCAATAATTGGATTAGACAATGCATTTCTACTATTTTTTGCTCCCTACTCTCATCAATAGAAGTTGGTTTGGCCGCTTCAAGCCAAACATGGGTCCACGTTGGCCTCTAATCAGAAAAAAATTAAGAGGACGAGGAATAATTTTATATTGCCCGTGGACAAGATATTGGGCATATTTATAAAGAATGGGTAACCATTTCCTATAGAACTAGTTTTATGAGATGAGTTAGGCTCACGAATTCCGCCAAAAGCAAATTTTTTTACTTTCTTTCAACAACATCCATATAGAATCCAAATTAGCATAAGTGGCCTGGTCATCTCTATTTATTTATTATTATAATTTTTTTTTATACTCTTTATTGATTACTTTTATATTTGATAGAGCCACGTAAAAAGAACCAAACACTATCTAGGGTGATGGTTCAATGACCCAATTTTTTTTTTTTCAAATTGATTAGTGTAAATTATCTTGGTTTCATTGATGCATTAATATCTAGGTAGAGTTGGATTAAGTTATGGCTCAATCATATATATATATATATATATATATATATATATATATATATAAAAAGAAAAGTCCAAAAAGAAAAATTACGGGTTTGAAAGGAAAAGGATCTTATCATAGACAGAAAAAATTACATCAATAAAATCGGTGGCTCTGCCATTTGGCTTCTTATAACAATATCCCTGTCCAACTCCTCGGACCCCATGTTGTGAAACATTTGCTGGGACATTTGCAAAATAATTTCCCATTTGCAGGAAGGAATTAAGCAGACAGATTAGGTGTCCATGATGAAGGACGTACATTTGATGTCAACAGAGCACTGATATATATATAGCCCAATGATTATATGAAATTATGAATCCAGCACATGTTTCACTCAACCAAAACGTTTTAAGGATAAGCCTCATTGTGAGAAGATCAGCCAATCTCAACATCAAACAGAAACACCATGTGATAAAGATGCTGATAAGGACAAAGGTTAGCTAAAGTTGATTGAGTTGTAGCCTCAGTTCCTATATATATATATATATATATATATATATATATATTTTACTCCTAAAGGTTTCACAACTTTTTTCACTTTTACCTTAAATGTAATCCATCCCTTAGCCATTTTCATCTTCTCTAATAGAAAATAACTTACATATGGCTGCATAAATCAAAGGATATATCCGTTACTAATTTCCTTATTTTATTCTCTGATGTAATGTCGTAATCTTAGCATATCTCTTAAGATCTCTCTTGCAATCAATGCAAAGATAATGAAAAGTATACATTGATCTGAAATATAGTGATCATGGAACGACAACCGCACACAATTTTTTGAGAAGAGTATTTATCTCAAATACTTTTGATCAGTGCAAGATAATGAGAAGTATACATTTAAGTTGTGTGGGTTGGAGTAATTTTAGAAATTTTTCGAGTCTCTCCAAGAATGATGTGACTATTAAAATTACCATTGGGCTTGTAATTGATCGATGTGACTATTAAAATCATCATTCGATCAAAATCTAATAATGATCAATTACGAAAAATCCCAAAACCCTAGCAGAGCTTAAGGAAGTGCCGCATAGCTGAGGGGGAGGGGTTTCTCCCCCTCCCCCCCTCCTCTCTTTTCCCCTCTCTTTCCTTGATCTGTTCCCCCATCCCTTCCCCATTTTCCTTCCTCCCCTCTCTTCCTCGATCTGTGTTTCTTTTATTTTTTGTGTTTGTTTTTGGATTTCACTTTCTTTTCCCTGTTGTTGTTCTTTGTTTGCTTGTTTATTTTTTTTTGCTAGGTGTTTGTTTGGGCACACTTTGTGGGTGCCGCTCATGGGGATTCACTCAAACTTCCCCCCAATTTCTTTGAGTGCACCACCGATCTCCTCCGCGCCAGCTTTGCCGTTTACTGTCTTCTGCTGGTTCTTTTCACGCGTCCCCACCGCGATGTGCTTCCAACGCCATCTACGCATCGGTTTCCGGCAAGCACACGATCGGCTTTTCTTTCGGCTGCTGTCACCCGCCTAGTGTGCTCTTATTTTTAAATTTTTAGTTGTATTGCTTTGATTTTCCCTGTATTTTTCTTATTTTTCTTGCTGCATGTAGTAAGGCCATGCCCTCTTTCTTGATCTCCTCGCTTGTTATTTTGGTCCAGACCCCTGGAGTTGTGGATGTGAACGATATCCTGGCTTTCGGGTTCAGGAGGATGTGTGTCGGCATGGGATACTTTTGATCCCAGGGTCAAGGAATAAGAGCTACCTATGCATTAGTTTGTGTCTGCCTAACGCAGATCTGTTATTCCAACTGAAGATTAGTTATAGGTTAGTGGATGTTTGGCGTCTTTGATGCGTAATCTTTTAGTTACGACTTTGATCTTTTAGCTTCGGCTATGATCTTTCAGAACGTTATGTTCTGTGATTATAAGAGTTTTAATGCTCTTGATTCCTCTATTAATGAGATAAGAATGATTTTCCTTCAAAAAATAAAAAATAAAATAATGATCAATTACAAGTCTAATAGTGATTTTAATAGCCAAATTATTCTTGGAGGGACTTAAGAGGGACACAAGAGGAACTTGTAGCATTTCTCATATGGGTTGGCTTAGAAAAATAAAAATAAAAATTTGTGTGGGTTGAATTTAATTTTCAGCCTATATAAGGTCAACCAAGCTAATAAAAATGAATGAATTTAATAATTTAATTTATATTTTATCAACAAATGTCTGTCGCAGTTCGATTTAAAAGAAAATGCCCCAAAAAACAGTTAAAAAAAAAAAAAAAAAAAAAAAAAGTTGGAGCAAACAAAACCATCCCTTAACCATTTGAGGGTCGCCGGCCACCTCCGTTTGGCCACCCTCAAGGCATTTGCTCTCTTTTTTTCTTTTTTTTTTTCCACGTGACTGCAACAGACGTTTCAAGCAAGAAGGCATCTCATCCGCAACAGACATTTCAAGCTACATTGGAATTTGAATTTCCATATATTCGCATCTTCTTTTTCTTTTTTTTCATAGTGATAGTTTAAAGGAGAAACTTCACTTTGAATTATTGAATTATTACCTATTTGACATGCTCTCTCAAAACTTCAAACTTTTTAATTTGGACCCTGAACTTTTAATTGCAATTAATTTGAACTATTTCATCAATTTTTTTCGTTAAAACATTTAAAAAGATAAAATTACTGTTCAATTTTCTTTTTATTAAAAAAGAAAAAATTGAAAAATTGAAAAAAAAAAAAAAAAAAAAAGGTCACAAGATGGCCCAACGTAGGTCACCTTGTGATTTTTTTAATAATAATTTTTTTAAAAAAATTTTAATTTGAAATTTTATAAAAAAGTCACGGGTATAAATGTTATTATCTAACTTTTAACATTTAAAATCTAACAGATGGATTTAAAATGATAGAAATTGAAAGTTCAGGGATTCAAAATGAAAAATTTTGAAATTTAGGAGAAACATATCAAAACATGTGGTAATTTAAAGATCTAAAGTGAAGTTTTCCTACTTTAAACAAGCATCTCCTCCCTCCTCTCTATGAAATGAACACCTGCTCTGTTTGGTTTTTCCATTTTTTTTTTTTGTTCCTCTTTGATGCTCGCAAGTATTGTTGAGAACCGCGTTGTCGTTTTCACAGACAAAGAAAAAAAGGAGGGGGTTTGTTGTCGTTTTCTCAAAAAGCCATTGACTCTGGTATAGTCCACTAATGCCCAAAATGAATAATACTTTTTTGGCCAAAAATTATTTTTTTCCAAAATCCCCTTGAAGTAATTTTTATTTTCCGATCGAGAACACAATCTCTATAATTTTTATGAAAGCTCTGACGATTTTAATGAATAATTCCTTTTGCTCCACAAAATGTTGGAAGTGGTTGCTGGTGCAGACTCCATAAAAGACGCGTATAATTTGGCATGGGAATTTCTGAGCTCCACAGAATACGAGGTGGTTCCGTTCCGTGTGCGGACTCCGAAAGAGACATGATAATTTGCTATTTGAAAATATAATGGTTTGTATTTGTAATGTCACTTTCGATGAAAATTTTCAATATATTGCGTTTGATCTTCTAAAGATTCTTGCCCAAATTCATAGGTAGCCCCGACAGTAACAGTGTAGACCTGCCAACCATTGGTTGTAAAGACAATTATACTTCGTGTTACAAATAAAATATTGTATATACCTATATGCCGTCACATAGGTCCGACCATCATTTTTCAGTTGAAAATACGTGTTTGGCTTCCTCCTTTTTTTTTTCTCAAAAAAAAAAAAAAAATACGCATACCCCTCAAATTATTTGACACTTTACAATGTTTTTCAAATTTTAAAAATAAAAAATAAAATAAAATTAGAAAACATATATATATATATATAAGTGACCCACCATGCCTAGCCATAGTGGGTCACAAAGACCCACAACTATCGTGATTTTTGTTCTAAAAAAGTAGTTCAATCGGCTGAGGCCACGCTTAAAGAAAGTAAGAAACGAAAATTACTAGTTCGAATCTCTATCCCCCTCTTGTGCAACCATGTCAAAAAAAAAAAAAAAAAAAAAAAAAACAAAACAAAACAAAAAAACGTATGGTGATTTTTCCCTTCTTGAATTTATAAGGGTATTTGTCTTTTTGAGAATTTTTGAAACTTTTTTTTTTTAAATCTTTTTGTGAGATAAAAAAGATAAGATTTAGAAGATATTATGTGTATTTTTCCCTTTCTTTTATTATTATATACACCTACCATGACTAAAGGAAATAGAATGAAAGACTATTTTGATTCATTTTGTAAGCCTAAATCACTAGTAAATGCCATACCATTTTAGTAAAATTATAATACACATACATATTTGGATACTAATATTTGAACAACACAGTTCACTTCTATTTCTTGAAGGAGCCGCTTGCTATTGAAATTGAATAATTGGGGTGGAGTGAGGGGAAATGACAAATGATGTCACATCTAATGTCCATGTTTGCCATAATTTGTAGGAAAGATGCCTCGTTAAAGTTGGATCACTCTGTCTCTTACAAAAAAAATAAATAAATAAAGTTGGATCACTTTTAGTAGAACGGCCGCAAAAGATAGGAAGAATCTTTAGCAGCTTGCCTGTCTTTTTTCTTTTTCTTTTTTGAACAGTGATTAAAAAGAAATTGCCAATCAAGTCCAGTTTTCTCCGTGAAGTACAAAGCAAATTATTCACTTGTGACTCGTGTTTAACTTTTACAACTAGTTCCAACTCAACTTTCGTGCTCTGTCTCTCTCTCTCTCTTTCACTTTCCCCTCCTTTAATTAATTTATTCATGGACTCTAAATTTAATTAATGGCTTTTTATATTTTCAACTCTTTTGATTCTTTTCCATCTCATCATTTTTTCCTCCGGGAGAAAACGACAGCACACTCGTGAAATTTGTAATGGGAGCATATATATATATATACATACATATAGTTTACATCGCAAACAGTATAAACTTGAGTTTGATTGAATGAGCTGAGGTTGATTAGAAATTTAAGATTGTTTGTTAAACTACCAGAACTTTTTATAACATGGCTTGATTTGTTTAAGGTTAGATAAAACTCGCATAACTTTATTTATTTATTTTTTTTAATAGTTTTGTTTTTAGAAAAATGTTGGTTTTCATCTTTTGCTAATTTTTTGTTTATCTCCGTTTAAGAGATGAACAAATCTATCATTGAATTTGTAAGACTACATGTAGGTCTCATAGATTTAATAGTGGAGTTGCAAAAGAAATAGACAATAGATGAATGGGTAATATTTATTTGGTTATATTTACTTTATAGTGAGAACATCTTAAATATTTAAAAGGGAAAACTTTACAAAACCTTATGAACTTCCATGCGTTTTGAAAGTACTTCCTATAAGTTAACAAACTCTCACTTAAGAGTATAAAACTTTCAATTAGCCCCTTCTGTTTGAATTTTCGGTTAAGTATTTTCAAAGTTTCTAAAATACCAATGTTTTTCATTATAAAGAAATAAAATAAAAAGATTTAAGTGCTTTTTATATATATATATAAAAAAAAAATATCTTTGCAATTTTTTATTATTATTAAAAATTGGGTATTTTGACCAAAATTAACGAAAAATCCTAATGGAATTGAGTAAATTGAAAATTCAATACCCTTAATCGAGAGTTTTTAAACTTTAGAGGATAGTGTCAAAATAAGTGAAAGTTTAAAGAAATTTTTTAAAATTTTTCCCAATTTAAAAAGATAAAATAAAATTCTTTCTAATAAGATAGATATAAGATTCGTTTAATATGTGAAATGATTGTGATTGTGAGTCTCGATATTAATATGTGTGTGTAAATTGGACTATTTTAAGATTTTCGATAAGATTATAAGATATAGTATAAATAGTTTTGATTAATGCGTTAGTGTATTTAAACAAAATCGCAATCAAATGTTTGATGACCCATTTGTAGTTGACGCAAATTAGTCATGCAAATAGTTGTTACCAAGCAAGGCGAGTGACGTGCTACTGTGCATTTGGGTGATCATTAATTCGAGTCAAGAATTCCAACATTTTTCTTTGTTTAATAATCATAATTATGAATTATCGGCAATATTTTCAAAAAATGGCATTCCCTACTCAAGAAAATAATTAAAAAAACATAAATTGAAAAAAAAAAAAGTCGTTTTCTGTATCACGTTATCCCGGAAATGCTCTCCATGTCAGCTGACCATCAACACATGTGTAGTGGCAAGCTTGGTCGTAGTCAAAGACTGACAACAGTCGCTCCCATTACCGGTCTCTCTGTGCCATGAAATAAAGTGGCCTTTATTTATTAGGGTTTTGGTTGTTGGTGATGACTTAGAAACCACGAGAGAGACTTCTATCCAATTCCACAATTTTTTTTTTTTTTTTTTCATTTATTTTCACTGGTCCATAGGAGCCCATTTATTATTACTCAATAGACTACAAATAGTTTTCTAGCTATGATTACGAATTATTATAAATTATATTCCTTTACTTTCAAAAATCCGTAACGACCAAAAATTTTACGGATTTTATCTTTAATTTAAATTAGAATGGTAGAATGGTCGACTTGTTTCATTATAAATATCACGAAATCCGTTTATTTGAGTCTTCACTCAACCGATACACAGTTTTTGTGGATGAGGTAGTGTAAAAAACCTAAATTAGAAGAAGAATTATTGAGATAATATGATTTACTCTTTACTGTTATAACATAATATGTTGTTGTGTAGTTTATAGTCGTGTCTAATCATGTGGAGTGGTTTTTACATACGCAACTAGAGTCTGAAATTTTGTAATGTGATATTCTCTTTTAACATGCCATAGAAATTGCTTACTAGCTTTTTATCACTTGAAAAATTACTTCTTTCATAGCTTTCCATTTGAATAGTTAACGGAGTTTTTGCCCAAGTCAGTCAAGTCACGTGTAGTTACCTAGTAAATTAAGAGAAATGTTACATATACTCTTAAGTGCTCACTGGTTAATTAGAAAAACCTTCTGACGTGTAATTTTTGACGTGTCTCAACGGTTAAAAAGGCGAGTGTCAAAAAATTCAAATTTTTGATGTGGCATTTTCACCACGTCAAAATTTGTTTTGACATGATGAAATTTACCGCTTCAAAATTTTTTTGACGTGGTGAAATTCACCACGTCAGAAATTTTTTGATGTGGCGATGTTGCCATGTCAAAAAAAATTTTGACATGTCACACCATTTGACACGTCAATATATATATATTCTAAATCCAGATTTACGTATTAATCTGATATCCAATACATTCAATATATATCTAATATATGCAATATACATTCAATTTAATACATTTAATCCAATACATTGAATATACATCCAATGTCCAATACATTCAATTCAATTTAATCCAATATCTACATTTAAATTATCCAATACATTCAATTCAATTCAATCAAATATCTATATTTACATTATCCAATACATTCAATTCAATCAAATCCAATACCTCAAACATATCCAATACATCAAATTAATCAAATACATCAAACATTTTCAATACATCCAATTAATCAAATATATCAAACATATCCAACCCCATTTCAAACATATCCAATACATCCAATTAATCCAATACATCAAACATATTCAATTAATCTAATACATCAAACATTTTCAATACATCCAATTAATCAAATATATCAAACATATCCAACCCTATTTCAAACATATCCAATACATCCAATTAATCCAATACATCAAACATATTCAATTAATCCAATACATCAAATCAATCAAATACATCAAACATATTCAATACATGTAGTAAGGTTATTGCATGTGAACCTTTTTTTTTTTTCTTTTTTTTTTTCTTTTTTTTTTTTTTTTAAATTGTTTAGATGATTATAATTGGGAACGCAAGAGACTGTATATTAATCTAACATGATATTATGGGTTTAGAGGAATCGTGTCACTATCCCATTTTGGTCAGACAATGACTTGGTGTTCTTCACCGCCACGTGTTTTAAAATCCAATTCACAGATAACTACAAGGCCCAAGTTGTGTTTGATTCATCGTAAAATGGATTACGATAAAAAAAGGTTTTAATCAAAAATAATTTTTTTTAAGTAAAATCATTGATTTTACAAGATTTGATTGAGACCTTGAAAGTAATATAAATATATTTTTTTTTTTCTGTGTTGTTTGCTTTGTATAAAAAATACATTTTTGTACTAAACCTGAAATCCAACCGAAAAACTATCCAAAATTATCAGACAACGCCAAATACCGCTGCCGACAACTTTTTTGTTTTTTTTGTTTTTTTTTTTTTAAAAAAAAACGCAGAAAACTTTCAACTTGGGAGAAGCCGAGAAGGAAATTCGATGGAAAAGAAAGCTAGAATTGTTGTTTTGTTTTGTTTTTTTCTTTTTTTTTTGGCTGGGGAAGTGGGGTTGGGAGGGAAGCCGTTAGGGGATAGGCCCATCGTGAGGAGTGAATGGAAAATGTCGTCATTACGGTTAAGATTTTGAGTTAAATTCGGCGGTAAATGGGTAAAATGGCCCTTATATATATTCTTAGAAATTTATTAAATTATAAAATTACCTTAATTAAAAAGAAAAAAAAAAGAAAAAAAAAAAACGCAATTGTATCCCAATTTAGGTCACAAGGTGGGATGTGCATTTTTCTTTTTTCTTTTTAATAATTAGAATTTTGAGAATTTTTACCGCTTTTGTTAGAATTTAACAAAAATATCTTAATGGCGAGTGTTATTACAAACTTTTGGATCATCCTTTTCGTTGTGCGTTAGAATTTTGATCTTCCTTTTTGTTATGGGATTGAAATTTTATAGGATAAAGTTCATATACATTCTCAAACAATTACTCAAATGACAATGTTCTCCCAAACTTTTAATCGTAATAATGTTCCTCCCAAACTATTAAAACATTGTCAATGTCACCCCCCAAAGCTAACAAAAAGATAAAAATGCCTTTATATATTCATCAAAAAGACAAAAATACCCCATATATAAATATATATATATATATATATATATATATATATATATATATATAAAACAAAAATTTTAATTTTAAAAAAGTAATAATTTTCTTTTAAACACAGAGTTTTTTTTAAATCGATTTTTTTTTTTAAAAAAAAAAACAAATTTGGCCAACCCTTGATTTTTTTTTCAGGTATTTTTTAGAAGTTTTAGTTTTTTTTTTTGTTTTATTTTACTAAGGGTAGTTTCATTGTTAAGAGGACATTATTAATTGAGTGGTAGTTTGAAAGTGTACGTGGACTTTCAATTTTGTTGGTGTATGTCTAAACACCACACTTCCCATACTTCCCTTGAAATGGGGGCATGACACTCATCTCCTTCCAATATAGCCCCATAATTTCATCCTCCCCAAATCGTCACTCCCAAGAAAGACAATCTTCCCATATGATGTTCTTTTTTGTTCCTATGAAGCTTCTTTAGCCTCCATTGTTGTCTTCACCAAGCCTCTATGGAACTCCAATCTTCTAGATTTTCCTCAACTTAGCGATTAGACCCTCACCATGCTTGAAATTAAAAATGACACCATTTTTGAAACTGTCTCATCAGTAGAACCAAAGTGAGCTCTTGAGTAGCATTGATTCCATTTAGTATCCTTGAAGCAATGATCCATATTAGCCATCTAACTTAGCGGCCCAGCTTCTTGCCTACTTGGCCTTTAAATGCAAATTATTTACCAAGAGAAAGCTATGCGACAACAGCCATTTTTACCTTCTAATCTCCGATTAAGGGTACAGATTAGAAGAATAAATAATATAATCAGAAATTTCTAGTAAAACAAAAAGAATATAGAAAAACAAAACCAAAGGGGGAATCTTTGCGTTCCCACGAGGGTCCACATAAATCCTGCCTTTAATCTCGACCATTTCTGTAACTTCCGCTTTTTGTCATACAGCGATAAAAAGCCAGAAATGGTAATCCCAGACGCCAACGCACAACCACGGTCCGTAATTCCCCCACAAAACCCAAGCCCACGACCGTCATTTCACGACCGAACGCTCACGACCGGTCGGCGTTCCCGTAATTCCCGCGCAAAACCATGGGCAAAAACGGAACTTGCCGTAACGCTAATGCTGTCATGCAAATAAGTGGAAAATAAATAAATGAAATAAAATAAAATAAATGAGAGAGAAATCTGGACGGCATTGGGCAAGTGAAAGTAACGCTTATATTGTTATATATATAACAGCGACTCGAGGAAGAATCTTCATTCAGCTTCCAAATCCTCCATAGCCATATAAAGCGCATCGAGTGTCTATAAGAAGCACTTCTTCATCAACGGCTCTCTAACTTTCTGTGCATACTTGGTACTCACAGAGAAAAGAGAGGTTGGCACTGAAGTCGATGACTCGTTAACGCTCTCTCTTAACCGTTTCCTCTTCGTTGAGATCGAAACCGCTCTCTCCTTTCTTTGTCATTGTTGTGTCCTCTCTCTCTGTGCGAGTCAGAGTACGGTTTCAGGTAAAGTTTCTAGTACTGGGCTCCTAATTTTGCTAATGAACTGTCAGTGATGTTTGGAAAGGAGACGAATTTTGAATTTCAGAGCTTTTGCTTTGCTTTAGTTTTTTCCGTGTTTACTTTCCCGCGAGCCAAACGGAGCGCAAACCGGTGTTTCTTTGTTCCGGACTACCCTCTGTAATTTTCATCTGTTTCTATTCACTTCTCACAATTTGTGAATTGGGTTCATTGCTTTTCAATTTCGAAGTAGTGTTCTTTCTCCAAGAGCCACTCTCTGTCCGTCTATTTGCGAAGATCTTTTTTTTTTTTTTTTTTTTGGACAACTTTCTAACTTCATCCTTGTTGCTTTTTCCCTGAATTTTTCAGTCAATTTCAAGTTTTGGAGTTTATATAAGCTAGAAGTTTAGCTTTGAGGCAATAATAAGATCAATCGATTCATCGTTCTGTTTTATTTATCTCAGTTGTGTTTGATTCAATCGACGTACTTGTTGCTTTTAATTGGTTTTCAATCTTTGGGTCTCTCTGTTCTTTCCGAGCATCTGCTTCCGAGGAAAGTTCTGGTAGTTGACCAAGTTGACTCTTGTCAAAGAATAAAAGATGAAACCTTCGAAGCTTCGTTGTGGCTTTGCGCTTTGGGGAGACTTGTTCTCAGGGACTGGTTTTCGGGTTTGGTAAAACTCCTTTCTTTCTATGTGACTTTTCAATTTTTGAGTCGACAACTTACACAGTTAATCACTTTTTTTTCCAATCTTTCTCTTCCAATTTCCACGGTGTAGCTGTCCAAATATTATTATTATTGTTATTATTTTACTATTTGTTGACTTTTAGCTTTTGCTAAAGGATTGCAAATTCATTTAAGAATTTTCATTTCAACTCTGGTTTGGTTGCTTGAGAAGCCGAGGGAAAGAAACCATGAGAAAATAAATTTGTGAGTCTTAGGTTCTAAAATTTTAGATGCTATGCTTTTTTTTTCCTATTTAATTTCCACTTTCTGCAAAAAATTTAATGACCAGACCCAACTCTACCATGCCAGTTGGGAGGAGCAGTAAGCTTTATCGACTGGAGGTGTTGCTTTTCGGGAGAGCCAGATGTATAAAATTGTTTTCTTTGGCTTTTTCTAACATTTCATATGCAACCAAAAGGAGGGGTTTTTCAGTCCGCTTGGATTCCTCATCGATATTTGATACACGCTTGGAGCATGTGCTGGGGCATATTCGATGAATTTTGTTCTTATTTATGCAGTTCAGTGAATGCCTTTGATGTATTATAACATGTCTTTTCATTTTCTTTTTTAATTTGGTGTAGTCAAAGCTTTGTGAGAATGTTAGAGAAGATGGCAGATTTTAACCAGGAGAAGGTGATAGAGGAATTTGAAGCAACAACAAAGGCTGCTGAGAGGGTTCAGATAGATACCCTCAAGAAGATTCTGGAAGAAAATGGATCAGCAGAGTACTTGCAGAATCTTGGTCTCAATGGAAGAACCGATCCTGAGAGCTTCAAGAATTGTGTTCCCCTTGTCACTCACAAGGAATTAGAACCTTACATTCGGAGAATTGCTGACGGTGACTCTTCTCCCATTCTCACCGGAAAACCAATCACAACCATCTCACTAAGGTATTCTGATTTGACCTGAGTTTTAAATTTATGCTAGCTAGAGAAGTTTTGAGAATAAATGTTTAATTTATGTTGCAGTTCTGGCACTACTCAGGGGAAGCCAAAGTTCGTACCTTTCAATGACGAATTGATGGACTCCACCATGCAGATATATCGGACTTCTTTTGCCTTTAGAAACAAGTAATAAACTCTTATTTAGTGAAAGGGATTCTCTGTTTATATTTTGTTTCAGAAAACCTTTTTGCCAGTTGATGAGCATAGACTGTTATACCTTATTGGACTATATTATATGATATCCGCGCCCCCTTTTAACCTTCATATTACGCTTTTCATTGCATGAAGAAGTTGAAAGAATCGTTTTCTAGAAAAAGGGAAAAAAGTTGGAAGAATCATTTGATAATAAATAAATTCATAATTTGATTAGGTATCATTGCTTTTCTGCTGATGCAAAAACCTTTACTATTATTCTGCAGAGAATTTCCTCTTGGGAATGGAAAGTCTTTACAGTTTGTTTACAGCAGCAAGCAGTTCAAAACAAAAGGGGGTCTACCAGCTGGAACTGCTACTACTAATCTCTTCCGTAATTCACAATTCAAAATGTCGATGAAGGCAATTAAGTCCCAACCCTGCAGCCCTGATGAAGTAATTTTTGGTCCTGATTTTCCTCAGTCCTTATACTGCCATCTCTTATGTGGGCTAATTTTTCGGGATGAAGTTGAATTTATATTCTCTACTTTTGCCCATAGCATCATGCATGCATTCAAAACCTTTGAACTTGTTTGGGAAGAACTATGCACTGATATTAGGGAAGGGGTCCTCAGCAGTCGAGTCACTGACCCATCCGTCCGAACAGCTGTGTCAAAACTGCTCAAACCAAACCCTGAATTGGCTGATTTGATATCCAATAAGTGTTCAGGTTTGAGTAATTGGTATCGATTAGTACCCGAGCTTTTTCCTAATGCAAAGTACATATATGGGATCATGACGGGGTCAATGGAGCCTTATTTGAAAAAATTGAGGCACTATGCAGGGGAGCTGCCTCTCTTGAGTGCTGATTATGGGGCCTCTGAAGGATGGATTGGAGCAAACGTTAATCCAAAATTGCCACCTGAGTTGGCCACTTTTGCCATTCTTCCTAATATTGGATTTTTTGAATTCATCCCACTGAGGGAGAATATTGAGGATCAGGAGCCCAATTTCCTCTGTATGGAGCCAAAACCAGTGGGTTTAACTGAAGTCAAGATTGGTGAAGATTATGAGATCATTGTCACCAATTTTGCAGGTACGAAGTTCTTCTGATAGGGTTAAATTCCTTTTTGAAAATGGTAATTGAGAAATATATAGTTTGCTCCCTCCATCTGCACAATGCAGAGAATTGCTTATAAAGTAGAAAATTAATGAAATTCACAATAACCTGTTTCGGTCCCATATCTTCTGTTATTTAGAATTTTATAGTTGGTCTCATAGAGTTTTATTATTTTCTCATGCACTGAGCCAGTGATTTAATTGACCTGTTGCCTTTTCTTCCTACCATACATTTAATAACCCAAAATTGCTTTGAATGCTCACCATGTGACTGTAGGTTTCAAGGAGAACAGCTTCTATCCTTATTCAGTATTCCTCCTCCCCATACTGTCTTTTTTATTTGATTATTTTCGTTGTTTATCTGCTGTGTCAGGAAATTTTTTTTTTTTGATGAATATGCAATGTCAGGAAACATATTCTTCATCCACTAGTTGACAATACCAAACCAGCTGGCTAAGACATGCATCTATAATTGTTTGAATTAATCATATGATCAAAGACATATTCAATGAATTGAATCTTCCAAGGATTCCTCAGCCATAGCCCTTTGTAGGTTGTGTTGGCATCTTTATTATCCACATGTAGAGCACGACAATAGGAAACTGATTAAATCCTTGTGTACTCTACTTTACATATCAATGTTTCAAACATCAAGTTTTATTAAATATGCAACACTGTCATTTCCTCTATATATACAGAGACATTAGACATTTTTGTTTCCCTGTTCAGTATGCATGCCACTAGTTTATCAGATAATCTATGATATTGCATTTATTTACTCAACTTGTTTTTTACTTTACATGACTATTTTGTTTAATGCATTTTTGTTCTCAATGCTTTCTTCTTTCATATCTAGTTCGAAACCCAATATTTTCCTACACTGTTTAGCTATTCATCTAGGTAGCACAAGTTGGTTCTTGACGAGTAATTTGATTCATTCAATGTCTCGTAAACTCACACATGGCTCACTTAAACATATTGATTTGAAAATGGTTATTATGTTTGTGTCAAATAGTAGTTGAACTATTTGCATCTTGTACTTGCTGAAGAAAGTAGGAAAGATGGAGAAGTATTTATGGCTGTAGGACGTGTATTATGAAAAAGAAGAACCCAATGCCTTAATTTTCCAGTTGTTGGCTAATGTAGAATGGAAGTAAAACATATCTACAAAATGGTACTGTACTTAAAAGGATGTTTGGTCATCTTCTCATATGTGTGCAACAACCTCTGTACTTCTATGATATTGACACGAGGGATTAGTTATTAGCCACTAAATCCTGGATTTGCAAGATCATAATGTATATATAGTCAACTTTGGACCTTGACTTTTTCTACCCTTTTCTTTTGGTTTTTAGTTGTGATGCATTAGCATATTCCTTTTTATATTTAGTCACATAAATTTGTGCATTTTATTAAAATTCAGAGATTTGCATTCTCTCTCCCTCTGTCTCTTTCCTGTTGTCCAACTACCAAGATAGCTTTAGTATTCAGTTTCTCTGATACTTTTTGAAATGCTCCTTTGACCCTTTGGTGAGAAAACTGACTTGGATAAGTTGGAGAGACATATGAAATGCATAATTGTATATACACACACACACCCATGTGCTTGTTCTCAATGGAAATATAAATGACATTTTATTTTGAATGAAATTGCAGGTCTCTACCGGTATAGATTAGGAGATGTGGTAAGGGTAATGGGGTTCCATAACTCCACCCCAGAACTTAAATTTGTCTGCAGGAGCAATCTTCTGCTCAACATCAACATTGACAAGACGACTGAGAAAGATCTACAGCTTGCTGTGGAAGAAGCAGGCAAGGTGTTGGGGGAAGAAAAAGTAGAAGTTGTTGATTTCACCAGCCATGTTGACTCATCCACAGAGCCAGGCCACTACGTTGTGTTCTTGGAAATAAGTGGTGAAGCAAGCGAGGAGGTTCTCAAGGAATGCTGCAACTGCTTGGATAGGTCTTTTCTGGATGCAGGGTATGTCAGCTCACGGAAGGTGAAAGCCATAGGGGCGCTGGAGCTCCGAGTTGTTCGGAGGGGAACTTTCCAGAAGATTCTATATCATTATCTAGGATTAGGGGGTGCTGTTAGCCAGTTTAAAACGCCACGTTGTGTAGGGCCGACCAACAATTTGGTGCTGCAAATCTTGTGTGGCAACGTTGTTAAGAGCTACTTCAGTGGTGCTTTCTAGCTAAGAAATCATGTTATTATATGGTTGGAATTGCAATTTCATCTTTTCCTGTTTTAAATCCATATATATACGCTTCTTGGCGGCAATTATATATATTTTATATCCACATCACACACATATATATATATAGTCCAAAATCTTCGTTAGGTGCGGGCAATGGCGCTATGCTGCCCCACGCTTTGACTTTTGTACCAGCTATAGCTGCCCGGGGCTGGCCCACTCGCCCGACATCACCCCCTCTCTCTCTCTCTCTCTATCTCTATCTCTATCTCTTCAAAGAATACTGCAAATTACATGATAATTAAGGAAAATTTAACTACTCTTCCCTATATAAATTAATAAATCCACGGGGTGACGCTTGTTTGTAAGGAGAAAGAAAGATACAAGTAAAATAAAGTATTGGGGTGAGTGGCATTTTGTTGAAGGGAGCTAATGAATAGCAGGACCACGTCTTGGAAGAGACAAAAAAGGATGCGTAGATCGAAGAAGATGGAATCTGACAGAGATCCCACTCAGCTCGATCATATGGTTGGTTTGAGATATGAAGACCTAATATTAATAAATGTTTATCCATCCATTACGTGTTTCCATCTTTCTGTCACCCGTGCCATCAGCGCTTCATATGGTATGCATCTTTTACGTGTCATGTCATCTATATATTTTCGTTTAAAACAAATCTAACGTTATCAGCTTGCGAGATCTTAAAATTTGCGTTGACGACAACCAACCAACAAAACACAAACATTATTGTCTCCTGGTGCAGAAGTGGTATCTATCTCCTGTCAAATTTACATGGATAGATACCACTGCTGCCCCAAGAGAAAAAATGGGTGTAATAGCAAGATCACGGAGGCGCTTAAAAAATGGGTTGGGGAGGTTGATCTTGGGCTGTGGACCTGTGGTGGAGCAAAATATTTATTATTGTAGGGGTTAAACTTGATAAACACAACGGTAATACTTTTTGAAATGTCAATTTCTATTGTTTCGAAAAATGGATTAATGGTTTTTAACTTCCTTCCACGTGATTCATGAGCCTAAATTAACAGTTCTGCGTGGTTAGTAAAAAAAACAAAACTACCCATTTGTTTTACACAATCGAGAAAGCATGAAAAGACGAATTGGGGTCTCTCTCTTAAAAGTAATTAAAAAAAAATAGAGACCAAGTGGGCCTTTCTCTTAAAATGACAAATATGTGAGGATCATTAGTAAAAATCCAAGTTTTTTAAAGGGGTTTGTGGAGGCACGACGCAAACTGGCCTCCATGGGCTCCCCTCAAATGAAAAATAAAATATATATATACCTATTAAATCATATCTACAGTGTGCTTTTACGGTTCTTTGTATCAGTCCATATTAATTTTGTTCGTATTCAATGGCGATGACGGCATGTCCAAGATATATGTAATTTCTTCCACAAATAAATCATTGCTCCAACGCGCATGCGAGAGTTCGTGGTTTGAAACTAATTTTAAATATTTTTTTTATTATTATTATTTATCAACTTTATAATCTCATTAGTGTGGGAGTTAGTTGAACTTGAGTCCTCAACAGCCAAATGTGACAGGTAATTGAGAGAGCCCATGAAGAAAATATTAACTTTTTCAACCAAATCGGGTATTTAGTGGATCCTTTAATTAGAAGGGAAAACTCTAGAAATTGAGTACTAAAAGATAGGCACTTTTTGGAGTGGAATGCTTTTTTGCACTTTGGGAAATAACTAGGCACTTTTCTTTTTATAAGAAGCCTTTTTCTTTTTCTTTTTTTTTTTTTTTTTTTTTTTTGAGTTAGACAAAGAAAAAAAAAAATTACAAGGGTGAATCCTTTGTGCTTTTCAATGCTTTAATTTTTTTTTGTAATATCTCAATTTGACATTGAGAATATGAATAACCAATATGGAATAAGTGAATTATGAAGGTTTATAAGTGATTATAAGAAACTTTAAATTAATTAGTCATTTTGAAGTGATAGAACATCTATGACTAGCGTTTTCCCTCAATCGTTACAAATGATATGATTGAGGGAAAGCAAACCTTAAGGATAACACTTCAAATTCAGATAGGGCTTGTAACACCCTACTTAAACATGTGGCAATTATTTTAAATTAATTACCCATTTAAAACCATGAGACTTTTTAAGTAATTTTAAAATTCTTTTAATGTAAAAACTTCTCTAATATGAGTCTCTCTCTCTCTCTCTCTCTATATATATATATATATATATATATATATATATTAGTGACACACACAAATACACACATGTGCAGGTGTTCTATGACTTATGTTTAAAAAGAGTTTTTAAAACTATTATAATTAAGTACTTCGATTATTGATCAATCTATCCCACATCCATCAATTGATGCACATGGTACCCATTGATCGATTAATGATTTTGAATGATCGATTGATGCCCTCTTGCATGTTTTTGAGAAGTGTCTTATTTAAGGATATAGAATAAACCTTGTGTCCCATTTGGATGCTTCTTGATCCTTGTTGAGGCTTTTCATCCATTCATCATTGTTTGGGTGTTCTCTTGGTTTCGTTGGGAATTTGTTTCAAAGGGTTTTTCCTACCTTTAGATAATGTAATGAATTTTAAGAAAGTTGAGAAATAAGCCTATAAAACACTATTTTATTTATATTTTGAGAATTACGTTCTCAATGAGTGAATTATGAGACACCCATCAAATAATAATCAACATGGCCCACGTCTCACCAAAATACAATACAGGTGTTTGCACGACAGAACCAAGAATTAATTACTTCACCACATCTTGGGATTCAACTAATCTCCACCGACCAAGCAAGAAGTAATTCCGCAGCTTCTTGTCCTTGATTCAAAAACACGCACAGGATAAATTAAGGAAGAAGAAAAGGAAACAGAGAGAAAGGGGAAAGAAAATCAGAAGAGAGGGAAATAGAAGAAACAGCTGAGTCCCACAGCCAAAGAGAAACAAGAGTACTGGAGTCTCACCAAACAAAGAGAAAAACAATTCTTATAAATTTCAAGTCCCATTATTCAATTGAGTGTATTACTTATATTGTCTAGGATAACACTCCTTTATTAGAAAAAGAAAAAGGAAAAATCAAATCCTTATTGAAAAATTAAATTTATATAAAAAAAAACATGCATAATACTAGAAGGTGCTGAACTGCTGATAAGTAGTAGAACAGAATTGTTAACTTTAATTAAACGCCATAAATCCATGGATTTAAATGAATAACTATGAAAAACGTATTGTTAGAAAATTAATCATATTCCCCAGAACTAGTGATTAAGAAGAACGCAAAAACAAGCTATCAAAAAACATAGAGATTTATGTGGTTTACGTCCACAGAATTTCAGCGATGTTTTACTATTTTCGAGAAAACAATAATATTTATGGAGTATGGACTAAGCCTAGGAAAGAAATCATTTAAACCGTAAGCTTTTCAACATCAAATCGGGTTTGATACAAAAAAAGGGTCCTGAAATTTTGAAGGAAAATCTCAATCCTAAATCCGTGTATTATAAGCGAATCTCAGTCAACATGCGTGAAAAGGTAAACAATCTTGTATGTTAAACTATAACATCAAAACACTTACCATAATAAAAATATTTGTCGGAGGACAATGAGATATAGATCATAGTATTAAAATATGGATATTAGGTACAAAGAAAACATCATGCATTTGTGAATTCTGATCATTTTCGTGTATTCCCACAAGGCACTAAAAGTTGTTTTTAGCGCATTTAGCATCTCCCTGATTCAAAGACAGCTAATTCAATCAAATTCCAATTATATATATATATATTTGGAGCTTTTGAAAATGCAGATTATTTATGTTATAGGTGGTGTCATTATGAATGTGTAGCTAAGCAGGTATTCTTGTTGAAAGCCAATATTTAAGCAAGATGGATCTGTCGTATTCAACACCAAACACTGCGAGAATTCTTTTGTTTTCTGTAAATACAGGGCACCTTCATGTTCAAGGATGACAAGGACAACATCGTCCCCATTGAATGCTTATTCAGCTCCTTGCTGTAACAGGGTAATTTGGTAACCTCAAGGATTTGTTTCTCATAAATAATTAATATGAAATGGCACAAAAGAAACGTAAGGTTTTCTGTCTCTCCGTTTCTTTAGGAAACTCCCTTTAAACCAAAATCTGATACAGAAAAGAAGTTTGAATTTTGAAACCCAGATGCAAAAAACATTGGAAGGGAAAGATCAAGATGAAGAAGAAGAAGAAGAAGGAGATCGGGGTTTAGCCATATGGGATTGTGGCAGCCCTCTGTATGACTCTTATGAATTGGTTACACTTGGTCATATCATCGATCGTCATCTGATGGCATTGCCACATGTCGGCGGATCAAAGCGTCTCAGCGCCCCATTCCCTCACGCAAACAACGTTGTCGTCACCTCGATCGTATCGAGCCCCCCCGGGGGAAGTTTCAGAGGGTCTGCCATGGTGGGCAGAGTGAAGGAATTTGATGTGATCAGGAAGATTTGGAAGAGGAAGGTGGTGACAATACGACGATGGAAGGAAACGAAAACATGGCTTTCAGCCCTTCGTAAAAGGATTGGTTTGTGGAGGAAATAGAAACACATATCATATGATCAATGGAACAGGTAATCATGATATATCAGTACGTATATGGAAATCATGATGATTTATTGTATAATTCGGATTTTTTTTTTTTTTTTTTTCGTTTGTATGGATTGTATCGAATTGAGTAAATAACGTGTAACTATGTTTTTTAAAGAACACTCTTTTTAATAAATCTATTGAATATCAAGTGTATTGGCTTTAAACTTTAACATGACACGACAGTTTTTGTTTTTGTTTCTTTTTTTCCTTTCTAACCTTTTGTTCTCTGATAATTTTGATCATATCCATATGCGTGACTCAATTTGCATTTCTTTATTTGATCCCTCAGCAGTCTTAATTTTTGTTTAAGGCGTTAATCTTTATGCCTTAAACGTTCAATGTTTAAATAATGATAACAAATAAAAAAAATTAAGCCGATGCGTATTAAATATTAAAATATTAATTAAATGATTAAATTAATTTTTTCTTACTAAGTTAAGCTACAAGCCTATTATCATGAATTTTAGCACTTTTTAACTTAGAATATTTTTCAATAATTTAATATCTTTGAATGTAATACTCGAGGTGGATCTCATTGAGAATTTTCTTTCGATTAACTATTTCAAATGAGATAAACAAATTAACGTCTCATCATTTGTCAAACTAACACTTTTGGCAGCTTGATTGATGATGGTGGCCACCACTATTTGATCTAATGGTAATCACCACTAGACTTGTGTCGGCCACTAGATTTGTGGTGACTAATGTCCGTCCACTTCCAAGTCCACCATTTCAGAGTTGGCACGATTCAAAAAACGGTGACAAATGTCAATTACTCACAACTCTATAATGGATTATTATAAATTAAAATTCCAATTAAAACTTTTGGCCTACCTAAGGATCTGCCGCTGATCAAATCAAGATCTTCAAACTAGTATTAAACCAAATATTGCAATAATCAAACTTAATTAATTATTCCTATACCAAAGCTGCAGACAAATTCATTGAAAAATTCAGAGAAAAGAAAATATTATTATTTGGATTAATATGAAAACCCCATTCGTCCAAGGTTTTCAAATGGGTTGAAATTGAATCACAACCCAGACCCAACCCCGAGCCCATCATATCCCGCCAACCATGTCGGGTCAAAACTGTGTTGGATCATGGACAATTCTTTTGACTTGGAGCGGTCCAAATAACTCCCCCAACCCATTCTAGTGTCAACGTTTATGATTCCTAAGCTGGATTTCTTACAGCTGTGGCCGAAAGAAACTGGGCTTTGCTGAATGAGGAAAGGTCAGTGGAGATCCGACCCACTTAATCATGTATCTGGGTGAGCCCAATTGAACAAACTCGGATGGCCCAAATTGAACAGATCTTGGAAACTTTAGACTCGCAGCTTCAAGTAAGCCCATTTCGTTGTGAGCTGGGTTGAGTTAGTTCTGTGATGAGATTTTCTCAAAGCCCATTCCAATAACTCATAAATTTTATTAGTTCAGCGATTTTCTCCTTTTTTTTTTTCTTCAACTATTATTTTTATAAAATTTTATGCATTATTATAGTTAACTCTCTTACTGTTAATATTCCATTATTTAACATTTAAAAATAATCAATAATTTTTAGAAAACCAACTTCATGAGGGAAATCCACCTAGCTACTCTAGGTTGCAGGGTAGGTTCTGGTGCAGACGAGTACGAACCTTATGCATGCCCATGGAGACTTGATCATGGATCCTACAGTAGCTAATTAAAGCTTGTGTGTGATATAATGGTTCCTTATTTACTTTGATACCATCATTTGTAATAAGAATGTTCATTGCATGCTTTGATGATCGATGATACCACTCAACCAACTTTTCAAAATGTAATTTATGTGTTCTTTGATCATGTGGTCAAAGCTTCCATTGCCAGTGCTACGAGCTCGTTACATCCGAAGAGCTTTGTACAATCATTGCTAACATGCATGTCAAATTATTCTGTATAGTCGTTGCTAATGTACAAATTAGCAATGACAACTCAGAATTGTTGTGGCTGATAACTTGATAATAGCAACGACAAGTTGTCTCATGTAAGGTATTTTTTGCAACAACCTATAATGCTATCAATGATGAGAGATGTCGTCACCAATAGTAAGTTTTAGTAACGACGTAAATGAATATTTGCGGTTGATTATATGAAGTGGCAATACTTGGATCCATCACGAGTAAAGACCATCCAACTTGGTTTTGACCTTATACTTCATACGTATTTGAATATACTAGTTGCGGAACCATGCCAAAATATTAATTCCATTCAAAGTCAGAAAATTGAATCTCAATCAAGTTTCTTGCTTGGAGTGGTTAAACAATGGGTCTTCTAGATTTCTTTCCAATTTTAAATTGCATTAGAAAAAGATCATATGTTGACTTTTAATTTTTCGTTCCCAATTCAACGCTTACCTAATGGCAACTAGTTCGATCACCATCATCTTAATCTTAATAAGGCTCTTTATAACCATAATATAATAATACTTCATCCGCAGAGTATCTTTTTTAAATTGTGTTTGAGATTATATTTAAGTAATGAAAATTGCAGATATGCTTCAGGCAATATTTTAGCAGAGCCCATGCAGATAAATGATTTTGATTTTTGACAAGCTCAGCCATTGCGTAGGTTGTCCCGTTGATATCAATATGAACACGAGGAGTTGAGTTGCAAAATGACATCAATGGGGGCAGTTGAACCACAAACAAAACATATAATCTGAACAGAAGAAAGAAGAAAAGCAGGGGAAGAGAGAAAGGGAGGGACCACAGCAGAGAAAAATGGTGGGTGGGTGATGGAGCGTGGTCAGAAACACAGACTTGTCAGCCTAAGATTTTAAGCGGCCACGTCTTTAACTCTTTTCACTTCTTTTCATAACGGCCAAAACCGTGCTTTTTTGGCACTAGTCGCAAACAAGAAACACCCAGGAAAACGAAAGAGAGAAGATAAAGTGAGAGTCTCGCTGAGAGAGAGAGATATGGCGAATAAAGTTAAAGAGAAGAATCAAAGAGAAACTGGTCTTCCACTTTTTTGCTTTTCCTCTCTTCTCTAAGAGTAAAGCTGGAGGCCAACGACCCTAAATTAAGGTTTGTTTTTTTAACTTGGTAATATCTCATTTCCCTAAATCATTGGAAAACGATCCCCACTGTCTCTCTGTCTGTCTCCCCGAAGCCTTCTCACTTTGATAGAACAACCTCCTCGAACGTAGTTTCAGAACATTTCACAAATTCTAGGCGTTACCCCGGTCTTTTTCCGAAATATTTGTCTCCACGAAAATCCTTGCCTCTTTCTTTCCCCTCTGTTTGGTTCCTGAGAAAGCTGAGGTTAACCCTTCAAAGAAGTATCAAACAAGTTGTACGGACTTTGGATTAGATGTGATTCTCAATTAAGACAACATTTAGCTGAGCTCATACTCTGTTGTCCTTTTCTCCTGTTTTTCTCAGCTGTCAATCGTTGACTATAAATATTGCATCTTTTCTCGTTTTTAAGATTTTCTACTTGCTCCTAGAAAAGGAAAAAAAAGGGATATTTCTGCTTGTTCACTTGTTCTTGTTTGGTACGTCGTCGTATTCTGTTTGGCTTTCTTTGGGTGTCTCCAATGGCGGACTCCGGTAAAGTACGGTTGGTTCTTTGCCCAAAGTGTGAAAATCTTCTCCCGGAGCTCGCTGATTACTCTGTTTATCAGTGCGGTGGTTGCGGTGCTGTTCTTCGAGGTATTTTTCTTCCCTTTAAATGGTAATGTAAAAACCGTTTGTTTAATTTTAGAGACAGAGAGAATGAGAATGATTTTTCGAATTTTTGGAACCCTTCAACCGAAGTCGAAAGATTTTTATTATGCTTCACAATCAAAATGTTACTTTGTTTTATATTATCTAACCCTTTCTGAGTAATCAAAAGCTGCATCGCTGTTTATTTTTTCTCGTTATGCTAATGATAATTCAAGAGTGGAATTTTCGTTATTGCATTTCACTGAGAAAATGTCTTTCTAATTTGTGAGAAAAACATTAGAAACGAGATCAAAATCTGAAGCTTTAAATTTCCATTGTATAGAACCCAAGAGCAGGGAAAGCAAGCAACACAACCATTGGGCGTAGGGGTTGAGTTTTTTTTAATATTTTTGGATGCCGAAAGAAATCTAAGCATGAGGTTTAACATTGCAACTAGTGACCATTTCCTTCGTTTTCTCTGCAACAAAATAGAACATCACTTGATTTTCTTACCCCCCTAGAAAGTAAAGTTCTAACTAAAATTTGAGTATAAGTATTCTTGTTAATTAAATTTGCAGCAAAAAAAGAGAATCGCGAAGGGGATGGGTTGTCCGAGAAGTCAGATGAAGAAAGGTTATGCGAACTACCTGCTAAATCAGAGAATTCCTCGAATAAAGGAATGATTGATTTGAGTGATGCTTCCGATACAGATGTTAAGCCAGATGGTGACTCTTTGAAATGTGTTCAAAGGGATTCAAAGAAGGATGATGTTGCATATGCTGAGCGATATGGGAATGAATCTAAGGTTGCAACTGATAATTGGGTAACTGAGACTGGTCTCGATATGAACACAAAAAGAGATGAATTGGGTGAAGCAATGGGAAGGGAACAAGGAGAACTGAATTCTGAAATTGGATCTATGGAAAGATTCCAAAGATCGGGTCGGATGTCTGATTGGAAAATGGGAGAGAGACGTGAGATGGAGGGGTTTCGAAGAAACCCAAGAAGTGATGTCGAAGGTGTGAGGTTTTCGACTTCAAACTATCCTGATGAGGGCCCGTCAAATTACAAGTTGGATTCTTCATATAGTTTTGGGGAATCATCTAGGAACCCTGATGACCCAGATGGGGCTAATAGGGTTAAGTATCTTGAACACGATCGAGCTGAGCTTTTGAGGAAGCTGGATGAGCTAAAGGATCAACTTAATCAGTCTTGTAATGTGGGTGAAAAACCAAAAGAGAGGGTTCCTCTTGATGGCAGGATGGCTCCTCCAGATCCTTATGGTGGCCCTGATAATTGGTTTCAAAATGGTTCTTCAGTCTCAAATAGGGCTCCAATGCAGTTCTCTGGGTCCGATAAACATGGTGCAGGCCACCCTTGTTCCAATCATTGGCCTGATCTATTTCCTTATACCAACAGGCATGAAATGGCCATGCATAGCTTCTTTCCTCAAATGCATAATCCAAATCATAATCCTGGATATGGAGATCCTTTTGGACCTGAAATGCTTAGGAGAGCTCCACACCAGTTACCTGGTCAATACCCACCACAGCCATTGCATCCATACTTTTCTGGACAATATATTGACTCTAATCCCAACTCATTTGAGCCATACCCAGCTAACTCAATGTTTCACCAGCCTTCTTGCTCTTGTCTCCATTGTTATGACAAACTTCAGCGAGTCTCAGCACCAGTTCCACCCACTTCTTTTTGCAATAAAAGGTTTCCGGATGTCCCTAACAATCCTGTTATGTACCATCATCAGAAACCTGGGGCATTTGGTCCACTTGGTCATAATTCTAGGTCTATCATTCCTCCTCCATCAAGCATTAGTGATCCACAACGCCATGCAAGATGGCCGAGTGAACTTAATTCTGAGATGGGTGGTTTTGTTCGCTGTCATCCTCGTAGGGTGGTGTTAGCCAGTGGTGCCCACTATTGCCGTCCCATAGCAAATGGTGCCCCCTTTGTAACATGTTATAATTGCTTTGAGCTACTGCAACTGCCCAAGAAAGTACTTCTTACCGTGAAGAATAAACAAAAAATGCGATGTGGGGCATGTTCTGCAGTAATCAACTTTGCTGTCATCAACAAGAAACTAGTTCTTTCAGTTCATGCACAAACAAAGGATATTCCCATAGATGTTGATGGTAGCTCTAATGAGGTGGTGAAAGACAGTGCTTCGCATTTCCTCGGCCACATGAACCTGAATAGTTCTAATTTCTCTTCTGATGATTATGATATTTCTGGTTACGATTTTCATTCAATAGATAGAGAACCTGTTTCATTGTCTACTGGCCCGGGTTTGAACTCAATCAATGCTCAGAAGATGGGAAGCTTTCTTTCTTCATCCCCCAGCACCTCTGAGGATGAAAATGGTCCAGAAGTCTTAATTGCTTCAAAAGAAGTCAACAACTCCAGTCAGCAACCAACCAGAGCTGTTCTGTCTCCACCACCTCCCGGTTCACCTCTTCAAGAACATTTTGATTATTCTTCTAATAATAATGCTGTGGACCGTCTTGGGAAGGGAAACCAAAGTAGTCGTTCAGATCAAGAGAAGGCGAAACCTCACAAGGCTGCCACACGCCAAAATTCTTTGAAAGAGGCGTCACTTGCTACTGAGATGGAGGTATCATTCAATGAGTACTCCAATACTGGGGTCTCTCAAGATTCTGGGGATGCAAGCAGAGAAGACGATCAGCCAAGAAACAACAAAGGGGGTGAATCATTTTTTGCTAACATTATCAAGAAAAGCTTTAAGGATTTTTCTAGATCTAATCAAACAGATGAACGTCACAGAAGTAATGTATCAGTAAATGGTCATCTCATACCAGAACGTGTGGTTAAGAAGGCTGAAAAGCTGGCTGGACCAATTCAACCTGGAAAATATTGGTAAGTATACATTCATAAGCCTATTTTGCATCAATCCTCCAGGCATGCTTGCTTCAAATTAACATTGCAATTTGTTATTAGTGCTATATCAAAGTTGTGTGATCAGACATGCATGCTTTAAATTCACAAGCCTATGCAGAGTGAAGTAGTAACAGAGATGCATGATCATTTATGGTAAAGACAAATAACGGTTTTGATGAAAATGAGTTCAATAGCTTTATATCAACTTTGTTGTTGTAAAGAATTTGTTTTTAACATCAACCATATTTTGGACCTGATCAGAATATTTCGTGCATTTAATTCTGCTAACTGGTTTCTCATTTGGATATAGCCTCATTTGACATAAATCCATCTGCCTCACATACGTTCTTTTTAATTCTCTATATGGAAATCAGGATGTTCATCATTAAAAACTTTTTTTCTAAACTAATTGTCTCCTTTGCAACTGTGCTTTTGATAGAATTGGGTGCTCATCTCTCATACTCCGGTTGTATTAATGGATTTTTTTTTTTTTTTTTCAATTTGTTTAACCAGGTATGATTTCCGAGCTGGATTCTGGGGTATAATTGGTGGGCCTTGTCTGGGAATAATACCTGTAAGATCAACTAATTCTGACAAAAGCATTAGTCCATCACTCATGTTTTTCTATTTTCTTCCTAGTCGTGTTGCTCATGATGACTGGCATTTCTCTTGCAGCCATTCATTGAAGAGTTCAATTATCCCATTCCAGAGAATTGTGCTGGAGGAAATACTGGTGTTTTTGTAAATGGGAGAGAGCTTCACCAAAAAGATTTAGACTTGCTCTCTAATAGAGGACTTCCCACTGGTAGAGATAGATCTTACATCATTGAGATTTCTGGGAGAGTCCTGGATGAGGACACTGGTGAGGAGCTAGATAGCCTTGGCAAACTTGCTCCAACGTAAGTGCCTTTTTTTTTCTTCTTAATTCTTCCTCGGTTCTGTTTACCTGTTAATTACATGAAATGTAGTAAACTGCTAAGTGAGTTATTTATCATCCAAGTATTTTTCTTATAGCTAGATCCAATTTCCTGGTCCTTGTGGAAAGGAAAACGAATTTCAAGTTCATCCTAAATCAATAACTTTGCATATTCGTCTGCTGTTGCATGTCAGTTCTTATTCCACAGATCAATTTTTAGTACTCGAAAGTCCAATGTAGCATTCATTTGTTTCATATACTAGACAATAGCTAGAGGGTGTCCTAGGTTAGAGAGAGAGGCAGGTAGCAAAGTAATGGGCAAATGATTATTGGTTAACCAGGGATAAGCATTACATGATGACCTCAAGGGCTCTGGAGATGGCTTGTGTAATATGATGTGTGTGTGTGTGGGGGGGGGGGGGGGGGGGGGGGCTTAAGGTGTACAAGGTTAGTAAAGATGGGTTGTGCATTGAAATGGGTACTAGAGACAAATTTATCACTGTTCTATAATCTTCTATATTCTTGCAAGAATTTTGCCTTGTTTGAAAAAAAATAAGCAAAGCTGGGGGATATACATTTTCTAGAAGATACTGTTAGCATGCATGCCAATAAATCTGTGCTGTATATGCATTTACCACATGCTGCATCATCTGTACTCAACTACTCCGTAATCAGTTAGCACCCACGGCTAGAAAACCAATTCCACTTCCCCCTTTTGATGTTCGTCAGCCATGTCCTGGGCTGAGGTGTTGGAGTATATATTTCTTCTCACAAAACACTCTTTCTATGTTTCGATTATATGGAAACACTCTTTCTGTCTTTGAAATGAGTCTTTTCACAGAATGACCTCCTCTCAATTTCTATGTCTTGATAAATCTATTTTACCCTTGATTGTGTTTCCAGTTATCATGATGTTTTCATTCATCTAATATTTTAATGCTCAGTTTGTAAGCATTAATTCATTCATCTAATACCAAATCATTATTGACATTTTGAACAGAGTTGAGAAGGCAAAACATGGATTTGGTATGAAACCTCCAAGAGGAGCCACTGTTAATCAATAGAAATCACGAAGTTCTATCATCAGTTTGGACATGCTGGAAATATTAAGACATCCTGTCCGAGAGTTGGAAAAACCATCTTAACAAATTCATTTAGAGGATCTATCCTAAGTTTTCTCACCTTGACGGATATGAATAATATGATGTTAGATGGTGGGTATGCCGCTGATGTCCGAAAGCTATATATCTGTTACTAAACATACCCTGATTCATCTGAAAGGGATTGTCCTGTTGCACACCCAAAGTAAATGTGTGCTAATGTTTTGTATTTTTATATGTAAATCAAGTAATTTTTTTTTTCCTTGATCTGATTCCAGTTCTTACTGTATATGGAATTATGTTCTTCGTAGTTATTGAGGTTGAAATTTATTTTGAACTAATATAATAGTATGGTTCATAGTACTCATCCTGTTGCCTAGTTATTTAATTAAAAGCTCTGTTCTAGCAGCTTTTATTTTTAATCTTGCAATTTGAGTTTTGGTGTTTATTGGCGTCAAAGTTCAGAAACTATATATGCCATTTTCATCAAAACCCAATTGAGACAATTTCTTCCACTTTAATTACCCCCAAAGACTTTCTCGCTTATTTCCTGGCCTCTCTGATGACAAGTTTATTAATATTTTTCACTTTCTGTATGTATCCTTTTCTAAGGGGCAAGAATTATCAATGGGGCTAAAGCTTCACTAGGAAAATCATTTTGGGTGGCCCAGGAACCCAAACTTCAAACAGAAGTGCTTGAGTGAGCAGTGAGCCTCCCTAATATTAGATTACATAATTTTTTCTCTATTTATTTATTTTTTCTCTTGTCCATAAATACCTTTAGGATATAAATTAAAGTTTGTAGTATATTCTTACAAATCAATCTAATAAAGGAACATATATGCCTTAGCTCAGATGTGGAGTTAGGAAGTATCGGAAAACCGCCAACTGGGAGTCTTTAGATTCCATCTCAAATTATATACAAATTTCAAAATTTGGGTCTCGACTTCCCAATTTCGTATATGTCTTTAAACAATTTGAAGTATCCTTATCATGCATGAAGTTTTTCTCTTCGGATTAAGGTTCCCTATAATTTCTTTAAACTTGTAGATTATCAAATTAGTGATTTAGGCTGTTTTTATGTATCAAGGAAAAAAAAAAAAAAAAAATTGCCGCAAAATAAGAATGTAGCTAATTAATAAGTCAAGAGTATTTTGGATCGAATTTCTAAGGAGATTGATCCGACCAATCATTACCGTATATGGTACAAAAGCACAAAGACGTGCGCTTCGGATGGAGGGCCCTAAAGTTTTATGGACAAGCGTTGGTCCACAATCAATTCATGAGGGCCACTTACAATGGGCCCATACTTTCTGAGCCTAGTGCCCTCTGGAAGGGCACCTGGGCCACTACAAACTGAAAAACTGAGATTGGGTTTGGTATTTTTTTTAGTTTGTTCGTGACGTTCATATAATATATTTCACTTGCTAAATGAATAATTTTTTATTTATTTCTTCACTTGTTTTTCCAACTATTTAGAACGAGGCCGTTCAATATTAGAGTCAGTAATTTTTGCCGCAACTTATAATTTTGACATGAAATTAAAAAGTTACTGTTGATAAATCTAACTTATTTAATTAAATTATCGAATTAAAATTTATTTATATAATTTTATACTTCTACATTAACACGATTTAAAACCGACACATAAATATAAATTACTTTAATTCTTCTTATCTATTATTCTAGAAAAACACGTGTGTGGGCCCAGCTATAATATATATATATATTTTATAAATCTGAGCCTTTTTGCTATTGTTTCTTTGTGATAAATAAATGGAGAAAGGTCAAAAAAATAAATAAATAAATGGAGCACATCTCTTCCGGGAAAAGACAGTGGGTTGCCTTTCCCTTTCGGATTGAATACGTGACTCATGAGGCTACAGGCCAATAGACATTTCTCACTGAATAATAGATCCAATTTTATTTTTATTTTTTCTGGTCAAATAATAGATCCATTTAATAAATGTGATTGAGACGGAAAGCCTTTCACTTCAAAGCTTTTGCGTTCCCATTAAGAAGATAGGACGGGAGTCCCTGTCACACAATGCCCTTAATAATAGCATTCATATTTACATATTTTTACATAAATTAAGAGCAATTTAGCCCAGTTTAAGTGTCTTAATCAATTAATAAGGATGCTTAAGCCCTCAGATTGTTTCACTTTCCCTTCCAAATATAATTATGTCGGTGGGAGGGTTGGTTTTTCATTTTGACTGATATGAACATAATACCAAACGTTGTACCTTAATGTACATTAACATCTGGTTAATCTCCAAACAGGTGTAATAATTCGACACAAATCACATACTTATTAATGAAACAAACATTTGGAGTGATCTACGTAAAAGGGGAGTCTCAGCTTCCACCTACCTCTTGAAGAAATGGAATCCCCAAAAGGAAGTAAAAAGGAAAACAATGATTAAAGTAGGAAATTAGATTTGGTTAAGCACAGTATTTAATCACCATGATGTGACTAATTGCACAAGTCCCACTCAAGAATGGAACATCATGCAAAAATACAGAGAAAGCACAACAAATTCTAGAGAGAAGCTTTTTCCTTTTTTTTTTTTTTTTTTCTTTCTTTCTTTCTTTCTTTCCTTTATTTTGCTTTCTCTTTTTCTTTATTTTAAATACAAAATATGAGTGGATAACACTGCAAATATTCAAAGAAAATAATATATGAGTCATTTATTTTGCGGATTGACTAGCTATTTTCTTTAAACAAAAAACAAGTATTATTGAAAATGAGAATAAGTGAAATAAAATAATTATTCATATTTTTTAGTTTGATAACTTAACTATATATATATATATATATATATATATATGCTTTTATTAGAATTGAACCAAAATAATTTTTTTTTTAAAAAAAAAACACTACATTGTTTTTTTTTTAAATACTCAAATAAAATTTAAAAAAGCAAAAATATGAAAATGCAGTGGGGTGACCGGCTATCTGTTAAATGACCAGTTATCTTAAAAGCTTAAGCTAGTAGAAAGAGATAAATTTAATCACTTAATCATTATTTTAACACTCATCCTCACGTGTAAGCTCAAACTCTCTTTTAATAGGTGAGGTCCAACACGTAGAATTTTTAATTTAAATGGGGTGAATTGACGAAGTCAAGGTTCGATCCTAGTCCTAAGACCTTTAACTCTGATACCATATTAAATTACCAGTTATTCCAAAAACTTAAGCTAGTAAGAAGAAGTAAATTTAATCACTTAATCATTACTTTAACACCACCTATTACAAAAACTAGGTGTGGCCGAGACCACCCCCAAAACCTTTTGGGGGTAATCTTAGTCACTCCCAAATGCGTCAGGAGGTGATTGCACCACTTCTAGAACGCCTTAAGGGCCTACTATGAGTGATTTGAGCACCCCAATTTCACCAATAGATACCAAGTGGGATGAGGAACAATCTTGAAAGCCATGACAAGAAAAGGGTATTGAAGTATTAGAGTTATTGGACCGTACTAATTCATTTGTTAATGTTCAATTTTTTTATGGTACTGTGTTAATAGTATTGTGCTTTGGTCGGGACTTTTTCACCCCTTTCTTGGTGTATTTTTGTTTTTATCAAATTTATGTTGCCTAGAAAAAGTTGTGAAGATATATGTATTTTCTTAATTTATTAGCTTGCCAAGATTTGCATGTGTATGTGTGAGTGTACTTGAGAGAGAGAGAGAGAGAGAGAGAGAGAGAGAGAGAGACAGGTCGCCACATTAGCATACGATGTAACAGCACTTTAAAGCATGATGAGTAAGTAAAGTTCGAGCCAGCTGTAATTGAGCTATCCATCCAGTACTACCCAATAGAAGTTGAAGGAGAAGCACAGGGCATGTGCTTCAGATCCATTTGTGTTCTCTCTCCAACTTGCAACCAAAATCTAAAATAATCAGAGCTTGAAATGTTCAAATCTGGACCGATTGACATTTATTCTCTTTTCTCCCCTGCACTCTGCACATGTACCCCATTACCTTACACCAAATATACATTTTTGTCTTTCTTTCCTATTTCTTTTTCACTTGGATTTGGAGTCCAACCATATTTTAAGGTAAGATTTCAAAAAAAATATGTTTATTGAGGCGACATATTTCCGTCACAATAATAATAAAAAAGGTACAGACAACACGTACCTGTCTGTAATAAACTTCTATATTTATATCCACACGGCTACTGCCGCAAGCAAGCGTATAGAGAATAGACAACAAATAATCTTCTCTTTTACATCCCACCTTTAATAATTTTCATGCTAAAACACCGTTTTGTGTGTGTTGGGACGGGAGAAAATTAAAAACAAAACAAAAAAAATGTTATTTTAAATTCGTCCTCTAATCTTTCTCTTTTCTCTCTCACCGCTCAGAGATTTTCTTGGTCTCTTTTGACACCAAAAATGGTGAAGGAAATGAGGTGGGATTCGAAGCTGTCGTCACTTCACAAACTCAATCATGTCTTTGTGAAGTTTGCTGTCTCATTTCTCTTATTGGGTCTCGCTTTTCGCCTTTTCTCCTCTGATTCATTCAGAATTTCTTCAGTGGTAGAGACAGCCCCTCTTGCAGAGCAAAATGCAGAGTCCCCTGTAGTTTCTCTTCCTATTCAAGCGTCCGTTTCTTCTGTTGATCCTGAAAATGAGACCCAGACATCTGACGACGGTGAGAAATTTTCCATCTTTTTAATGTTTGTTTATTTGAAGCCATGTTGATGTTGGTGTTCTTTAATCTATTTTTCTTGTTCTTTTTTCCTTTGAGAAAAAATCAGCCTACCTTTTTTTTTTTTTTTTTTTTTTTTTGTTGCTATTTAGGAATGCTTGAATACGCAAATTCATAACTCACCATGGGAGATTTCGAATCTAAAGAGTTTGATCTTTTTCACTTTGTCGTCTAGCTAGATCTTTCAACTCAGCTACTTCTTTGCTGTTCAGTTGTTGGGCACTCAGAAACTTTTCTAGTTTGAAGCTTGAAAGCAATATCGGAGAATATATACAATGTTCGTTTTCTACACTAAAAAGCAGATCGATAAATAAGCATAGTGAATTCTTTTTCAGTTTAATTTTTTGTATTGTGCTTCCTTAGTTCTGCTGACCACTACCTACCACGATCTTCCATCATATTGATCATCTTGTTTTACACAAAAATAGTTGCAGCAAAATGTGATATATTTACGGGAGATTGGATAGCTGACCAATCAGGTCCAGCATACACAAATGAGAGCTGCCACGTGATTGAAGGTCATCAAAATTGTCTCAAGAACGGGCGGCCAGATTTCGGTTACCTTTACTGGAGGTGGAATCCGAGGGACTGTGAATTACCCAGATTCAATCCTGAGAGATTTCTACATCTTATGAGGAACAAGTCATGGGCCTTTATTGGTGATTCCATCTCTCGTAACCATGTGCAGTCATTGCTTTGCATCCTCTCTCAGGTACACTTTAAAAATTATAGTTTTTAAGTATGTTTAGAAATCTCAGATTCTTTTTTGGACAGGATTTGGTTTCTTTTTTGTTTCTGTCTGGAATTTTGTGTGCCATTTTTTCTTCAAATCAGGTTTTGCAATGTTCTTGATTGTTCATGTATATGCCTTTTTCTCTTGCTCAAGAACTGGAATCATCAATGTGTGCTTTATTCTATGTCTTGCAAGGTTATTTGTACAAACTAAGCATCCTTGATTCAGTCAATTATTACAACTTTAGCCACTTTTTCGTTGCTAATTAAATAGGTGACCCTATGGACTGAATAGAAATGGTGGGGCATCAGTTGTTCATGTGCCAGCCCATAACTAAGATTTGCCTCTATCTACAGTACCTATAGCACTTCTACATTGACTTTCTATCATGTACATTGTGGGGGCGGGGTCCCAAGTATGGATTGGGATCCACAACAATTCGGGCAGGTAATGTAAAAGAGCCTATATGAGATCCATTTGCCCAAATAAATTTTGGGTTGTTCAGCTACTTACCCAACATGTGAATCCCATTTCAGTTTTTTCAAATTATCTATCCAAATTGCTAGCAATTCGAATAGGTAATTGCCGTGGATCCTTATCTAGTAACTACTCCCATAAGGTTCTGGTTAAAATACGGGTACGAAAGCATGCTGGCTTGTACCCCATTTCTTAGCGTAGTTCTTTTTGGTGCTGCTAGATCAATGGGGGAGGGAACTCATAGTACAACTTCAACCATCAATGTTTATTTCATCTGTGGAGGAGAGCTGCCACTTCTATGGTTAGACTACTGCCCCTGAAGAAGTTGTAGTGTCTTGTCTAAGCAGGTTTAGCTACCAATACCATATGGCTTCTCTTGAACGTTAATAATTAGTAAATAGATACCTTACTTACTGTTGTTGGCTTTTTCTATGTTTGTGGTCTAGCCAACACCAATTAGTGTAGTTTGTCTTATCACCAACAAGTGAATTCTTGCAGTAAAAAAGGGGAAGAAAGAATGGGTAACAGTGTTCTATTTTCACCAATCGCAAATATGAGAAAAGGAATGTTTGCTGCAATATGTGGACAATGTAAATGGATAAAATTAATTATCTTTGTCATGTTCTGTTTTGTTCTTATCATATTCTCTTGCATCAGTATACCCAGCTAGGGAGAAAATGCCTAGTGGAACAGGTTTCTATAGTATTTTTATTCTAAATCTAGACCCTCCGGTGGTACCCCATGACCTCAAATTTTAGAAAGTTTCAGTATAGATATACTAGGGCGTACCGCCACCTGACATGCTTAATTAAATTCTTTTGTTTGAAATTGTTTCTTTTGGAGCATTGTATGTATCCTCTGTCGGTATTCAACAATTTGGTCCTACATATGGTGTTATCAATCAAATTTTGGTGATTATGCCCCACAGGTGGAACAAGCTGTTGAGGTCTACCACGATGAGGAATACCGATCCAAACGATGGCGCTTTCCTGCTCACAACTTCACCCTTTCAGTAATTTGGACCCCATTCCTCATAAAAGCAGCTATCTTTGAGGACATGAATGGAGTTTCGTTGTCGGAAGTCCAGGTTTATCTTGATGAACTTGATGAACAATGGACCGATCAATATAAGGATTTTGATTACGCGGTAATTGCTGGTGGAAAATGGTTTCTCAAGACGGCAATTTACCATGAGAACAACACCGTCGCAGGCTGTCACTACTGCCCTGGAAAGAATTTAACAGAGCTAGGATTTGACTATGCATATCGCAAGGCACTTCGTCTTGTTCTCAACTTTGTCACACGTAACAACCATAAGGCGTTCGTTTTCTTGAGAACCACCACGCCGGACCACTTCGAGAACGGAGAATGGTTCAGCGGGGGGTACTGCAATAGAACAGTACCATTCAAAGAGGGTGAGATTGATATGAGAGATATAGACTCTACAATGCGTAACATTGAGTTGAATGAATTTGAGGAGGCTGCGGCCGTAGGATCCAAAAACGGGGTGGTCTTGAAGCTATTAGATACAACCCGCCTTTCGGTATTGAGGCCTGACGGGCACCCTGGACCATACAGGCAATTCCAACCTTTTGCAAAGGATAAGAATGGCGTAGTTCAGAATGATTGTCTACATTGGTGCTTGCCTGGGCCAATAGACTCTTGGAATGATTTGGTGATGGAATTGCTGGTGAATGGTGAAGAATACAGATGATCAATTTTGTTGGCCTTGGGTTATCTGGGTTGTCAAGATCCTTGACTCTTTGATTTTTGAAAATTCAAGGGGATTGTCTTCTTGCCGTCTGAAAATATCCTCTAGTTGTGTCTTCTACGGAAATTTTTTCTCTGCAGGCTGATTTATCTGCAGCTGCATCGACTGTTGCGGAGCGAAGTATAAAAAGTAGGTTGTAATCATTTTATTGTATTACAGAATTAAATACTTTTACCATAACTTAAAAAGTACAGTACATATCATCGGAGTAAATTGATGTGAATATTTCTGGTTCGTTGAATTTAGAATGTTGAAGGTTGACAATCAAGACCTCCAATCATATGTTGCCTGCGTGAGAAGCTCCACACTTTTTTTTCCACGAGCAGAAGCTCTTCACTTTTTTTAAATACAAAATGATGAAGGCCAACTCTCCACCTCCTTTCTTTTGAATCAAAAGACCATGTAATTGAGTTTCTTTTTTGTTTTTGTTTTTATTTTGTCTTTGTTTTTTGAGAAAAAAACAAACCTACGAAATCAAAACTTACAAGACAATTGCTCACATTTTATTTAAATCTCAAAATTATTCGAATAAGAATTTGGGCCTCAAACTGCAACTTCCATACAAGTCGGCTATGTTTGCGAAGAGGCCGGGCCAGCACTGTAGCTGGAACGGCACTGTTCCAGCTACAGTGCCAGCAGCCTTTTCTGACTTTTTGCTCTCTTTTTTTTTTTTTTTTTTTTTTTTTTAATAAAGCAAAATATTAAAAAAAAAAGAGAAAAAAAAAAAGAAAAAATGAGGAGAAAGGGGTGGTGTTCCAGTCACCCCTTGGCCAAAATGGGGTGGCCGGACCACCCCATTTTTGGCCAAGGGGGTGGCTGGAGCCACCCCTGGCCGATCTGGGGGTGGTTCAACCACCCCCATGGCCAAGGGGGTGGTCCGGCCACCCCCTTGGCCAAAAAAAAAAAAAAAAAAATGCGGACTGGGTGCATTTGGGGTGGCCGGACCACCCCCAAGGGGCTGGGGGTGGTTTCGGCCACCCCATACCGGCCGTATGGGGTGGCCGAAACCACCCCCAGCCCCTTGGGGGTGGTCCGGCCACCCCAAATGCACCCAGTCCGCATTTTTTTTTTTTTTTTTTGGCCAAGGGGGTGGCCGGACCACCCCCAAGGGGCTGGGGGTGGTTTCGGCCACCCCATACCGGCCATATGGGGTGGCCGAAACCACCCCCAGCCCCTTGGGGGTGGTCCGGCCACCCCAAATGCACCCAGTCCGCTTTTTTTTTTTTTTTTTTTTTGGCCAAGGGGGTGGCCGGACCACCCCCTTGGCCATGGGGGTGGTTGAACCACCCCCAGATCGGCCAGGGGTGGCTCCAGCCACCCCCTTGGCCAAAAATGGGGTGGTCCGGCCACCCCATTTTGGCCAAGGGGTGGCTGGAACACCACCCCTTTCTCCTCATTTTTTCTTTTTTTTTTCTCTTTTTTTTTTAGTATTTTGCTTTATTAAAAAAAAAAAAAAAAAAAAAGAGCAAAAAGTCAGAAAAGGCTGCTGGCACTGTAGCTGGAACAGTGCCGTTCCAGCTACAGTGCTGGCCCGGCCTCTTCGCAAACATAGCCGTCTCTTTTTTTTGTTCTTTTTTTAATTTTAAAATAATAAAAAAACACTTTATCCTTGAGTTAACCAACTTGAGATACAGTACTTGATCAGTACTCACATTTAGCTTCAGAATAAACTATTATTTGAACAAGAATTCATGACCCAAACTGCAACTAGAAGTTAAGTTTGCTTAACAGACATACTCAACAAAACAGACCCCGATACAGCCTTAAAATCACATCAATGCCAACTTCCACCTCCTTTCCTTTACTTGGTTGCTGGTGGTGCATCTAGCTTCTTTTGTTCTGTTTTACGGAATAGATCCTGCAATTTGAAATATATGAAGATAAAAGAATTGATACTGAACACTATCTCCCAAATCAAATTCAGCAGGAGTAAAGCATCATCCAGCATAAATAACGGTACAACAAATAAAATGAGCAGGTAGGTAAACTGTGCATAAACAGCCATTCCAGTTCAAATGCAAAGGGAACACATTTCGAAGATTGTTAAAACGTTTGTAAGAGGTCATCGCAAATGATTCCTGACAGAAGGAAACGGAAAGTACTTACCATTTGAATGTGGTATCTTTGTCCCTAATTCATCTTTCAGAGTTCTCTCACGGTTGTTAGCTGAAAAAAGTTCGCTTTTTTTGATATATTTTCAATCTAATTCAAAAATCAAAATCTGTGAAATAGTGAGTTCGATAGGCTAACAATGACCTCAGTTAGGTGTGACAAGGTAAGAAAAAGTAGAATAGAAAAGAGAGGAAGAGAGAGACAGCGATTTAAATCTTGGAATTCAAGAAACAACCATAAAGTTGAGCGCCTGAGCCAGATGTAACTAGCTGACTTTTTTTTGGACAAGGAAAGTACTATGTCCAAATAGAAATCTGTACAACCACACGGGCATACCCAAGACAACCAAATTACAAGAGCAACCGGAAGGAATTATAACGACTCCTATCCAACACTACAAAAGAAGAAACAACCATAACTAGCTGACTTCATTATTCATAGTAAGGAAACTACAACATGCTCATAGTTTTAATTTCTTCCAACTTTCTGAGGTTTTCCAACAACCAACAGAGCATATGAGGCTCCATTTGCTTCCATGGAAGCCAAAAGTTTGCAAAACAAATGTGGTCGGCAAGCCAAACAAGATTGGTCACTAATTTGTCATTCTAATAGAAACGTTGGCAAGCCTTATAATCAAGAAGATCTTAGAACAGAAAAAAGGACATGGTTAGGATGCACAGCCTGTCTCCAAATTAAAAAGGTAACACCCTAAACATATGAAACAAAGGTCACTTTCTATTGTTTCCAAACCGGTGCTCCTATCAAGAAAATACCTATCCTTTACAAAATCCAATACTCTTAAGCACCAAAGGAAATTCAAAAAACTTTTCCAACGCATTTTTTCATCCTATGTTTGTGAGGAAACCAAAATGACATGGTATAGCTTATAATTCAACTAAACTACAATATCCATTTACAAAGTCGTGCACAAATTTGAATACATTAAGAGCTCACTAGATCCTACCAATCCCTGGAGCTTCTTCATCTATGTAGATAAATTAGATGCAACAATTGTTTTTTAGGGAAATACAAAGAGCCCAACTCATTTTTTGCATAATCATCAAAATTAACACCAAAAAATGATCGAATAAGATATTCAAGTTCATCATAGCAAGATGCAAATAGTCTGGTCATCGTCAGGAAAAAATACTCTAGTGCTACTCCATAAAAGTGTGAAGCTTTTACATTTCCAATGACCCAAACACTGAAAATCAAACAATCCAACCCTAATTTTTCTTTTCCTCTCGATCAAAAATTTCGGCACTCGTCGAATAAACGGTACTAAATTTTAAAACCCTAATTTTCTAATCAACACTTGTAATCCCGATCTAACCCAGTAATAGCAGAACCTCAGGCACACACACCAATTTATAGAATCAAGCAAAAACTCAAAAATCTGAAAAACAAGCAGAAACATAAGATTTACACTAAAAAATAAAAAGTGATAGAGCATTTACTTTCTCGATGAAGAGGATGTCGGCAACGACCACAGCGCCGACTATGCCGCCGAAAATTGCAGCAGGACCAGTAAGAAGACTCCATTTCCTGTAGATCATCTTGTTCTTCTACTTGTTCTTTGCGATTTCTCTTATTCTGAGATTTGTGTGTGTACGGTTCGTTCAGGTATTCTTTTGTTTCTTAAAAAATCCTGGAACGAATAATTAATTAATTAAACGACGTAAAAGGGCCAAAGGCCCAACGTAAGATTTGGGCTTTTCTTGCTGGATAGCATGAAAACTCTTCGGCCCATCTAAGACAAGTGATGAATGGAGTCGCTCTAGAGTTTAACCCTTAACGACTGCTCTCCTTTTACAATCACTCTCTTTTTATTTTATTTTTCTTGGGGTCTAATTATATAATAAATCTCATAGTTTGAGTCTAATTGGAAAATTTCATCAATAATAAGTTCAAAATATAAGAAGTTTGAGATTTAAAGGGGTTGCGGATTATCCTATTTCATTATTTATAACGGATTTTTCATAATATTGTAACATGATGAATGAGTCGGTCGCACAACAAATCCTAAATCGAAAGAACCTGCAGATATGGAGATGTCGTTTACTTATGGTCTATGAATGAGTTAAGAAATCCAAAACTTACTGTTTGGCTTAATATTTATAATCGCCAAATCTTAGTGTTTTTATCCATCTCAAGGATTTTCCAGAAGTAATGAACTTTCTGTATCTTTCAAAAATTAGCTTTTCTATTTTAGAGAGTTGTCCTGTGTACTGCTAATGTACAGTATTGGGTTGTTCCCATTTCAAAAGAAATGCTATGAATCTGGAAACCCAAGAGACAAATTATATCATTCTATGTATCCTGAAGAGGAATTTTTATTAAGCAAATTTCACGAAAAAGAAGAAATTAAGAAATTAAGCTGATTCTAGTGATTCTTCCACTGGAGCACCAACTCAGAAAGAGATTTTGTGGAAGAACCGTCTTTACTTAAGGCCTTAACGGCAGCTTCCTTAAAGCGGTTCATCTGGTCGCGAATCCTTGTCCCTTCTTCCCCTTCCATGAGAGCCTTCACAAGCTTCGCTATCTCCATCCGCCCCACCAGCCCATTTTCATTTCTTTCTGGTCTGAGCGCTACCTTCAGAACCTCGGTTAACGAGACCGCGTTCAACTTCTGCTCCGCATAGAGAGGCCAAGCTATCAAAGGCACGCCATTCACTGATTCACAACGCTCTCGAGGATCGAATTCCAGCCGCAGTGAGTTATGAACCCACCCGTCGAGCCATGGCTAAGGACCTCGATTTGTGGTGCCCAGGATGGCACCACTAAACCTCGCCCTTTGGTCCTCTCCAAAAACCCTTTCGGTAGGAAATTGAAAGGGTCTTCGTGACTCTGGGCGCTGAAAAATGAGGCGCTGACGGATCCATCATCTGGGCTTCTCACAACCCACAAGAATTTTTGCCCGCTCATTTCCAATCCCAGAGCTAATTCATTCAACTGAGCATACGACAGAGTTCCGCCACTCCCAAATGAAACAAACAAAACAGATCCGCGTGGCTGAGCATCCAACCATCGCAAACACTCTGACCCACCAACCCCACTACTCGAACCGATTTGTACAAGTGGTCCGATCGGGTATACCGGCGGTTCACTGGCGTCTGGCAAGGCTTGTATACACTCTGCTTCTAACTCCACGAAGCTATTCAACACGATTCCCGCTGCTAAACTGCAACGTTTTGAATGGTGAACGAACAACTTGTACGCATCATTCTTCCGGTCTTGTAAAGGTTCCGGAAAGTCTCGTCCGTGGACAGGGGAGTCCACGCATCCTGGCAATCTAACCGGTTCAGGCATGTCTCTGTATTCGCAGGAAACCGCCTCGTCGAGGCTTGGCAAGTAAAAGAACAGCGATACGGCAACAGCCATTGTCGGGAAAAATAGGTAGGAAGAAATGTCGAATTCCTTTGCGACATCAAAAGCATCGGTGCCAAATAAATCAACAACCAATCCCACAAGCCTAGTAGTTGAGACTAACGAGTTGAGCGCATCCCGTATAGAAGAAAGAGAACGAGTGACAGACAGAAAGATTTTGATTTCTTGCTTTACGCCATGTGCAGGTAAGTCGTCGAAGCTAACTGGGGAAAGAAAGATGTGGGTTATGGTAATGGGGAGGGATTGAAGGAGTTCCAACTGAGCTTTAGGGGGAGGGCCGAAGCTGGGAAGGATCAAGGTGACGGTGAAGTCATGGTGGAGAAGGAGGCGTTTGGCAAATTCAACGAGTGGGATGAGATGACCCATCCCTGGACTCGATATCATGGCTATGTGGGGTGTTTGTGTTTCTTCCATTGTTGAGAATTGTCTTTCTTTGGTGGAAGCTTTGATTTTAATTTGCTTTGGTTGAACGGTCCGTGGTAGCTAACAGCCAACTCTTTGCTCCATTATGGCTATTTTATTTTTATTTTTCGTGTGAAATCTAATTGTTTAGTCCGCGGTACGCCGGTTGCTAAAGAAACCAACACGTTTGTGGACAAGGATGGACTGGAGAGCTCCTAAGGGTATCAACCCGCCACGTGGTGCAGTAAGAAATTAATATTATTTTATTATTTTGATTTTTACAAATAAATAAATCTTTTTTTTAAAAAAAAAAGGTGGCTGACCACCCTATGTTGGCCATAAGAGGTGGCCAACCACCACATTTTTGGACATGGGAGTGGCGTCGCCACCCCCATGGGCTGGTTGGGGGTGGCTTCGCCCTTGGGGGTGGTTCAGCCACTCCCAAGGGCCAAATCAAAAAAATAAAAAAATTTGATTTAGCCCTTAAAGGTGGCTTCGGCAACCCTCAACCGGCCCATGGGGGTGGCCGATCCACCCCCAAAGGCCACCGCTTGGCCTTTGGGGGTGGATCGGCCACTCCCATGGGCCAGTTGGTCCCATGGCCCTTGGGGTGGTTTGGCCACCTCTATGGGCCAAATCAAATTTTTTATTTTTTTTATTTGGCCCTTGGAAGTGGCCGAACCACCACCAAGGGCCATGGCCACCCCCATGCCCCAAAATGTGGTGGCTGGCCTCCCCCTGTGGCCAACATGGGGTGGTCAGCCACTTTTTTTTTTAATATATATTTGTTTTTAATTTTTTATTATTTTATTATTTATTTATTTTAAAAAGTAAAATAATAAAATAGTATTATTTTTTTAATGCACAATGTGGTGGGTTGATGGCCTTAGGATCTCTAAGGAGAGATCCTAGCCATCAACTGGATAATCTCTAATTCAAAATGGACTGATGTCCCACGTTTGTGATAGAAAGTAATAAATGCTACACTCACCAAATTGTTTTTTAAAAAGTTAATTTTCAAGGGACGTGACATTATTCTTATTCTATAAGATGATAAAATGTATTTTAAAGTAATAGATTTCATAGACACATTATTTGAAAATTAATTTTTTGAAATAAAATTTAATTTGTAAGTAGAGCTGGGCAAAAACCCCCCCAACCCGTAGACCCGACCTGGCCCGTCCCTCCCCGCCCCGCCCCGTGCGGGTTTAGTGTTTATTTTCGCTGGTTCGGGTTGGGAATATCCAACCCGTGCGGGGCGGGGCGGGTTTTGGGTTTACTAATATTTCTTATGCGGGTACTCGCCCCGACCCGCACTTCAGGTTATAAAACACAAAAAAGAAACCCAAGAGACCCTCAGACCCATAACCCATTCGATTTTGGCCTTTCTTCCCTTTCACTTTCACCCAGCAGTGAGCACTCAACTGGTTCTCAACACAGCCGCACTGCACGGAGTGAGGGATCGAAGCAGCTGAGTGCCGAAGTGAGGGATCGAGAGGTTCTCAGCGCCGAAGTGAGAGATCGAGAGGTTCTCAACACAGCCGCACCGCACGGAGTGAGAGATTGAGAGGCGAGAGCGAGAGATCCAGAGGCGAGACTCGAGAAATCGTTTAAACCGCGCGGATCTGAATAAAAAAATGAAGGAAAAATCGTTTCTCTTCGATCTGAATCACCTCTGCTGCTTTTCTGAGCCGCCGGAGACGAGTTTCCGGTGAGTTCTTCCCCCAGAGCTCTTCCCCCTGCGCCACTTTTCATGTTTTGGCATTTTTTCTTCTTTTTTTAAGTTCCTCTTATAGCATCGTAGTAAACCTGACCCAACCCGCAAACCCGCACCTATTTAACCCGCACCGCAAACACCCAACCCTCGCGAATCTTGAATATTGGGCTCGGGTGGCGGGTTGGAAAATCCTAAACCCACAAGGTGCGGGGTGGGTGGGAAAAACCCGGATACCCGACCCGTGCCCAGCCCTATTTGTAAGTAAAGTGTTCTCCATATAAGTATCATTATCTCTCAAATTATATATACTCGTATAACGTATAAATATAATTACTTATTTCAAAAGTTTAAATCGATTAAAAAATATATTAATTAATTATTTAATCAACATTTTTCTCGTCATTGACTTTTTGAAATACAAATACAAAATTCAAATAACATTTAATCTCCATAAATATTGTGACGTCTAAAATATATTAATTAATTATTTAATCAACATTTTTCCCGTCATTGACTTTTTGAAATACAAATACAAAATTCAAATAACATTTAATCTCCAGCAATATTGTGACGTCTCAGATTGCCTGAGCATGAAAAATATGACGTATTTATATGGAATATACTCTCTCTAAATGGTATGAAGTCATTTGGGGGTAAACCCAATAATAAACCGTGTAGGCACTTAGCCCAAAGTGGACAATATCATATCACTTAAAGCAGAGGTGTTACATATGGTATCAGAGTCATAGCCCAGCCTGAGATGGGGGAAGCATGCACAAGCTTATGAGAGTTGTCAGCGAGGACGTTGGGTCCTAAGAGGAGGTGATTGTGGCATCCTATATTATCTGGGCATAAATAAGATGATGTGTTTATATGAAATATACTCTCTCTAAATAGTATAAGGCCTTTTGGGGGTAAACTAAATAATAAAACTGTGCGAACTTGACCCAAAACGAACAATATCATACCACTTAAAATAAGAGTCTTACAAACATTGTTGGCTATAAGGGCGGCTCATGCAGGGCTTAGGCCAATTAGGAGGTGGCCTAAGGCCCACAATTAATAATTATGTAATAAATATTTTTTTTTAAAAAAAAAAAAAATTAAGCTCTAATAGGGTAAAAACTTCTTCCATAAATATTTATTGCTTTAACATTATGGTAAAAAAAACAAAAATCTATAATTAAGGCCCACAATTATGATAAAAGTAATTAAAAGTCTCATTATTCACATTCTTTGAAAGTCTCACACTTGTGCACTTTTTTGAAAACCTCTTTTTACGGATCAAGATCTCTTACAATTTTTTTAATATTGTAGATTTTTAAATTACGTAATTAGATAATTTTTAGGCATCGAAACACTTGAAAAATACTACCTATTAAAAATGTGGCATGTTATCAAGGTAACAAAAAAGATTTTTTTTTTTTTTCTCTCTCAAAATGATTCATCTTTACTTTTGTAGCTGTGCTTATTTTTTATAAAATTAAAAGAAAATTTGTGGCTCAAAGTTTTTTTACAACATAGAAAGGAAGAATTATATAAAAATATACTCAATTCTCAACCGTATCATAACATATTTTTAATATGTGACCATTTTCAAGTGTTTCGATGCCTAAAAAAGGTTAACATTATGTAATTTAAGAATTTACTATTTCTTTAAAATTGTAGGGTGCCTAATTTTTTTCCCCTCATCCATTTAAATGCTTAGAAGAATATGAAAAGTCTTCAAAGTGCATAAATTCTAATTATTTGAAATTTGGATTGTGCATTACAGATATAATTTTACAAATAGAAAAAAGTGCTATAATTGACAGTAAATTATTAAAAAAAAAAAGAAAAAAAAAAGGCTTAATTATTCTCCAAATGCATGTGATTGGAATAAACAAAAAGAAAGAAGCTTTGACAAAAATGACCAGTTGTCTTTAGCTTGACAATTACACATTAATCGAGTTCGGTAAGCCTTAATATTGTACTTTTTGGTAGATGCAGCTACCTGCACGGCTGACGGCATGCAGTAAGAAATCTCGCACCCGTACGGCGAGAGAATTGCTACACTTTTTTAATTTATTATTCAAAAGTTGCTTTTTAAATATTACCTTACAATTTTATGAAATTTATTATTTTAAAAAATATGTTATCATTTTATTAGATTGTGATACATTATTAAAATATTAATTTTAAAAAAAATAAAAAAAATATAACATATGTGATTAAATATAGGATAATACCTCCTAAATAATTAATAAATATGAGAGGATATACTTGATAAAAGTAATATAACTATTGTGTTTTTAAGAGACATTTATGACCATTCTCTCATTATTTTATTTTTTAAAAATTATTATTGAATATGTGGGGTTCATATGTAAGACTCACATGAGCTGACAGATCAAATAGTAATTTTGAAAAGTAAAAAGACGGAAAAAAGACCATGGGAGCTCATGGTCCCATTTAGAGCTCTATGATTTCGATGTTTTTTCTCAACGAATTGAATGAAAGTTTATTCTTGGATTAAAAAAAAGAGACTCAATTAGTGATCTCATCATTAGGTGCTCAAGATTATGATCTAATCTTGATGTGGCTAATAGGAGATTTATTGCGGTGGCTGCTGTTGTGATTAGTAATTCCATGGAGAACATTATTCAGGCAGCTACTCTGAAGCTCCCCTCCACGAATGTCCTTCTTGGTGAAGCCTTCGCAGCCCTCTTAGGCTCCCAAGTGGCTGCCTTCATTGGTTCTAGCAATTTCTTCCTGGAGGAAGATGCTATTTTGATGATTTCAGCTATTAATAGTCATCTTCTTTTTCTTTTCTTTTTTCCTTTTTTTTTTCTTGGAACTTTACTAATTTTATTTTTGATATTAGCCTAGTTTTAGTATCTTTTCAAAGTTGGAATGCTTTGAAAGTTTTTCAATGTACCAACTTTAAAACACATGTTTTAGATCAATGGCCCGCTTCTCATCTTATATTCGAAAGCATTCTCATAAGATCTCTTATTATTTATTCTATTTGAATCAATAATATGGAAAATATCCTCCTATATATGTAATTTTTTTTCCCCCTTTTCAATTAGAAGAAAAAAATGACTACAAGTAAACCGGAGCGAGTAAACCATCACTAAAAAAAATGTCATAAAAGTAATATAACCATTGTTTTGTTTTGTTTTGTTTTGTTTTTTAGAAAAAAAAAAAAAAATCAAACAAGCTATCTTTCCCAAGTAAATAACTAGATTCTCTTTATTTTTAGGCGTCTCTTCCCACCTTTTCAATTAGAAAAAAAAAAAAAAAATAATCACAAATGTGCCAAAATATGATACTTAATCTACTCTAGCTTTCTTGTGGTTGACACATACACATCGGGTATTTGAGCACTCTACATCGTACTCTTCCTTCTATTTGAAAGAGGGGGGAAATGGTGAATTTGCGGTTTAGGCTCTATTTGTTGTAGAGTAAAATAATTTTTGTAAAGTATTTTGAATATTTTTCAGTATTTATACTATGAAAAATAATAGTTAATCGAAAACATTTTTTATTTGATCGAAAATGTTTATTTAATTTTTGTAAAATATTTTCTCTTTTTTAAAACCATAAATCATTTTTCGAATTTGAACTTCTCATTTTCAAATCGTCAAACTTTGGCGGACCTCCGCCAAACTACGGTTGGAATTCAAATTTTTATGTTAATTATATATATATATATATATATATATATGTTGTGAATACAAATTAATTTTTGTAGGTTAATATGATTGAATGAAAATATAGAAGATATTTGTAATTTTTTGTACACGCCAATCATAAAACATTTTCACTAAAAGTGATTTCCGTTAAAACATTTTGGGGAAAAAACAAAAAACTTGTGACATTCCTTAACTAGGCATAGGTTAAACCTTAGAATAGCCCAATACGTTGGGCTTAGAGTGTGCAAGCCCAACCTAACCGGTCTCTTATTCCATCGGTACGTAGAGGAGACATCATTCATGACTTCTTTAGACAATATTATAATATTTTCTTAATTAAATTAGCTTACATCCGGATAATCTTTTGGTTGATTGTATGAAAAGTAGATAATAATTATCTTATTTTATTATTAAATAATTTATTATGAAGATCATAGAATTTTAAGATAAAAATTTATAATTTTCTAATAAGTTATTTAATCTTTTAATTAACTATTTTGGGTTATCTAATTTCAGCTCTATGAGAAATCATCGAAGGGGAGAGCTAGTGTGATATATAGGTAGAAGTTCTATTCTCGTTTCTTAAGCTGAAAAGTTGGAAGAGATCTACCTGACACGTGTGTTGAATCTAATGGTGAGGTTAGCCATGATGAATCTTTACTTCTTTAGTGACGCCCAAGAGATCAAACGGAGTTTTCAATCATCCATCATCCAAACTTCATTAAATAAAAATTCAAGTTTATTGCCTTAGTTTGATTACGACCCATTATCTAATTAATATTCATATACGATATCTTTTTATTATCATTGCCTCTTTGGTCATCATTCGAGATGTCAAACGTTGACTATGACTCTTAATCTTTATTTATGTATTTTTTTCTTGCGTCATGCTTTCGTCATAAAAGTGTCATTCGATCTTGTTCGGATTGTTTCATTATGCACGGATTGCTACGTCTGCAAACGTCCCTAAAGATTAACTAAGAGTGCATAATTTTGCGGGTATGCATGTGTAGGTAGGTTAAGGATACAGCTCTAATTAATTTTATATTAATTTGATCTCATTTTTATTGAGATTTCCGTATGGACCGTATCATTTTAAAGTATGACAGTGTTCCCCCAAATTTGGGATTTGAAGACAATGACGCGTCTGGCCGTCAGCTAAAGGATTCCTTAATTATAGCCGGCTGGAAGACAACTTAGGTATTTCGACTTTCCGCTATATATATATATATATATATATATATATTAACGAATTATCTCTTCATTATTGATATAACAATTAAATGGAGTAAAATGCTCCCTACAATGCTAAAGATATAATTTAGAATCCTCACAACTCAAACATTATTTATGGCATATACAATATCCATAGATAATATAAGACAATATCTGTTAAAAGTTATAATCTCAATCAATTTCAAATCTACAGCAAATTCCGATGAATCACGTCTTTATCTGCTGTCAGGTCCTTCATTCCCTTGTTTTTTTTTTTTTTTTTTTATCTCCGCTACTAGTACTTTTATCAATCACAATTCCCTTCTATGCCTTTACTATAATGATAATTTTTCGTTATACTTGATAACTCATCAGTTATCGGTCCATGGTTTACAAAGAACAATAAGAAAACAAAAGACCGACAAAAAACTAATTTTGTTATTTTTAAAATTCGTGAAAACAAAACCTAAACAAATGAATAAAACTTTACCCCATAGATCGCTATTAAAAGCAGATCTAGAGATAATACATTCTTATATAAAAACAACGAAAACACAATAACAAAAACTCAACACACCCTCACGCGCCACCGTTGGCCAACCACACGCAGCCAAAAAACACCCCGAGAACCATTGACATACGCGCTCTAATCAATCTATGGTGGAGGCAGGAAAATTGAGGGGGAAGGGAGAACAGAAAGGGGGTGGGGACGAGGGAGTCGTAACTCCCTCCCCCCACTGTACTATGCTCTCTCTCTCTCTTTGTGATAGGAAGAGATTTTCATATGCAATAACATTTCTATTGAACTCACTTTTTTTATTTTTATAATTTGAAGAACTATTTTTATAAATCAATCCTTGTATGTATTGATCTAAAGATTGGCTAGTACTACCATACCAACATCGTTTGATAATTATGGGAGAAAAAAAATGTAATTTTTAGCATTCTTCTTCTTTCTTTTCTTTTTTCTTTTTAAAGAAAAAATGTTGGTTATGACTGTAGTAATATTGTAGGATAAAATTATAGTTCCTATCATTACTTTTTTTAAAAAAATATATAAAAAATGCTTAACAATCCACTAATCCACTTTGATTTAGGCTCTTTGACAAAGGTGACATCTATAAGGAATCATATCGAGCAACTCTTCAAGGAGTAGGTCGTTGTGTTCGCCATGGAGTGGAGGAGGAGCGTCTGATAGTAGGATGCATGACCGCTAGATTTTGGAGGAGGTGCAAATTACTGTGGTTAAATTGTGGAACTGTCCTTTTAAAGTAGTAGTACAGATGTAGCTAATATTTTTTTTAAGTTATTAGAGTAAAGGGTGGCCCATGGCCTCCTCCAATCAACCACCCAAACTTTTTTTTTTTTTTTTTTTTAATGATAATTATATAATATTCTTTTCATGTCAATTATTATTATTATTATTATTTATTTGAGGACAAAAATGCTAGATGTCTTAAATTTAAAATTTTTGTAGACTCAAGTATTAAATTGAAAAAAAAAAAGAAAAAAAAAAGACAAGAATATTATAGATTATTTCCACAACAAAATATGGTGATTAATAACGCCTTTTTTGAGAAATCCTTTTTGGAAGTTGGAACACATACAGTTGGCATATTTATATGTACAAAATCGTCTGGAATCAATGTAAAGGGGACCCACTATATATACTTTAAAAGAGTTTCAAATAATTATCTCTTCAAAATGATATGTGGACTCAATTTAAGAGGAAAATGGAAAAAGAAAACAAAACAGCCTTCAAATATCTTTGCCCAAGAGGGAAAAGGCAAAAATACAGTTACAAGACAATAATCACTTTTATTTGTCACAAATCCTTCACTTATTAACCCACTTGTAAGATTTCGTTGCTTCTTTCGGATCATATACAGTTATCACGTTCTATAAATACAAAAGCTCATATCCTTGTGAAAATGACGTACACTAACGACCTCATGTGGAAGGAATTTTAAAGCTGCTGAGGGACCAAAACAAAAGATAAAAAAGATAAAGCATATAATCTCTTTAAAACACGTGTCTGGATTTAGGGGTAATAAGTAACTAATTAAAGCACTTGCGGTGAATATTGTACGTTTGAATAAAAGGAGTAAAAACATTCTCAACACTTCGACCAAGTGAAAACAAAACTGAAAAAGATATATATATATATATATATATATATATATATATATATATATATATAAGGGTAAATATCTTATAAATCTTAGAGTTAATGTGCCAAAACAGAAAACTCCTAAATTTTATTTATTTATTTTTTATTTTTATTATTTGGGTCAATCCAAAAGGCAAAGTAACATTTTTCCCCAAATGTTTAACGTTCGTCAATCCCAATTAAACACATTGTTTTGTCACATTAGTATATTAATTTTTTATTAATTTAATTTCAAAATTAAATCTAAAAAAAAAATTAGTATGCTTACGTGACAGAAAGGTGTGTTTCGTTGGGACTGACGGGTGTTAAACATTTGGGGAAAAATGTAATGGTAGGAGTTAATTTGCCTTTTTGATTAACCTATGGACTAAAAATTCGAGGAAAAAAAAAAATTAGAGAGTTTTTTATTTTGGCGCGTTGACTCATGGATTTATAAGATATATACCCTAAAAAAAATTATTTCCTTTTATCTCTGGCATAAAATGAAAAATTAAAGAAAGAACCAAAAAATAAAAAACCAAAAGTTTCACTAATCACTCATTGAAAAATAAAAATAATTAATCACTATAGGTTGTTATTGTTATCTAATTGCGATGCATCAGCGATTTTCATATATTGGATTTATTAATAGCTAGGTTGAAGATGTCCTCGGTAGAGATAACATCAAAAATATATTGGAGAACTTCCTCTAAGAAGACCTGTTCCTCGCTAAGATTGAGTGCATCTTTCGTAAGATGATGGGCCGCCTCATTGACACTACGCTTGACATGAGAAACCGTCTACTATTAGAGATTGCATAGTACTCCACGAGCCTCCTCAATCAAATGACCATATTTATTCAAGTTCGTATCTTTCTTGCAAAGAGCGTGCGCCACTTGAAGTGCATAGCCTTCCAACTCGCTCTCTATTAAGTAGGATCATTTTCATTTAAAACAAGGAGATATTCATTATTTTATAACCTAAATTTTATTTATTCTATTTAACATTGTATATAATTGTCATATTATTCAAAAAATTTAAATGACCTGACAACATATTCACTGTATAATAACATTATATCATTAAATCTATAAAAATTTAATATGAATTAAAATGAATCATCACCATTTAATTTGAAATATAAAAATCCGATTTCCTTTTCTCGTTTCCTTGTTAAGGCATATTTATTAATATCATAAATTCACAAAACTTCTTGTTTTGGGGTTTGCCTGTTTAAGAGTTAAGTAAGTGCCAAAAACTAAAAGCAACGAAAAAAGAAACAAAGAGACATGGTGTCATGATTGTCACGTTATTGGTTCCCTCAGCGTTATTTTACGAGAAAAAAGTGTTTGAGAAGAAAACCGAAACAATTGGAAAAATAAGGAAAGAAATAAATATAAGCATCCAAAGCGAAGGAGATAAACTATAATTTTATGATTGTTCAATTTAATATATTGTTACATTATTCAAAAAAATTAAATAATGTGATCTAAATCTTCTTCTCATGATTGTCACGTTATTAGTCTCTATTAACTAAAATCCTTTTCATTTTTTAAAAAATGGAGATAAATAATTATTTTATGATTTAAATTTTATTTATTTATTTATTTTTCCTACAATAACGTAAGGGAGAGGAGACAACTACAACATATAAAAAAGTCTTTCAAAAAAAAAAAAAAACACATAAAAAAGATGGATAGCCAACAATAAACTCAATTACAACCATAACAATGCAGAAAAAACATAAAACAAAAGGGAATTGACCAAATGAATGACCTAACCCTATAGATTATCGACACAAATGCTAAAAAAAAAAAATGGTCGCCTATGAGGGCAGTTTGAGAAGGCGAACCATAAACAAATATGCCCGAACAATAACCACTCCAATGAAAGGAGCATTGATGGTGGTCAGATCGAAGCCTCTATCAGAAGGTACCATCATGGTGGTGGAGGGGTACCTTGCAAAGAGACATGATTTTGTTGTTTTTAATAGTATATATGATTGTTGAGTGATGATATTACGCACGCCAGTGTGAGTGCACAGCGCCTCACGTTGGTGTGCCAGTGTAATCAATATTTTTTTAATATTTTTCTGGTTACTGTTCACGCTAGCATGACACACTGTGCACTCATGCTGACGTGCGTAATATCACTACTCATGATTGTTAGATAATTTAAAATTTTCCGAAAAACCATCTTTAGCCCTTGGGCTTTGAGTGATGATATGCAGAATGCCAGGCGTGCTCACGCCTGGCTGATTTAATATCTTAAAATAATAAAATAAAATATTTTATTATTTTAATTATTAAAAAAAAAAAAAAAGGCCAGGCGTGCATGAATAGTCATGCACGCCTGACGTTCTGCATATCATCACTCTTGGGCTTTTATTTGATTTAAATTTAGTCTAGAATTTTTCAATTTTAAGAATACAATCATGAGGTTTTGCTTAATTAGTTTAAAATATGTAACTCTATCACTTAACTATAAACGTAAACGTTAACGATTTGTCATCTATCATATGTATCATTTGACACGTCATGAACACCCAAATACAATGCCGTAAAACCCCAATAACAAAATATTTGGTTCCTTTGACAATAAAAATAGTCACCGGATGACCTTGTAAAAATAAAAAAAGATTTTCATTATCGCATCTTTCCAATTATATCATAGTCCATAACAATTTACTAAATAACACCCATCTTTATTAATATCACAAATTCACAAAAAATAAAAAATAAAAAAATAAAGAGTTATGTAACTGCCAAAAAAAGAAAAAACAAAACAGGCATGGCGTCATGATTGTCACGTTATTGGTTCCCTTACCAAAAGCGTTTGAGATGAAAAAGAAAAAAAGAAAAGGATATAGCATCCAAAGACCAAACCAAAGCGTGCGAGAAATCAGAAATGGCTAGGACTATTGATAACATAAGGCTTACGTTAGAAATGACGTCATCACCCCCACATAACATTACAAGCATCATGCCCATGCCAATCTCCCTCTAGAAATTACCGTCTCAGTTCCAGATCCTCCCCCCCCCATATTCTTTGTACCCCACACAAGAACTAGACAAACACCCCCCCGTAGACAATTCCACGAACCTAAATTAATCAACCAAACACCTCCCAATTGGCCTCCCCACACAAACCCTCTATATAAATCGCCACATCTTTCCGAACTTTATGCTCCACTCCCCATACAAGTGAATTTTTAGATAAAGAAGAAAAGCCATAGCTGCCATGGAACAACCGCAAGGATCCCACGTGGCTATTCTGCCGAGTCCCGGGATGGGACACCTCATCCCACTCGTTGAGTTCGCCAAGCGACTCGTCCACCACCACAGCTTTATCAACGTCACCTTCATCGTCCCCGTCGATGGGCCTCCCTCCAAGGCCCAGAAGTCCGTCCTAGACGCCCTCCCCAGTTCCATGAATTACATCTTTCTCCCGCCAGTCAACCTCGACGATGTCCCCGAGGGCACCATGATTGAACCCATAATTTCTCTCACGGTGGTTCGCTCTCTTCCTTCCCTGCGCGACTCGCTGAAGTCGTTGATTGAGAGGACAAAGGTCGCGGCCTTGGTTGTTGATCTATTTGGAACCGACGCGTTTGATGTTGCCAGAGAATTTAATGTCTCGCCGTACATTTTCTTTCCCTCGACAGCCATGGCTCTGTCTTTGTTCCTTTATTTGCCAAAGCTCGACCAAATGGTTTCTTGCGAGTACAGAGACCATCCTGAGCCGCTGAAAATTCCTGGGTGTATTCCAATGCACGGTAAAGATCTGCTTGACCCGGTTCAAGACCGGAAAAACGAGGCCTACAAGTGTGTGCTTCACCACGCGAAACGCTACCGTTTGGCGGAGGGAATCATGGTGAATAGCTTCATGGAGTTGGAGCCAGGAGCTGTACAAAATCTGCAAGCAGAAGAAGCGGGTAAGCCACCCGTTTACCCTGTCGGGCCGCTTGTGAATATTGGTTCGAGCGGCAAGGTTGATGGGTCCGAGTGTTTGAAGTGGTTGGATGAGCAGCCACATGGGTCTGTTTTATTTATCTCGTTTGGGAGCGGTGGCAGCCTGTCTTATGATCAGATTACCGAGTTGGCTTTGGGATTGGAAATGAGCGAGCAGAGATTCTTGTGGGTTGTGAGGCCCCCAAACGATAAGGTTGCCAATGCAACCTTTTTTAGTCATGTCCAAAATCAAAAAGACCCTTTTGATTTCTTACCAAAAGGGTTTTTGGAAAGGACCAAAGGGCGGGGCGTGGTGCTGCCATCGTGGGCACCCCAGGCCCAAATCCTGAGCCATGGTTCAACCGGCGGGTTCCTAACCCACTGCGGCTGGAACTCCGTCCTCGAGAGCGTTGTGAACGGCGTACCGCTAATTGCTTGGCCGCTGTACGCGGAGCAAAAAATGAACGCCGTTATGCTGACGGAGGACATAAAAGTGGCGGTAAGAGCAAAGGCAAACGAAAATGGGCTGGTCGGACGAGAGGAGATTCTCAAAGTCACCAAGGCTCTCATGGAAGGTGAAGATGGGAAGAAGCTGCGGAGCCGCATGAAGGAGCTGAAGGACGCCGCCGCAAGAGTCCTGAGCGAAGACGGCTCCTCCACAAAGGCGCTGTCGGAGCTGGCCCTCAAGTGGAAGAGCAAAAAGTAACTTTGTTTGTGTATGGTCAAGAGCACATGATTAATGTATAATACTGTGTTGTATGAATTACACGTGCTTTGCATACGACAATCACTTTCTATGTTTTCCTCTTGCTTATAATATGAAGTAGTTGAGAAATGAGAAGGTTGTGGCCACGGGGCATTTCGTACAGGAGCAACATGTTGTTGAGCCAAAAGGGGATGGACCCAACTGCTTTGAAATATCGTTACCTCATAATAATGCAGTGAGAAGGAAGTAGGTGGCTGGCATTGACGTTACAAGATTTAATTCTCTAAAAACTAATTAAATAGAAAAGAAACGGAAATTAATAATGGCGCCCCCCCCCCCTCCCCCCTCCCCACCCTTATCCCAATTAGATTTCCTAGAACAGTTTTTAAGTGTGATATGCTGTCAAAGTTGACCATAATTTATAATCTAGAAGCATAGACTCCCACATATATCTTTTTTATAAGTAATGCTACGTATTTTATTTTTTTTATGTAAATACTTAAAAAAAAAAAAATGTAGAAGTATGAGCGTGAAAGTGATTGTAACATTATTATTATTATTATTATTTTAAAACATCATAGACTCCCATTTGGTAGTTGATAAGTGGTCCTTGCTAATTCATGACGGACAATTAACATCAACAGCATAAAAAGAACCCACAACAATTTCACATGAACAGAAATTTCATGTGAGACATGGCTTTTTTTAATAACATTAATAAAAGTTTTTCACATGTTTAAATGACATTATTGAATTACGTCCTTTCCAACTTAGACAATACGACATGATATTAAGAACAAGTACCCAAAAAAAAAAACTCAGCGCTCCAACCTGGCCAGCCAAGGATGCATGTGTTTTTCAATGAAATAATTGAAGTAATTAATTATTAAACTGATAATACCCTCTCTTTTTTTATGCCTTGGCGGCAGAAGACTAATAATATAAATAAAAAAAACACAAATAAAAGATGAGGAAGAGGAATAGAACTCAATTCTGACCCAAACTAACTTTTGAAGGGAGAAAACGAGGAATTTGGGAATGTTTGTCCCACCAAAGTGTGGATGAAATTCTTCTTTTATGTTAACCAAAAAGGTAAGGAGGCACTGCCACGGGGTCGTGAAAATAGCCACTGGAATGTGACATCTAACTACCCAATTTGGAGCCATGTAACTTTACAATAGTAACGCCCAAATTCCAAATTCTCTTTTTTATAGCAATGCTATTTTGCTAATTATTTTATAATTAAGATGACGTGATAATAATAATTAGTTTTTAAATTAATAACTAATTTTTACTATCACGTTATTTCAAATGCAGCAGTTTAAGAAATATATTTTTTTTTTCCAACCTCTCATTTGCATGGAAAGAGTTCAAGAATATATTCAATTGAGCGACATGTGAATCGTTTGTGTGACACAGCTCTTTGCATGCACATTTCACTTCTACCAACGTGTTTTGCATTGAAGAAATGTCATATATAACTCCCTCATGGCGGTGTCACGTTTTGTTTAGAGCATTTCTAGCAGAAATTGTCATTTTAACTATTAGAAATACTTATGTTTTTTTTTAAAAAAAGAATTTAGCTATTAATTTTTTACTACATATTCTAATATAATATTTATTTTAACTCTTTATTTCAATTAAATGTTATTTTATTATTTTTAGGAAGAAAGGGAAAAAGAGAGAAAAGATAAAAAAATTAAAATATATATATATAATAAAATATTACTTAAAAGTTACTACAACTTTAACAAATTGTTGAAAATTTTTTATTTTACGAGGTCTGGTGGAGCATGAAAAGAACATATAATAGCTAAATTTAACTCAAAACACCTATTTAAAAGCCATGAGGGAGATGCTATCCTTAATTTTAATTCCACACTACAAAATAATTAAGGCAACAAAATTGATACGACAATTAAGAAAATTGAATAAACCAAAATTTTGTTTTATTATTTTATCAATAATAAATTGCCGAGTCAATTTGTAAATAATTTTGTTGTAAATGTTATAATATTCCTAACACCAAAAAATATAGTAAACTTTATAACATGTTGAGTGAAATTTTTATTTATGTTATGTGACGACTGGAGTTTTATTGAATGGATGAGGATGAAGGAAAATATTTTTATTAACCATATACTGTCCAACTTGGATGAGGGGTCATTATCCTTGACCTTTTAAGGCATAGGTTCCAGCCTTTTCCGTCCACTCAAACTTCAATAATTTTAGTGTAGCCTGTAATAGTTCCACATGGACATTGGCCTGTACCATCACCATCAGTAGACAACTTTTCTCCCTCCACCACAAAGTGGTGGATAATTTCAACCCAATAATAAGGTTCAAAAAATAAAATAATATCCTCGAAGTACAGCAATAGCCAATAAGCATAAGATAATCATAATTATTTACCAATAATTATGTTTAAATCCGCACGTAATTATTTACCAAAAAATAAAATAATATCCTTGAAGTACAGCAATAGCCAATAAGCATAAGATAATCATAATTATTTACCAATAATTATGTTTAAATCCGCACGTAATTATTTACCAAAAAATAAAATAATATCCTTGAAGTACAGCAATAGCCAATAAGCATAAGATAATCATAATTATTTACCAATAATTACGTGCGGATTTATGTTTAAATAGCCAATAGGATATCGTAGAGGACTGTGTCAACAAGTCCACACTTTAGTGTCTCCCAAAAGCTGCCCATCTCGGCAAGGGCAACACAGTATGGGATTTAATTATAGGGTTAAATACTAAATTAGTCCCTAGGGTTTCACAACTTTATTTTTTTCCTCCTGGGTTTTCATTTTTATCACAGGAGGTCCCTGTGGTTTTGATAAGTGACCAAATTAGTCCATCCGTTAGTTGACCGTTAGTTGACCGTTAAACTGGACATGTGGACCAATCAGACGTCGACACGTGGCACATATATTAATTTTTTTTTTTAATTTTTTTTAATTAAAAAAAATGTTTTTTTTTTTAAAAAAACATTAAAAAAATATATTAAAAAAAAAAAAAAAAAAAAAAAGAAAAATCGGAAAAAACTGGGGGTGGCTCTCGGCCACCCCCTTGGCAATTTGGGGGTGGCTCGGCCACCCCCTTTGGCCATGGGGGTGGCCAGGCCACCCCCATCTGGCCGGATGGGGGTGGCCGAGCCACCCCCTGGGCACCAGGGGGTGGCCGAGCCACCCCCTTGGGCCCCAAGGGGGTGGCCGAAACCACCCCCGGTTCCCACTGGGGGTGGCTCGGCCACCCCCATCCGGCCAGATGGGGGTGGCCTGGCCACCCCCATGGCCAAAGGGGGTGGCCGAGCCACCCCCAAATTGCCAAGGGGGTGGCTCGGCCACCCCCAGTTTTTTCCGATTTTTCTTTTTTTTTTTTTTTTTTTTTTTAATATATTTTTTTTAATTTTTTTTTTTTAAAAAAAAAACATTTTTTTTAATTAAAAAAAAATTAATATATGTGCCACGTGTCGACGTCTGATTGGTCCACGTGTCCAGTTTAACGGTCAACTAACGGATGGACTAATTTGGTCACTTATCAAAACCACAGGGACCTCCTGTGATAAAAATGAAAACCCAGGGGGGAAAAAATAAAGTTGTGAAACCCTAGGGACTAATTTAGTATTTAACCCTTAATTATAATTATCATCATTTTAATTTTTTAATTTCTTTTAAAAAATAAAAATAAATACCAAAGACATTTTAATTTGTCGTTAACTAATAACTAACCCTTCTCCAGTGATCCTTTGTATTCCTTAAAAAAAAAAAAAAAAAACTGGCCTTGTTATTGGGCAGTTAAGTGCGGACCACGATGTGACGTGTCCGTATTTTCCACACGGTCCACTACAAAAAGTTAGCCTTTTGTTAATGTGATAGATGAGAGAAAGGACAAGAAGGTTCAATTTTTATTTGTGTATTAAAATAATTGTGACCGACAGAAAGATGAAGAGGTGGGCATTGATTCAAATACTTATCACGTTTACTGGGAAGATCGTTTTTTCCTTTCTTTGGACATCCTATTTATCACTATCAGGTTGTCTCTAGGAAGATGGCTAAAATCTTTTCAAGTGTAACACGTAGACGTGATGGACTCTTCTTTCTAAAACGATCAGAGCAAAATACTCCATTAATGAGGTCATGTCATCTTTCTTCTGATTAGATGTTTCCAGCAAGCCAAACATGACAATTTCTCTTAAATTATATTTGCTGGGATTTGGCTCATTATGATAAGTTCTTTGAATTTTCTATTCTTATAAAATATACTATATGCTATTTTTATTACTAATAATAATAAGAATTGGCTCATTATAATTATAACTCTAAAAAATGTTTTACATACAAAAATATTTTACGTGGTGGTTTAGTGATTCCAGAAAAATATTTAAAGTGGTTTGTTGTATACTAGAGCATGAGTTTAAATTCCGCAATGAGAATCTTCATGTTTAATTAGATTAGTATAAACCATCATGGATCGCATTGATATTTGTTAGGATTATGGTTAAGCTATGACTCAAATCAAACTTTAGGAAACGCTTACAATCCTCAACGTTTAAATTCCTCTTGTGCGCTTCCAAGCGTACTTTTGCTATCATAGTTATGCCAATGTTGAATAGTCATTCTGATTGCCCTCTCAGGCCATTTCATTAGAAAAATAAAAAATAAAAACAAAAATAACAAAATATCTAATAATAAGACTCGAGATTAGCCTAACTGGGTAGCGTGTGGACTCCCTTGGGTCGCTTAAATTGAATTCTGCAATAGAAAATTTCATATTTAATTAGTGTAAATCATCATGGATTTCACTTATATTTTGTTAGGATTAGAGTTAAGTTATGACTAAAATCGAACTAAAAAAAGCATATGCAATTCTCATTGTCTAAACTCTTTTGGTACGCTCTCAAGTATACATTTATTAACACTCATATAAAATAGTCAATATGATCCCTTCTCAACCCCAAATCCCAATCTCTAAAGAAAGAAACAATCAAACAAGAGCATAACAAAATATCTAAAAATAAGGTTGTAGTTTAGGCTTGGGCAGCCTGTGGCTTAATTGGCTCCCACAACAATAAGGATGTGTTTGGCAAAGGACTTGAAAAATGGACTGGACTAAAATTATAGCAGATTTGATTAATGTGAGAAAAAAATATAAAAATATTTTGTATGAAAAAGTGAAAAAAAAAAAAAAAACGTTTTATAGTAATTTTTTATTTAAATAGTAATAATAATAAAAAAAAAAAAATATTTTAATCAGATAAAACGGTGAGTTTTGAGTAGACTAACGGAAGTCAACAAAAATTGACGGTATGGAGTTTTCTTATAGTTTCGAGTTACCCATGGACTAAATTTCCGAAAAAAAATACCCAGGGAGTTTTTTAAAAAAGCACGTTTACCTAAGGATTTTATATATAATTTCCCAAAAAAATGATTGATGCGATGTAAAAAAATAAAAAAATTAAAGTTAATTTTGAGGCGAATTTTTTTTTGGGTATTTAAGTTCGATCCAGGCTAGTCCTCTTTGAAATTTGGGTTGTAAAACGCGACAAATGATCACCTACTCATCAATGAGACAACAACAATGCTCCAGCTGGATCATAAGCAATCAATCAAAAGTACAAGTGTTGGGATCCCGTGACAAATGGGTGGAGCTAAAGTGCTGATACCTCAATTCGTTAAAAAATAAAATGTTGATCGCTCTCAATTCGTAGCCATGTATAAAGTTGCAGATTCTTTTACTGTTTAACAACAAATTACATGGAAAGAACAACAGTTTACTCTGAATGATGTGTTTTTTTACCCCAAATTCACCCACATTCAAGAATTCACTCTCATTCTCTTGAATTAACACTTATATACAGAGCTTCCTGCAGGCCGGAATTCCCAAAAAAATAATTAAAAAAAGGTTAAATACTAAAAATCCTCCTAGGATTTGGAAATTTTATTTTTTTGTTCTCTAGTTTTTGATTTGTATCACATAAGATAATTTTGATAAAGATCAAATTGGTCATTCCATCTATTGACTGTTAGTTGACTTAACAGAAGTCCACGTCATTGACATGTTAACCAATTAAAATTCAACACGTGGCATAAGTAGCCATGTCATTAGTGATGACGTGACCAACTAATTAAATTTTTTATTTTTTTTAAAAAAATTTCTAAAAAAAAAATTGGGGGTGGTTCTTTGGCCATCTGGCCGGATGGGGGTGGCCAAAACCACCCCCAAGCCACCATTGGGGGTGGTTTCAGCCACCCCTTGGCTCCATGGGGTGGCCGAGCCACCTCCAATACCCACTGAGGGTGATTTCGGCCACCCCCTTGGGCACCAAGGGGGTGGCTCAGTGGGCACTAAGGCGCCAGATGGGGGTGGCCCAGGGGGATGGCCGAGCCACCTCCCAAATGGCTAAGGGGTGGCCCCAATTTTTTTGTTGAAAAAATATATATATATTTTTTAAATAAAAAATTTAATTAGGTGGCCACGTATGCCAAGTATCAAATTTTAATTGGTCCACGTGTCAGCGACGTAGACTTCCATTAAGTCAACTAACGGTCAATAAATGGAATGACGAATTTTGTCTTTATCAAAACCACAGGTATCTCCTGTGATACAAATCAAAATCTATAAGATAAAAAATAAAGTGTCCAAACCCTAGAGGGTTTTTAGTATTTAACCATTAAAAAAAATATTATTATTTTTTAATAAAATAGACCTGTAAAAGTTTATTATCTCCCCTCAAGTTATTTATTTATTTATTTTTAAATCTAGTCCCCTCACAATAAAAGTTTTGGCTCCGCCCCTAGAGCATAGGTTTGGTTTGGGCCGTTTGGCTACCAAATTGGACCCAAACATATTTTAAAAATTTAAGTTGATAAAAAATAGTAAATTTAATTATTTAATTTATATTATAACGCATCATTTCACGAGTAGACTCAAACTCTTGAAATTCTTCTAAATTTTTTTTAAAAAAAATTATAATTTAATTTATAATCTAACACTTTTCTTTCTTTCTTAATTTCTAACCTACTTAGTTTTTGTTTTCAACAAGAAAAAAGAAAAAAAGAAAAGAAAGAAGACCAAGACCTACTTAATTAGTTCCAATATCATTACATTTTTCTGACTTTCACATTCATAAAGCGAAAGGCGAGCGAACAAAAGAGAGTAGTTGAATGATTTAAGAATAGCCGTCAAGGTGTGAATATTGAAAAGCTTGGATATATTTCATCATTTCATCATGAAGATAACTTACACACTAGCTTCCTTTTTGTCCCTTCAACCAACTTATAATTATTTACTTTTTTTTGCTTTTTGGTAGGCAACTCAACTCTTATGGTTTCATCACTTTTGGGGACAAAAACAATGATTCATTATTATTATTATTATTATTCCTTTTTTAACCTCCATAATTAATACATTTTTCATTTTATTTATACGTATATATAATAATATGTGTGTTCTCATCTTCCCTTTTCCCAATTCCATTATGGTACTATTTATTGATTTTTTTTTTTTTCACAATAAACTTAGAAGGGTTGTGTAGAAATGGAAAGATGGAAACCTAGAATACCTAATCGCAGAAGTTGGTAATTTTTGTTGAAAATGATTCTCTTTCACAAATAAAGAAGAAAGACAACATGTGACAAGGTCCAACACGAGAAAGGAATGGCCTTTGACTAAAGGGCACTCATTCAATCACTCACTTCTGAACACTCATTTATGCAAGAAATTCTTCTCATTTAGAGGGATGTCCGACAATGTTATTGACTGACTTAAGCATCATAAGTATTTTTTATGACCCACTCTAACGTTTAAACTATAATTTGTTTCAATAATTTTAGATTTTTTTTAGACGCCATCATCTAGTTCAATGTGATTGGGCTGCCTGCCTTGTGACAACTTTAATGGGATTTATTATTTATAGGCTTGTTAGTAAACCTTGTGGCTTGGGCTTAGAGGAAAGCCATATATTTTACCATTGGCCTCTTTTAGTCCTGAATTTGGGGCACAATTGGGATTAGGGTTTTCTTGAATTGTCTACTTTTAAAAGTATTTTCAAAATAACTTAATAAAGCTATATAAACAATAAATTTCGATCAAAATTAGAAGAGGTAGCTCAATCGGTTGGAATCACGCATAATAAAGCGGAGGTCACTAGTTCGAATCTCCCTCTCCCCTCTTGTGCGGACATGTCAAAAAAAAAAAAAAAAAAAAAATCTAATATGAACATAAAAGGAGGGGAGTAGTGATTTTTGCAACACCGACGTGCTTAAACTTTAAGCACGCCGATATTAAAATATTATTTTATTTTATTTTTTTATTATTTTAATATTAACATGCTTACTGTTCAAGCTGCCGGTATTTGCAAAAATCACTACTCAAAGGTGGGATATCTCCCCCATTTATTATTTTGCCTATTCTTAAGTCAACTAAGCAAGAAAATGAGCAGTACGACAGACAATGTAAATTAAAAACCTTAAAAGCCATCTGCTCATAACCCAGTTTTCTGTACTCCAGATACAGAGCTTCAGCAAAAATCGTTTTCAATGGTGAGCTGGAATAAATGTGAACACTTCTTCCCCAAATCCAACTTCTGGCAATCTGAAAATCTTTAAAAACCAAAGGAATAACTACCAACCAACATATGTTCACATTCATGCATGATGTACCAGATAAGGAATTCATTTATATAGTTTCAGTGTTTATCATTATGTACTTTTTGCAGTTCCTGGAGGGCTGGACCCCTTCTTTCTGTACTTTTTTTTTTCATTATTTTAATGTAATCTTATCCTATCTTAATAACACTTCATTATTTAATGCCATCGGCCAAAATGAAAAAAAAAATTAAAAAAATAAACAATAACGTGTCTTTTCTACTATTATTCTTAAGGAATTCATTTATCTAATCGAGACCGACACAAGTGTTTGTCTTGACACTGGACCATTCTCCTTTGATGAAACTCGAGATACCTACTACTTATAATAAATCCAGGGTGCAGGATTAATAAATGCCAGAATGACTCATCAAGGAATGCAAGCAAGATCATGTGACTATATATTATAACTAGCTATAATCTTGTCTATAGCTATTTACAATTTGAAAGAAATTTCTTGATTGATAGCAAACTCTATCAATTTGGTTCTACAAGCAACGCAAAGAACAGAAAAAATGCTAACTTAATATTGGCTTGGCGACTATCCTATCATGAGGATATCATGAGGCTACGTATCATGGTTGATGTGTAACCGGCTGTCGGGCAATGGCTGTCGCAAATGAAGGCTATTTGGGGGGACAAAGTTTTCCTCCAAACTAGGTTGGAGGAAATTCTTCCAACCTAGTCTCTAAAATTGACATGTGTCTTCAAACATGTGCATCTCACATGTTTTTTTGAATACCCTAATTTCCACAAACCATAGTTAACTCCACCGTTAGTTTCTCTCTCTCATGTTCTCTCTCTCCAAAAAGAGGGCAGGTTCTAAATTTCAGCAAACAATTGATAATAATAACTCTACTATGCATTTTAGCAAGCAATTGATGTGCAAAAAAAAGTTCTTAAACTTCAATTGCCATTCATGCATTTCAACAAACACGTTCATACAACACTTTTTTGTTAAAAAAAAGAAAAAGAAAAAAAAGAACTCTCAAATCCTCTTCAGGTAAATTTCTCTCAATACAAACAACAACGGTATAAAATCATCCCCACACTTCCCCTGCAACCATGATTCTTCTTGCTTGTCATAGTGGCGAATCTCCATCTAGATCTAGTCACAGAATCTCAAAAATTGATCACATAAACCATATCTGAAAGATGGGTTGACGTCGATTGCTCCTTCAAATTGGTCAAATCTGAAAAGTCGGCAAATGAAGGCGTTGAGGCTTCGAGGACGCGAGGGCAATGAAGACATTGAGGCTTCGACGACGCGAGGGTTGATGAAGGAGTGTCGTGCTCTTCTTTTGCTTTGAAACTCTCTATGGAGAGATTTTTTGGGTTGGAAAGACAGCTTGGTCTCGTGCAGGAGGGGAAGGAGAGAAGAACATGAGAGAGAGAGAGAGAGAGAGAGAACGTGAGAGACAGAAACTAACGGTGGAGAGTTTGTGGAAATTAGGGTATTAAAAAAAACATGTGAGAAACACATGTTTGAGGACACATGTCAATTTTAGAGACTAGGTTGGAGGAATTTCCTCCAACCTAGTTTGGAGGAAAACTTTGTCCTATTTGGGGTGTTCAAGTAGGCGGTTAAAAATTGCTTTGCATTAGCTGTCCACCTGTCTGTATGAATTAGGATACTCTCTAATTCAATATCCAGTTAATTATAGTATAAATGTATTTTTGTCCATTCAAAAAGTGAAAAAACAAAAATACCTCTTCATTATAACTAATTGAATATTCTAAAGAAGATCATGTTCTGGTCTACATGGGTTACGAGTGTATTTTTAACCCTTAATTTCAAGTAGGCAAATAGCTGAATATGAGTAGGCAGAGGCTCTTCTTCCGCTTAGCCATATATATATTTTTTAAAAACAAAAAATAGATGCTTTGTTTTATATTAGAATTCAATTGTTAAATATTTACATTGCCCAAAGTTTACAACTTTTTGTTTCGCAGAATAATAGGCAACACTTAATGTTAAATTATCACTTATCTCAAAAACTTAAGTTAATAAGAATGGCTAAATTTAATAATTTAATCATTATTTTAACACATAAATTTCAGATGAATTCTCTGCTAGAGAAGATAACAAAAGAAATCTAGAAATCACCAATTGCTATCGACAACATTACCCAGAGTTTCATGCAAGGCAAGAGTAAGCAGCATTGGCATAATTCGCTCTCCATGAGTTTTATGAAGCGTTTTTTTAGCATCAAGCAGAATTCTAAGTAATTTTTCCTTTTGATATTGGGTTTCAGGTGTTTGGATAGACCAGAAAGGAAAATGGAATGGGGTTCCACAAAGCTCATTGAGAAAGGTTTTGTATACAAATATGATTTCAAGATTGTAATAGATTAAAGCATCAAGCGTGCAAGGTGGATGGTCTATCTCTAATATTAATTTGCTTTTCCCTGTGGGTTGCTGAGCTCAAAACATTAAGTATCTTGCTTTCTTCTGTTGTTTGGTTTGTTGAACCTGTTGCTTGCTACATGGAGAAACTACTGTGGATGTTTCAAAAGATTGAGGTGATAACATTGTTGAAACTACTCTTGGGAAAGTTTTTTTTTGTATTTCCTTAAGCCAAAAGTGGGTTAAATTTCTGCACCATGTGGCCTCATCCTTTGGCAATTTCATCCAGGCAACTTTGCAATTAATACAATGTCAACTATACAAAATAGGAAAGAAAAAAAAAAAAAAAAAATTAGCGTTCTGAATGCACTTGTAACTGTTGTGTCCTATATTAAGAAAATATAAAGAAAAAGATTAATTAATATACGTAAATAAACTCAAACCCATTAGCTTAAGTATTTGGACTCTAATAATATTCAAATAAGTATATTAATATACTCAAAATACTTGCATTAATTCCCAATGAATCAAGGATTCTCCTAAGGAAATTGTTAGGTACTGAAGAGTCAGGAAGACGAACACAAAATATTGGGTCCATGAACTTAGTAGGCCGAACATGAAATTGGACCCGCGGACCCAAGACCCAACCGTTTTGGGGGGAGGGTGGGTGGGTTATTTGGGCTTAGGGCCCACTGACCTGAGAACATCCTGCTACAACCACATGGAATTCCCTCTCCCGGCCACCTCAACAACTCTTCCCATTATTTCCAGGAAGGTGTGGTTTGGTTTGTTAGTTTTATGTTAGTTGAATTTGTTCATTGAAAGAACATATATATTTAGCGTATTCAAGACGATGAAATTCATAATTATTATTTTGGACATAATATAAAAAAGGGTAAAGTCCACATACCTCCCTCAAACTAACACCTAATTGACAATGTCTTCCATAAACTTTTAATTATGACAATGTCCCTTCCAAATTACCAAAACATTGTCAATGTCCCCCCAAGACTAGTAATAAGACAAAAATGCCCCTATAGATTTCTCAATAAGACAAAAATACTCCTATAAATTCAAAAAAAAATTGATTTTTTTTAAAAAGAAAAATTTTAATTAAAAAAAAAAAAAAATTTAAACGGAAATTTTTATTTAAAAAAAAAAACTATTTTTTTTATTTAGTTTTTTTTTTTTAAAAAAAAAATTCATTTTATTAAACGAAAATTTTATTTTTTTTAAACGTAAATTATTATTTAAATAAAATTATAAAACAAAAATAAAAATAAAAAAAACGAAAATTTTCAATTTTAATAATTAAAAAAAAAAATCGAATTTTTTTTAATGTTTTTCTTATAAAATTGATTTTTTTTTTTTTTTAATTTGGCCAACGTTTGTTTGTTTGTTTTTTTTTTTTGGTTAGTTTTAGGTTTTTTCTAGAAGTTTTTTTTTTAAAAAAAAAATTAAAAATTTTACTAAGGGTAATTTCGTCATTGGAGGGAACATTGACAATTTTTGGTAGTTTGGGTGGGACATTGTCACAATTGAAAGTTTGGGAGAGACACTGTCAATTGAGTGGTAGTTTGAGGGAGTTATGTGGACTTTCCCCTATAAAAAAAGAATTCAAAAATTTATTAACAAATGAAATTTAAACTAATAGCGAAATATTTTTCAACCATACTTAATTATACCCCGAATACAGAATACAAGTCATCGACAACAAATGTCGGTGTTAATTTTCAACAAGTCATCAATAACATTTTAAGAATTTCTAAAAAGTAGATGATACTATTGAAAAATGTCCTTTTTAACGAAATTATAAACGCAGTGAACAAATCTTGAGCTTGCTATTTAAGACAAAGGTACTATAAAGTCTCTAATGGGCCTAATATGAAAAGACTTCGTCATGTAAATATAAATCTTAAAGCATTTTGCACGCGTGGTTGTCATACTCATTACTCATGACCTTGTACTATGTGATGTGGCCAATTCTTGTCCATAAGCTATATCTTTCTTTTTAAGTTTTACAACATAATCTTTTTTGTTTTCTTCATATTAGATTAAAAGCGAGGTTTAACTCTTAAGTCACTCTAACAAACAAATTGGAAAAGTTGGATTAAAAGTGTTAAAAGCAATAAAATTTCAAAGTCCGCAAATGAGACATGCTTGTTGCAATTAGCGTAAACAAGCGAAGATTCTAAAGCAAAAAGTGAACAACATAAGAGATTGAATAAGGACCTTAGTATTGTAAATAAATTAAGTTAATGAACACAATGTAGCTTTTAAAGGTATTCCGAATGGTGAACATGAGTGTCTAACACCGAATCACTTGTAAATTCTTTGTGTTTATTTTTCATATTGCTTCTGCTCATATTTTCATATCATCATTATTTCAACGTGATATCAGAGTTATTTCAACTGTTTTGAAATCTTATTAGTCAAGACTATTTGGTAATGATATATTATTTGTTGTCAATATTGTTAGGAAATATATCTTATTTTCAGTGATACGTGAGATGAGATGCAAAAATAAGATTAAAATTAAAACAAGCAATCATAGAACACAGAGATTTACGTGATTCACCACTAAAGGCTCAAGTTATATTAAAAAATACTTAATTCTCTTTAAAAAAAAAGTGAGAAAAACAATTTTCAAATAAAAATATAATATTAATATTAAGAAAAATATTATTTAATAAACATTTAAATATTAAAAAAAAAAAAAAAAAATCATCTTTCTTCGTGGTTGTTCAGGCTTGTGGAAAATTTGGATGTAAGATTTATTTTTCGTTTGCCAATTAATATTAACACCGGAAATGAAGATTTGAAATTTATTACATTTTACTTGAGGCAGGAACACAATCTTCTTTCTGATAACAGAATCTCGAAAAAACCAAAAAAAAAAAAAAAAGGAGGAAAATTGACTAGCCAGAGATGCTACAGCCTACAGCTACTCATTATTTCCTAGACTTCTACATTTCACAAAGCTAATGGCACGCAGTACAGTGGTTTTCACATGCTACTTACAATGGCCATCACTGGGATGAACTCTCTTCATCTCTCTTTTGTATGCTGGCTTGGATAGACAAGAGAATTGGCTAATTAATCTGTCAAATTTGCGATTTTTTTTTTTTTTTTTTTTGGGGTGGGCTGAAGGTAAACACTAGGAGAAGAAATCTGGGTTGTCGAATGGGTAATTCGGGTCAAGCTCAACCTTATCAAGTGAGAAATCCAAATTCAGAATTGGCGAATTGGTGGCGGAGGTTGGGGCAGAAATTATGTCGGTGTGATCAGATTCCGAGGGTCCATAGCAGTTCATATGGCATGGAGACATCGGAAACATGTTGGAATCAGATGTCGCCGGCGACAAAAACGTCGGAGAAAGACTACCCATGAAATTGTTCTCCAACATGGACTCACAGAAAAGAATGGCGTCCTCATTTTCGGATCCAATTGGTGTTAAAGAAAAGGAAAATGACGGAAATATGTCATCCTCCTCCCTGGCCTCCAACCCCTCAGTCTTAACTGTAAGCCGAGCTGCAACATTGCATCCAATTTCCTGTGCTGGTTTTTCTTTGAGTTTTTGTTGTTGTGCGTGATGATGATGATGATGATGATTATTCTTGTTCTCTGTTAACCTTGGACTTTTCAACGGTGCCGATGCCACGTTTAAACGAGAGGATTGGCTACACGTGTGCCGCCCTCGATATGTTACCTCGAGGATATTTGGGTCTTCATCCGATCTCTGAACTAACTTTGTTGCCAAACACCCCTGCCCATGTCGATGTGTGCATCTATAGTAGCCCCTACAACAGAAACAACTTGCGATAAGAACAAGACGTACCCATTTTTTTTATTTTGAACTCTTTTTTAATAATAAAAGTAAATGTTTAACATCGAATTAGAGAAAAAAAAAAAAAAAAAACGCTAATTATATTTACCCAAAATAAATTATATGAGATTGTACTATTACAAAACCACCCATAAAAATTATATGAGACGCCGGACATATTGGACCGGGGACCAAGGTTTGATATTTCTAACGTTAAAGAGTTGCGTGGAAATTGATTGAAACCACAAAAATTAACTTAGCTACAGGAACAATCAAGTTGTCAATTGTCAACCCCCCACCAGCATCGACCAAATTGTCAGAAAATATATGAAGAAAAAAAATAAATAAATAAGTCCGTACTTTTAATCAAAGCCTACGGCTACAATGGACAGAGTGTATCGGTTGGATCTAGATAAGTTCAAGTACTGTACATTTTTGTCCTCCTTTACTTTCCAAATAAAGAGACAATACCCTAAAATATTAACAATTTTTATTGCTTTATATATTCACAAAATACTTAAAATTAAAGTTAATCTTATATCAAAATATTTCTCAGTTAAAAAACGTCATGAAACAAGGCCTAAGTTAACCGGCTTATGAATTTTAATTCTATAATTCACTTTTTATTTTAATTAAAAAAATATTAAAATATAAATTAAATTTTAAAAAGTATTAATTTAACAATTAAAAAGCGTCCTGAAACGTGTCCAATTTTTGTTGGCATACGTTGCGCACTCCCAATTATGTTGGTAGTAAAAATGGATGGAAAAAGGTTCTCACCTCGGAAAGTTAGCTCCGAGGATGTCCTTCTGCCCATATTTTCTCCAGCTGTAACCATCGTCAACCGGCCCTTCCACCCCTGTTCCAGAGCAAACCTTTACTTGCTCCGTCCATCGGGGCAATGTCTTCCTATATAACACACAAATCCCAACAATCTCAATCAAAAACCACATCATATTGATTGCCGGACCCCTAATTACCAAGAACCACGAATTAAATTTACCTTTTCTTGTAGACATCTCTGTGCTTAGAATCCTGGTCAGAACCCGCACTTCTCGGGCTGCTGTTGGCAAAAGAACGCGGCGATTCCAGGATGCTGGTCATGGGCTTGGGCTGCTCTCCCCAATTTAGCGATGAAAGCGCTTTCTCATAGCAAGAAAGTATCTTCGAAACCAAGAATTCACGTGTTTCATTCGATGAAGAAGGGTGGAGATGGTTCAGGAGCTGCTTTGCTAGCTCCTTCCCCTGATTCAGCTCACTGATCAGAGCCGTTTGCTCCCAATCAACGGTCTTTTCCATTTTGATAATAAATTTTTTTTTAAAAAAAAATAGCACAAACTATAGCTTGAAGAATATAAATGTCCGAAATGGAAGTGACAAAAGGGTTATGGAGAGGCTGAAAATTGCTGTAGAATCAAAGGCTGCAAACATGAAAGTTGGGTAGCTTCAATAACACCCAACTGGGTATTGGAAAATGACACTTCTTCTTCTCTATGAATTGCGCCTTGTTGAAATGTCCAAGAAAAGTAACCTGAAACCCCAACTCTTGAATCAATGATTGATGATGCTAAGTGCTTCCTGAGCAAGATATAAACCTGAAGAAGGAGTGAGTTGAAAGACACTTTTCCTATTCTTTTTTTTTTTAATGGATAAGCGAGATAAGCGAGAGAGTTGAAAGCTAACGTATTATAAGGAAAAGAGCAAAAGCCTTAGTCTTAGTGAAAGAAGGTGGGAGGAAGAGGGGAGATATAAGGGAGAGAAAAGAGAAGGAAAAGAGAGAAGTTTGACCAAGGAAAACCGAGTAAGATTTATTTATTATTTTTATTTTTTCACTAAATGGAACTGTTTCTTTTCATTGATTATAAAGAAATAGTGTGAGAGAGAAGGTCCAATTGCTGACCACTTCAAACCCCAACCCCTAAGATGGTCACAAAACGCGCACAACGAGGTCACTTTCTCTCGTTTGTGCCCGTTTCGAAAACGATTTGTTTTTTTGGGTTTTGATTCTATTTTATAGCAAAAATTCATTGACGTGCAAAAAAGTAAAAATATTTGAAATAAAAAAATTAAAATAAATTTGTTTTATACTATTTTTTTATTTAAATAGTAATACAAAATTATTAATGTGATGTAAAAAATAAGAGAATATTAAAAAAATAAAAAAGTAAGATAAATAGTATCGTGTCAAAGTCATGTCAAAACCGTTTATCAAACATACCCTTAATCTTTACTAATTTATTGTCCAAAATCATTAGCAACTTAAATTTTTTTTCAAAAAAAAAAATTATATATAAAATTCTCATATTTCAAACATATTTATTGTCTGAATTATCAATAAAATGACCACTTCAAACCCCAACCCCCAAAGAGGGTCACAAAACATACGCACAACAAGGTCACTTTCTCTCATTTGATCTTTACTAATTTATTGTCCAAAATCACTAACAACTTAGATTTTTTTTTAAAAAAAAAAAAAGCTTATAAAATTCTCATATTTCAATCATATTTATTTATTTTTTTTTTTTTAAGAACACTTACGATAAGAAAAATGATTGGATCTCTCACTCATAAATTTTTTTTTTTAAAAAAAAAATAGTCCTCTCTCTCTCTCTCTCCATCTACCTCGCATACAAGGACAGAGCAACAACGCGGAAGAAGGTTTGAAGATTCCTTTGTTACGATCCCTTTCCGCTTATCTCTGACTTTCCCATGAAATCTTTATTATATACGCTCACATGGTATTAAGGGATAGAGATTAATGTGGCTTACGTAAAGTCTCAAGCGTCACGTCCAACCCATGGATTACGTTGATGTGATTGGTTTTCTGTGGACCCCAAACATGCATCGTTCATCATTGATATTTGATATCCTCTGTATTTTATTCTAAATCCAATATAATATAAATGTGAAAAGTTCTAACACCTAACGTTGTATTGTATCCCATGTAAACAAAATTATAAAGTTCATAATTACTTTTGAAATGTCTGTCCTTTTATTTACGACTGTAACCCGATGAATGCTACAATGCATTCTACCCACCATCTCCCCACCATCTCTTCTCTCTTTACTTTACTTTTTTTTTTTAAAAAAAAAAAAGTAAAGTAAAGAGAGAAGAGATGGTGGGTAGAATGCAAAAAAAAAAAAACATTTCTTAAAAAAAAAAAGTAAAGTAAAGAGAGAAGAGATGGTGGGTAGAATGCAAAAAAAAAAAAAACATTTCTTACTGTAACCTGACTCCCTCCAATCACAAACTGTAAAACTAATATAAGCACAACGATAATAAACGGTGAGAAAAAGTGTGATGAAGGACGATGGGGGAGAAAATGTCAGAAAAGAAAAAAACTCACTTTTGAGTATACCTTTATATACCCTATTATACACAACATCGTATGTGGTATACGTTATATACATTTTTAAACACAAAGACGTCATTTCATATATATAAATAGACGATTAACGATTAGCAATTTTTTTCAATCACCTTCAAAAGCAGTTAGCAAATGATTAATAACCGTTCGCATTTTTCACCCCTAATCTCAAGCATTGCTTTACTAATAATGTTTTGCGGAAACACACTACATCCATGAAGCCCATACTTCTTGAGCCTTAGAATATGTCATATTCACCTAACTCATTTAGAAAATCTTAAAATGTTTTTCCTGATGTTCCTACTGAAACTTGTGTATCGGTGAATTAATCTCCTTACACAGAGCTTTAGATAATGGGAAGACACTTATACTATACATGGTAATTGCTTGGACCACATATTTCAATAAAATCTATTTCCATGCTTATGAAAGAAACTTCATTTTCTAGTTGTGCAATTTTTTTCCGAGCTCAGTCTTTAATACCTTTAAACGCCAGTGTTTTAGATTTTCCAGTTAGAGCATTGGACCACATATTTTAATAAAATATATTTCCCTGCTTATGAAAGAAACTTCATTTTCTAGTTGTGCAACTTTTTTCCGAGCTCAATCTTTAATACTTTTAAATGCCATTGTTTTAGATTTTTCAATTAGACCCGATAACACAAATGTTGGAAGTCCCACATTGCCTGGGTATTAAGGAGATTGTCCATTTATAAGGTGAGGGGAAACCTCAACTCTAGAGTTAGCTTTTGGGTTGAGTTAGGCCCAAGACCCATTTCTAACATGGTATCAGAGCCTAACCCAATTAATTGGCTGTGGCCCACAGTCACCCATTGTCGCACGTGTTGGCTTGGATGTCCTCCCGCCACACGTGAGGGGGCGTGTTGGAAGTCCCACATTGCCTGGGTATTAAGGAGATTGTCCATTTATAAGGTGAGGGGAAACCTCAACTCTAGAGCTAGCTTTTGAGTTGAGTTAGGCCCAAGACCCATTTCTAACAACAAATACTTGTCATATTTTTGTGTAGCTTGTATACCTGAAATCTCAAGGATTTGACTCTTGATCTCTTGTATTTCTGCTAAAGAAATCTGCTAGAAGTGAAAAATGAATAAGATTCGCTAAATGTAGATAATATGTACATTTTAGTTAATCTGATAAAGATACTCTAGCATACAAGTTTAAAATAAAAATAAGACTCATATTTATGTATGTATTTACTTGATAAATTATCATAGCCAAAAACATGGATAATTAAGAAATTGGAGGTACAATGAACTTGACCACCTATACGTAACAGTACTACTACTTTTTCTTTTTTCTTTTTTAATAACCTCATCTCATTTAATTATTGCGAGACGAAGAAAATATCTAGAGCTTCTCTATTGCCAGCACCTCTTCTGAGACTATGGAAAATGTCAGTGTGTAATTAAGTCAAGTTGTGCTTCATGAAATTGGAGAATTTAATATCTTTCCAAAATGCCCAACAACTTGCACTATAAAATCTCAATTCTCATGTGCTAATAGTACAAGCAGGAAGAGATGGATTTGAATCAATAATTTTCGTTTTATTAGATGAATCACTTTTTGAAGACTTCAGATGTATAATATATTAATTATTTATTTCTGAAGATTTTGGGTTAAATATTCATTTAAAAAAAAAGAAAAGAAAAATTGGGTTCAAATTATAATAGAACGTGGGGAGATGTACAAATTACCAACTAGTGGCAACGTTTATCTATTTTGTTTTATAAACCGTGGAACCACTGGGCACCACTCCCGCGGATCCGATTTATATGCTGTTATTTTAATTATATGCTGTAGTTTAATCAATGGTCAAGATTGAATTTCTCAAAATTTTACTTCATTTTCTCTCTCTTATTAAAAGCTTCTAAAATTAAGTCAACTTTGAGATTTAATCTTAACAATTGATTAAACTAGAGCATGTAAGCCAGATCTCGCATCCACGGTGTCCATCATTTTTGTCTTTTTTTTTTTTTTTTTTACTGACACAACACAAACTTAACTCATGGTCAACTTTTCTCTAAAAAAAAATTTGAATTTTAAATCATACAAATTGTCTTCTTTTCCAAATTTTCAGAATCTTAAAATCCTTTCCGTCAATTTTTTTTTTTTTTTTAAATGACATGTAAAAGAGAAGTTGGCCATAAATTGAATTTATGTTGTGACCTTAACATTTTTCATTAAAAATAATAAAAAAAAAAGATTACATACGGCCGGATAACGATTTCAATCTTAAAAAGTCAAAATCCTTTCTAAGAAGATTTTTTTTTTTTTTAAGGAAACAACAACAAATTATTGGTGACGACAACAAACGAAGGGTTAGGCAGTCCAATAAAAAGCTTCTAAACTATTTTAATATTTGAAAAGGAAAGTGAAAAGGAAATAACGTATATCTATATTTTTTTAATATTTAAAAAGTAAAATGTTATGTGTTTTTTTAGTTTTAGGTGAGTATTATTTTTTTAAAATAAAAGCTAATTTTTTTTAAAAAAAAGAATATATTTTTTCTATTTAAAAATTGTAACTATATGCTTCGTTGACGAAAGAGAAAAGAGGATTAATTCAACTTCGATCCGTTTCTGAAATCCATCTAGAAGAAGCTTTTGTACTCTACTACAATTGAGATTCCTATGAAATTTCTTGTCTAGATTTTAAGAATTTTCAAGACTGCTTTGAAACTTTATCCAGATTTTTTGTACTCGACTAGAATTAATATTCCGTTGAAATTTCTTGTCCAGATTTTATGAAATTTGGAAGATTGCTTTGAAACTTAGCTTAGGTGTTCTTAAAAATAAAAAATAAAAAAAACTACTAACACATCTCCTATATATATATATATATACGGTCTATATCTAGTTTCACTCTTTTCTCTATTTATTATAAAAATATTTAAAATTAAATTTAAACCCATTAAAAAAATTTTAAAAAAAAAGACTATAATTATTATTTATTATTATTATTTTTTACGGCATCTAAGTGGAATTTTGCGGAATTCGTAAAGGAATGGAGAATAAACAGATTTTGGAATGGAGTAATGACATTGACATCACTCCCAGCTTTCCAAAATGCTGAAGGTGAGGGTTTGGGCAGTCAAAGATGGTGTCTTCAACCAGAAAAGCTTCCAAAATTAATTGGTTCTTGCACGTCATGGGTTTTTCCGACAGATTTGGCCCACAAAAAAAAAAAAAAAAAGAAGTGCACAATCAAAAGGGAGATTTAAGTTGGAAATATGTACCACCAATAATTTCTTATCTTCATGAGTATAGTAATCAAGTGGGACTTGTCAAATAATACTTTCCAGGCATATTCAGTCCACCTTTCTATATGTCTACATCACTGTTTATAAATTTATAATTTATGCTCTTTTTAGTCAAGGGATATGACAAAGAGGGAGGGACCAATATCCCTTTCGAATTTTTTTTTTTTTTTAAAAAAAAAATGGAAGATTCTCAAATTACAAAATTTAAACAATTTTATAGAAAATGTCACCTAATATAAAATGGTTGAGAGTAGAACATATTTTCATCTCATTTTGTACATGAATTGAAGTCAAAAACTATTTTTTGGTTTTCTAAAGAAGAAATGTCTATGCAAACTGAGGAAAAAAAAAAAAAAAACTTTTGTAAAGTTTGCCTCAATAACATATAATTTTTTTAATATACAACACACTTTTCAAGCGTTTTGATGTAAAGAAACGGCTTAAATTTTACAATTTAAGAATCTACAATTTTTTTTTTTTTGAAAGTATAAGAAATCATAATCCATGGCGGGAAAAGGAGTTCATGCTTGGTTTTTCATTAGAGATAAGAAAAACCTTGTTTTTGCTAATAATTTTAAATTATATGAATAGAGAGAAAAAAAAAAAAAAAGCGTATTAAATGTGAACTCATCCCCTTTTGTCGATCCCGGGCCTCCCGGCCCCCATGTGGACGATCTAGATGCCAATCAATCAGAGTCTATAGCTCCATGTACAGAGCCAGGAAATGATAAGATTTCCTGGCTCCGTCCCTGTCCATGTAGATGTAAACATGACTTGTCAATAAGGGACAATGGCCCAACCAACTAAATTTGGTTAACGTCTATAAACTTTCCCAGAAGTTACAGCCAGATTCATCATCCAGAAGAATGCAGAAAGTGAGAGTGAAAGGATGTGGTGCTCCTTAATTTTGACCCCTCTTTCCCCTTCTAGATGCAAAACGCGTGACGCGTCAGGGCGCGTTCTTTTTAATTGGTCCAACTTCTTTTTCCCTTGGTTTCCATGTATTCTTTTTCTTCTATGTAGAAAAATAAACAATAAAAAATTGTTTACACGGTGTTTAATTAATTAATTGAGGGGCTAAAACCAGACCGTGCCAAAAGGCTTTAATTTGGGACCAATGATGATGTTTGGTGGGAAATAGACATATATATATATTAACACTTTGTACGTGGTGTTTGTTTTCAATTTGATTTTCAAGGTTTCAGACTTTTCGTCAATACACGAGGGGTTCAAATTTGTTGCTGGGTTGCTTCCAGTGTGAATGTTCACAATAAAGGGGCATCAAACGACATAATGGAAGCTTCTCACTGCTTACGCCAATTTTTTTTTTTTTTAATAGAAATATGAGAATTTTATTGATTAAAGATCACGAGCATAAAGTTCTTACAGTATAAAACATAAAGTTCTACAAAAATCATAACCACATGCTATGGGCAGGGCCGGCTCAATGGCTAGGCCACTGAGGCGGTCGCCTAGGGCCCCCAGTTGGCAGTTAGTAAGGCCCAAAAAAAATTTAATAAGGCCTAAAAATTTTTTTAATTTTATTTTAACTTAAGGCCTAATTTTTTTAAAAAAAATAATGCCCAAAATTTTTTCCTATAAAAATTTAAAGCCTCTAAAATAAGGCCCCAATATAATAAACCTATTGTAAAATAAGATAAATTAACTCAAAAAAACAAATATGCCACATCAATTTTTTTGGTAACTAGTTAAAAGTTAAACTTAAAAGTCATGAAACAACAATGAGAATTGAAATAATAATAATATTATTAAAATAAATAATGTTTAATTAATATTTAAATATTAAAAAAATAAGGTCCAATTTCAAAATTTCACCTAAGACCCCCAAACATATTGAGCCGGCCATGGCTATGAGGTTACAAAGTTATGGATACAAACAAAAATTTTTATAATTATGTGTTATCTATGATTTCAATCTTCCACTAACCCATGTACAAATACAGTTAAAGAGCATATTTGCTCCTAGCAAACTAAATCTAAGACATAGGAAGCCAAATTTCCTAACAAAATTTATTTAAACCAGCTGTGAGATATAACCTTTTACACCTAATTATCCAGGTCATGAGAAATAACCACTCACACCTAAATATTTATCCTCACTCATGAGAGTAGATCTAGAGAGAATAAACATCTTATTTGAACAAAAAACACAAACAAACAATCAGTAAGCAGCAGCAGCGGTCGGGGATGAGATGAATGACACAACACGGTAGAAGGTGGACACACGCATAGTGGAGAGGCTGAAGCTGCTAATCTGGTTGGAGAAGACCTACAAACATAATAATAATAATTAAAAAAAAAAAGGAGTGGGAGGGTAGGAGCTGGGAGTAGAAAGGCAATGGGAGAGGAGGAGGGAGCAAATTTGTTCCCTCCTCCTCTCAAAACTGTTTTATGAGGAGAAGGGCCAAGAGATGGCTTCTAGGGTTTTTTGTTCACTGCTTACGTGAAATTAGGGCAGTATATATAGACGGTTATTAGCTGCAACCAACCCGATTTATTAGCAAATTTATCAATTATATTTTTTTAATTTGTATGTTTGTATTTTTTTTTTTAAGTTATTTTTAAGTTGAAATGTGAAATCAAGATATGAATTTCATTTAAAACACTAGGAGCTTAAAAAATACACTAAAAACAAGCTTAAAACATTTCCAAAATCATTTAAACCCAGAGAATACTCAAAAGGCACATTACTTGATATGCAGATGGTTAATAGTTGCCATTCAGTAATCGCAATAACAGTGTAAATAGTGGTTAATAATCACATGATGTAAACGTAGTTACCTAAAAATTATAACCGCACCTACGTTAAACTCGTAAAACTTTGTGCTTTTTTTTTTTTAAAAAAAAAAAAAAAAAATTAATTAATTGGTGCTAAGCTCATTCTATCATAGGCAAGTTAATAGAAAACGTTGGTGGAGGGGGAAAATTCAAAGTGTGTAGCAATTTTTAGTGAGATGATTATGAATAAGACGTAAATTTGAAGGGTTATGTGTACTACATAATATCACAATGTTAATTTTCGAGTTGATTTACAAATGTCTTCTTGGGTTATATAACTTAATAAATTAATAGATACCATATCTTGTATTCATCTTCAAATGCAATAATTGACATCTTGTAGAAAGAAATTTGTAAACCTAATCCTTCAACGTTTTATTTCCTAATTTCTACAATTTTGAAGATGACCGATTGCAATACACAAATGGGTTTGTCTCACCTCAACCAAATAGCTCAACAATCTAATTATTAAATTACACTCAACAGAACTTACTTTCGTCATTTGAGGTCTTACCATATAATGCTACACACATTCTCAGTTTTTTACACCAAATTTTCTACGTTTGTAGGTAGCTTTTAAAACTACAATTTAATTTGAATTGAATCTTTATTGAATTTTAATCCAATGATAATTATAAAAGTTACATATGAATATAAATAAGTGAGAGTATGTATAGCATTACTCATTATAAATATGAAAGATAACTATGTTTTATTTGGTAATCACTAGTTTATAGCAATGTCGTTGGTTGTCAATTATATAATAAATGTTGTTGACTTTGAATAAAGGAGATCAATAACCATTACATCGTCAAGATTAAATTTAACAGAATCAATGGTGTATATGTTGTCGTATGGTAAATACGACTTACGGTTTGATGTGGCAACTAATCTTCATTTTTTTTTTTTAGGGGAATCTTTCATATCTATTTCTTAAAAAAAATAAAAAAAAAAAATCAAAAGCATAAAGCATAAAGCTCTGATAAATTATAGCCAAAGCTATGAGGTTACAATGTCATAAAGACAAATATAAAAATCTTACAATCAAATCATATTTATGATAGCTTAATGCAAAACTTAGTATATAATCCTCCTTAACTAATCTTCTTAATCTTGATCTAATATATACATAACTCCAATGGACAATGCAAGTACACGGACTGGGCATTTAGCCCAACTGCGACTGTAATATCTATTATTCTAAAAGTTTAATTTTTAAACTTTTGGGTTGAAAGCCCATTTAATACTATCTCTAGCCCATCAAAACCAAACTAACTATACCCATATCACATATTCGGCCTAAACTATTTATTTATTTTTGAAACCTAATTCAAAGAAAAACAAGAAGCCTTCTACTAATAAAATGTTGACACAAACAATCATAGAAGAGAGATATTACACTATTAGTGAAACTCGAGTTGTAGATTATGTGAGAAATTTACTAGAAATTTTATTTTTATTTTTCTAAGCAAAAAGGCACATGTGGGAGATCAATTATAGTTATTTTATTTGGATGTGGTCATAGTAGCACTTATCCGCTAGGAGCTATACAAAAACAGCCTAGACGGTGAGAATCGTATGCATTTTCTTAATTTTAATTGAGCTATAGCCTGACCCGAACCTATTAGAGCACCAATAAGAACTAATGTAATTTACATATTCGAACTCTTGCCTTACCTAATCACTTTCTTGAAAGACTAAAACTTTGATTAGAATGCACCAACACCAATGCTACAAATGGCTCTGGTTTTGCTTTGTTTCCTATTGAATCTTTCCTTCGTTATTGTAATTATTTTTTATAGATTTGGTTGCCAAGGAAATCTACAGTGGGACATTGGTCTTGGACAAAACTTAAGGTGCGAACGGACCAATTTAGAGAAAGGTCCAAAAATCAATACTTTGTGACAGTGATCTGATGGGTCCAAAATCAAAAGGAAAAATTATAATTTACCCTCCTAAAGTTGACAGCGTTTTTCAATTTGAACACTAAGGTTTTAATTTTTGTAATCCACCCCCACAAAGTTGTAATTGTTTTCAATTCGACCAATATTATTCCAAAATTCCCATATTGCCCCTAATTTTATTTTATTTTTTATATAAAAAAAAAAAAAACAAATTTGGGAGTACAAAAATGGCCAGATGGCCAAAGGGGTGGCTACAGCCACCTCGAATTTTTTTTTAAAATTTTTTTTGTAAAAAATAAAAAATAAAAAATTAGTGGCAATATGGGAAGTTTTTTATATAATTGCTCAAATTGTAAAAATTTGGAACTTTGGATAGGTGAATTGCAAAAATTGAAACTTTGGTGTTCAAATTGAAAAACGATGTCAACTTTAGGAGGGTAAATTGTAATTTTCCTAAATCAAAATTCTAATAAGACCCAAGCCGACTGAAGCAACCGGTATTGCACCACCGGCCTCGGAAAGTGGTTTTCGTCAAGATTAATCGTCGGACTAATGCCGATTCAGGTGTGTTTGTCGAATCAAACTTGCCATTATTTTACTTCTCATTCATCTCTTCTTTTAAATTTGTCAGTATATGATAAATTTTTTTAAAAAAAAAATACGAATAAAAATAAATAAGAGATAGAAAAAGAAAATTAAAGAAAGCTATTTATTAACTTAAAAAAAAAAAATTATGTGAAACAGGAAAGTCACAAGATATATGAGCCAAAGGACAAGTTAAATACACTGTGACGTACGTAGGCAAGCAAGCGTTGGAAAGGGGAAAGAAGAAAAAACAAAGACAGACAAAAGAGGAAGACAAATGATAAAGTGAGTCACAACAAATCACTGCTCATCAGAAAAAAGAAGTCACATTAAATTAGCAAAATAGGATAAGTTACAACTAACTTACGTACCTCGTCACATACATATGAAAATTAAAGGAAAAAATAAAAATAAAATAAAATAAGAAAATCTCTAGACTAGTGAATATAAAGGAAATCATTAGGAATTATGTCTCTTCAGCTCTCTTCTTTTAGTGGCAAACACTTCTTCATGTCTCATTATCCAAAACCGCTCTATTTCTTCTGGTTTCCGCCCTGGAATCCGACCCGCGATCAGAGCCCACCTGTACACGTTAATTTTAAAATCAATTAAAACAGAGATTTATATATATATATGGACATTCAAACAAAATCGCACCGAGCCAATAATGAGAAGCATAGGAATTAGAAAAATAAATAAATTCCTAAAAAAATTCGGAGCCCAAATGATGCACACATGCAACTCTTTGGTAATATCTGTCTCCATCGTCAGAATTCAGAATGGGACAGAGTTTGTTAAAAAAAAAAAAAAAAAAAAGTTATTTTTTCCTGGTGACAAAAGAAATGTTTTTTTTTTTTAAAAAAAAAAAGGGGTTTACCTGTCACCAACCAGCTTGTACATTCTATGGATGAGATCTTCTTCTTGTTCCGACATCTTAATGAACTCCCACTCTATACTGCTCACCTCTGCCAAAACGAGAGAGAGAGAGAGAAGCGTTAGATATTTAACTTTGAAATGAAAATGGGGAGGCGAGAAAATAAAATGAAGGAAAAAAAAAAAAAAAAAGATAAAAAGAAGGAACCCAGATTGAAATATGCAGCAGAAAAAGGAAGGGAATAAAATCCGTAAAGAAATTTAACCAAAAAAGAGAAGAAGCCGGACGGTATTTTAGTGCAACATAAATGGAAATGACAGAAAATTGAAGGAAAAAGAAGAGGAGGCAGAATGGGATTTGGTACAGAAAATGACAGGGAAAATTGAATGGAACTCACCCTCAGAGTAACAACTACTGGTCTTGGCTTGCTTTCTGCGACGCTTATCCATAGCTTTCAAGCAATGGAAAATGGGGAGAAAAAAGAGATGGAGAGATCGATAAACAGAGAGTGAGAGAGAGAGAAACCCCGGTGGAGTTCGTGGCGATTCTATAAGGGAGGGAAAAGATTTGGCATTTAAGAGTTTCCAAAAAGGGAATTTGAGAAACATAAATTATATGGGTTTTATTTTTTATTTTTTTGTTGTCCTTTAAAATGGCATTGTAAGAAGAGCTTGAATGAATGCTTGGGAACAAAGCAGCAAAGGAACGGCAGGTCCTACCAAACAAACAAAATAAAATTCCGTTGACCCGTAGTTGTCCCTCACCCCCTCACTAAATCTAATTCTACAAGGTCAAAGACTTCATCCGGGCACTCTCTTCTAAAAGACACTATTACCCTTTCATTAGACCAACAAAATTCCCATTTCCTAGGTGCAAAGTTGTGCTTTCCAGGTGTTAATAAGGTTTTCTTTTGGTCAAACTGAAACATATTTGTGCAACGTGGCAAGCATGCATCATGCATGCCTCCATTAATTGCCTTCTTGTGAGGGGCGCCCCATGTTAATTAACTTGATATTAATTAATAATTAATTTATACCCCTATTTTTAGTTGGTACTGGATATCATTAGTTTTGTGCTTTTTGGGGCGATTAGTTTATTTCAGTTAACACTGTTCCCACCAAATGCAAACCAAACTTAATGCACCTAAAAACATATCAACACCACCCCTTCTTCCCGGGAAATATCCCTTCTAGGGGCGGTCAATTGGACTTGGATTCTTCAAATTCTATGCTCGAATGTCATTGATTTTTTTACAAAAATTTGGGCCAATAAGGTGAGAGGAGAGTGTGGGTTAGGGAGACCGAGGGCTTCGCCCCCCCCCCCCCCCTTCATCTTTCATTTCGTATCCAAATTTTGTGAAATTGGGACAAAGAATTTCAGATGATTGCTGAATTTGGGATGAGATTATTATCAAAGCTTTTACATCTTTATTTCGTTATTTAGAAGTTAAAACTTACAAGTGACAGATACATAGATTAGTTGGCTTGCTACGGGAGATTAAGATCCTCTAAAATTAGTAAAATTTGGACGGCTTAAGAAAACGGTTGTAGAGTTTACTTACTTCGGGTAATCGAAAGTGCAAAACCCACTTTCTTGGAACAAGTGAGCTCACTTGTAATCCCATCTCTTTAAACTGCAATATTCAAATAATCTTTATCTTGTGATGAAAGAAACCAAATATAACATTGATAGCTATAATTCCTATACTTTTTAGGACGGTTATATGTTCTAAACTTATAATATCTACTTTGGAATAATTGACTATGTTTCTTAATGTGTTTAAGTGTTTTGATGAGTGTCTTTTGTTTTTTGCTTCAAAAAGTATTCTGATATAACATAAATGCGAAATTATTTTTATGTTTTGTAGCGTGAGTTTTTTGTCAATATTTTTGTCTTTTGAAAAAGAAAAAAAAAATGGTTTAAGAAATAGAGTCTTGGTTTCACCGGTAGATAGTGTTTTATGATAAGGTATTCCGGGTTTTTCGCTGTCATTTTTCCGCATTCTTGGCAATAGCAAAGTGAATTTTTTTTCTATTTATTTATTTTTTTTCTCGACGACAATATGTCAATATCTGTACTATTGTCTATAGTACTCTATGAGGTTGAAGGTGCATAGGGTACCATGCAGTTCCGCCTGCTTAAAGTAGATATCACTGAATCAAAATACGTGAGATTTGTTGTGAATCTTGTGATGGACTGCCACTAGTACAAGGATCCTTTCAAGTGAAATGAAAATGGATTTATATATATATATATATATAAGCCGCAAAAACCACTTAAAAGCCACTTTTTTGTTTGTTTATTTGTTTTGATCTCTTAATTTTTTATTTTTGTGTTAAAAAACATGTAAATGTAATTTAATCTCCAAACCATCAATCGTGTCAATATCTAACCTAATAATGACAAAAATACCCTTTTAGACTTGTGAACCAAAAAAAAAAAAAAGGAAAAATAATTATATAAATAAATAAATAAAAGAGAAGCTATAAAGTAATAAATAAATTAGAAACAAGAGTAGACATAAAAAATATATATATTTGAGGATGAGCAGAAGCAATATATTCCACAGCTTATTTTATAATGTGTAACAGGAGCATCATGTGTCGAGTAGCTAGCTACTTGGCTTAAGAGAATTTTGCTTAGGGAAGGAAGTCAAAGGGCTTTTCCAAAGTATATAAAGCCTCACAATTAAGGACAAAGTAAAGTTTAATAAAAAATTAGAAGGCAATGCAGGAAGAGATGAGTTTGGCGTATTGTTGCTCTCTCTTTTGTTTTACTTGGTGTTTGAGCTTGCTTGTTCAACTAAACTTACTGTGCAGACAATAGTTTGATCCAATACAGGCAGGAGCCATGGATTCTCGGATTCTGCAGCAACTAATTAATATCCAATATGGCTATGTCTGTGGGGCTCCTTTCATATTGACAAAAATTCATAAAGAAAATGCATGAGAGTGACCTCAAGAATATATGGTATATAAATACACTCTAGCTAGCTAGCTGCATGCTGTGTTGTTGGATCCATTGATGGGCTATCACATCAAAATTTTTTTACTAAAAGGCAATGCACAGGATTTGATTCTCTATAGTGGAGTGAGTCCAATGAAAAAGAATGTAAATTATGCTGAAGATGTAGGGTGTGCAAACTTCAAACTGCAGCAAAGAGAAAGGCAATTTGCTTTAAAAAGGTGAAAAGGGGGTTGTTCATTGAAGTTGATGAAAGCTTTATGCAGGGCTTTGTTGTTTGGAATGGACAATTCATAAGCTAACCAAATGCTAACATGTTTTTCTTTTTTTTTTCACTAAAAAGCTATAGAGATAGAGATGAGGTAGGGTTAAAGGGAGGAATGTTTGGTAGGACGTTTAGAAAAAGGTCAAAAGGAGAAAAGAGCCAAATCTCTTGTGTCTTATTCTTTTTGATCTTGATGTGGGCCTATTCCCTACAAAATTACTTGCATTGAATTTAAGTGTTTTTTAGTATACCAGAAATATTCTATATGCTTTTAGGCTTTTACCCTAAACAACCAACCGATTAGTTGGATTGGTCCAGTCCGTTTTATGTTTTATGTTTTGGTTCCCTTCTTCCTTTTCCCTGTTGTAATTAAAAAATAAAAAATAAAAATAGTAGTTGTCCAAAAAGAGAGATTCAAATCCATAAAATAGGCAGCTTTTACAAATTTTTAGCAACCACACTTTTTTTCTTTTCTTTTTTCTATTCTCTCAGTGTTCTTCCAACATATATTCAACTTACCTGCAATGTTCAATCTATTATTGATTTTGTATTTTGTATATTTTTTTTTTTTTAAAAAAAAAAAAATTAGGATTGAATTGAGCGTGCCACATCAAGCTCATATACTTGGAGAATGTAAAATAGCATTTCTCTTTTTCATTTGTTATTTTTATTCAAAAAAGTCAAACTCGTTTTTCAGCATTAACAAACAATTTTCTTTACTCACTCACAAAAAAAATCAAAACTCCTCTTACTTTTAAGTCATATCAACCACCTTTACATCATATCAATCCATTTCTTTTCCATTTTTCCTCTTAAAAACATTTGTCAAAAGCCTAAGTTAAAGGACTTGGGTCTACTTAGATACTATCTCCCCAACCCCCCGAGCCTCTTAAGACTTTCGTGTGAAATAAAACTTTTGAAATGAGTTTGTTCACACATCACACTTGCATTCTCTTTCCAATCCCACTTTTAGAACAATTAATAATAATAAAAGTTTTTGTAGTGTAACAAAAAATAAATGTTAAAGTAGCTACTCTGCCGGACATAAACAATAACTTGTAATAATCAAATTTAGTTGTTACTGAGTGTAAAATTATTTTTAGAAGTTCAATCCTCTTAAAGTGGTCGAAACCCTGGGATTCCAATAAATTGTTTTGGCGTCCACTTTTTGAGCTTTCCAGCCACTGAAGTTTGGAAGAAGAGACATAGATATTATTTGGCAAATGACACTGGAGGTTCCACTGCACTGTTCACATTTTTGAGGTAGAGGGCTGCATCAGATACGACTCATTGACGAGACTGGTTGCAGCAGAAACTAATGCTCGTTTGAAAAATTGCTAAGGGTAAAATTTATCTCTTGTCCTTCAGGTCAGAACACTAATTTGGTACGTGAGGTTCTCTGGGAGCTTTATTGTCATTCAACCTAAGCTGCCTTGTTGGATACCCCATCAAACCCAGCATTTTCCGTGTTGCTGCAGACAAAACCCAAATCGATGTCTAACGCCATATAGTACCGTGGAACGTTGGAAAGTCCAACGTCACTTGCATGCCAAACAAGGCATAGTTGTAATGGTGACAAACTCAATTTGAAATCATCCCATGCCACACCAGTATCTTAGGCAGGGCAGCTAATTAAGCTTTTATCCGTATCCTCAAACTTACCATTTACTCACATATTCTTCAATCGTGCCTCCCATTTCCTTCACAACTCTCACATTTATAGCGTGGTCCTTCAAGTGCGGAATTCCACAAAAGAATTGAGCAAAATAAAGAAATTTTCATCTATTCAGGGCCTCAGGCTGCATCATTGAGGTAAGATGCATGGATGATGAGGACCATAACTCATCTGCTGCAGGAAGAAAGCAACACATCAATGACATTCCAGTGTAAGTTTATTCGTTTTTTGGGCCATCCATCCTGAATATAGAAAGCACGTGTTGGTTTTTAAGGCATCTGCACAAATTTGTTCAGATTAATTTGAATAAAAATATATGTTCTGTTCTGAGGATGCTTAAGCATGGCCTTGTTGTCGATTTAAGAGGAACAGGATGTCCATACCAAAGTACCCATGGTAGATTAATCAACACAAGCGGCCAGCCGGCCAGTTGAAACTTTAGTCCTTTTTTTTTTTTTTTTTTTTGACATGTTCGCATAAGAGGGGGAGACGGATTCAAACTAGTGAACTTTGCTTTATTAGGCGTAGTCCCAGCCGATTGAGCTACTTCTTGGATACTTTAGCAGGCTTTCTTAACTACAGAAATTTGTTCCTTTTTTTTTTTTTTTCTTTTTTTTCCCTTTCTTCTAAGTAAATTGGAATAGGGTTACAAAGAATTAAAAATTGACAAATGAGTAAACTCCATGATAACAAACCCAAAATGAAAATACAATGCAAAAAATACAAACAGATAATAAGAAATGGGCCAAAAAATTACCTGGCCCTATGAATCTTGATCAAAAGACTAAGGAATGGCACCAACAAAGTAGTATATGAAGCAGGCCAAAACTTTGACCTGCTTGGAATCTACAACCACCATTGGGAGGAGGCTGCCACATTGGCACAAGAAGATAATAACCCATAATACACAACAGGTAAAAACAAAAACACCAAGCAAAAATCAGAAACACAACAAAAATCCCAAAGGCTGCTGACATCCGCGAAAGGGGATGGTGTCTGGACTGTGAGTGAAGGCCATGTGCCAGCGCGTGGAGGTCAGATGAAAGCATGGAGGTCAATGGGGAGCGAAGCGATTGAGGAAGGCGACATATTGGGTTTTGTAAAAACCAACAATATCGGGGCTGAGAGCGGCGGAGAGTGATTGGCGGACGGTGAAGAGGCTGAGATTGGTGGATTTGGGGAAGTCATGGGTGATGAGCTGAGGCTTTTGTAAGAAAAACAATGAAGAGAAATCAGTGGAAAACAAAAGTGAGAACCAGTGGAAAACGGGGAGAAAGGACGGGTACTTGGGAGGAGGAAGGAAGAGACAAAGCTAATCCAAATAATGTACTACATTTAAATTCAATCAACAAACTCTACAAGCTGCAAAAAAATACAAAGAAAAGCAGCACTTAGCGAACATCAGAAACAATCTGCAAATAAGCAAACTGAATCTTATGTAATGAACTTATATGTAATACTCTTTGTGCATTGGCATTGACGCAGCCATATGTTCTGTTGAAAAGGTATTTCCCAAGTAATTAACAATGGAATTCAAACTTCAATGAGATTTCTCTCAACGTTTTCAGATGGGCTAGGATGCATAGCTTGGACCTAAGGTGGTGTTTGCTAAATGGTAGGCGTAGATGCTGTAATTGACATAAATTGATATGAAAAAAAAGTAAGAATATTTGGTATAAAAAAAAGTGAAAAAATTGCATGAAAAAGTGAAAACGTTTTGTTTTATAGTAATTTTTTTATTTGAATAATAATAAATAGTGAATAATGTAATATAAAAAGTGAAAAAAAAATTCAAATGTTTTAATGTTGATTTTTTTGAAAAATAGTCACGAAGAGTAACGAGGGAAACCCCAACTCATTACCAAGCAAATCCCAACTCATTTACATCTTGACAAGTTCTCCAGAGAATGAACAGCAAATGGTGAGTGATGTGGAGGCTTTCATTGTGGTAAAAGAGATGCCACAATTAGGCAACAGAATACTCATAAAACAAAATTATTTTCACATTTATGTCATATCAAAACACTGTTTTAAACAAAAAAACAAAAAACACCCTTTAAAAGGCACCAACAAACAAAGCAAGAAGCTACAAAAATCTCTCATGTGGAGGGCCAGAAGCATCACCCATCGAAAAAGCACAAAAGATAACATTGATTAAAAACCACTACCTTGATTTACATATATGTCTATAGTGAAGAATCCAATTAGCCTCGAGAAGCGGTTGGACACCTACAAAGTAACAAATTTGAAATTTGGCTGCTTGTAGAATTATTGGGAGAGAGCACCTCAACTTTGTTGGAAGATGTACCAATGGCATAAGCAGATTCAGGTTCAACCGTCAAAAATGCTAGTGCCAGAGATGCATCTTACAATAAATGTCTCATCAACTGCAGACACCACGATGTCAGAGTATTGCATATCCTAAAAGAAAAAGAAAAACAAAAGTAGATAAAGAAGAGAGAATACGTATCACATTTGTTCACAGCCACACTGGCTTTGAGAGGTATTCTCCATGGCAAATACCACCACACCCAATGCCTAAACTGTGCTCATTGACAAAAGAAATTAAAATATTATACATCGCTCACTGGTTTCAATGAAGGGAAACTTCATGTAACCCCTTTATTATCAAGTTCTGCTGCCAAGTTGTTTTTTTTTTTTTTTAATGATGACTTCAAGGCAAGGCAAAAACACTTCGTGTACCCACTCCCCTATTGGATAACATCGAACCCATGTAAAGCGCTCCCTTCACACAAATCGAATAATACTCCGACTTCATCGGTAGGCTGGCTCCAAGAAATTGTTTGCACTCAAAGGAGTTCGAACCTTAGATTTGATGGGAATACTACTAAGACCAAGGCCCTTACCACTTGAGGTGTGAAAATATAAAAACAAATCAAATGAATAGTGTAAGACATCATCTGTATATCACACACATGGTGGCCTTAACATTTTTGACATTCCAATCTGTATGTCGTCTCACTAACTTTACTTAGAATCTTACAGTCCAGCATCTCATCACATGCTTAATGATCAAGCAACTACACTTGATCATAATGCATCCTGTCAAAGACAGTGAGAGTGCTTCCTACTTCCTAATTCTCAGTACTATAACTAAAACAAGGTAACTGCTATCAAAGAACAATCACAAATTCACATTAAAATGTTTACAATTAGTTGTGATGTTTCTGGTTACTGGTAATAACACTCTCACCATGGCCTTCCTTTCCCTCCAAGCCGACGGGCTAACTCAAAATCCTTTTTCACTGCAAAGCAAATGAAACAGTTACAAATATTTTGAATGCAAGAAAGAAAGGCTGAAACTTTGCTGTGAACAATCATATTTGGCATGCCACTACATGGATTACATGACATGTTGGATACTGGCATTAGCTTTAATGCATGGCTAGTCCAACAAGTCCATGAGAACATCAACAGCATCGTAGCCCAAGACTCCCCAATTTTCATCCATTTACTTCTTGTTTCCATAAGCATAAGAGAAGTGCTACACATTCCAAATTTTTCTCCAAAAAGTTAGTTTCTAAATGATGTGTCACCATCTCATGAGATTTATTATTTTTGAAAATGTGTCACCAACTCATGAGATTGTGACACATCATTTGGAAACCAACTTTTGGGAAAAAAAATTTGGGATGTGTAGTATTATCCTAAGCATAATGGTATAAGAAGAATATTTGATTTGAAGTAGCATCTAGATTTTGCTCAGTGATAACAACAAAATTTTTAGGCAGAAGCCAATGATTTAAGCTTTTGGACATTCATGCCTCAGAATTTAGAGAAAGCTTTAAATAGAAAAAGTACAAAAATATTACAAGGGGAAGTAGCCTCTGATCTTTCAGAATATCTTGTAATATTCGGTTTACTGTTTCTGTGAGAAAAGAGCATTTTACTTGACCAATTTGGAATAGATGTCTTCTCCAATCCTTTAAACGGAATGGAAGTTTAATCAACATAAGACATACTACGATGAACATCTAACATTTGGAAAATTACTTTCCAGCACGAGATTAATGAAAGGTATAACGTTCAACCTAGCATAATCTACACAAATTTCTTGTTATTATTCCAAATTATGCAGAACTGTTTGAAAAGCATTACACTACAACCAGTCTAGCCAAGCCAAAAGAACAAGGATTTGCAGAAAAATAACTAAAAATATGTAGAACTTGGAGTCATAAACTTAAGTTATGTTCTTCTGAGGTACGCAACAACCAATGGTTTAAAAGTGATCTGAATTTTGCAAAATACATTTCATTAGGGAAAAAGAAGAAGGTATCTTTCATGTTTACGTGTGTTATTAACTAAAGATTCATCCATGACTTATATATTAAAAAAAATGTCTCCATTTTAACTTACTCAGAGTTACACGCCTCGCATGAATTGCACATAGATTTCCATCTTCAAATAGATGGACCAAAAAATCCTCTGCTGCCTACAGATATGAAAAACCCATAAGAGTTTATTGTACTAATGATTGTAACAAGTCAGAACAGCACTGTTTTTCTTATCTAATTGAAATTTTGAACCAAAATACAAAAGTAGATACCACAATTTGCCTTATCAGAAGTAATCAATGTTACCAAGAGAGAGTCTCTATGCAGTTTTCATTGTCCACATTCAGCAGCTTTTATCTCAAATCTTAGGGGTCAGAAGCAGATAATCAAAAATGCTTTTCACTTCCATTATATCTAGAGCCAAAGAAGCTACGCCACAAAACTTCCATTCCATGTTAATCTATGAGTTCAAATAAGTAAAATGGTGCATCAAGATATCCATCAGCAAAATGCCCATGGCATTTGAAAGGAGCCTAGAAAAAGTTGAGAGTCAAGTTCAATTATTGTACACGTAGAATCATCTTAGCTAGGAGCAGTCATAACCAATGGGATTCAGTGATAGCACCAGAGTAGGTTTTGGTGCAACATAACTAAAAGGAATGAGGGAGAAAGCTTCAAGAAAAGATGTATACCAGCGATAATGATATTCCTGCAAGTAAACCTAAGTAATTTGGTGATTAGGCTTTATCCGCTGGAATCCAGGACATACTAATTCTGGGGCTTCTGTTCTCCTCCGGGAAGGGGTTTTCACAATGTGAAAACTCTGAAACACCCCTCTTAAGATGATATGGGAATTAAGTAGAACATGTGAAAACATGCATATAATGGTGCTTAACAAAGTACTATAGATGGTTATCAAAATTAGTTTTCAGATGCAAGAAAATGAAGAAATGCCTAAAATAGGATAGTTGTGGCACATGTAATCAAAGCATAAAAGCAACCAAAATCCAGATTGCTTCCACATCATACTGACGAAGCAAGTGTTGCACCACACAGGTCTCTCAATAGTATAACTTAAATCCATCCACAAAAATCTAAATGCAGGGTGCGTGAGCTGGGATTAGGATACGATAATGATTGTCAATTTAAAATTATCAGCACAAGGAAGCATGTTGAGGCACTGATAGTATAACGTTTGATATTGTTAACACCATTGGATGATCAATTAACCTTTTTTAGGAAAATCACTTTCATCAAAAATAATGCGAACCACAGGTTATTGTTATTATATAGTATTTGTGATTTCCAACTGTTACTAATCAACAATATGCTAGTTATCTTTTACAATTATCATCAGAAGTACTATTTATGTCAATATACAAAAAGCATTTGGGGCTAGTTACATTGATCCTGTTTGCTCATACCAACAAGTCTTATTTGTAAATTTCCAGTCTGAATCGGTCCTTACTTTTGAACTTATATGATACTCAAAAACACAAATTGGGCTGCTCTCTCACAACAAGGAAATAAAACATAAGCACAGTACCACGTCATAAGTACTTGGCAAATAAAACATATATGAAAGAGAGGAACAGACTGGTGTTTTTCACAATACTAATTCAACAATCAACACCATCTATGACAAATATCTTACTCTCAAGCATATCATGTTCAAAATGATAATACATTAGAATCTTTCACATGCAAAGAATTCAAATATGCTTAGGATTAGGCCAAAAATATAATTATTTTAGCCTATCAAGAATGAATTAAACCGACATTTGGGAAGACCAGAATTTGATATAAAGCAGGAATATGTGCTTCAAAATTAACCAAGAAATGGCATCCACGTGATCATTCCCAAGACATGCAGGTCGATAATAAACTAGCTATATGCACTTTGAAATCTATAAAAAAGCATTAACATAGCCATTCCCTAGCCATGCAGGCAAGCAACCAGGCTCACTCACTAATAAACAAGAAAAAAAAACTTCTTAACTACATAAGAAGAAAGTTATGTACCTCCTGCAGTGCTACTAACGCTTCAGGTGTCCAACGATTAACATCATGAGAGAATTGAAAGGTTATTTGTTTTACCTGCAACAAAAGACAAGGATTGAGTGCATATGTCTTCAAACTTCGCTACCATATGTACTAAAGTTAGTGGATGCATTCCATTGAGCTTACTGCATGAATATTAATTTATAAGACCAGCAAAAGGCAAAACTCTACCCCAAATTGATCACAGAGATTTAAATCGATGCACTTGGATTCTATAGTGCCGAGTAATGTATTTACCAACAGTTACATAGGTCTTTTTTGTTTTCTTTTTAAGTAGTTTTATGGAGAAGGATAGATCATCAATCAGGAAAAGTGATGATCTAATTCAAGTTGGACGGGAGAAAAGAGGAAGAAGGATGCCTAAAAGTAGTGACACTCGTTACAATTTAAATGGGATTAAGGCTTATTTGGGTGTATTTGAGTAGTTCTTTTGACAGTTACAAGGGCTCACACACATCACCTTATAGGCGATGCATCATTTATCTCACTTATCATTAAATATAGCAAGAAGGATATTGTAACTGTATTTCTAAATGTACATTCGAATGCAAATCATACTTATGTCTGTTCCTCTGAGCGCATGTCCATGTCAGTGGGGACATGTGCATGTTCATGTATATTAGTGAGCTAATGAACTCACCACTCTAATAAAAGGAGCAGCTGGAATGAGCAGCTTCCAAGTCTTTTGGAAATGACGAATCTCACGAAGAGCCACTGTTCCTGGCCTGTATCGTCGCTTCTTTTTCTGGCTCTGTGTTCCCGGAGCTATAAAATAATCAAATAATCAAATCTTTGAGCACCACATGTCACTACTAATTCCATCATCATCATTAAACAAGTTGGAGAAATAAGTCAATAAATGGATTAAACAAAAAACTTACTTCGCGGAGAACCTCTTTCAGTTCTGTTTGAGCTTCCACCAGGAGGCTTCAACGTATCAAAAATAAGATAATATAAGAAAGAAAATAATCACATTTGATAGTTTTTTCACCAAAACAAAATCACAATAACCATACTCAGAGTAAGAAATAAATCAACACTTTACAAATGCAAGTCACCAAGAGCTGTAAAAAATGCTCAGAAGCCTCACTCTACTCCGTTTCTATTTGGCACTGCCGCCCCCCTCCCCCCCTCGTTTTAGTCTCATCCTTTCATTCAATAGCACAAAGCATGAGATTTGAAACTCGAGCTCTATTAATTCCCTAATAGGTAGGAAGAGGAAAATATGAATATATGCCAATCTAGACTCTGCTTGGTTACTAAGGAAAATATAGGTAGACACTAAAAGAAATTTTCAAATCAAATATAGGATCTAGGCAGCTAAAACTTCCGCAAATATAACCCCTCAGCTGAACTAAAAGGAACATTTCACTTCTTGCCAGCCAGAAGAACAGTAACCAAACAGTACAAAGGAAAAAATAGAACAAATTATGGCAGAGAGAGGAGAGGAGAGAGTAATTTACAGTATTCGGACCAGGCGATGCTGATGAGGGCATTCCAGAACCTGCGATTTCAAAGAGCCAAAAAGAGATTTAAAAAAAAAATTAAAACCCTAACAAATAGATACACATACAGATAAGAACAGAGAGAAAGAGAAATAGAGAGAGAGGACCTGATTTTCTTGGGCGCCCTCTCTTACTCGCTTTCTTACTAGCTGAATGTTTGATTCTCGCCATTCGATTACGCAATGGCGAGCAGTGAGTTCAACTCTCTCTCTCTCGATTTTTCTTTTTCAGTTTCCAGAGTCTATAGTTTTGGCTTGGCTTGCTTTCTGCGACGCTTATCCATAGCAAAGTAAGATAAAATTGGCCTTAGAATATAGTGACTATAAAGAATGGGAGAAATCTGAGAAAGCAAACTTACAGAAGGCAGCGTGCGGTGGTTGGGGATGTTGGCGTTCGTCGGCGGCTTGGCTCGTCGGGGTACGGTGATGGTGGGCGGCGACGCAAGATTTGGAATCCCAGAAATGCTGGTTGTTCCGCTTCGCAGAGAGAGAGGGATGTGCGTGTGGGAGAGAACAAAGGCTATCCACCTCCGTTGCGTCGCTGGCAGTGAGTGGTTGTTGACGGTGGAGAACTGTGGCTGAGAGAAATGGGGCCAGTCGCCAAGAAGAGGTTTCGAAAATGTTTTGAGCGGGCTCTGAAATGTTTTTGACGCTCAAATGTTTTGAATTTCTTTTTTTCTTTTTTTTTTTAAGTGAAAATTTCAAAATTCAAAATTGGTCTAACCAATTTTCAAAATATTATAAAAATGTTTCGATAGTTCTAAGCTTCAATGTATATAGAAAGATAATAAATTTTCAAAAAAAAAAGAAAGATAATAAATAAGTTCCCTCGGTTTTTTTCTTCTTTTTTTTTTGACAAAAATTGTCAAATAACAAATACGTGTTGTGGGTGATAGGTGTCATAATTTAATTAGTGCTCAAGTCACATTTAACAATTTCCATAAAAAGTTTAGATGGAAGTTTGGTGCATGACCTATTTGTTATTGTTACTGTGTTACACATCATAAGAAGCTCTCCTGAGCATTTTCAGCCTATGATTTTTCTTAAGTTTAGGGAATTAAACTATTTTTTACTTCTCTATCTACAAACGCTTCACAATAATTTTTCTTTATATTTTCCTCATACCAATTAAATATTATTCTTTTACTTTTCTTTATTTCTCTACTTTTTTAATGATTCTCTTAACTAACGGACCAACAGCTATTTTGTTAATTTCATTCTCTGATTTTTTTTTTTTAATAAACCAATAGCTATAATTTATTTTTAATGAACCAATCGCTATAATTTTTTTTAATTAACCAATGGCTATATTTGTTAATGAACCAACAGCTAACTTTTTTTAAAAAAAAATTTATGGCTGGTTTTTTTGACCGTTGGCATGGTATGGAAGTGTTTCTATGGCAGTCTTTTGTTGTTGATTTTGGACCGTTGGCTGGCAGAGTTTTATAGCAAACAGATATATAAATATTTTTTTCAACGGCTACCACTATATATGTATATCTATCTTATTGTTGGTAGTTTAACATATGGCCATCATTTCTAATTTCCATATATTTAAACCCAAATATCTCTTTCATTCATTTTTTGCTTTTTTTCTATGAATCATATTTTTAAACTTGATGACCTTTTATATGACTCTTCTAATGATGAGTTATAAATAATTTCAACAATTGTTATGGCAAAAGCAATTTGATAGGGAAAGAGGATCACTAACACTGGGACCGTTATCACGGTGGGCATGCATGGTTTGAGTCTCATGTACAACAATTAATTGACGTAGGCCTTCCTTTGCTTCTAGTATAACCCGGTTGGGGTGGTTAAAGTCTTCTCCGTCCGCATGCCCCCCACACGGACTTGGATCTTGAAATGGAGAGGAACAAGTTAGTTGTTTTTATGAGGCAATTTTGTCATTTCTAAGCTTTCTATTTTTTATTTGGACAAAATTGCCCTCTTAAAACAACTAAATTGATCTCATCCATTTCCATTTCATTTGAAATGGAAAGAATCCTTCACCCCCCCCCCCCTCCCCCCAACACACACACACACACACGTCCTCTTTGAATGGACATTCCCATAATATATGTTGTACCGTTTCTCTTTGTCTTCCGGATCCACAAATGAGGCACAACTCGTTTGTGTCTTAAAATATTGATTTTTAGTGTCACATTATCTTAAGGATACAAATTTTGACGTAGCGGAAGACTAAGGTAACTAATCAAAGAGCAGCGTCTTTGATTCTGCAAGGAGAAGCGTCTTCGTCTTCTACCCAAAAGATAAAACAAGCCCGCAGGCTAAGAAAAAAATAAAACTCCGCAGAGTATTTGAGAGAGAATTCTCTGATTTGATTATAATTCAATTGATTGAGTTTTACATAATAGGCAAGCCTATTTATAGAAGATAAATACTTGTAGAGAAAGTAAACCTACTTCTAGTAGAGAAAGTAAATCTAATCCTAATAGAGAAAGTAAATCTAATCCTAGTAGGAAAGTAAACATAATCCTATAGTAGTAGTAAACCTAATCCTAATAAGGAAAGGAAATAAAGTCCTAATAAAATAAAATAAAATCCTAATATAAAATTGACAATCAGCGGGAATCGTGGCAATCTTTCATTTTGTACTTCCATTGTTTGAGAATAGCTAAAATTCTGATCAAGCGGCGCTGCTCCAATATTATTTTTGATATTTTCTTTATTTTCGTTTTTACTAAAAATAAAGATAAATATCGTCATACATCAAATTTCCTCCAAATTGATGTGGAATAAATTTTCTTCAACCTATTTTAGTAAGTGACAAGTGTTATTCAATATCTTTGAATTTCTGCAAAAATTAATGTTGAGTTTCTAAGTTAGTAGAATGACAATAAATGACTGTTAAGAATTTTTTTTTTTTTTTTTCTATTCAAATGACTGTTAAGAATATAAAGAGCGTGTTTGAGAAATATAACTTTTAAGTCAAAATGTGTTTTTTGGTAAAAGATTTAAAATTGTCAAAAGTGCATTTTAGGGTTTGTTTGGGATTGCATTTGAAGGCCTAAAAGTGCTTTTAACACTCAAAAAGTCCGTTTGAAGAAAAAAAATATTCGTTTGATAAAAGAATTAAAAGCACATTTAAAGGTCCAAAAAAGCCTAAAAATAATCAAAATGCACTTTTTTTACGCTTTTGCCCAAAAGTTCTTTTTGACTTAAAAACTCTATTTTTCAAATGCAATCTCAAACAGGCTCTTAGTCATTTATAGGATTTTTGGACCATTAAAAGCGTTTTTTTTTTTACCAAACGGACACTTTTTTTCTTCAAATTAATTTTTTAAGTGTTAAACACACTTTTAAGTCTCTCAAGCACACACCCAAGCATACCCAAAAAAAAGAGAAAACATGTGAGATATGATACTTGGCACTTATTGGAGTAGGTTGGAGGAAATTTATTCAAAAGAAATTATTGTCCTTATCTTAATTGTATAACATTATACTAAATAGTATTTCTCTTAATTTATTTATATTTTAGTATAAGGCAAAATTGTAAATATGCCATACATAATCAAGTAAAAGTGGGATGATGAATTCTAACATATATATATAATAATGTGTCATGCTCCTAAAAACTCCCTTATTATATATATATATATATATATATAATGAGGGAGTTTTTAGGAGGATGACACATTATTGCGATAAGTGGAGTTTAATTATTCAGACAAGTGTCATTATGAAAGGTTAAACATGCATTTAAGTTGGTTAAATATGTTGAAATGTTGTGCGTTTACTTATTTTCTGAAAGCAACGTTTCATATAACACTCTTTTTTTAAAAAAAAAAAAGAAAAAAGAATTGAATCATATTATAAATGGATCATTGACAAAGCAATTGCTCTGCCAATAAAATGTCTCTAATACAAGGAGGTCCCTCATCCAACCATACACTATCTGTGGCCTGCTGAATAGCCAGTTTTGCTAAATTATGCGCCACCTTATTCGCCTCACGATGCACATGTTCTACCTTCCATTTTGAATAATCACTAAGACTAGTCTTTACATCATCTATTAGGTGACCAATCAAACTATAATTTTGGCACACGTCTTGGATGGCGTTAGTTATCTGCTTTGCATCCCCTTCCAAAATCAGATGTCACACCCCTTGTTCATGGCCAGCAATAACCCCAAAATAAGCAGCCATAGCCTCAGCAGCTGATGTGTGCAGTGAGCCAGCCCGCACAATGCTCTTTGCCACTAAGACTTTACCTTCATGATCTCTCAGAATAATCCCAAAGCCCATTCTTCCACCCTTCCTGTCCAAGGTTGCATCAACGTTCACTTTTACCCACCCTTTATCCGGTTTAGTCCACCTCAATTGGCTTCCGGTCCGTTCGCTGCTTATAAGGTCGTCAATTCCATTGGCTTTCTCGTATTCTTGCACTGCCAGCTCCGCTTCACGTGCTATTTGGTTTGGGTGGACGAAGCTTCCATTATAGATCCAGCCATTTCTTCTCAGCCAAATCCTTCTCGATATTTCTGAGAATAGCCGAAAATTCTCCCCACCCCCCATGTCCAGTACAGCTCCTGCAACGTGGTAGAAATCTGAAACAGAGAATGAACATTTCTGGAAAAACTTTCGACTCACTCCCCAAACATCCCGAGCCGCCGCACAGTCCCAAAGGACGTGGAAAGTGTTTTCAATCTTTGACTTGCAAATGGGGCACAGTGACTCCTCAATCACCTTCTTCTTCATTCAATTTTCTTTTGTCGGTAGTAGGTTTTTACATGCTCTCCACATAAAATTTTTCACGACATTAGGAGAGTGCAAATCCCATATACTTTTCCATATAGTATTTTGCCCTCTTCGAATGGAACTTTCCGGTAGGTTGCTGCTTTCTTGCTCCTTCAACATGTGATAAGCACTTTTTACCAAGAACGCTCCGTTCTTCGTTCCTCGCCACACCAATGTATCCGACTGGGTCGTGAAGCTAATCGGAATGGAGGTAATGGCCACCCGATCCTCTTCATTAAAAATTGCCCCGATGAGCGTTGAGTTCCATTCCTTCCTATCTTGGTCAATCAACTTTTCCACCTTTGCTGCTTCATTAAGAATCTTTGGAGGAGATGTGACCATGTAAGTAGATGGAGTATTGAGCCATTTATCACCCCAGATTCTGACTGTAGATCCAGCCCCTATCCGCCACAACAAACCTTCACTAATCACCTTGCTAGCTCCTTGGAAACTCCTCCACGTGAAGGAGGGTTTAGATAATTAGATCCCAATTGTGCCTCCAAAATTGTGCCATTTGGATAATATTTTGCTTGAAAAATTCTTGCCGTCAAGCTCTCCGGTGAAATCCAAAGGCGCCAACATTGTTTTGCTAAGAGGGCTTGATTGAAAATACCAAGGTCTCGAAAACCCATGCCACCATTTGCTTTGGCTACCCCCAACTTTTCCCAACTCATCCAATGGATACGATTGTCATTGGATCAATGTCCCCACCAAAACTTTTGCATCATTGAGTTGAGGTCGTTACTCAAAGCCTTTGGAAGGAGAAAAACACTCATGCTGTAGGTAGGGATCGCTTGCATGACCGCCTTAATCAAGATCTCTTTTACCAACTTGAGATAGAAAATTCAGCTTCTAGTCTTGCAACCTCTTCCACACCCGAGCCTTGATTCCTTGAAATTCAGCCACCTTAGCCTTTCCGACGAGTGCCGAAAGTCCCAAGTACGTGTCAAATCTTTGTGAATCTGGGATGCCAGCCACTTCTAAAATTTGTTGCTTCACCCGGGGCGCTGTGTTTCTGCTGAAAAATAGAGCAGTTTTGTTTATGTTCAGACGTTGACCGGAAGCACGTTCGTAAATACTTAGAACGTCCGTAATCCGGTGCCAATGCCTTAAATCAGCTCTGCAAAATAATAAAGAGTCATCTGCAAAAAAGAGGTGATTAATTCTAGGACCTTTTCTGGAGGTGGGAACTCCTTCAATATACCCTGTTTTCCCACCTTATCATGGAGAGAACTTAATGCCTCCGCACATAGTAAGAATAAATACGGGGAAATGGGATCGCCTTGCCTTATGCCCCGGGACGGATAAATGTGACCAACATGCTCACCATTCACCAAAATAGCATAGTTAGCCGTACGAACACATGTCATGATGAGGTTAATCCATCTCTCTGTGAACCCCATTCTTCGCATAATGGCCTCTAAAAAATTTCATTCTACTCGGTCATATGCCTTACTCATGTCCAATTTTATGGCCATATACCCTTCCTTCCCCCACATACGAGTGTGCATCAAATGTAACGTCTCGTAAGCGGCTAAGATATTGTCCGTAATCAACCTCCCCGACACAAAAGCACTTTGATTCATAGAGATTATACGTGGCAAAATCACCTTCATTCTATTTGCAATTACTTTATAAATAAGCTTATAAAACACATTACAAAGACTTATTGGCCTAAACTCCGTCACCCTCGTCGGGTTTGTCGTTTTGGGAATAAGTGCTATGTAAGTGTAATTAAGCTCCTTTTCTACACAACCAGAATTCAAAATTGCAAGAACAGTTTTACATACCTCATCTCCCACCACCTCCTAGTTATCTTGATAAAAACCAGCCATGAGGCTGTCGGGGCCCTGGAGCCTTGTGGGGCGACATTTGTTTCAATGCAGCAGCAACTTCTTCTATTGAGAACTCCTTCATCAAGACATCATTCATCTCATATAACACTCTTATAACAGAATTTTCGTCAGTATATGACTTCAATTCAAAGACTTATAGATAAATTTCCACTTCCTTATTCCTTCAATTCTTTCGCCCCTCCCGCATCACAGAGTTGGACATTCTTGAATTTTATTGAGGTTTCATCCTAAATGGTTAGCTTTAATAAATCTAAGAGATAACGCGAGGCCTTGCAAGAAACTGTCGTAGACTTGGAGCGACCAATAGGTCTGAAAGCCAAAAAGGAAAAACAAAATAGCAATGTATCACATACAAAAGTGCAAACGTTAATAATTTCAACGAAAAATGCACAAAGAACTCTATCATTAATTTCAACGACTATTGCACACTAGCTAAAGTGGTTGGCACTCAAACTAATAAATAACAATATTTTATTAAAATTAAAAAAAATATATAGATGATTTGTTATTTAATAAGTTCTAAAAAGTAGATCTTTAAATTTAATAAAGCGACATTTTCTTCTCAAATTTAAAAGAGCATTGTGAATACTTAGAGGGAGATTCTCCCTAATGGCAAAAGAATTGGGGACCACATTTAGAGATGTTTTCCTTGTGACACTTTCACCAGAAGAGCACCTCATCTCCCTTTGCAGAGCCACATATGGTTATGTGCACTAGAGAGGGCGATCCCCTCATTCGGTCAAAAAGGCTTGCACGCATCACACCACTTTATCCATCTATCTTCCAACGTGAAATGCCTTGCATTTCTTAGTCCCTCAAACCACAAAAGACCTATTTGTCTCGTAACCTATTTTAATTAGCTTATAACCCGCGCTATACGCGAGATTCTTCATTATAATTTAATTTTAAAATTTAAACACATCATTTTTCATTATAAGTTAATAGACGTATAAAAATATATCTCACATCTTTAAATTAAAAAAAATTAAAATTAAATCTGTGTTCCTATAATTATATATGATTTAAAATGAATAGTATAAAGAAAAAAAATTAGCAAGAAAAATACATGGATTATAACATAGTTAATGCAATTAATGACATGTGGATTATATATATATATATTTTAAAGGGATTTCATATCAGTCTTATGACTCTTATTCATAGAAATCATGAGCATAACGCTCTTATAAGCAACCATAGCCAAAACTATGATGTTACAACCGTCACAGATGACGTATTATATTCCAGACCTAAAACCAATCTATTAACCCATGACTAATCTTTTGTCTTCATATTAAAAACAGATATGTGTCAAGCAGACTCAAACTAATGCATATGTAGTACTTATTCCTCAGAACTGAGGGTAGACAAACCTTCAACCGAAATTCTTCCTCATTTACCCGAAAACCAAGATAACATTCATATCCCCAACCCAAAAGTCTGGACCATAGCAAATAACTCAGAGAGCATCACGCATGCAGATCGAGAGGGGACAAAGCCTTATTACAAGCAAAAAAAAAAAAAAGGAAATAAAAGCGCACAGAAAAATAAAGAGACTAAAACATAAATACAAACAAAATAGAAAAAATGGGACAAACAATAAATGAAAACCAGCAGAACAGGAAAAAAACCAAAGAATCACACCAAGAGGGAAACGGCAGTCAGAAAGAAGCCGATCACGTGCTGACTGGAAACTGATGGGGAAGGTGGCGTTGGAGCTCATCGCGGGGGGACATGAGGAAAGACCCGACATCAGACAGTGGGCGGCAGAGCAGGTGCGGAGGAGATCAGCGTCGCACACAAAACAAACTGAGAGGGGGGGAGGTGGAGAGTTTGAGTGAATCCCCTAAGAGCATCACCCACAAAGTGTGACAAATAGGCAAGGCAACAAAAACAACATGCCAAAATACACGGCAAAAGACAAACATAAAGGAAATGAAATAAAACAACCAGAAACGAAATAAAAAAACTGTAAGAGAGAATCGAAATCAAACCACATCCGGAGAGACGGATCCAATGCAAAAGGTGTGATGGGCACTGGCAGATCCGGGTAGCAAGGTGGTGGAACAAGCACGGTGGATGGAGATAATTAACACAATAAATGACGTCATATAGATATATAGATATAATTAACGCAATTAATGACCCGTTTTTTTTTTTTAAATCAATTATATATATGACATCTTTTTTTTTTTTAGAAATTATATACATATTAAAACTTCCTTTTAGTTTTCAATGGATTTTTTTGTACATAGAAAAAGCTCCTTTTTGAAAACCCTAGAACCCTAGCCGCACAGTTGGGCATTTGTGTGTGTGTGTGTGTGTTTTTTTTTTCGTTTTCCGTTTTCCCTGTATTTTGTGGTCCTAGCCTGTTGGATTGAGGATGTAAATAATTTTATGGCTTGCGAGTCGAGGAGGATGAGTTTCGGCAGGAGGATGTTGTTACCTATGTATCGGATTGAGTTTATTGTAGCATACATGTTGTTACAACTGAAGATTAGTCATGTGTTAGCAAATTTTGATGTCATAGATAGGTCTTGAATGTCAGATTGTTATGTATGTATCTATGACTTCAGCTATGATTTTCTCAGAGCTTTTGCTCCGTGATGTAAGAGCTTTATGCTTGTGATCTTTCATCAATTAATGAGACTGGAATGATTTCCCCTAAAAAAAAAACAGGGTAAAAACCACTTAACCGTCTCAAACTATAACTCTAATGACAATCTACCCCAAAAACTATCAATTACGACAATTTACCCCCAAAACTACTAAAATAATGACAATGTACCCCCCAAACTATCAATTACGACAATTTATCCTTCAAAACTACCAAAATAATGACAATGTACCCTCCAATGTTAGCAAAATGACAAAATTACCCCTATAGAATTTTCAATAAGACAAAAATACCTTAAAATTTGAAAAAAAAAATAAAAAATTAAATTTTAGTATTTTGTTTTTATTTTAGTAAGGGTAATTTTGTCATTTTATTAAAATTTGGGGTACATTGTCATTGTTTTGGTAGTTTGGAGGGTAAATTGTTGTAATTGATAATTTATGGGGTAGATTGTCATTACGGTAGTAGTTTGAGGAGGTTAAGTAGACTTTACCCAAAAAAAAAAAAAAAAAAACTTATTAAATTGACTAAACGTATTAATACATAATAGTTTGATTTATATTATTTGTTTCCTTATTTGATTCGGACATTAATAATACTTAATTTATTGAATAATTTATATATGAAAAACTCTTGAAATATAATTAACGCAATTAATGAAAATCGGTAAAAAAATTATGCCTTAAAAAACCGGTTTAGCCTTTAAAAAAAATGAGTTCAAGCCATATGTCGCAATTTAAGGTACTTCTGAAGACGATTCGGCTTTCATATATATATATATATATATATATATATATATATATGATACTTACAAAATCACATTTTCTATTCATATCTCATGTATACATTTTTTTTTTCTAGAAAAATGTTAAGTATCTATATATATATTTTTTCATTTGACCCTAATATCTCTCTCTTCTTTTTTTTTTCTTTTTTTTTTTTTAAATTTTTTTTTTTTTTAGGTATATATATGTATATTACTGTAACACCAAACCTTATTCACGGGAATTGCATTTTTAACACTAAGGCAAACCCTATTCACGTGAATTTTTTATTTTTTACTTTAAAAAATAAAAATAAAAATTGTAACCTTTTAGGTTAGAAAATGCGAGCTTGATGAGTCGCGACTCTCTCTCAAACACTCTCTTCCCACATATTCAGTCAAATCTCTCTCTCTTTCCTCTTCCCTCTCTCCTCACCGACGGCCGGCCACCGGAAACCACGAACGGCAAGCACCGCTGACGACGAGCCACCTACATCTCCGGCGACGAGCTACCCACCGTCAAAATCCCCAAATTTCAAAACCCCAACCCACTGTCAAAAGCCATCTTCCCTCTCTCCCAGTGACGACGAAACGCACAGGTTTTATCTGTTTCTCTCTGTTATATATCTTGCGTCAAAGTCCACAACTCTTGGGGTTATTAATGGTCTCTGTGAATGAAGTTTGGTCTTTGTATGATTTTATTTAGTTCGATGTGTTTTTTGCTCCAATGATTTTACTATTGCCAAAGAGAAACAAAAATTGCTTTTAGTTCGTAGTTCGTACCACCGATAAGTGTTTTCTTATTTTTAACTTTTGTGAGTTTTTCTTTCCAGCTTTCAATGGATATTATTATTGTTATTATTATGTATTTGTTGAATTAAATGTATGGTCATCTCTCTATACCAAGTGCTTTGCGAGAGAATAGGTTTCCATTCCTTTCTAGTGCGCCAATCAGTCTGAATCACTAAACGGGTTCTGGGACTCTCTTCTTCGGTGCAGGAATAACGTTGTCTTAGCTTGTTTTGATATTCAGTCAAAGAGATGGGGAAAGCGAAGAAAGGCCGTAAATTTGCAGTCATGAAAAAGATTGTCACCCAAAAAGCCATTAAAAAGTAAGTAATTTTATATATATACACACATACATATTTCCTCTGCATCTATTTCTTTTATAAAGTTTTATGATTTTCTCTAGTTTTCAGTAATTCTTGTTTCATGTACTGGATTCAGTTACAAACAACAGGTTCTGGACCCAAAAAAGAAAGAAGACAACGAAAAAAAGCTCCCAAGAAATGTGTAAGCTTTATTGTATTAATTGTGATTATGATTTTTTTTTTAATGAATGAAATATTTTATACCAACCAAACAAAGAATATAATCAGTCCAGCAAACAAAACCTGCTGGAACCCAAAATGCACACAAAGGACCTCGCAAAGTAAAATTTTTTACTTGCGAATGTGATTTGTCCTGCTTATTATTTTATTTACCTTTTTTGATTTTGTGTGATTTAGGCCGAAGGTTTCATCGGCGCTTTTCTTCAATTACAACACCTCTTTGGGACCGCCATATCGGGTTCTAATAGATACCAACTTCATCAATTTCTCTATACAGAATAAAGTGAGTGATTTGTAGTGTTCTTGTTTTTATTTTGTTAGGTTTGATTATAAATTAAATGGGTTTGGTTGAAAAATGCAGAGTTTGAGAAAATTTTACTGTTGGATTAGAAATTCATAGAATGAAATTCAACTACTTTTCAATTTTAGAGTTCACTCCTCTGCCTACTTCAACTCTGTAACTTTTGTCTTTTAATCTGAACTTATGCAATTTCTTCTGTTGTTGTGTAGTTGGACCTGGAGAAGGGAATGATGGACTGCTTATATGCAAAATGTGAGTTTGGAATCACTGGTTTATTCAATTTTGTATGAATCATGCACTGCTTCTTGTTAGTCATTCCTTTGGTTTTGGCAATTGATGTAAGAATTTTGCTGTGTTGATTAGTTACCCTAAGTTCAACATGGTTGTGAATGCGGGTTTTTAACGGTGTCGAGTGCTATGTCTTATTGGCAAACATTTGGCGTTGTGTTAGTTTCTTCTAATATTATCTCTCAAGATATTATTTCTCTTGATCGTTTGGATGTCTATAAGAATTCTTAGGTAATGAAATGAGAATCATTCTTTATTTCATCTGTTTTTACTGATTCCATTTGCCTTTTGGATTGAAGGCACTCCTTGCATCACTGATTGTGTGATGGCAGAGCTTGAGAAGCTAGGTCAGAAATATCGAGTTGCTTTGAGGTATCCTCCTCCCATGTTTACTCTGAAACGTTTCCCAAGAAGTTTTGTGATTGTTGTTCACATTCCTCTCTTCTATATTAGTTTGAAGAGGTTCGAGATTGTTGGATGCATGTGTTAGTGTGGTTTGTAGGAATCGGATCAGTTGTGATCTTATATTATTTTCATTATAGTAATGATTTTTTTCTTTTGTTTAGATGATGAAATTTACTCAACCAAAAGAAAAGAGTACAAATTAACTTAGTTTTTAATCCTACGGTCTGTGCAATCAAATTTTTCAACATTGCCTTTTTCTGCTGCCATTTGCATGCATCACATGGGCCTACTAGTGCAATACTGTTATTCTTCTATTAGCATTTCATCTTTAGAATATCCTTGTACGTGCTCATGATCAATGATGTTCAGCTAATGATTATTACTCCCTCCCCATTCCTTCTTTGACAGGATTGCTAAGGATCCTCGTTTTGAAAGACTAATTTGTACTCATAAAGGGACCTATGCTGATGACTGTATTGTTGATAGAGTTACTGAGGTATGTCTTGAATTAATTTGATGTGAAGGTTCTTGTGTGTTACCCATATTTAGTAGTAATAGCTTTCAAATTTTCCCAAAAACTTAATCATTTCCTCAGAATTTTTTAAATCCTCCAAATATATGTGTGATCCATATGATAAGATGCATGGTTTTTCGAATTCCTTTTTGACAGTGATGCTGTATGTTATCCATTATCGTTAATAGTGAAATTTGATGTATATATTTGTCTTCCTATTGGGTTGTATACTATTCAGAAGTAGCATACAAGATGAAAACTTCTTGAACGATAGTTCTTGTAAACTAAAGAACCTTGACTGCAAATGTTTGTAATGTCTATACAAAAGAAATAACAAAAAACGAAAAGTGAATTATCATAGGCTTTACTGAGGCAACAATGTGAACAAAACATCTTATTGCTCCTCTTGGAAGGGCTTATTAAAAATTAGAGAATTGTAATTTGAAACACAAGTTGATCTATTTTTCGAAGCACAGTGCATCTATAGAAAATTACAGTAAAGGTGTTGAATAAATGTAATAGTCCCCAATATTCTTTTACCTAAATGTACACTGAACAAGTGATTCTGAACCCCAAGACGAAGGGCTTTGATCAAGTAGGGACTTACATCTCATGCACAAAACAGCAATGACTGGCATCTCACGCAATCTGGCATCTCAAAGTTTATCTATTTCATGATATAAATGTGCACTTCAGTGTTGTTGTGGTGAATGCATTTGTAAATTACCAGTTTGCTTGTTGCATTTTGTGCTATTTCTTTCTTGTAACATAGACAATCTATTTTGTTGGAAACAGCATAAATGCTACATTGTTGCTACTTGTGATCGAGATTTGAAGCGAAGGATCCGAAAGGTATGATAAATTAATAATGGCTTTGCACTTTAGTACATGGAAATGGATTTTGATTTATAGGGTTGCTTGTTCACTGGCAGATCCCTGGTGTACCAATCATGTACATTACCAAGCACCAGTACTCAATTGAGCGGTTGCCTGAAGCAACAATTGGCGGAGGTAGGCTACCATAAACCTACATTTGTAAATTTGCTTTATGAGTTGGAGATTGCAGTTTTGATATTTTGACTCACATATTTAATGATTGATCTATTTTCAAGGTTAAAATGTGGACATTATGACTCACTATGAAGTATATGAGAATAGAATAATCCCATTTTTTTGTGTGTTTATAGATATGTAATATTCTTCTTTTTTGGGCTGGGTTGTGGAGGTCTTGATTTTGCAATTTGTAAAGAATTCTTGTTATTTTCCCCCTTTTTTCTTGGTAAAATTTTCTGAAACAGTTGTGTGGTGTGTCTGGTGCAGCTCCAAGATATTGATGATGGAGGTATGATCGTGCAACAATTCGACGGTTTTGGCGATGATCCTCTCCTCATATTGGGGTTTGTTTGTTGTGGTGGTGGTTGTTGCAAAGAGGAGATTTGGAACATTCAGATGCCATGTTTTGCTGCCCTCTGGGAATTTGTTCCATATATACTTATATGCAGTCTTCGTCTGCAACAGTCATGTAATGCTTAAGAAAGAAAAAGAAATCCATAATTCTAAGATCCAAGTTTCTTTTTGTGGTAATTCCCACATCAAGTCATTGCCATTTTTCTAACTGGGTTCAGTCATTTATAATTATGTTAACAGTAGACAAAAGCAAAGAGACTCTACATTTTTCAAATTGATTTGTGTACTTTCTAGCGCCCCATCTACTTGAAGCCAACACTATTATGTGGAATAAATACTCAGGCAAGGCATGAGCACAAGAGGTTTGATATGAACACAACACAAATTCAACTCATAGTCAACTTCTCTTCTACGTGTAAAAAAAATTTGAATTTTAAACTGAACAAATTGTCTTTTTTTCCAAATTTTTAGGATCTCAAAATCCTCTCTCAAATTTTTCTTTTTTTTAGATGGCACGTAGGAGAGAAGTTGGTTATAAGTTGGGTTTGTGTTGTGTCCATATCAAACCTCCAAGCACAAAATGGTTATTGTCAGGATCTAGGCATACCTTCAACGATAAAAGCCATGATGCCTTGGACATAGTTCAGCACAAAGATACGATAGCCTGTCACAGGTCTTTACAGAGGAGAAATTGTTTGATAATGATTTTGAGAGAGTTGTGCTTATGTTTCATAACCAGACCCTAAGCGTTGCCTTCAAAAAGCTGTCTGATTTTCTATCATTCAGAATCAACATGCACTATGTTATCCTGCTTGAAATAATAGGGAATTTCTTTTTTCCCAACATATGATTAAGTATGCCAAATCTGCCGTTGGCTCCATTTATGCAATATTAACCTGCCAGAAATCCCGAAGTTTTCCATTGATAAGCCACTTTTAGGAAAATTAGAATAAGTACTCCAAAAATGAGCATCAAATTTCAAAATCAAATACAAAATTTTGTACTCCCATTCTAACAAGATACCATTTTCAAGTCAAGATTGCATATTCAGGAGCACAGAATCCAGTGTTTCTACCTCCTCCCCCATCTTTGATTCACAAACCCAGGTACACATGGGACATATATAACATCTTCTATTGCTTACTCAAATTCTGAGAGAAATATTATTAGACTAATCCAAATAGAGGTAATACTAAAATCTCATACAAAAAGAGACCCAATGATTACATAAAATAGCATAAGAAACACAAACAAAGTGGTCGTGGCAGGCTTCTATTTTATAAGTCATAACAGCATAAGTTTGTATTCAGTCCAAGATGTCATCTAGGCTGAAAATTTTCATATAAGGCCAGCATAATTTGCAAATTTCACCTGCAAATCCCTTGCCAAACAGCTGCCTGTTTTAGAAATACTCTAGGATATGCAATTACAACTCTAGGGCTGTGATGGTCTAGGAGATGTTGGAGGCTTCAAATCCGGATACTGCAACAAGAGAGAAAAATAAGAACTATGAAAAGAGACAAGAATTTGTTCACCGCATATTCCACAGGATTAACTCAATAAAAACATGTCTGTTCCAGGTAAATTTAGACTGTTAGATTACAGCTTTGAAGCACATGAACATATACTTACACTGTATGCTCAATTCTTTCTTCTTTTTTTTGGCTCTCTGGGCTTGGAAATATTTGAACTTTAAGACCATAGTAACAGGATTCCTTAACCCCCACCCCCAATTAGTAGTACAACACATTCTGGTATGCTAAATCTAGTGATCCAAGTTCAAAGAACAGACAACTAATTTCATCTAAGATTAAAAAGGAAAAAAGAATGGATTGATCTACCTTTTTCCCCTTTATATATATTTTGTGATTCCAAACTGTTATGCTACTTTTATACTCTTAAATGACCTATTGTGATATTTTAATTTTATTTTTATTTATATATGCTACATATGTAAAAATCAATACGAAACTATAAGTAGATACATACAAACACACATTTAGTGAGTAGTTCATGAGCTTCAAATTCCAAGCACATAAGAGTGGAGCAGAAAAACATTATAGAATTCGTAAGTAGTGAAAGAGAGAATTACATATGGATATGGAGAAAGTGATTTTGAAAATCCATGTAGTGATTCTGCTTTATCTTCAGTTTTAGGCACTGAATTTATCTCAGGACTGGGTTGTTCAGCTGTTTCTACATTTGGCTCTGGAGCTGCTTCTGATTTTTGTATAGTAGCAGTGGCGGGCTCTGGGCTTGCCTCAGCAGGTGCAGGAAGAGCCTTGCTAGTCAAAGGTAATGGTAGAAGAGCCTTTCCAATTTCCTAAAATTCCAGGCAATTCAAGATAAATAGAGGATGTAATTATGAATTCTTACCGCAAAATATTTGCCATTTGAATTTTCAGGCAAAGGAATAGAAAGATTTTACATGAAGTTCATATACCTTTATTTCATCGACAAGCTCTTTAGGGGCAACCTTTGTGTTCAAGAATTCGTCCACTTGTTGGAGAGTCTCCTTTCGATCCTGTCATGGGAAGCAATTTAGCTAAAGATCCAAACTAGAAGAATTACTTGGTGTGACTAATACAAAAGCTCTGTCACTCTACATCACACAATGGCCTCAATCTATCATCAGATAAATCAACAAATAATGGAAGATGCATGAGTCAAACAAATTGAAATATGACAAACTCTGCATTCCACCATAGTGAGGCATATGTAAATTCAAGTATTAAGATATTATAATTTGAAGTAACCTATAAAACACATGCTAAGGAATAATGCTGGCCATCTAAAACTTGAAGCATGGCAGTTCCAAAGGGAAAACAAATGTAATTCACAGCAACAAGTACCTTCAATAAAATTTTATGAGCAAACAATCTAAAGTACAGAAAGTATTGGAAACTCACCTCGGCAAATAGGAGTTTCTTACTTGCAAACTGAACAAATGCGACTGAGCCTACCACTTGGAGTATTGTTTCTATCTGAAAAGATAGAGCAAAACCATAAAATGCCATCTCCGATAACAAGAATCATGTCAAATAGAAAGTCAAATCAAATACGGAGAAAAAAAAAAATAGAAAAAGCAATTAACAAAGCGTCATCACCCCAACCTCTGAAAAAGCCAATAAACCTATTCCAGTGGCTGCAGCAATCCCAAGGGTAAGAGATACAGCATCTGAATCCTCCTGCACATTAATCGCCATCATAAACCTTATAATGCTCAATTAGAAAGCATGGAGAAAGGGCAAAACATTTCAAAGAAAAGATATGCCAAGGGGATTGCTGCTGGCCCCTTGAAACCGGCATCTTCACTTTTGTTTCGCCTGATTAGATGACTTTACGAGGGTAACAAATCTATTTACCAAATGATATATAATGATGTTAAAATATATGTACTATCTAGTAATTAAAAAAACGTTTATTTTAGACCTAAGTGACAATATCATTCCCATCATGAAGAACAAAGTCATTCTTGCAACAATTATCAGAAATAGAATATTTCATATAGCCACTGAAGTAAAAGAAACTGTTTTATATCCTCCAAATTTTCTAGTAAATCAAATGGCAAGCATCTTACTGTAATGCACTTCCTAAAATGACTTTAAACGACCAAGAAAGATGAGTTCAAATTTGAAAAAATATGAGTTCAAATTTTAAAAAGGAGGGTTCAAATTTAAGGATAATATGAGAAGTTAACGGACAAATGCTTTTAATTTTTATCTATTCTCGGAAAACTAAAAAAAAAAGAACACATCATTTATTGTGGGACAAAAAGAGGAGAAATGCTAAACATCCCAAATTTTTGTTCCAAAAGTTGGTTCCCAAATAATATGTCACCATCCTATGAGTTGATGACACATTTTCCAAAATAATAATTAATAAATCTCATGAGATTGTGACACATTATTTGGGAACCAACTTTTGAGAAGAAAATTTGGGATGTGTAGCACTTCTCCAGAAAGAGTTGTCCTTCATTTGAGCAAAGTATTAACTCAACACAATAAAACTTGATTGAAACTTACTTTCCATGTTCTGAATGAGACAGATACAAAAATATTGATGTTCAGTAGGACTAGTCAACACATCAACCACCTAATTTCAACTAACTTCATATATGTATAAGGTTTTCTACACTATCCAAAATTAAATTTATGATCAACACATCAACTAGAATAAAATATCAATGTTTTGAAATTAAGATAGATAAGGAACCACAAAAAAAGGCTACAAGAGATAAAGGACAAATGGGCATCCAATAGTTCAAGTAGAGCAAAAATCTTCAATTACGCAACGAATTCAATAATATGGTAAACAAATTACTAAAAGCTTAGAAACATACTCCAACTGCGTCATTAATAGCATCAGTCAAACCGCTAAGATCAAGACTCAATGCTTTTCTTGGTGGTACCCAGGGAAGACCACTATTCTGCAAATTTACAACTCATGTTAAAGTTTCCAAATAACAATGTATCTGACAAACATAATATCTGGATGTCAATAACAATGTATTCAAAGTAAACAGCTAAAGAAAGAAGGGAAGACCATCCATCCTCGGGGTCCTTCTGCACCATCTTTTATTGCATACGCAGCTTTGAATCCATTTACAGTGACTAACTCAGCAATCAGTTCTGAAGTTCCATCAAATCTGGCTTCATCACAAATTCAGCAACATCAGTTCCATTCGTTAGCACTTAGAATAACAAAGATCAAGACAGACATTGCCTAGTTCGCCAGACAATCACAAACCTATATCAACTGCCTCACTTGGTCAAAAAGTGATCATGATGCAGACTGCAGATATCGACCCAATATCAACAATCCTTTGAGATAAAACATATACGCTACTTTTATATATTCACTAATTAAATTCTGGAACCTGCAAGATCTGGCAAGAGTATATCACAGTCATATAAGTTTACACCATTTCTAGGCTAATTTTATTTTAATAAGTCCTGCCTGCTTCTATAAGCGCTCCCCATCCAGACAGGAGAGAGAAACTGATAACCATTATATGTTAAGAACAGCATGGAATCCTCACTTAGGAGGGTTTTGGAATATCCATAAATATAAAAAAATCAGGTAGTTGAACCTATTACCTTAGTGAATGATTAATTTATTCGAAAGAAATCGACATACCAAAAAAAATAAAAAATAAAAACACTTCACAATATTTACATAATAAGTTGATTTTTGTTCAGGTAGTAGGTACGGTTCCCTTTCAATCTCGTTCAATATTATAGAATAAAAAAGCCAAAAATACACGATATTTGTACTCTTGACAGGGATACTAAATTATCTATTAAGAATGCTAAGTTTCAGAAGGAACAATCTAAAAGCTGCACGTATAACTTTTTCTGGTCAAGTTCTTTTATCTTTCTCTTAGTTTTCCAAACGAACTGGAATTATATATATAAAACTTATAAAAGAAGGTAAGGAAGACACTATAAGAATTTAAATTCTTACTTGTCTAAAATGAACAATGTAGTATTTTCTGGTTCCTTGAACTTTAAAGAAAGCTTCTTTAAGAACCCCGGCTTATCTTCCCCTTTGTAAGCAATAGACACCGGTTTCTTCCTCAAATCCCGGATATCTGGGCTACCTACTTTCCGAAATTCCACTGGTGCTCTTATATCAAGCAACTGAGCATTGGCATCTTCACCTAATTTTGCATAAGCACTTTTTGCAGACTCAATGCCCCATGGCTTAGAATTCTTCAGAACTTGAGATAATACCAGCGGAACCACCAGAATGGCGGCGCCACCCGCTATAACTGCAGGATTCTCTGTTCCAAAATTTAAAACACTATCAAGAACCCCACCTGCATCAAAGTCCCCAGATATGGAATTGACAGTCTGTTGAAGTGCTTCCTCATACGACAAAGCTCTGGCAACGCCAGCATTTAGAGCTGAAGATAAAAGAACTAGACCCCCTTGAAAACCCCTTGATAAACATTCTTGTAAAGTTGATGGAGTGGTGTTAAAAGTAGCAGAATTTGAGAACTTAAGTGGCAAAGTGGTAGGGAGTGATGTGATTTTTCTGGGTTCTTTTTTTTTGTCACAAAGAACAGACAAGGGAGTCAAGCTTGCTGCATTCAGGGCATCCATGGCATATTCTGTGTCACGGAATTTCTAGGGCTCTCAAAGAAATGATGGGAAAGATTTAATCACCATGAGAAATGGAGGGTTTTGTGCAGAATTTTGTTTCTTTCTGCTTTCTAGGATGATGGGTGGAGAGGGAGCAAAGGATGACAAGCCTTAGCTTCAGCGTCTGCAATTTGGCTGGTTGTATTTTGAGTGGCGGGCGGTGCTGACATGGCATGGTAGATGATCTTTCTTCCACTGGTTGCGTGACACGTGGGAAGTGAGGATGAGAGGGTGGTGATCATGAGGGCTGTGGATGGTTGGATGGTTGGATGGCTTTTCGTTGCATCCGATTGTGTGGCTAAGAAATGTCCTGAAGAAGCTTTTAGAAACTCAAGAACTATATATATAGTACACTCTGTAGTACCGTACTACTTATAATCTGGACACCCAAAAAAATGAAGAGAAACTCCATGCGGGTTAAGCTGCTCTCATTTCATCACACCTTCCTCAATGTATCTTGATTATCAACGTTTACAGTTTGGATTATGATTTCTTTAGAATTCATTAAACTGTAATCATTGATTTCAAATTTAATTGTTGAAATTATGTCATGTTATTCACAATCACTTATAAAATCTTGACATGAATAACAAATTGAGTTTTAAAAAATCGTTGCAACAAATAAGTAATAGATAAGCGTGTTAGCGCGAAAGCTGTTGATGTTAAATTGTTAATGTGTTATATATATATATATATATATATATATATATATATATTTGAAAAAGTCTTCTAATATAACATAAAAATAAATGCAATTTTTATGTTTTGAAGAGCGTTTTATATTTTAGGTTTTTATATTTTTTTTTGGAAAAGTGTTTTATATTTTAGGTTATTAATTAGTTAATGTATTTTACTTTGAGAAAGAGAACAAAACCATTAACAAAGATGGCCTACATGTCTGGCACGGTAAGGAAATGGTGTCTTTACTTATAACAAGATTCACCGACACCTGTTCAGCTACTTCCAAATTTATAATGAGACAATAAGCTCAGCTGAAAAAGAAAAATTTGTTCTTCGAAAACAAAAAAGAAAAAAAAAGAAAAAAAAAAAGATGATTTCGTTTTAGAACCCATAGTTAAGTGCAATAAAAAACCAAGATGAAACCATTTCATTTGAAGGTTAACGTGTGTTACTAAACTTACTATAACTGTTTCAAATGCAAGTATCCGTACATCTGATGCTTAAAATCAAAGCTTTGTTGAGTTCATGAAAAGTGGGTTGCAGAGGGTGCTCAAGAAGCACTCTGGGAAACAATGGAGGACAACCAATTGTGGAATCTCTAACTCGGCGTTACCGTAGCCAAAGCCATTCAATTGTATAAAAAGTGCAGGCTCAAGCACATCAAATAGAATAGAGTGGATTTATGGCATAAATCAAAGAAAATTAGCTTTGAATCACAAGCAACTGTACAGTTCACAGAAACATGGCCTTTGGATTGAAGGTAACTGCAATAAGATCAAATATCAACTTTTTAGATCTTATAAGAACTCTTTGAATTAATTCTGCAGTGATGAAATTTTTTTTGTTACCGTTTCGACACATGAAGATACAAATGATATTTCCTCGAAAAGAAAACTAATGATCTGAATTGTCTACAGTGTCAAAAGAAGGACCAACTTGCCCTATTTACAGAAGATCAAAAAAGTAATCCAGACCTTGTCCAATTTCCCAGATTGAGATGCCACATCCCCATGAACGAGCTTCCTCAAGCCGCACAGAAATCGACAACAATGATGGATAGAAAACTGCATGCTTGATATCGTTACCGTCAGAGTAAAAGAACAAATGCTCCGCACTATTCTTTTCCCACTGCAGAACAGGCTTGTGCTTCTCCAACAATGAGAGGTAATCCCTTCCAGTAATAGCTCCACCACCCAAACCTGAAGTTTCAATAACATGTCAAGAGATGGAGGACACTTATTTTGCAAATGAGAAACTATTAAAGAATTTAGCAGATTCCATATAATTATCAATCAATTGTTCTAGCCACAATGTATCCCAAGAGATCATGTCTTGTGTTAGGGAAAGAATCAATGCCATACATAGTCCCATGTTAACTCAAGAAAATGGATGACTCCAAATAGGGTTGTAATTGAGTATTGAATGTTTGAGCTAGACTCCAAAAAAAAAAAAAAAAAAAAAGGCTTGAGTTCAAACTCGGCTCAACAAAAATCAACCAAGTTCAAGCTCGATTAGATCTTGGCTCATTTGATTAAACAAGCCGAGCTCGAGCTCAAGTTAGATTCCAATTTTCTTTTTTAGTGGGCATTTACATTGATTCTACTCCATAAAATTGCTAAGGTGAACAGTAAAAAAATTACATAAATTACTATATATATATATATATGTTGGTATACACTAGCAAATTTTAGTATATGTATATGAATAACACTAGCATTATTCATGAGCTTAAACCGAGCTGAGCCGAATTTATCCGAGTTTAATATTCGAGCTCAACTCATTTATTAAACGAACCGAGCTCGAGGAGTTTATATGAGTTGACCGAGCTGAACCGAATTTATCCGAGTTTAACATTCAAGCTCAACTCGTTTATTAAACAAACCGAGCTTGAGGAGCTTATATGAGGTGAGCTCGAACTCTTTATGAACAGCTCGGTTCATTTACAGCCCCAACTTCAAAGAGTATGTTAGAGTTTATAGCATCAATCTTAAGCTCTGAGTTGGAGAGAGGACTTTGCCTTAGTTTCTCTTCCAACTAGGGGGTTCTAGGTAATGCTTTTATGATTAAGGTAGTTTGTGCCTTTGTATTGTTTCTTGCTGATTTTATAAACTTACCAAAAAGAAATTTGTCAATGTTGGGAAGATCACTCTCGACACATAGGTGCTTTATGCATAAATTGTGTCACAAAAAAATGAGATGTCGCTGTTCTCCCAATTTTTTGAAACCCTCTCCCATCCTAGGATAAAAACAGAGAGTAAAAGTGGGTACTCCACATAGGGGAAGGACATCCACAAGATATGATGCAAAAAACTAGTACAAGCCGCTGATAGGGGTGGAAGTGCATGCCCATTACTGATGTCACTGAAATCATAGCAAGAACTCAAATCATATTAACTGCACTACATTTCAGCCTCTTAAAGTAATAAAGAAACAGGGGATGACAGCAAATATGTAGCTCCTCTAACATCATAACATACAGAAATAGTACATCGAAGAGAAGAAGAAAGAAAGCAAGCATGCAAGAAAGAAATACCTCCTGCTAGTACAAAGTCATTTCCATAGAAATTGATGCCCAGAAATATCTTGTGGGCCGGGCTCCGAGCACTATTGCCAGCAGTACCAAGGAGCAGCTGCAGGGTGGAACGAATCCACTTCAGAGGTGCACTGGGACCTGGATTTTGAGGACCTGAGAAGTCATAGGTCATTAACGAGAATCCATCCACAGCATCGCTCAAGCTCTGAAGATCTTCTGGTCCAAAATCATGCTTCTGGAGTTTCTCTGAATGTGGTGGACCTATAACATAGACCAACTGTAACTGTTGTTTATCATTCCTTGCTGAGCTCACAGAATGCAGTGCATGTCCAAGCTGTTCTATAAACTGCAGTGCCTAGGCTTGCAAACAAGAAGGATTCCTCAGTAATGAGCAAATAGTAAATGAAATAATTTCATATTCTAGAAAACACTACTGCTGAAGTTCCACAAAACTGAGATGGGTAATTTGAGAATTTCTACATGCTCACAAATACACGAAAGAAATGAACTCCAAATCTATTTATGAAGCAGGCAAATTGACATTCAGAGAATTCTTAACAAGTTAAATCTTTTTTCATTTATCCTTCTGTTTTGGAAACCATAATGTGCTTATATTTCAGATATCATGATTTGATATCTTTAAGTTACAGAAAGATCCCAATACGTGGAAAAGAAATATATATGACAGAAAAGTCCAAATCTTAAATGCTTGAAATTGGGAAAGGTCTAAATAATGGGTCCATGACAAAAAGAGAAACTCTCGAAGCAATATGTCATTTCTTAATCATGTCAACTATATATATATATATATATATATATTAGCTTAAGAAACTGAAACCAAATAACATAATTGTATTTTACCACACAGAAAAGTTTGATATTTACCAAATTCCGCATGCTTGGATCATGCAAAATACCATAAGCTGCCCATCTTGACCAAGATTCCAGCACAATACCATCATATCCCATTTCCCTAATCATAAAGAAAAATCCACAAAAAAAGAAGTTATTTTATAACTATTAAAAAAAAAGGGGGAAAAAAAAAGATCCTGGATCTAATCACAGGCATAAACAACACAAGACATCCTGTCCTAGAACAAGCCAATCATGTTGACACACTCTGCACGGGATTAGAATGCAGGATAGTAACTTTCATTAAAATTCCTACACAGTAAGTGATCTCCCTTTTCTTTTTCTTTTTTGATAAATAATTCACTAAAAGGACGCCACCAAAAACATTAAAAGTCATCAAGTAAGGAGAACCAATGACAAAACAGAAACAAAAGCAAAATCAAATAAATAAGAAGAAAAGAATTCCAAATTAAGAGTGTCTTGGGTCAATGAAGTCCAGTAATGATCTACTGTAGAGGGATATGAGTCCATCATCCAAGCAAGCATAAAGTTTGCATAGAAAAGAGTTTTTGATGCACCAAAGGAAAGCTCTTAACCACACCATTATTTCCATCAATAGACATGAAAGTAAGCACAAGAAGCACCTCTCCAAAATGACATGTTCTTATGTTTTGTAAATGACTACTACTGCAGTCCTGCTAGATAGCACCTCATAAACAGACTCAGTTAAAAGCCAAACTTAAATGCCTAGCTTTTGTTTTATTATGTTCGGTTGTAGCTACTTTTGAATACCAATCTATTATTTCGGTTTGCATTATAAGGCCAAAATAGACCCCCTCCCCCCCTCCCCCCCCCCCCCCAAAAAAAAAAACACCCTTTTTCATTTTTCAAAATGTACTTCTAAACTTAATTTCTTGAAATACATTTTGTTAAATGCATGCATTGACTCAAGGCAGAAAAGGAAAAAAGAAAAACATGTGCGCAGAGTGGAATTGGACTCAATGAATACCCATCCATTATTGGTGTCTGCTTTGATTAAGACAAAGCTTCAATAGACATTAACCCAAATTCAACAATCCCCAACCCCATATTTTTTCTATTTGTATTTGTAGACTTAAGTTCTTGAAAAATATTTTCTTAAATGGATGTATTGACTCAAGCCAGAAAAAGAAAAGGAAAAAAAAAACACATGCGTAGAACGAGATTGGATTCAGTTGAATAGTTCTGAACCCAACCCACTGCCATGATAGCACAAAATTCTTCTCATCCTTCAGGACCCAAGTATTCAGTTCATACAGTGTAAATTCACATCTGGTAAGTATAAAGCTGAATCAGAGAACTAAACAATAAGACAAATTATTAAGAACCTAAGCATGCCTTTCTGACATGTAGCAAATGAATAAATTATCATAAGGACATTGAATAGAAGGTTGATAGCTTACTTGCATTCTGTTACTATAAGGTTAATAGCTTTGTTCCTTTGCTTCTTCCTCGTAAGAAACTCTGCAGGAAATGCTTCCAGAACAACTCTGGGTAACAACTATATATCCAAAGAATATATTATCAATAACATTAAATGACCTATCCAGGTTACCAAAAGACCATCAACAACTGTGGCTCAATTATATTTTAGATGATGGAATGTGTTATTTTAGGACTGATCAACCACTTCCATTTTTTGCATGGTTGACAATCTCTTAAAGAAGTCCCTCCCATCTTTTCAACACACTTCATCAAATTCATTTATTCTTTGTTGTTGGTAAAACTTGAATAAATGAAAAGCCTCTTAAACCGAAACATATAGAAATCAAATTGGAAAGACAAAGACCTTTCTCATACCCAAGCATTTCCTGACTTTCTAAGCTCCAAGATCCATCCTATATCAGCATTATGTTTTCCCTCAAGAATTAAGCCGGTCCCTTGGCTGGCAACAAAAAGAATGAAGAGAAATTGATACAACAATGTGATAGAATAAGTAGATCTTACTCGAAGTTTACTAAAGCATGGAAATCTTAAACATCCATGAGGATTTAGAATATTACAGGCTTTACCTACAACCATCCACTTTCATCACATTTTACAAAATTTAGGATTTGGGAGCTTACCTCTTCAGATCATACCAGACAGGTGATATATGCGTAAACTTGGAATTAAACCTTTTTGCTAACTCATAGCCCCTGGAGTTCCTGCCCAGATCCAAAAAACAATTCAAAATGCGTGCATTATATATTTAAACCAAAAACTACCTCTCCTTTCTTCTATTTCATCCAAAGAATTAGAGTTTCCTTAATCAAACTCTACAACATTCATTTTCTTCCTGCTTTGATGGTACTTCAATTAAACATAGAAAATATAACACAACAGTCAAATGTAAAATTTGTTTTTTTTTTTTTAATAAGCAGTCAAATGGGAGAACTTCAACAGTGATACTAACAATTTTGGTTCAATCAGAACTGTTGAAGAATAACTTATAGCTTCATCCCAAAATGATCCAAATTTTGAAAATGACAAAACAGAGCTATAAGAAATACCATGGAGTAATGTAGGCCAGTATAGGATAGGTATAATGCTGGCGCGACGTATTTTCCGAGACCTTTGAATTCTCCTGAATTTCTTTTATAACATTAAATACAACTAAAAAAAGCTAAAGAATCTGAAACTTCTCTCTTTCACGCCTACACTAAAGCAGAATATTATCATTTGTTGGCTTGCTGAGAAAAACTAGGAAAATAAGAATTGAAAACCTAATACACTCTGTTCGACTACGCTAGAAAAAAAAATCCTATTCTTTTCCTACATTTTCTCAGTAATCAAACAGAGCATAGACATAGAAAAAGAGAATAGGGCTCAGCTAGTGAAAACAAAACTTTGGTTTCTCTTCTTTTCCTACACTTTCTCAGCAACCAAACAGAGTAATGCAGCTTCAAAACCATGCTAGTCTCTGGTACCGTACTTACAGCGAGGATTTCTTGGTAATCGACGTCGGCTTTAACGAGGCCTCGTTGAAATACGTACGATTCCGTACGTTTCGTAGGCGAAGCGTATTTTATACGGTAAACGAGCACGGAAATAGCGGGAGATACGATGAAGAAGACGACGAAGATGAGGATGAGCCTGCGATCCGATGAGGCCGAGTGGCCGGGTTGGTCTTGCTGAGTGGACGATTCGACTCGGCCCTTACCAGTCGAACTCGGTGCGACTCGGCGGTCTCGCTTCTTGGCCATTTCGCTGTTCCCCCGGGCTCCGAGTCAGAACGTCTCAGCTTATTGGCATGGAAAGGATAACAGAAATGAGGAAATGGAAAGCTACTTAAAACTTCATTTAAGCTTAGCAATTCAGATTGCCATTTATAAGTTTTAGATGCATTTCTTCTCCTTTTTTTTTTTTTTTTCTTTGTTATTTTATTTTTATTTTGCATTTTTCTTCTTCTGCTTGATATATATATATATATTTTTTTTGCTTTCTGTATGACCAAAAATTATGGTCGTGCCCAAAAAAAATTGTTGACAAGAAAAACATTCTTTGATCTTTATAAAATGACCTTTTTTTTTTTTTAATTGTAAACCATTTTTTTGAATTTAAACCTTTTATTTCCACGTCTCTTTCTAATAGTTCATTCTCTACCACTGCCAGAGGTTGTGGTCTACCACTAGAATCCGCCATACCCACCTGCCCACCGGTCGACAGAGGCCGCCATAATTTACCATAAGATGTTGTTGATTTTTTATACAAACTAAATACTAAAATATATTTTCAATCTAATTCAATTTAGATGAAAATTCTATCAAGCGGTTATTATTGGTTAAAGAAATATTAAGATTCTAAAAAAAAAAAATTGAACTAGGGAGTACCAATTTCAACTAGGTAGTGCTTGCCACGTGGTAAGTCTGAGATGCCTTTATCTTTTGATAGGGATTTATCAAAATTGTAGATTTTTTTCGCCTTCTTCGTGTTGATTTTTTTCGCCGTAACAAAACTCGAAATGTCGTCTCAGAAAACGTGCTTGGTGTTGAGATATCCATCGGACCATCGATTACAAAGTGTGTCACTGAGAAATATCAGCGCAAAGGGTTTTGTCCCTTGTAGATAAACCCCGATGCAACTCTCCCTTCCAAGAGCCCTAGCTCTAGCTTCAGCTTCCAAATCTTAAGTCCAAGCGCACCAGGTGAGTCTCATAACCTTCACTTCTCACATCTCCGTCTGTTAACTTTTTATTTTCCTCTCTACTTTCACTTCGTCCCTGTCCTTTCCTTTTTAATTTTTTTTTCCTTTTTCTTTTTCTGTTCTGATTCCTCAGTAGGTCAAAATGAAACCCGAACTCGTGGTGTCTTCTCCATCCACTTCTTCACCATTGTTTATCTCATACAGACACCCTTTTCTTCAAAAACCCAAAGTTTCAGTGAAATCCCATTTCTCTCCATCAAGCACACAAGCAGAGAAGTCACAATTTTGGGGCAGAAGTTTGGTTTTGCAACAGAATAATGTTAGTTTTGGTAATCTGAGAAAGACCCATGTCCCATTTGTACCAGTGAGAGCTGCTGTGAAGAGAAGGAAAGAGCTTCCCTTTGACAATGTGATCCAAAGGGACAAGAAGCTGAAATTGGTGATGAAGATAAGGAAGATTCTAGTGAGTCAACCTGATAGAATTATGTCTCTTAGAGAGTTAGGTAAGCACAGAAGAGATTTGGGTCTCGATAGGAAGCGCCGATTTATCGCTTTGCTAAAGAAATTTCCGGCTGTGTTTGAAATTGTGGAAGAAGGGGTTTTTTCGTTAAAATTCAAATTGACGCCAGAGGCGGAAAGACTTTATCTGGAGGAGATGAGGATTAGGAATGAGATGGAAGGTTTGTTGGTTATTAAATTGAGGAAACTGTTGATGATGTCATTGGAAAAGCGGATTTTCTTGGAGAGGATTGCCCATTTCAGGACTGATTTTGGGCTTCCACTTGAGTTTCGTGACACGATTTGTCATCGATATCCGCAATATTTTACAGTTGTTCCAACTGCACGAGGTCCTGCATTAGAATTAACTCATTGGGATCCTGAGCTTGCAGTTTCGGCTGCTGAGTTATCCGAGGAGGAAAATAGAGCTAGAGAGCTAGAAGAGAAGGATTTGATTATTGATAGGCCTCCCAAGTTCAGGAAAGTATCGCTACCCAAGGGTCTTAATCTTTCCAAGGGCGAAATGAGGAAGATATATCAGTTCAGAGACGTGCCTTACATATCGCCTTACTCTGATTTCTCAGCCCTCAGGTCGGGCACGCTTGAGAAAGAGAAACATGCTTGTGGGGTTGTTCATGAGATTTTGAGCCTCACTATTGAGAAGAGAACCCTTGTGGATCACCTCACTCATTTTCGAGAGGAGTTTCGGTTTTCTCAGCAGCTGAGAGGGATGCTGATAAGGCACCCTGACATGTTCTATGTATCCTTGAAAGGGGATAGGGATTCGGTTTTCCTCAGGGAAGCGTATCGTGATTCTCAATTGGTGGAGAAGGATCGGCTGTTGCTCATAAAGGAGAAACTTCGTTCTCTCGTATCTGTTCCTCGATATCCTAATAGGGGTGCTCCCAGAACAGATACAGATGGGGAAGAAGGAATTAATGAGCCAGAAGATGGAAGTGATGGAGAAGGGTGGTCTGATGTCGACAATTTCATGGGCGACGATGGCAATGATGATGAAGATTATGAAGACGATTGGAGTGATGAAGAAGATGACACACCTCCAGATTTTGATGAAGATGGCGGAACCATGAAGGCTGGAGAGACCAATCCAATTAAACAGGTTGACAACTCGACAAAAAGTGATGAGAAGGTGCTTGTTCCTGTGCTCCCTGATGGTCGGCCAAGAGAACGCTGGTAAATTTGATAGAAGCCTGCTGTTTCTCTTTAAGGCCCCAACCTAGAGAGATTTGCAGTAACGGCTTTTTGCTCTGCTTTTGGACTGATACAAGCAGTGTTTGATCCTTCTTCATAGAAATATGCAACCTGCTACTTTGCAAGGCTCATAGAGCCTGGACATTATTCAATGGAAAAAAAAAGGCATAAACTACAAATCTCATATTCCTCTCTGCCTTTATGTAACCGTTTTACAGATTATTTCCATACTAAATTAGAGCACTGTGCCAATGAGAACTCTTTGCAGTCATTCCTTAAATGTAATAGTGTATGCTTTTAGGTGATACAGTGAAGCGAAACATTAACCTTCCTTCCTAAGTGCATAACAGAAAACCATTTTTTGGGATGCGCTATTAATCTTCAATCCATTCAATGTACTGGCCTGAGTTAATATTTATAGATTATCTTGCACATGGAAAAGAATTTCATGATAAAAATGGCAAAACTGGGTTCAGGCGTCCAGCTCAAATGGCTGTAAAACTCATGTAAGACAAGATTTCTTTGAACTTGCCTTTTGTTTCTGTTATCAGGCAATAAAAGATTATTAGGCTCTTTGGTAAGTACACAATGCTTTGAGATTCTCACATTGTGGGTTGCTTGTAGTTTGCTTGGTATTAGAAACAGCCATCATGGGCTTATGAACCGAGTGAATCAGACTGCACATATAATCTCAAGCCCTGATTTCAATGTCTATGGTCACGCAGACATCTTCGGTCCTTTTAAAGTGTTCCTTGGTGGTTAATACTCTGATCATTAAGAAATTGAGGGTTTTTCTTTTTTTCCCCCCTCCATGAGTAATTTCATCTCATAATTTTTGTCTTCAGACTATGGCTTTGTTTCTGCTATCTGACATTTGGCTTATTTTGAAGTCTCCCACCCCAACCTGATATGCTAATAGCTCTAGGCGCTAGGTGCGTTGCGAAGAAGCTGTGGCTTGCCTCAAAAGGCTCGGTTTAGATCACACAGTGGCAACATTTGATAAGTCTTCCTCCAGGCTTCCAGTGCTAACTGAATAAGCAGAAGCTTGAAGTCTTTATTGGGGAGAGTGAATAAAAGTTGTCATGATTTCTGCAGGGTTCTAGCCAAAAGATGCAATGCCAATATTGCTAACCTATTGCTTTTTTTAGCTCGTTTTCAAGTGATAGAATATTAATTAGATAATTAAATTTACTTTCTTGTTTTTTATTCACTTTACAAGAGAAAGTTTGAGCTCGTACGTGAATGTATGTGTTAAAATATAAAATAAATTATTAAATTTACATTTCCCTTGCATACTAAACTTATAAAATAAATAGTACTTCAACAGCTGCTCAACCCATCTCAACCCTTAGTATGCTTGCTTTGTGATTTCTGTCTTGAATTTTCTACGTGAATGTTTCTTTAGGTAAACTGTTGTATAGATGCAATTCCAAGGAGCCTTTTTGTGTGTGGTAATATATATCCAAATAAAAGTCCTTTTTCTTTTTTTTTTTGCCCTTTATCTTTTGGGGTTTGTGGTAATAATGGAGCAGCGACTGCTATTGGCTGCTCGCCTTTTCCCCCCTTTGTAAAAAAAGAAAAAGGTGCTATTGATTTGGCTGCTATGCCCACTATGCCACGCCTGCCCAGACCGGGTTGCAACCACTCCAACCCGGACCGGGCAACTTCCCGGTTCAAGAGCGCATTTTTGTTAGGATAAACCTTATCCACAAAATCAAACTTGATAGCATCTATCAAACAGCATCATAGAGTAAGAGAATTCTCCAATAATTTCCCCTGCCGCCAGTTCTTCACTGCCCAATCATCTTCGCAGAAACAAACCTCCATGGACATACTGGCTCCATTTCACCACCTTAACCCGCATTTCCGTCAAAGCCCACTCACCCTCAAGCCACGAAAAGACCATTCCTTCTCTTCTCTTGCTCTTGGTGTCGCTAACACGTCTCCTGAAACCCCATTCCTTGCTTCTCTTCCACCCACTCTGCCGAAAATCTCTTCGGACTTTTGTATTCTAAGTGAGTTCAGCGAGATAAGAACTTTGAATTTAGTGAAGGTGATGCATGCCCAGATGATAAAAATGCCTGACAAGGAGAGTTGGGATACCATGGGAAACACTCTGGTCACATACTACTTGGAATTTGGTGATTTCAAGTCCGCTGCAATGGCATTCTTTCTGGGTTTTGTGAGGAACCACCTTTTATGGTATTCCTTTTTGGAAGAGTTTAGAAGTTTTGGGGGTGATCCACGTGAAATTCTTGAGGTTTTCGGCCTGTTGCATTGTGGAGGAGTGGTGTTTGATAGTAAGGTTCTGACTGTGGTTCTTAAAATTTGCTCAAGTTTAAAAGATGCGTGGCTTGGAGTGGGGATTCATGCTTGCTTGATCAAGAGAGGCTTTGTTTTAGATGCATATTTGAAGTGTGCACTGATCAACTTTTATGCGAGTTGTTGGGGCATAGAGAGTGCAAATCAAGTATTTCATGAAATTCCGGATAAAGAAGATCTGCTCTGGAATGAGATTATCATGGCAAATCTGCGGAATGAGAGATGGGTGGAAGCTCTAGACTTATTTCGTGAAATGAAGTTTTCGGGTGGGAAAGCCAAGAGTGTTACAATTGTGAAAGGACTGCAAGCTTGTGGGAAAATGGGAGCTCTCAATGAAGGAAAGCAAATTCATGGGTATGTTTTACGATCTGCATTAGAATCAAATTTGCCGATATGCAATTCCCTGATTAGCATGTACTCCAGAAACTACAGACTTGAACTAGCTAGGACAATTTTTAATTCAATGAGAGATCGTAACTTAACTTCATGGAATTCGATTATCTCAGGTTTTGCTGGATTTGGTTGTTTGAAAGATGCCTGGCATTATTTTCAAGAAATGGAAGTGTCTGGTGTTAAACCAGACATTGTAACTTGGAATTGCCTTTTATCAGGCCACTTTCTTCATGGCTCATACAAAGAAGTCCTGGAAATTTTGAGGAGAATGCGAAGTGTGGGCTTCATGCCAAATTCAAGCTCTATCACTAGTGCTATTCAAGCAGTTACCGAATTGGAGTCCATGAATTTTGGTAAAGAAATTCATGCCTATGTGATAAGAAATGGGCTTGATCACCATGATGTATATGTAGGAACTTCATTGGTGGATATGTATGTGAAGAACAATTGCTTAACTAGTGCTCAAGCAGTTTTTAATAATATGAAGAACAGAAACATTTTTGCTTGGAATTCATTAATATCAGGATATTCCTTCAAGGGCCTTTTTGAAGATGCTGAAAAGCTATTGCAGCAGATGGAAGAGGAAGGAATCAAACCCGATTTAGTGACATGGAATGGTCTGGTTTCAGGGTATTCAATGTGGGGCTGCAGTAAGGAAGCTCTGGCTGTGATTGATCGCGTCAGAAGTTCGGGATTATCACCTAATGTGGTATCATGGACGGCTCTAATATCAGGCTGTTCACAGAATGAAAACTACAGGGATTCTGTTGAGTTTTTCATCCAAATGCAGGAAGAAGGTATAAAGCCCAATTCAGCTACCATATCCAGCTTACTTCGAACTTGCGCAGGCCTTTCTTTGTTACATCAGGGTCGAGAGATACACTGCTTTACTATAAAAAATGGTTTCATTGAAGATGTATTTGTAGCCACAGCACTTGTCGACATGTACAGTAAGTCAGGCAAACTAAAAAATGCCCATGAGGTTTTCAGAAAGACTCAGAACAAAACATTAGCCTCCTGGAACTGTATGATCCTGGGGTTTGCCATTTATGGCCTTGGAAAAGAGGCAATTTTGCTTTTTGATCAGATGTGTGGGATGGGCGTCCAGCCAGATGCTATAACCTTTACAGCCATCCTCTCTAGTTGCAAGAATGCAGGTTTGGTTAATGAAGGATGGAAATACTTTGATGGTATGAGCACATACCATAATGTAAACCCAACGATTGAACATTATTCTTGCATGGTAGATCTTCTGGGGAGAGCTGGTTATCTTGATGAAGCTTGGGATTTCATTCAAAATATGCCACTAAAGCCAGATGCTACCATATGGGGTGCTCTTCTTGGATCCTGCAGAATCCATAAAAACATCGAGTATGCGGAGATTGCAGCAAAGAAACTGTTTCACTTAGAACCATATAACTCTGCTAATTATTTCTTGATGATGAGCTTATATGCCATTTCAAATAGATGGGAGGATGTGGAGCGTCTTAAAGACTTGATGGGTCTTGAAGGGCGGAAGAGCCAGCAGGTGTGGAGCTGGATACAAGTTGAACGCAGGATTCATTTTTTCTCTGCAGAAGAGAAGCCCCATCCAGATACAGGAGAGATATACTTCGAGCTATATCAGTTGGTTCATGAAATGAAGAAAATGGGATATGTGCCTGATGTCAGCTGTGTATACCAGAACATCGATGAGGTTGAGAAGGAAAAGTTGCTGCTAAGTCACACTGAGAAGTTGGCAATTACTTATGGACTGATGAAGATGGATAGTAGTAGTACACCCATTAGGGTGATTAAGAACACGAGAATGTGTTCTGACTGTCACAAGGCAGCAAAATATATGTCTCTGGTACGAAACCGTGAGATTGTTGTCAAAGATGGCATTCGATTTCACCGTTTCAGGGTAGGAAAGTGTTCCTGCAATGACTGTTGGTAATAGGGGGATTTCTTTCTGCATTAACAAAGAAACAGGAAAGTGAGATGCCAAGAAAATGTATTTGTGTACATGTGTGTGTGTCTAGGAACTATATCAAATATCAAGCATCTTGTAAATAGAAAGGTTTATGACACTACTTGTACCTAAGACACAAGAAAGTGAGATGTTACCATGTAATATCACCGCTCTCCTTTCATGCGTTAGAAAGTATGGTTTGTTGAGGCTCAACAATATGCAAAAATACTACCCCCATAAACTGTATACAAGAGAGCTGAGTGAGAATTGGAGAAGTTGTCTTTTTCCTTATCTCAAAATATTAGTTTCAATTGAAAATATTTATTCATTTAACTTCTCGTATTTGAACTTTTTTTTTTTTTTTTTTTTTCGAAGTAGAACTTGCATTTCTTGGTCATCTAAGGATTGTTTCAAATAAGTTTCATTTACATCTAAGGATATGTGATTTTAAAATTTTATTTCTACATTTTCTTGAACGATGGGATTTTTCTTTTTCTTTGAGACAAAAATACATTGGATCTATCCCAAAGGACCCAAATCCCAATGCCTCACCACCTGAGAAACACAGGAGGTGCGAAATTTTGGGATTAATATAAAAACTTGAGGCCAAGTTGCATATGAGGAGGTTCAGCTTTGAAACTCCTCATATGCAACAGTTTAGAGGTTTGGCCATCATTGGAATAGATGGGGCTCAGCCGCTAGGGAACACATATATAAGCCTTTCAGGTGAGAGACTCAAAGATGATGTTTGGATGGACGAAATAAGGAAGATTATCTTTTCTTTTTTAACCAAATAAAAAATTTTTACAAAAATGAATGATCAAAAATATTTTGTTTTAATGGGGATTGTGGATAATAATTGGAGCAAAAATGACCCAAATGTCCACCCAAACTACCTCAAAATGGCCCATCACAAGACAGAATGGAATCCTCTGCAATTGTCAATTCCTGGAATTGGACAGGTAATTGTGAAAGACACCATCGATGACCGGGTAGTAGCTCAGGCGAGTCTTTCATTATAACACTACTATCAGCAGAGTAGAAAATAACATCAAAAGAGATTTGCGATAATTTATTAAAAATACACAGCATATACAAAACAAACAACAAAGCGCTAGCCAAAGGTCGTCTCCTCAATCCTCTTCCCCGCACCTAGAAACTGCAACTACAAGAAGAAAACCCCAGGTCCATGGTCACCCCTTTCCAACATGACTATTTACAAATAAGTTAACCAGAGTAATATTAAGTACCACCATGCACAAAACCCAAGAAATATGACAGCAGAAAGGAGCTTTCCGACATCCATTCATGGGGAACTTTAAAAAAAAAAAAAAAAAAAAAAAAAAAAAAAAGTTTAGGAAACTCGTCCTTCGGACATTGAAAGAAGAGAAACCCCAACAAACAAACAGGAAAATGCAGAAGGAAAGAGAGTGGAATGATCCCCATGAGATGGAAAAACAACAGCCAGCAATGAATCCAAAACTTCTGAGAACATGGAAGGACAGCTCCTGCCACTCTCTAGACAGCACCACGATCAAAATGCCTCGGATCGTATAGCCGTCACAACATGTGTTCCATCTCCACATCCACTAAAGATCGATGGGTTCAGTTCGGTCCTGCACAGCCATCCTCTCTGAGACATCGGCTAATGACTTAAGGTTGCACCTGATCAACGCTTCGACAAAGTAACAAGTCTCATCGTTAGTGTTTCCATCAGGCACATCCACCACAAAGGACTCGATCACTAGTGTCCCTGGCCTTCCATCAAAATCCTCTGGATGTACTGTAATGATGGAAGAGTAGTTCTGCAAGTTTAAGGATGAATTTTTAACAGGTCAGAACGCTCTTATTTGACAGCAAAAAATACAGCAGCACGTGTAATTCTTTGATGTCTTAAATGAAAATTAGCGATCAATCTAACAATCCTATCAGAGAATTCAAGTGCATATAAGATGGCAGGTATCAATGGCTTCCGTTCAGAAAATTTCCCAAACTGTCAAATATTACTTGTTTTCAAAATCAATCAGAAAGAATCTATTTTCTCTTTCTTTAAATAGAAAGGGGTGAAAAATTAATTAAAAGGATGTCAGTACACCTCATGGAAGCTATTCGAAACTAGCCCACCAAACAAATGGTTTCAAGTAAATTAAAACTCAACTCCACAGAAGAACCTGCCTTCCATTGGTAACCCATATATGCATGTGCAAGATGCAAAATTAACATAAGCCGGAAATACCCAAGAAAAAATCCCCCTTAAAACCATTATGAACTGTCCAATAATTAGTCATTTGTAGGTTGTTCATCAAGCAGTTTTTCAGATGCATTCTGCGTGCACAAGTGTAACAAGCCATGGGTTGTTATTCCATTTATCAAATCCTCTTTTGTGAATTCAGTTATCAATCTACTCAAGTCCATATTCTAAGTTCCAGGCAGTCAAGATGACAGGTTCAGAAACAATTATAGCCGAGATCTCCAATTTGGAAAATGTGCAATTAAAATAATAAAGATGGAATTACAAAAGCATGCAATATGCGAATTGGCTGGTCATCCATTTAAGTCATCATCCAAAATCGTTTCCAAAAGCACGGGGGAAATTCAGCCCATACTGAGAGCTAACAGAAAGATATTGTTGAATTGATAATGACAGAAAACCTAAGACCCCACAACAAACCGGCTACAAACTACATATCATTTCAATGCTCTTTAATGATGTAGTGCTGTTTTTTAAAAGCAATGTTCTACTTTGCATTCACCTAAACCATATCTGCACACTCAAGTTACTCCTAGTGACTCTGCACATTACGCAGTTGTAATTCATATTTAGACAGGCTAATGAATAGGTGAAAGTGAACATCAGCGACGAGAAAAAAGAAACAAAAAAGTAACTGAAAAGAACCATACCCTCAGCCTGTGATCGCCACCAACAAACTTGACGCCGAGAATGTGCTCATTGTCATCAAGAAGTTCCAACCTCTCAGTGCTTGTCGTGGCGGGAAGCCCAGATTTAACATTCACTTCTCTAACACTACCAATGCCAAAGTCCCCCTTCACGACGCACCTGCTAACAAAAGGCTTGTACTTCTGGGGTTGATCAAATCTCCTCACCAACGACCACACCTGATTAAGGAAATAGTCATATTAACAACTCAGTAAATTGAAAAACAAACAATCAAGGCAAAAGGCAATTATCCTATTTCAACTAAGTATCTGTCGTAGCTCAGAGAATATATAAAACCAATAACCATCCATTTCCTTGCCATGGCAATGCAAAAAGGAATTGAAAGTTCGAATCTTCAAGTAGTGAGTGGACTTTGCTTTTCTTGGGTGCAAACGAATGTAAAATCGAACATTCAAATTTGAGATTATTCCCCTTCATGCATCTTTTCCCCCAAACAATGAAAAAGAGAAATTACATAAAGATTCCATCACTTGGAAAGATGAATTAGACCTCAAATCCTTCAGGTTCTTAATTTTACCTACATAAAGCTTTGCATCCAAACTCTGCATGAAAACTAAACTACATAAAAGCTAAGTTAATCACCTTAAAAGCATCTAATTTGACAATATAATCCAAATTTTGAGGAAACCCAGAAGCCTATAAGAAATTGCACACATCTGAACCATTTGAGACAAAAAATCAAAATTAAAAAATCATTCACATATAGAGACAGTCCCAAGAAGAAGTAACCCCAACAAGAAAACCAAAAGAAACGAAACAAAACCACTCAAAATCCACCTGAAACACCCAGATCTCCAACGACCCACAAAGTAAAACCCCCTAAAAATCCTTGCAACAAGTTGCAAAAAGTCATAAAAATCAAATCAATCATCAACGGCCTCCATGTCGAAAAGAATCCGGTGCGAATACTTGATCGGACGGTTCAGAGTAAACTTACAAGGTGAGCAGGCGCTTTGATGTGCTTAACGAGCGCTGAGGTGCACTGGTTCTCTCTGGGCTGGTGTCTGTGGTGCCTGGCTATGTACTCCGCCTCCTTTGCGCTAAACGCATCACCGTGATTCATTTTGATAACTCACCCACTGTCTCCCTCACCCAATCTCCCAATCTCCCCTCTCTCTCTCTCTCAAAATATAGCAGAGAATTCGAGATTCCAGAGAGGCGGATAAAGATAAGCCTGGGCTGATTAAGATTAAGCCTTTGGTTGCAGAGTTTTTTTTTTTTTTGGTTTTTGCTGTGGAGTACAGAAATGAACCTGGATTAGCTTGTCTTGGTAGGCTCTGTCAAAAATCTACGAATCCACCGACAATGGTTTATTTTATATTGCTCAAAAGCAAGCAACCCATTGCTCTGCTTCTCATTGGGCCCATTCACTTGCAGAAAAAAGTGCTTTATCTTGGAGTAAATTTTTTTATTTTTTTTATTTTTTAATTCTCAAGTTGAAAACGATCAAAAGTGTTTGTCACGAGTGGTTGGGTGTTTTTTTGTGGTCACAGTGTCTTCTGCTCTGTCGTTTGGGGAAAAGTAGAGTGACTTGCGTGACCAGCACTCAGCTAGTGGGTTAGATAAAGTCAAACAAGTGGGGATGATGTTTGGATGGCCGAAATAAGGAAGATTATCTTTTTTTTTTTTACCAAAAAAAAAATGAATGATCATAAATATTTTTGTTTTTTTAATGGAGATTGTGGATAATAATTGGAGCAAAAATGACCCAAATGTCCACCCAAACTACCTCTAAATAGAAACTGTATGGCCAGTTTCACACACCTAACCAACCCCATCTCTTTCTAGTCTCCCCTTTCTCTCCTTAATTATGTTGTGTTATTTATTTATTTAATTATTAAGTTTTAAAGCACAACTTTCAATTTACATCTATATCCCAAAAAAAAAAAAAAAAAAAATTAATAATATAAATAAATAATACGGCTCTCTTTTGTCCCCTCCAAATTCACTCTAGTCGAATTTATAAAAAAGAAGAAGAATTTCAACGGTGAAAATTTCAAATTCTATGTGATCAAGGTTATAACCTCTAGTTCCCATCATTTTTATATATTTTGTAAGTTGGTGCTATATTGCTTAGTTAATCAAGCTTATCCATCTTGGCAATGAATCACGTGCCACATGGTTCGGTCGAATAAGGCATCATTAATTGGCATTAAATATGAGTAAAATCTGGTTAAGAATTGAGTCATACTTAATCAGATTCAATTGTTCTATTCAGGCTTGATCAATCGAGTACGTTCTTGGTCATCGATTGTGACTTTTTCTCGCCAAATTTTCTTTGTTTCCCAGTACTTGTCCCTTCGTTAAGGGTTTCTACAATGAACGTGACTTTTTCTCGCCAAATTTTTTTGGTCTGCCAGTACTTGTCTCATCCTCGTTGTAGAAACCCTTAACTTTCCGTTTTCGACTTTGTTATTCGTTCTGTTTCGTTCATCTTTATCTAGTCCTTTATGTACTCTATCTTGTAGCAACAATGGCCATGATGTGTATTTTTATGCTTTTTGTTATTTTCTTAAAAATTTGAAACATCATTTTCCTAAGTGAAAATGATTCTTCAAGCTACACATGATTCTTCAAGATCATACCCTTAACTTTTATGCATTTCGTAGCTCATTTCAAGAAAATTGATAAGTGATTTTTTTAATAAAAACGACATAAGACTATTTTCCATATCATTGTTTGAATTTATTTTTATTAAATCTAAAAGATATTGCGTATTAAATTCAAATTATAATTTTTAAAACTCAATATATATATATATAGGAATACTAAAATATATATTTTTTCCGTCGTTGCTGTGCGCACGATGAAGTCACTGTCATCTGACCTACTCTCACCAAAAGGCCAAAAATTAATTAACCGGTGGTTTTTTGTTCAATATATTATTATTTTATCAGGATGATATGAACCGCAGATAGAGGCGTTGGAGCCCGGAGGGCCACATGTCAAGTCGGGAAAGGCTGAAAAGGTAGTTTGTGGATTTTAATAGGACCAATTTATTTATCCCTCCCACCGCCCAAAGGAATTTAAAATTGATTATATAAGTCTATTCACAAAGCTAGGCTGCTTAGTGCCACCTAATCAGCCACTAATTGAGCCTAAATTGTAAGCATATATGTTCTAAAACTATTACTAATCTAGGTAAATTTTATTTCTTTTCCATTAAGTCATATAACAAATTAAACTTAAGGACAAAGTTTTCATCGAATTGGGCAGAATAAATTTTTTTTCAATTCAATCTATTGAATTGATATATCTCCTTAAAATATGTTATTCTCAAACGCATTTTTTTTAAAAAAAAATCATGTTTTATTGAAAATTCTCACATGGGCTAAACAAAAGTCAATTTAATAAATTGAATTGGAGAAGTGTCATTCAATCCAATGTGTAAAAAAAAAATGTAATTATTTGTTAGTTCATATATCTGCCAAAATATCAATTGAGATTAGAGAGAGAGAGAAAGAGAAAGTCATCACAAAATTTTTAGTGTAAAAATGTAGTTTAATAATAAAAAAAAATTGTAGTTGTCTAAGGCAAACAATTAATGTTGTCATGTCAAGTTCGTGTTGGGTCGACTCACGGGTCAAGTGGACCTATTTAAATTAGCAGGTGTTACGACACGTCTTGCTAACTCATTTAATAAGTAAGTTGTGTTGGGTTGACCCAATCTCACACAACCGGCATAACTCATTTAATAAATAGATTATGTTAGATTTACCCAAATACAATAAACTCGACTCGTTTTAAAATGTATATGAATTTAAATGCAAATAATAATAATAATAATAATGACAACAATAATTTTTGTGAATTTTAGTCCTTTAGAGTTTTGCTTTTTAGTTGTAAAAGAAAATCTAATTTAATTTATACAGGTTATGGCGTTAAGCGAGATGACTCATGATTGACTCGTTTATTAAATTGGTGAATTTGGGTCGACCTGAACTTATCCGAACCCTATTATACAAAAAAAAAAATTAAAAAAAAAAAAAAAAAATTGCTGAAGTTCGTCTTCTTTGTCATAATAAAAATATGGGTCGCTCTTATCACATGGGTTTGGAGTCAAAAAGGCATGTCAGATTCTTTTGGCAACATATATTGTATTTTGTATTGTGGGAGGCATGGGTTAGGTCCGGGTGATGGAGGAGTACTCTCTGATAAGGGGACCACTATCAGTGGACTCAGATTCACCCTCGTCCATGTTCAATGTTCCTCCCCCTCTCTTTCATACATTTTTTATATGTTAATATAATGCACGACCGCAATTTTGACAGTATTTTAAGGAAAAGCCCACTAAACCAACAACGGTGTATATATGTTTGCACTCAAAACCCACATCTCATGACAATTCCAAACACGAAAAAAATATTATTATTATTATGTAATTTTGAACGTTAGGTTAAAAGTGAGAGTATGTGTCGCATTTTTCTTCAAAATGGACCGACTAAGGAAAGAGAACGAAGAGAAGCAAAAGAAAGCCTTTGGAAAAGGATGTTGCTTGCTCCAATAAAAAACGGAAAAAAGAGTGATGTGTGTTGCTTATTGACACACAATGAATTGAAAGATACATATAAATAGAATAGACCCATTTCCCTTTAATGATTATATCTCCATGACAAATTAAGGTTGTGGTTAATTACGACCTAATTAATGAAAGTAGTAATTTACTTTGGTTAAAGCTAAGACCCCTAATGAGAAGTTCAAAAAAAAAAAAACATGTTTTATAATTTGCATGTGAGTGAATTGAACTACTCTTTGTATAGGGATAGGGCATTAGAGATAATTGCCATGCATGCTCCCTATAAATTAAATAAAGGAAACTGTATATATATATATATATATAGTGTAAATTATTACTGTTTGAGAAATGCAGTGATGCCAAGTGGTCCTACTCCCATAAAGACATGTATTTCATGAAGTGGCCCATTTTGGATTCCCCAGTGGACAAGGCACACTGCTCTGCGAAAACACGACATAAATGACTTTATATATATAACATGATACGCGGTGCTTTGCAATTGGACAGACCAAACATTAAATGTTTGGGACAACATCATTCTCTTCCAATAAGTTTCCAATTTCTTGCCACGTTTCGAACCCCAAGTGGTTGCAAACTTGTTGGACTGCAACAAAGTTATAATTGGATCATTTACCAAAAGGATCCAAGCTTCATCCCAAGCAAGAATTTATACACAATTTCATTGAACACTGCCTTTTTCCTTGAGTTCTAGGCTTCTAGCTAGCAGCCTTAGGCCCCCCCACACCACAACACTTTATTTAGAAATTTCTTCTTGGTGATGTTATATCTAAAGAAAGACACAAGTTTCCAAAAAAAAAAAAAAAAGAAAGAGTGCAAACATTTTCTGTTTTGCTTATATATATATAATTACTCAGACAACATGATAACATGGCTTTTGCTTTCCTCATCATCTGAAAGAACAATAATTCGTTGATACCCAGGAATCTCATTTCTCATAGATGGCCAAAAGAAAACGCCAAGATAAAAGAAAAAGAAAACTGCAAGTTTATCCAATGCGGATAAACTTTTTCTGAAAAAAATAAATAGAAATCATGGGTTAGCTAGCTACTAGCTAGCTAGAGACGAATTTGCAAAAGGTGAAAGCTAGGAAAAATGAATACGGAAGCATTGCAGAAAAAAGGAGTGTTGTTATAAGAGGCACGAAGCTTATCTAGTGGGTAACTGCAACAAAACAAAACAAAAAAAATGTTGGGCCAAACTTTTGTGTCGTTTACCACCTAACAAGAAAGTCACATCATGGGCATGCATGGTCGACGACGTGTCATGCTGTGGTAGGATGGCTTCCAAAATTGTGGTCAAGTTGTAGAGCAGGAGGTCATGATATCACGTACAGAAAACTCTGCTCCCATTGAACAATTCAATTCTGGTACAAAAGTCGCCATCAACGAACTCTTTCAGTGGAGGAGACAGGCCCCGATGGGCCACGGCCACACATATTTATTAGGGCCGGATCCGGATCGGATAACTGAGATAAGGTGTTTTACTTTTTTAGTCAAAGTAATCAATCCCCTATTCTTTTTTAGTAAAAGGGAATATACCCAATGGGATCCCAGAATATGTTGCGAGTTTATTCTTATTGGTGAGTTTTCACGCTATGTTTCCTCCAAAGTTTTTGTCGTGACTTCTTTTACTCAAATCATAAGAAAATTGTGTGAATTTTATAGGTAATAGGATTCAAAAGTCACGCCCGACAATTTGTGCTTCGTTTTATCTAAAACTCACACTTTGCTATAGTGAAATTGACAACCTCTAGATAACGACTATACAATGATGCCTTTTGGATATATAGCTAAAGTAGATTGTACATACCTATTCATATTTTAACTAAATAATTTTTTTGTGACAATTTCAAAAATAAAAATAATAAGAAAATGTTGTAATGATATTAGAACAATTAAAGAATTTGCATCGCTTTATTTTATTTAAAAGAGGGTTTTTAAATAATGCGTCGCAGTTTTATGAAATATATTATTTTGAAAAACGTGTCATCAGCTCATGGGATAGTGATACGTTTTTTGGAACGAATTTTTGAAGAAATTTTTTTTTTGAAAAGTATAGCATTTCTCTTTTAATTTTATCCGTCTACTTCGGTTTTGTAGTTGGGCTTGAATAACTTTAGGCATGGCAAAGAATAGAATAGGTCCACTTGTTGGGCTCTCCAAATTCAAAAAATAGACTCAACCAAGCCCACCTCCAATTCTACAATTCATTCAAAAACCCAGAACCTTCGACCATCCTCCGATTTCGGCGCTGGGGCCGGCTCTTTCCTAAGGCAAATTAGGAAATTGCTTAAGGTCTCCAATAAAATCATTATATAATAAGTATTATTTAACATAAAATATATATATATATATATATATATATATATATATATATATATAAGACTCTAAATAAGGTTAAACGTTAGTAAATATTCTTTATTTAAGGCCTCAAATTATGGTAAAAAAGGAAATAGGATTCTCTCCAGTCTAATATGGACTTGAGAATATTCAATTAATAGTCAAAATTTCTTAAAAGGACTTGAGAATATAAATAGGACATTTGTCCAACTAATATAAATAATAATAAAATATTATATATATTTAAAAAATAATTATAAAATAAAATTATAAAAAAACTAAGGGGTGGCTGGCCATCCATTGGGGGTTGCCGGACCACCCCAGTTGGGGCCAAGGGTGGCTTCATGGCCCTTTGAGGTGGTTCGGGCACTCTCAAGGGCCAAATCTAAAAAATAAAAAATCGTTTGGCCTTTGGGGGTGGCTTCGGCCACTCTAGAGCGGCCGGTCTGGGTGGCCGAAGCCACCCCATGGCCCAACGGGATAGTCTGGCCACTTTCAAGGGCCAAACAAATTTTTTTTTTCATTTTTTCGTTTGGCCCTTGGGGGTGGCCGGACCACCCCCATTGGACATGGGGTGGCTTCAGCCACCCCCAGCCCCAACTGGGGTGGTCCGGCCACTCCCAATGATTGGCCAGCCACCGCTTAGTTTTTTATAATTTTTAAAAACATATAATATTTTATTATTATTTTTATTAATTGGACAAATGTCCTATTTATTAATTGGACAGAGATATTGACCATTAACTAAATATTGTTCGTCCAATATGAACTGAAAATGATCCTATTAAAAAAGTTAGTAAACTTTTTTTTGTAATTAAGGCCCTCAATTATGATAAAAAATAATTACGGATAGAAAGAAGGAAAACAATTAATACTCAAGATATAGGTTTTGGAAAAGAAAGAATGAAGAATGGAAAGTCAATTCAGCTTATTCAATTCAATAGCATTATATATATATATATATATATATATATATATATATATAAATAGTTAAATGTTCACGAGATGGAAAGTCGCCAACGCAACCACATCACACATCTTATTTAATTATAACTCAGTCCCTTTATAAATTTTCATTTTTCTCTCTTCATGTCTTATTTGAAATATTACTTATCGAAGAAGTCATATTTGAAAGATTAGTCATATTGCATTATAAAACGTAAGAAGAACGAAAATATAATATACATATTTTAAAAAATATTATATATTTAATATTTAAACATTATATACTTAAATTTATTACTTTAGGCCTACTAGGTGCACCGGAGGTATGAGCGGAGCCACTTGAGGCGTCCCAAAGCTTTTTCTTTCTTTCTTTTTTCTTTTTTTTTTTTTAAAAAAAATTTCTCATCTAAGGCTAACAATTATTACTTACGCAAAGCTTTTTCTTTTTTATTTAAAAAAAATTTTCTCATCTCTTACTCACGCAAGTTATTGCTCTACTCCTTCAAAAAAAGCTCTGCCACTAGGTTTAAATGTAAATAAGTAAAGCTTGAGCGGGTAGTTCTTGTTAAGCGTATCTTATTAAATTTTGTTCTCGAGCTTAAGCTTGACATAGCCCCATTTCATGTCCAAGCTTAAGTCGCCAGGGTGGGTACTATGCTTGAGCCTGAGCTAGAGCAATTCAATTGGACTCGCATCTTAGAGATCGACATGGCATGTCGTTTCCCGTGCAATTCAATTGGATCCAACTTCAGTAGAAAGAGTATGTGTTTTTTTTTTTTTTTAATAGAAAAAAAAAAATACAAGCAAAAGCTGAAAATTGCGTAGCCTCTTTTGTCAATACATACTATTATTCAAAGTATGGCATTAATTTGTCAAACATATATAGCTTTATTTCTCCACAAAGACGAACCAGTGCATCTCAAATTGGGTAAAAAAAAAAAAAAAACACATGAATTTAACGAAAAAAAGAAAAGAAGAAAGAAACGTGCGAGAAACAAGATCCATAACAACTCGGGCTAGTCAACTACGTCCGACTCGACTTGAGGAGCCCATGGCTGTGGCAATCTCCCTGAGCACAAACTTCAGAATCTTCCCAACGGATGACTTGGGCAGTTCATCCTTGAACACCACCGTCTTGGGCACCATGAAGTGCGGCAACTTAGCCCTACAAAATTCCATAATCTCCTTATCAGTTGGATTCGGGGTGGACCCATCATTTCTCAAGCTCACAAACGCACAAGGCGTCTCTCCCCAGAACTCATCGGGCCGAGCCACCACGACCGCCTCGTTAACCGCCGGATGCGTGTACAGCACCGACTCCACTTCCACACTGCTCAAGTTTTCTCCGCCGCTTATGATCACGTCCTTTGACCGATCTTTGATCTCCAAATAACCATCTGGGTGCATGACTCCCACGTCCCCCGTGTAAAACCACCCATTCTCTTTCATGCACTTGGAGGTCTCCTCCGGGTCTTTGAGATACCCCAGCATTAGCGACCCACCTCTCATAACAACTTCGCCGAGTGTTGACCCATCTCGTTTCACACTCGCTCCTGACTCGGCATTCACGACATCCACTTCCGTCAGACCGATGGCCCTCACTCCTTGTCTGGCCTTGAGCCTGGCCCTCTCACTCGCTGGCAACCGATTCCAATGTGGCTTCCACGCGCACGACACGACGAGTCCTGCCGTTTCGGTCAACCCGTACCCGTGACTCACCACGAAACCCAATGACTCGATTCGAAATAGCACCGCGGCCGGTGGTGGAGCTCCGGCTGTGAGGATCTGAACCGGGTTTGGGAGCGGTTCGTTTTGGGGAGAGCTTGTTAGCATGATGAGCACCACAGGCGCGCCGCACATGTGAGTGACACCGTGTTCTCTAATCAGGCTGAAGACGGTGGGTCCATCGAATCTACGGAGGCAGATGTTGGTCCCACCTACGGCTGCCATGGCCCACGGGTAGCTCCACCCGTTAGCGTGGAACATCGGTAGGGTCCACAAGAAAACGGGCCGCTCTTGGACAGCCCAGTCGATGAGAGAGTTAACGATGATGATGAAGACCCCCCTGTGGCAGTGGACCACCCCCTTCGGGGCAGAAGTTGTACCAGAGGTGTAGTTTAAAGAAATTGGGTCCCACTCGCTGCTGGGAGGGTCCCACCTGAACTCAGGATCACCTTTCTCGACCAGTGTCTCGTAGGTGGAGCAAAACTGATCAACGGCTGATGAGGAATCTTGGCCATCACCATCATGATGATCAGCGATGAGGACGAGCAGAGGGCGTTGGGCATTGGGTGGCAACAAAGAGAGGGCCTCCAAGACGAGAGAGCGAAAGAGGTGGTCCACGAAGACGAGCTTCGATTCGCTGTGGCGCAGGAGTACGGAAACAGTGCGGGCGTCGAGGCGCGTGTTGATGTTGCTTAGGATTGCCCCGGACATTGGGACAGCGAAGTGGAGCTCGTACATGGCAGGGATGTTGGGGGCCACAACGGACACGACATCGCCCCTCTTGATGCCGAGCGATGCGATCGACGAGGCCACTTGGAGGCATCGACGGTGGGTTTCCGCCCACTTGTAGGTGGTGTTGTTGTAGACAACAGAAGGGCAATCACCATACACAGTAGCCGCTCTTTCCAAGAAGCCTAGCGGGGTTAGAGGCGATGAATTTGCTGGACTTGCTTTCAGGTCTTCCATTAGTCCCAGTAAGATTTACAATGCAGAGGGTATGTGAGGGAGAGACAATATGTATCAGATTATTTATAAATTGTTCAAAACTATTAAAAGCAGCTCCGTTTCTTCTAAATAACCGGCAACCTTAATATCAATATACCTTCTTAAATATATTATACACAAACGTAGCAACCTGACCTAAAACATTTACTTCTAAAAGCGTTTGTTTTTATATAAGCCGAATCCTTCCTTAGAGAGGAGTGGGAGAGGAGTGAACCGGTTTTTCATTATGATAAAATTTTATTTCAAAATGTTTCCTTATATAGATTTGATTAAGCGATGAGATTTAATGTGGGATGAGATAATTATATGGTTTCATAATTTACTTCTCTCCAAAATTATAGGGAGACAAAAGTCGCAATTTAAAAACATTGTACCCATAACCGGATATATACAATATATGTATTGCATGCATTAATCCTGAAAGAATTTCTATTCTTATGCATATACACATCATAATTGAACCGGTTTTATTATTCTAGGAAAATATTTCAAAAACATTTCTTATATAGATTTCATTAAGTGATGAGATTTTCATGCTTTTTTAGCTTTTGAAAGAAAAGGAAGGCAAAAAATTATTCGATTGTTGTGCACAAAAGGAGGACTCTCAAATGAAATATAGAGTATGGATGTAGTGTAAAATGAAGAGTAATATTGTATTTCCACAAACGGAACTTGATATGAGAAGATTTATTTAATTGCATTACATGTTGAGTGAAAGATTTTGATTTAATTTGTATTCATACAAAAAAAAAAAAAAAAAGGTTTTTTTCTTCTTCTTTGTATTTGTTTTTTCAAATGTTCATAAATATATGAGTTTTGATTTTTATTTGTATTGAGATATAATAGGTATCACAACAACAATATAAGAGATTTCGACTAATTTTCTATTAATGCTTTAATAATCAAAATTTAAGTTTTCTTCTTGCTAATTTTTTTTCTTTATACTTCTTTTTAAAACTATTCATATTTTTTTTTGAATCGAAAATTTCATTACTCAAGATTAAACTTGCATGGCAAGTACACGTGGAACAATACAGTCAGGGAAATCTGTAAGCCAAAGACATTCTGAGGGTAAAGTTAGTGCATATTTGGCAAGAGAATGAGCCTCCACATTAGCTTGACGAAGGACATGCGTCATTTTCCATTCCAACATGTTGGCCAGCTGCTGTTTTGCGTCATGCACCACGACTCCATAACTGCCTCGCCAGGATGAATCTCTCTGGAAAGCCTGGACAACGCCAAGGGCGTCACCTTCTAGGTGGACTTTCCTCCAGCCCATTTTCTGACATAAAACTATTCATATTTTAAATAGATTAAATTAAAACTAAGGATTTCATGTTTAAACTCGTATGAATGTTTTATGAGATTTTTTTTTTTTGTGTGTGTGTGATTTACTCAGATTTTCAGACAATTTTTGGAAGTGTTTTTCTGCTTTTAAAAGTAAAATAAGACAAAAATTTATTTAATTGTTGTGCATAAAAGGAATAGAAACGCTTTCCGACATTAGGGGATTTTTTTTTTTTTTTTATTGCATTAAACGTTAAGTAAAATATTTTGTTTTATTTTGTATTCATAAAAAGAATATTTTGATTATTTTGCTACGTTTTTTTTTTTTTTTTTTTTTTGAATGTTCATAATTATATGAGTTTTATTTATATTAAAATATAATAGGCATATTACACGAACAAAATCAAAGATTCTTACTTACTTTCTATTAATGTTTTGATAATCAAAATCATCCAAGTTTTCTTCTTTATACTTTTTTTTTTTTTTTTTGGAAGTTATACTTTTCATTTTAAACTATGTACATATTAGGAAACAGTATTTTATAATGTTTTAGTTTATATCAATGAAACTAAAATTAAGAGTCTTATGTTTTAATTCATTTTAATCTTTTATGATTTTTGTTGTTGTTAGTTTATGTGATTTACTTGGATTTTCAGGCATTTTTTGAAAGTATTTTTCGTGCTTTTTCCTTCTCTTGCTTTCTGTTTCTTTTTTCTTAGTAAATGGTGTTGATAACTGTTTTTTTTTTTTTTTTTTTACAGTTCGTGCTTTTTCCTTCTCTTGCTTTCTGTTTCTTTTTTCTTAGTAAATGGTGTTGATAACTGTTTTTTTTTTCTTTTTTTACAGTAAAAAAAAAAAAAGATAACTGTTTTTATTGAAGTGTACGTTTTAAACTGTTCGTAAAGTCTCATTTTTATTTTTATTTTCCTAATTGTGCTCCTTTATGTTTGAATGCCATATTTAAGGTCCTATATTAATTGATGTAGAAGTTATTGTATAGATTTGTAAATACTTGTAATATAACTGAAGTTTTATATGTCAAACATGTAATTAATTGCCATCAAATGAGTTGTGGGATTTCATCCTTGTTGTTCCACGGGAGTAATGCTACAAGTCTCTCTTGAGTCCCTCTAAGAATGATGTGGCTATTAAATTCACAATTGGACTTGTGATCGATCATTATTGGATTTTGATCAAATAGTGAATTTAATATGAACATAAGAGAGACTCAAGAGGAACATAAGAAGGACTTGTAGAATTACTCGTTCCACGGTCATCACTTCACTGCCACGTGCAAATCACGTACATGAAGTAACCTTTCTTTTTTAATTAAAAAAAAAAAAAAAATACTTGATTGAATTCAACTATTTAGAACCCTCCTTTTGGGGTTATGGGCTAACTACATATTTTCTCTTTCAAGAGTGAAAAATATGCAATATATTCTTTCAATTTCTTTTTCCAGATTTGGGAGAAATTTGTATTTCTGTATCTCATGGTATTATGGCAAGGCTTTACAGGTTTTTAGGGTGGCAATCAGTCTTCATTAATTTCTTTAAATAGATTTCCTTATATACATAGTTAATGATATGGAAATGCAGTAGTATGCAGTATGGTTTTCTCTTTTCAAAATGGAAAATATGTTTTTTGTTTATGGTGTAATGTGTTTTATTTGATTTGTTTGGAAATAAATGTTTTTTGAACATGTGTTTTTAGCACCGACACTTTCTTTTGATTTTCTTTTACCATATTTTGGAGAAATTTCTATTTCTGAGTCTCATGGTATATATTATGGAAATCCTTTACAGCATTTTTAAGGTGGCAAAGCCGCAAAGTAAACTTTGCAGGGATTTCTTTTCTTTGCTTGTTATAGTGTCTCATGTATTCTGGATGGAAAGATTTGTGGAATAGGGCCTACCTTCTTGAAGCTTCTTCTGATAGGAAATATTATGTTTTGTTTTTTTGTTTTTGTTATCAAAGCCGGGAAAGGAAAAAAGTGGAGATTACATCAAAAGAAAAGAAAATAGGTGGAGAACCCTAATGAAAACCTCAAAATAAACAGAAGACAGTACTAATTCTAATAGATTAAGAAGAGTCAAATAAATTACCCAACCCAATAGAAGAAGACAAAGTTTTGTAAGCGGAACAATCTACGGAATAGCATGGAACGAGTAAGAGTATGACCATTGCGAGACCCTTCAAGTACCCTACCTGAATCCTCAATATAAGGGACAAAATTAGGGGCATAACTCGAAATATCCTTCAACCGTACCTAAACCCCTACTTGCTAACAACAACGACCAACAATAGTCGATGTGGGGGGGGGGGGGGGGGGGGGGGTGTAGCAGCATTTGTGATTTGACTGGCGCATGAGATCCATGCACTGTTGCATGGATGTCGGAAGGAGAAACAACTGGTGGCTACGGCCTACGGGAAGCTAGGGCACTGATGAATGTGCTAGATGCTAGGTTTGGCAAAGAAAAATAGATTGAGTTTTTTTTAAAAAAAAAAAATTCAATTTGAGAACTTAGACAGAGTCGGCTAGCAACACGGTGGAGGGGACGAAGAGCGAGATGGATGAGGTGGCCGGCGCGTTGGTGAGGGCTGGGCGCTGAGCTTGTGATTTTGGGGGGGCTAAATCGTTGAATGCAATGGATAATGCCTCATGAGAGGTGGAAATGACTAAATAAAACTCTAGCGAATCAGCAATAAAAATTAAAAAGAAAAGAAAAGAAATAAAGAAAGAAAGAAAAAAAAAAAAAGATTTCATAGCATGTAACAATATATTTGTTGCTTATGTTGTGATACTTTTAAAATTTTTAAATAATATAATATCATAAATACGGTTAGATGCAGTAACGGATATTCTCTCAATTTCATTTATGGATGTTAGTGTTATTGGGCTTACAAAGTGTTGGTTAATTTCATTTCTTAATTAAATTTGTTCAAGACCTTTATGTTCTTTAGTAGCATGATCATGTACATATTTAGTCTCGTATATATAGTAGACAGTACTTATAAATTTGGCCATCCTCCGATTTCGGCGCTGGCGGTTGAAGTGGCCTGCTCGGCGCTCGCTCTTCACGTGGAGAAACAAACCTCCTCGGTGCACCCGGAGGAGAACATATTTGTTGGGAACACGTGGCAAGTCCGGAAGCCACCGAGGGAGCTAGGTCCCTCTCAACTCACAGCCTCGTGGCCTTTTCCATCATAACGCCGCGCTGTAATAACTAATAAACATGAGGTGGGTTGTGCCACCGGTGTCACGAAATGTGGACGCCACTGGCATTAGCTGCTTCATGCAACCGCACACTTGGTCCAGGAGAGGAGAGACAGCCCCACAGGGATATTTTCGTAGAAGGGAAATTTCGTGGGAAGTCACGTGAACAGATTCTCCTACGTCTCTTTCTCTGCGATTCTTTCATCGCTTCCACCCGGCCTATATAATTCATTTTCACCACCATTTTTAGTAACAACTAGATCTCACACACACAAACACAGAGAGAGAGAGGGGCAATTGGTAAGATATATTTATAATTAATTAAACAAAAATAATATACAATATAATTCGTGATGGTTCAGATTCTCGTCTCTGAATTCATATAGTTTCACATCAAATACTCTCTCTTCGCTGGACCAATCAAAACCTCCATTACTGGAGCTCGATCGCAGGTAGGCACCTGCATTTTTCGTTTTGCAGTTTGGTTCTTTGATCTAAGAACTAATGTGAGGTGCATTTTGTCCATTGCGTTCTCCTCCGTCCGATTCGCTGCCTGTGGAAGATGGACAAAGGATTTAATCCAATTCAACGGTTCTTTTTGATTCAAGGTACGCCTCCTCTCTGTAAATTGATTACTGATATAGTTTTTATGATCAGTCATTTTTTATTTTTTATTTATGTAAATAAATTAAGGAAAAGTAATTCGTTGTATTCTTAAACTCAAGATGGTTGTAAACCATGGTACCATTTTGATTTTTTCCATCCTTTTGTTTAATGTAAAACATATTTTGGTTTGATCAAGTTTTTCAAGCCGAATCAAATACCTCTCTCGGTAAAAACTTTATTACATATTATGGCTTTGTTTATAACATTTTTTATTATTTTTTTTACATTTTGTTTTCAAAACATTAATTAACAAATGATTCAAAATACAATTTAGATATAAAACATTCAAAATTATTTTCAATTGAACATTTTTTTTCTTTAAAAAAATAAAAAATAAAAAATAAAAAACAATATTTTTTTAAACTAACCGAATTGAATACTAATCATTTAGATTAAACTTAATATTAATAATTTACTTCTTTACAGTAATATTACTTTTTACACTAATTTTTTATTGATTAAGGTGACATTTTATGGAATTCTTTTAGTATGAAAGTAGTAACTCAATCGGCTAGGAACCACGTCTTCAAGAGGTAGCTCAATCGGCCGGGACCACGCCTAATAAAACGAAGGTCACTAGTTCGAATTTTTCCTCCCTCTCTTGTGCAGACTTGTAAAAAAAAAAAAAAAAAGCCTAAGAACCACGCCTGACAAAACATCAGCATGTGAAAAAGGTGTGAAAAGTAGGTAAAGCAGAAAAATATTTTTCAAAGCTATAGACAAACATCGAGAATCAATAATTGTTTTTGAAAAATACTTATCACTTTTTTTTTTTTCCTATTCAATACTTATATCTGAGGTTGAAACGAACCGCCTTAATTATGCTTTGTTGTCTTCGTGTCCTTCAAATTAATCCTATAGAAGTAATATAAATCAATATAATTGCCCCATCATACATTGGAATCTTCGTTTTTAGTACAATGTTTTAAGTTCTATATATGGAGCCTTTTTCATCTAAATACGTGGACTCCAAGAAGCTCTTTGAGTTCACGGCAATTTCAAGAGAGGAGGATGTGAATGGATGTGGCCAATGGCCGTGAAACACTGAAAATGGATTACTACCAAACACATACGTCTGTATATTTTTTAGGCATTACTTGGTACATATAAAGTTATGAGTACGACTCTTGTAATGAGAATCTTGATGACTAATTAGTATAAATTATCTTAGGTTTCATTGATTTTGACGAGACTCAAACAAGTTATAGTTCAATCGGACTTGAGGAAGTTTAGACTTGAGGAAGTTCTACCCTTGTAAGCCAGTTTTCAAGCGTGAGTTCTACCCAGAATTTGTATCATTTAGTATGCAAATATTACGTTACAGGTTCGAGCCACGGAGGAAACAACCTATGAGTTAGATTAAAATAATGAGTCAGCATGAATAAAGCGGGCCGCCGTGGACATCAGCCACAAAGCGTGGTGGTATGTTACTATCATTGTGTCTCATATAGATTAAAAATTTAATCTTAACTATGTGTATATAAATTCTTGGACATCCTCTCTTTATAAGCCAATTTTCAAAAGTGAAGTCTACCTAAAGTTTATATTATAAAATACTGAAAATGAGCTATGACCAATCGCTAGCTCCCACATATAGGGTATAATTTTGCTTGTATTTAAATAGGCTAAGGATTCGAGAGTTTGATACTTTAGAAGATAGATATTGCGTTTTGGATTATCTAGTGATAAGAATATATATAAAAACTGACAAAAAGGAAAAGGAAAGGGAAGTCAAAAGAAAAAAAAATGGAAGGGGAAGGAAATACATGAAGCAAAGCTAAAATTTCTATATTATATAATCTTTGTTGTTACATGAAAGGTTTATCTTGTAGTTGTTCCTATTCCCAAGCTTAGCCGCGTATATTGAGATTTGTTGATTTCAACTCCATAGTTTGTGGCAGGTAGTGATCAGGGAGGAGGGCTCCAAGCTTGGGAGAAGGCTAAAGTGGAAGGATCCCATAAAAAAATAGATAGAAAACAAGAAAAGTCTGTCACCATTGGCATCAGTAGATGATATTCATGGCATGTGGTGTTTTATTATTAACTTTGCCTTCATCGAGTCAAAGTCAAAAGTACAAATGTTGGTTTTGATTTCAAGCATACCTTCTTATAGCAACAGCATATCTCAAGTGTTGCAAATGATGGCATCTAAATTAACCAAAAAAACAAAGGTTCTTGTTGTTAACAAGGATTGCATAGTGTCCTTATAAGGTCCACTGTTACGAATCAATTTGTTTCCAAGAAATCCGCCCAAGTACCCAAAAAAGGAGTAGCATTTTTTTTCACTGACAAAGTTTGATGATATCTGCAGAATTTTGGTAGCATTCTACAGAAGCAAATATCAAGCAGGCCATGGCATGCACTTCATTTTCTCTTCCAACATCTCCGCAGTTTGCTCCAACGACGGAGGACATCTTCAAAGAGCACGTCGGTCTGCGCCGCTCGCATTCTGTCAAGGACCTTCACAATGGACCCCGTTTCCGGAGGTCCTACTCTGACAACAACCTTGTTTATCCCATCAACCGTATCCAAGCCACTGCCACACAGCAAAAACTAAGGAACAGTCGTTCTTTGGGAATTTTCCCATTCCAATTCTCTAGCTCTATTCTCCCAAACTTGTTTGACCCAGAGGCAAGTAAGGAGATGAATATGGTGGAGAAGGATATGAATATAGAGGAGAGCTCGGTGGACGGTAGTAAAGAAGAGGAGAGAAAGAGATCGAATTGGATGGAGAGGCTGCTGGAAATAAGAAGTCATTGGATAAACAGGCAGCAGAAAGAGAGTGTGGGTGAAGACATTGGCTGTGAAGAGGGCAGCATTGGTGATTGTGATTATGGTGGAGATGAAGGTGGTTGTGCAGCCTGTTATGGTTCAGAAGAGGAAGGAGGAGTCGGATATGATCGCAAAACATTCTCAAGGCTTTTGGTTCGAGTTCCATGGTCTGATACCAAGCAATTTTCTCAATTGGCGTTCTTGTGCAACATGGCTTATGTGATACCAGCAATCAAGGTTTGTTTTCCATCTTTCAGACGGGTTTTCCTTGATTTTTTTTAGTGAAGTTCTTTATCTGATTTCTGGATAGATGGATCAAATATTGTTAGTACAACAAAGTAGCTTAATCCACTAATATGCAGGCCAAGGATTTGAGGAAGTATTACGGCCTGCAGTTGGTAACATCTTCACTGGAGAAGAAAGCAGAGGCAGCTGCGATTAAAGCCAAACTTGATGAGGACTCTGTTCGAGTACCCCAAGATGCCTCAGCAGCTGATGAATCCAGTTCAAAGAAGGATTTGGAATCTGAGAAGAAGCGTCCGATCCGCTCATCTCTTGCTTATGAGATTGCTGCCTCGGCTGCTTCGTACCTCCAATCACGGACCAAGGGCCTTTTGTTCCTTAGCTCTGAACCACAGCAAGAGGGTGATGGCGAGGTTTCGTGTGAAAACGGAGCTCAACCGCACAAGGAGGGAGAGGACTCACCCCGATTGTATAATCAAGAGGTGGCTGCTTACATGGCAGCTTCAACAATGACTGCAGTGGTTGCTGCTGGAGAGAGGGAAAAGCAGGAGGCAGCAAGGGCCCTTCAGTCACTCCATTCATCACCTTGTGAATGGTTTGTTTGTGATGATTTGAGTACGTGTACTCGCTGCTTCGTGATTCAGGTAATTATTTCCTACTTCATCCATTCATCAAACTCTATTCTATAGGCCACAGATTTTCCATGTATATGTAACAGAGAATTTTCATTTGAGTTGCAGGGATCAGACTCCTTATCGTCTTGGCAAGCAAACCTTTTCTTTGAACCGACGAAATTTGAGGTAACAATCTCTCCTCTGCTCTGTAAATGCATGTCTACCGACAGAACCATTGAATCCCTGTCCTGGTTGCAGGGTACAGATGTGCTTGTTCATAGAGGAATTTATGAAGCTGCAAAGGGAATATATGAGCAATTCATGCCAGAAATAATCGACCATTTGAACACATATGGAGATCGTGCAAAACTTCAATTTACTGGCCACTCTCTTGGGGGTAGTCTCTCTCTTTTAGTCAACTTGATGCTACTGACCAGGAAAGTTATCAAGCCCTCCACTCTCCGGCCGGTTGTCACTTTTGGCTCACCATTTGTGTTCTGTGGGGGCGAAGCCATACTTGATGAGTTGGGTTTGGATGAGAGCCACGTTCACTGTGTGATGATGCATAGAGATATCGTCCCTAGAGCCTTCTCCTGCAACTACCCTGACCATGTTGCCGTACTACTCAAGCGTTTAAATGGCGCCTTTAGCACACATTCTTGTTTAATAAAAAATGTAAGGTCTTTATGAAAGTACCCATTTGACGAATTTGAAGCTCAGAACTGTTGGTTTTCTCACTCACTTTTTCTTGTCTCCATGTTTTATGCAGAAACTATTGTACTCGCCTTTGGGCAAACTATTCATTCTGCAACCTGATGAGAAGTCATCTCCTCCGCATCCTTTGCTCCCCCCAGGGAGTGCTCTGTATGTATTGGACAAGGCTCACTCCGGCTACTCCGCAAATGCCCTGCGAACTTTCCTCAACAGTCCCCACCCACTAGAGACGCTAAGCGATCCTACCGCCTACGGTTCCAATGGTACGATCCTTAGAGACCATGACTCGAGCAACTATCTGAAGGCCATCAATGGGGTGCTACGGCAACGTACAAAGATGGTTGTTCGGAGAGTAAGAGAACGGCGGAATCTACTGTGGCCGCTCTTGACTTCACCATCTCCACACACATGGACCCTGACAGTAACTTGAACAACAACAGTTTAGTGACAAAGGAGATAATGACTGGAGTATGAAGAAACCCATTCACAGGGATTCTCCACCTATACATGTAAAGGATGCAGATTGACACGCTCAAATCAAGAGCGTTTCATGTTCTAATCGTGCATATCTGTTTCATGCACATATTGCTAAACATCTCACTCATCTCTGTACTTGGGTTACTCATCGTTGACTCACACTGTTAATAATATGTTATTTCTAATACATCCTTGCTCAAAGCTATAGCATGCCACTTACCCAAACAAGAAAAGAAGAGAAAAGAAAGCTATGGCAGGCAGCTTACCAGCATCCAAGATCCTTTTTTAATTTCTTGAAGGTAATAATCGATTCATTGAGAATTTGCCAAAGGCATCGCACATATACATACAAGAGACACAATTGAAATTCCTCTTTCAAAACTCACTAATAAAAAATAGAAAAAATTCCAACAACACTAAAAGAGAGCTAAGGAAAAAAAGTGCTACACAATAACGATCATGACGAGCCACTGAGACCATTATTTACCCTCCGCAGCCATCCTTTTGCGTATTTCTTGAGCTGTATTGAAAATGCCAAGAGTGGGCTGATTGCAAACAAAGCATTTCTTGTTCTTTGAATGATGCTGAAAATGAAATGAACCTGAGTTAGATTACACTGTAAAATGAAGGAGAGATTGGCAAAAAAATAACCAGACAGACATGTTTTAAATGACATACTCCATTATCCTCAAGCGCAGAACAAAAGCAAATAAAAAGACACATAAGTGATGTACATCTTTATAATGCAGTTTGCTAATAGCTCCTGCATCAGCTGTGCAATCAATTTTGCTACAAATTCCTAGTAAAATATTTATCGAATCAGTTAATTGGAGGTCCTGGGACCCTATTCCCACAAAGATTTGATAGACCCAACAAACATTTGTATCAAGTGCCTAAAGTTACAGACTCGACATTTTGTGGAGCATGGATGGCTTGAACTCGACAAGTAATCAGCCTAAAAATTGAAATCCCAAAGAAACTAACAAACCTAAAATTCCATTCTCCAATAAATTGGACTTAAAACTACTTGTTACAGAAAATACATGGCAGAACTCCTGATCTACAGATTTAGTGATTTTACATGCGTACATAAGCGAGCATGTGTGTGCTACTAGAACTGAGGGACAACATGGTGATAAACCTTTTTAGCAGGCCTATGATCTGTCATGTTTAATAAACTACAACTTGCTCTTCATTTTAAAATATAAAAGGGCTGCCTTTTTCCTGTTATATGACTCAATTTTTTGTTCCTTTCTTTTTTTAAAATGTTTGTGCCAAAGCCATCATATATCCACAAATAGTAAACTGATCATGCAACAGAATTAATAAGTTGATATAGAAGGGATTACCTTTAATGCGCAATGCTCACAGAAATAGTGCTTGCACTTGGTTACTACAGGATCAACAAAAGGCTGCCTACAAATGAAACATGCAAAGGGCAACGAATCATCATCATCATCTTCGTCGCCAGGGTCTACACCCCCATCATCCACATCATCTATTCCCAAAGCCAGATTTCTCTTTCTTGCTTTCTCTGCTTCATCCCACTCCTTCTCCATCTGCCATCCAGACTTGTAATCCCCCCGATCATGCATAAACTTACATGAATCTCCATACCCACAGTAACCAGTCTCTTTGTAATCCTTACATATATCTGGCTGATAATCAAATCTTGCCGAAACTCTAATGTGAGCAGAAGCCCTCAAAGGCCCATGTGCCCCACCAGCTTTCTCACTGGAAATTGTTTGCTCTCTTCGGAACCCCGCCTTGTAATCAGTATATCCATGGATCCCTTTATACAACTTGCCATCTCCAGAGCTCTTTCCTTTCCCTTTCAAAGCCGCCTCTGCCTGCTTAAGAGCTTTCTCACGGAATGCTCGATTATCTTTTGAGAACTCAGTCTCTGTTTCCAAAGTTGCTGTTGCTCTGCTATCATGTTCAACTTGAATTTCCTTAGAAGACTCGAACTGAAAAACAGTGTTTTCAGATTCTCTTTTTGCTTCAGCAGACGTATTGTTCTTAGAAGATCCAGTAGAAAAATACAGCTTATTGTCAGCCTTTAAGGTTTTCTTCTGACTATGTAAGAATGAGCCTTCAGTTTTTGAATCCTCCTCTTCGTCTTCATCAACTGTTCGTTTTCTGATGTTTTTATTTCTTGATGGCTTTCTGAAGAAATTGCAGACTAAGAATAGATATATCAATGGAATGATAAAAGCCAATAAACACAAAACAAAAGGGAACAACAGAATCCAAATGGTGAAAATGCAAACAAAGAAGGGGATATAAAAGAAAGAATTATACCTTGTTCAGGTTGTTGATTTTCACTCGAATCGGCCATTTAATAAGAGAAAAGGCTAAGGTAGGAATTCCTGAAAATAGTAACGTAGACAGTGTCAGTCCTAAACTTAGTAATCCTTCACAAATCAAAAGAATATAAAATACTGCAAATGAGATCTAACATAAAAGAACATAACCAACAAAGAAAGTGTCCATCACAAGAAGGTCCAGATTTTAAAAATTGAACAAGGATTTTTCAATACACACGGGAGCACACATCAGCAACACAGAAGAGCATGCATAATTCAAAATAATGTATCATAATAATGTCAATGAAATATTTTTTTTATTGAAAATTGAAAAAAAAGAATATTCTCATAATAATCCTGATGCAACTTGATTTTTTTTTATACTTTTATGCAACTGATTCAAGCTAAAACGGAAAGTTTCTGCAAATTAGGAACATAATGTCATAGCAGTAATAGTGTTAACTATTTACAATATGATTACAGGTCTGTCTATCATCAGCTAAACAGTAGTTAGTCATAGCAACAATTATATGTCAATTCAGCTATCAATCTACTCAAGTACATATTCCATTTATCAAGTCTGTCGTATGTGAATTCAGATATCAGAGACATTATTCCATTTATCAAATCCTCTATTGTGAATTCAGCTATCAATCTACTCAAGTAGATATTCTACGTTCCAGGCGGTCAAGTTGACAGGTTCAGAAACAATTATAGCCGAGATCTCCAATTTAGCAAATGTGCAATTAAGATAATGAAGATGGAATTATGAAAGCATGCAATATGCGAATTGGCTGGTCATCCATATAGTCGTCATCCAAAATAGTTTCCAGAAGCATTGGGGAAATTCAGGGCATACTGAGAGCTAACAGAAAGATATTGTTGAATTAATAATGACAGAAAACCTAATTCCACAACAAACCAGCTACAAATCTATCACATACCCAGAAATTGCATTCCCACAAAACCGCAATTTATCCACTCTCGGCCTCACCCATATCTATTTATCAATTCTCTCTGAAAAATATGGGGTTTATGGATACCCCATCTCGCCTACAAGAATCGAAACAAACGAGAGAGAGTGGATACCCCATCTCTCCAACAAGAAGGGGGGACAGGGGAAGGGATGGGTTACAACGGGAGAGGGAGAGAGAGAGAGAGAGAGGAGCTTACCCTCACCGGCTGAGAAAGAACGACGGATCACGCTTCCGCCGTGATAGAGAGAGGGAGGCTTCACAATGCTGTCCGCCGAGAGAGAGATAAGAGAAACGGGAGAGGAGGAAGAAATAAAAGGTCAAAAAATAAATAAAAGGAAAAAGTTTCGGGAAGAGAGAGGATCTAATTCGAGAGGGAGTGGGAAAGAGTGGGACAGACAAATATTAAAAAATTAGGAGTTTAACTTTGTTACGGATGAGCCTTAAATGGCAACTTTTATACCCTCCAATCACAAAGCGACACATAAGCAAAAACTAAAAAAATTCACAAAAATATCATTCACCCCTACCCACCATATTTGAACTCATTTTTGTTGCTGGATAGGGGTGTTAACTCGGTCCGGTTTCCCGATTTTTGGCCAAAATTGGAACTGGAATCGGGACCCCGGTTAACCAGGGTTCCGGTTCTCGGCCGGTTCCGGTTTTACCCGGTCCGATAATCGATTTTTGAAAAAAAATTAGTGTTTTGGGCTTATTTTAGGCCCAATACCTAAAATAAGCCCATTATTTTTTTCATAAGTTAGCTCATTTAAAAAAAAAAGCTATTAATCTTTTTGTCTAAATTAAAAAGGTTTTATTGTGATTGTTCCAAATAATTAAAAAATAAACTTAAAAAAGCCTAAAAATCATAAAAAAATCAATGTTTTTGCCTATATGAGCCTTAGAAATAAAAAATCAAATTTTTTTAAATACCCTAAAAATCATTTTAAATTAGATACATAAATAAAACATTAAAACAATAAAAAGTAAAAACAAGTATGTAAACAAACCAACATGCACAAGAAATAAATACCCCTTACTACAACAATTCAAAACCCAAAAAAATAAAAAATAAAACAAGTATTTAAATAATCTACCAATCAAAAGAAATACACTCACAATAAAAATAGTTTACAAACATATTACAAAGACAATATATATATATATATATATATAAAATAAGACCCGGTTCCGGTTTTCCCGGTTTTTACTGGGTGCCAAAAATCGGGACCGGAACCGGGGTCCCGGTTTTTTTTTTTTTTGGCAACCGGAACCAGAACCGGTCCTCGGTTTCCCGGTTTTCCAGTCCCGGTTCCGGTTTCCCGATTATTTTTGACACCCCTATTGCTGGATGAGGGGTCACATAGACCCGTGGGCAAGTTACGGCTAGACCCGTGGGTCATCTTCTCCAATGTTTCTTTGGTGTTGGAGTTATATTTTTTCGGCCTTTCAAGTGATAAAATCTTTAAATTGTTAACTTTTCACCTCTAAATTTTAGTTTTGAATCCAAAAACGAGTTTTGAGGCATTAGAAACAAGATTTTAAGGCATTAAAAATCGGGTTTTGAGGCATTAGAATTGGGTTTTGAAGCGGGTCACGACAGTTTTGAAGCTGGTTTTGAGGCTGGTCATCTTGGTTTTCAGGTGGGGCACGCCAAACCCACGCCGCGAGTCTCGTGGTTTTGGCGGCCAAGGTTATTTTTGGTATTGTTTTTCACTTTGATTTGCTTTTTTTTCTCACTTTGGTTATTTGCAATTTTCTTAAATTGATAAGGTGTCATATAGGGATTGGGTGCTGTAAAATGGGGAGTTTGCAGACAGACCGGATCATAGAGGCTCTCAAAAATTAAATTCATTTACAGTTTACACATGGGTCAAAAATGTATTTTGGATTTTTTTATTTTTTATTTTTTTTACTAATTTGCTTAACCGTTTTGCATAAAAGTGCAAAATAGCTACTCCATTACGAGTGCTCCTTACATTTCAAGAGTCAAAAAGCTAAAGTGTTATAAATTTTTAAGTCTATTTTTTACCCTCTTCCGTCTTGATTGGTTTAAAACTAATAAAATAATAATATTTAACTAAAGTAAAAAAATTATATATATAAAGTTTGATTTTTGACTAATTTTAAAAGTAGTTCTCCAAATTTAATAAAGTAAATTTTTTTCTTTTTTTTAAGTCAGGAGGGGCAATTTCCCCTTTCACCCTCTCCCTACCCTGCTAGTGAGCTCAAGATAAATAACCTTATAGAGATGTATGGCTGATGTTTGATCTCCATTGTGGACCTGATTAGGGTTATAGAGAGTAGAGTCTATTTGAATTTATGTCACAACATAATATTCTTTCAACCAATAACTAAAAAACACATTTTAAAAAGTATTATTAAACAAACTCAAAATACTTTTTAGAAAATAAAAAACGTTTGTTCTCCTTGAATACAAAACAAATATTAGTTTCGTACGGCTTTTTGTTGTAATTAACCAAGTTGTTGGGTTCAACAAATCATAAGTAATTTATGAATATGATTGTTTGAAATGCAAAACTCTATCCAAATTATGGTGGACTAACAAAAAAAAAGTATTATTACTATTAATGACTTAATTATTTGTCTTACTTCACGATTAATCAATTATTTATGCATGTTAATCATTAAAATGTTAATCAAGAATATACCCGGTCTCAATCAACCTTTAAATCAATCACTGTTAAAAAAAATAAATAAATAAAGGTTGATTGAGACGGTTATGTTAGTATTGTAAGATATTTGTAGAATACAAATGTAGTTATGACATTACTCTTATCTAAATGTTAGAAGTACTGCAATTTTTATTACAAGTCTTTTATAAACTGACATGATAGCCTACGTTACACTTACCAAGTCAGTTACTAGACAATTAAAATTGATTGTAGCAGACGTGATACTACTACGTTGACTGTCACATCAATTTATAAGTTAATGGAATGCTTGCCACGTCAGTCAATAAACAATTAAATTAGATTATAACTGACTTAACAGTACATACAAATTGTGTTTGTAGGAAAAAATGTAATTGTGTACTCCAAAGATTTTTCCAATGCAAAATGAAAATTGACAAAAGGATGAAATTAGGCATGGTGAACTCTACCGTTGGTTTATTTCCAAATGTGCAATGGTATTTCTTACAACTCTCGCAATAAAAATCTATATTCTCAAATAATTTCCTATAAGCAAAGTCCTGTGATGATTTTCTGTTTATTCAACGGGCAAGGTCCATTTCACCAGAGATCTAAAGCAAAAACCATGTGAGAGATTATCAGTCCGGCCCATTAGGTAAAACTGCAAAATCATTCTCATTTTTTTTTTTAAAAAAAATTATTTCTCTGCTACTCTCTCTCTCTTTCTTTCTGTCTCTCTCTCTATGAGATTCTAATCTATCGTCCTCTCCCTTGTCAATAAGTTTTCCATTTCAAAGCCCCTCTCCAAATGCGCAGAACTCCATTAACGTCAATAACCTCTCTCGCTCGCCTCCTCAATCCCTTTTCTCGTTCCCAAACGCCCTCAGACTATCCTCGCAAAACCTAGTTTTCAATCCACGTCCCCCATCATTCTTCCATTTCCCATAGCGCCACAGCATCCCTTCCCGCATTTGCAAATTGGCCTCTCTTCGTCGATCACCGCGCTCATCTTATAGCTTCCATTATTGATTCGCCGACACTCCACCATTATTGGGATTAATCAGCTTTTGTCTCTTGTGGGGTTTTGATAATCTCACCCCTATTCGATTTTTCAGTTTTCTTTTTCTTGCCCTTTAGGGTTTCCCTGTTGCTTTTTCTAGGGTTTCGTCGTTGTCGAACTTGTAGATTTAATTAAATTTTAGTTTATCGAGAAAACAGTCATACATACTTTTATTTTCTTTTTGGGATTATATTTTTGTATAAAGTGGTACTCCCTGAAATTGTTTAGGGTTCTATGTTGGTGATCTTTTCCTGAGACGTCCATAATTTTTGGTGGTATTTACGGTACTTACCATTTTTTAGAAAGCCTACCTGGGCCAATTTGCTGCGGTCTGAAAGTTTCCTTTATAAGCAAAACTGTTAGCAAATTGGATAAACTGTCGAATTCTTGGGTCTCGTTGTATCCACTTCTAAGGCTACATCTTTTGCGTTTGATATCTGGTTTTGTTTGTAACCTTTTTTTTTTGTTGGTTTGGGTGGAAGAAGATATAGTTGTTGTTAAGGGTTTTTGGGCGGGGGAGAAAGCCTAGGCTTGCATGGGCGAACATGAGGGGTGGGCTCAGCCACCAAGTGGACTATTTCCGAACGGCCTGTTGCCCGATGAAGCGGCCTCTGTGATGCGAGAGCTTGACTCAGAGCAATGGTCGAGGGCAGAGGAGAGGACTGCAGAGCTTATCGCCTGCATTCAGCCCAACCCGCTGTCCGAAGAGCGCCGAATTGCGGTTGCGGATTATGTGCAGCGGCTGATCATGAAGTGCTTTCCCTGCCAGGTGGGGCATGTACCCCTAATGTAACCATGTTCTCTGACTTAAGGAAGCTTTGAAAGCCTGCAGAAGAGAAACATACATGCTTACATATACTTGCGCAAATGCATAAGTAGTTTATGTCAGTCTTCAAAAATTATGCATTGTTGTTATTTACATGTAGTTGATATGATGGTCATGTAGTTCTGAAACGAATTATTATGTCTTTACTATGGATGAAGAATTTTTTGTGAATTGTAATGCTGGTTCGATTATTATAAGTAGAGAAGATGATGGCTTGCTATTGATCCAATGGGAGAAGTTGGATGGATGAGTATGGTTGTGATAGGTAAGTTGCATTCAAAAAGAGAAAATTAGAGTGAGCGTAGCCTTTGAAAAGTAATAAAAATGAGTAGTAACAGGTGATTGGCTGAAGGCTCTAAAGGCACAAGGGGACAGCCATGGATCTTTTGATCTGAGGTAGGAAGAGCTAAGAAGGGACTTGTTAATTATTTTGGGAGATTTCTATGGATTTGACCTTGGATTGAGTCCAATTGTGAGACTATTTTTCTGGGGAATTATAAATGGTGGTAGTAGGCTTGATTTCATTTTTTTTTCTTGACCTCTGTTCATGGTTATGCAATACATAGTTGTTTTGTTCACTTATTTTAGTAGAGTATAAGTGCACCATCTTCATGTTTTATATTGTTATCACACTCTTCCTTGTTATGAATCTTTGGATTATTATTTTTGTCTGCAGGTGTTCACTTTTGGGTCTGTGCCCCTCAAGACTTATTTGCCTGATGGAGACATTGACTTATCAGCCTTCAGTGAGAATCAAAATTTGAAGGAAACATGGGCTCACCAGGTTCGTGATATGCTAGAGAGAGAGGAGAAGAATGAGAATGCTGAATTCCGTGTAAAAGAAGTCCAGTACATTCAGGCAGAAGTATGCCCCTCTCAGTATTCTTATATGTCTTTACAATTCTTGGACCTTCTTGGACCAACAACGTTTTGGTATATAGGGGTCTACTTTAACTACTTTTTGGGTGCAATGGATGGTGTAACTTTCCATTTTAAATGTTGAATTAAATAAAAATAATAGTACCTCTTCCTTTCCACTTTAACTCCAAGGAGTTGGCTCAAGTGGTAAGGGCCTTGGTCTTGGTGGCATTTCTATCAAGTCTATGGTTCAAATCTCCTTGGGTGCAAACAATTCTTTGGGGCTACATTGCTGGAGAAGCCGGAGTATTACCCAATCCTTGTTGAGGGGGTGCTTTGCACGAGTCTGAGGTTTACCTGACAATAGTGAGTTCATGAAGTTGCCTGCCTTGAAGGGGTTCCTCTTCATAAAACAAAATGATTAAATCATGATTGTAGAGGAATGTTGATGAGACGTGAACTTTTCAATAAGGGCTACTAACATATAAGGTGTGCTGCGAGGAGTGTAAGAAAGCTGTAACATCTATATTTTTTGATAAGTAATAAGAAGTTTTATTAAAAAGAGAGAAAAGTGTGTGACGCCCCTAATTACACAGGGAGTATACAAAGGGGAGCCAAAGCTAACCTATAGAAAAACCCTAGCAAACCCACCCAAACACCCTCAAAACAACCCCCATAAAAAGCTGTAACATCTATAGATAATATAGAGTATAAAGTAAATCATTAATAGAAGCTTTTTGTGAAGATTTATATTCTATGCTTCTTGAAGTGGTGCTATATATGACGTTATCTTTGGAGTTTCTTGGTCTTCCAATAGGGGACTCCTATAAGGCCAAGTTTATTTGGAACGGTGTTATTGAAAAGATAGAACTTTGGTTGGCTAGTTGGAAAAGAATGTAGTCAAAATGTGGTAGGGTTACCCTTATTAAGAGTACACTTTCCAACTTGCCCACATACTTCATGTCCCTATTCCCTCTCCTTGTGGGTGTTGCAAACCATATTAAAAAGATCCAACAAGATTTCTTATGGGGTGGGCTAGGCGAAGAATTTAAATTTCACATGTTAAGTTGGTCCAAGGTTTGCTCTTCGATCATTGAGGGAGGTTTGGGGGTTCGAAACTTGTTATTGTTCAATTGTGCTGTCTTAGGTAAATGCCTATGAGTTATAGGCATGAAAGAAAGGTTTGGTGGAGAGTCGTGGTGGACTCCAAATTTGGCAGTGTGTGGGGCAGTTGGTGTTATAATGAGCCTCGTGGGGCAGGTAGTGTTATAACAAGCCTCATAGGGGTTATAGAAGAATATTAGGAGGGGTTGAGGGAAGTTTTTACGTTATACTAGATTTGTGGTGGGAGACGGCTCCAAGGTTAGTTTTTAGCATGATATATTGTGTGGAGACAAGACCCTAAAGGAAGACTTTCTGGTTTTATATGGCATCACTTGTGTGAATGATGCTTCTGTAGCGCCTCACTTGGTATTTTTGGTGGCTCCAATCAGTAGAATGTACGCTTTGCTAGAACGGCTCATGATTGTGAGGTAGATATCTTCACCTCGTTCTACAATTTGTTGTATTCAGTTAGAGTGAGACGGGAAGGTGAGGATAAGATTTGGTGGGCTTTTTCCAAAAGAGTGGATTGTTTGATGTCAAATCCTTTTACAATATCTTGGGTTGTAGTGAAGGCTCTCATTTTCCCTTGCAAGAGTATTTGGTGGGCTAAAGCTCTCTCGAGGGTGGCTTCCTTTGTTTGGTCGGCTGCCCTAGGAAATATTATTACTATGGACAGCCTTAGGAAGCAAAATGTTATTGTGATTGACAAGTGTTGTATGTGTAAAAAAATGGGGAGCCCGTGGACCATCCCCTTCTTCATTGTGAGGTTAATTGAGCCTAATGGAATGTGTTTTTTAACTGCTTCGGGTTATCTTGGGTTATACCTAGACGAGTTGTTGATTTGCTTACTTGTTGGTAGCACTCAAGAGTGTCACTATATGGAAGATGGTGCTGTATTTGGAGAGAAAAGAACGATAGGAGTTTTGAGGATCGTGAGTGCAACTACCCATGAGAAGTGTTGGCCATATCTATGTTATCACTGCAAAAAGACTAGTAAATTCAGAGTTTCTGTAAAACACTTATAAATTCACCCCTTAAGGAATGTGAGACTTTATATCAACGAGTGTCTTTATAAACCACCAACTTTATGTGGGCTACTCATCTTATCAATGTAAAACCAAGGTGTTACAACGTGATGATGTTGGAAGAGCTTATATCTTTTTTCTTCCATACTATTTATCTTCAAACAATGGCTTTTGTATCCACGTTTGTACTTAATTTTCATGATTTTATTGTTTTTCTTCTTCTTCTAGCTAGGTGTTTTTTCTTGTATATTTTTTGTGTATTTGGGGCACCTTACGCTTTTTATATACATCTTGATTACTTATCAAAAAAATCTATGACAAAATTTTGGGAAATTGTGAAACCCTAAAAAGTTGATTGCCCCATTGGGAAGATTGATTGCCCCATTGAGTGGGTGGATTATTAAGGTGCTTATGAGTATTAATTCCCACATTGGTTCATTACTAGGTGAGATTGAGCTTTATAAGTGATTTTAAAGAGCTCAAATTGTAACTTGTCTAGTCCTTTTGGAGTGATAGTATAAATGTGGTTAACTAACGCTTTTTCTGGGTTATAAATAATATCAAAACAATTTAGTAACACCATGTGGCGTTGATGCATTGCATATCGTGGGCCCTGGTGAGGACGTAAGAGATTTGAGTGAGGGAGATTGTGACATCCCCAAAAGTTAGCCCCACAATTGGAATATGGAATGTCTACATTGAGTCATTGAGTGGTGTTGATTATAAAGATGTTTATGAGTATTAGGTTCCACATTGGTTTCTTACTAGGCGAGATTGGACTTTGTTAGTAATTTTAGAAAACTGCAATTGTAACTTGACTAGTTCTTTTAGAGGAGTAACATCACCTTTGAGGGGATAAAAGGGGGATAAAATTTCTACATATAGCATTACTCCCTTTTGGAGTAATAACGTAGATGGGCTAGTGTTTTCTTTGGGTTGTTACAGAAATAGGAACAACAATTAATGAGTGTGTTGAAACCAATTGCTCTTTGGAACCTTTTTTTTTAATGTGCATTTTGCATCATTTGTTGGAAACTACATAATGAAAGGTTTCATTCTTTTCAGACCCATTATTGTTGAGCGTGTTGTAAAAGTTTGGACAACATGAGGATAAGGTGCTTTTACTAATACTGTCTTACCTAAGATGCCTATAACTACACAAATTAACTATGAGAAATCAGTTGATTGATGCCTTCTATTATAATTTTCCCATTCAACAACACTTTCCAAAAAAAGAAATTTCCCTATCAACAAGGAACCCTTAACCAAACCCCTTTAGTTGCCTTTACTTCTAGGATGCTTGTCATCCTTGCCATGTATGTCCCTAGGGAATACCTCTACACATTTTGGTTTAGGGTTTAGGATTTATGTTTTGTTTCTTATTGAGATACATACGAAGAGATCAACTCTAGGCTGTTAAGTTATTTTTCACTTTTCCGCCACTTCTAAGCTTTCTTACTTACAAGGTGGTATAATTTCCTGCAGTTGTCGTTGTAATTGTTACTGTTGTTTGTAGTAGTTGCTTTCTTTTTTTGTTAAAAAAATATTTTTTCATATAGCTTTAGATTATGTGCTTATAACCTATAAAATACAATACTTCAAATTTTGGCTATAAGGTTCTTCTCTGATGGTAATTTCTTATTTTTTCTTCATGTATTTTCAGGTGAAGATAATAAAGTGTCTTGTGGAAAATATCGTGGTAGACATATCATCCAACCAGCTTGGAGGGTTGTGCACTCTTTGTTTCCTTGAGCAGGTGAGTACTGCATTTTGGAAACCTTACACTAATTCTCTCCTTGGAAAAATAGAACCATGGTGATGTCCGTGTCTCTTCACTGAATTGTAGTTTTTGCTTCTTTAGGTTGATAATTTGATAAATCAGAACCATTTGTTCAAGCGTAGCATTATATTGATAAAGGCCTGGTGTTACTACGAGAGCCGGATCCTGGGTGCTCACCACGGGCTTATCTCAACTTATGCTTTGGAAACCTTGGTTCTGTACATATTTCACGTCTTCAATAATTCCTTTGCTGGACCACTTGAGGTGACTGCATTTAGTTTCAAAACTTATTTTTTTTGTAATTCTTTATCCGTCCTTCTGGAATTTTTTTTTTCTTTGCACGCGCAGGTCCTCTATCGTTTTCTGGAGTTCTTTAGTAAGTTTGATTGGGACAATTTTTGTGTTAGTCTATGGGGTCCTGTACCCACAAGTTCACTTCCAGATGTAACAGGTGTATATAATTTGCTTCAAGATTCTTGTGTTAATACTTTATTGAGCAAACCCATATTTTACCAATTAATTTTTCTTTATTGGGAATAATTGCAGCTGAATCTCCTCGAAAAAATGGTGTAGAGTTACTACTGACCAAAGGGTTTCGAGAATGTAGCAGAGCGTATGCTGTTTCCCCTGGCGGTCTAGAAGGGCAACCCTTTGTTTCCAAACATTTTAATGTAATTGATCCGTTGCGTATAAACAACAATCTTGGACGTAGTGTCAGTAAAGGTAGATAAATTCTAAACCTAGTACACTTCTAATTAACTGTTTTTAAGATGTTTTCTTGGGGTCTTTTGAGTATTTTCTTTTTGTTTGTTGACCGCATCTGTTCATGCCTCTGGTACATGTGTGGTTGCTGATTATTACCTGCTGCTGGATCCTTGAACATACATAATATATTTTGGTTCTTTATTTGTTTGGTATCAACTATGCACCAACCTCTGTACTAAATACCTACTTAGAACAAGTTTCTCATCATTCATTTTGTTCTGGTCAGCTTTGGCAAATTTTTGAATCAGCAGCAAAGAGGTTTATATGTTGCTGCTGGTGCATGTAGGTTGATTTTATTGGATATAAGTTTGTTTTATATCCACGTGATAATTTTCCCAATAACTTGGTAAGATGGAAGTTGTTCTATTGATTTTGTAACCTGGTCTTACTTGAAAAGTGAATCATTCTTACATGTACTATTACCTTATTATTTTCCATAGTTATTTCTATTACACAATTCTTCTCTCACCTTTTATTTTTTGGAATTTTCAAATTTTTATATGGAACTAAGGAATGCAAAAAAAAAAAAAAAAAGAAGGGAAAAAGGTTATTTTGCATAGTCCCAAGAAAGAGGTACTGATCTCGATTGGAGGGAGCCAGCACTCCATGGTTTCCTTCAAATTTTAAGCAGCTAAATTCTTAACAAATTTATTTTACTATTACCAAAATGTGAGTACTTATCAAAAAAAAGAAAAAAACAAAAAGGAATGCACATTTAAAAATGAGATTGAAATTTTTGGACGAATATTAGTTAGTTTTTTAGGTCCAACATAACAAGTCTGTGTTGAGTTGGTTGGTTTAGATGATTCATTGTCCTAGTTGGAATTCACAGATTTTGTTAGATGACTTGATTTCTAACTTATATTGTGATTGCCATAATATTTCTTGTTCTGTACCAATTTAACATATTGTAGCTATGTTTAAAAACCGAGAAACTGTGGCGTGGCTCAGTTTTAAGATGGGATCTAAACACTTCAATTTTTATTTTATTTTTGAAGTGTTTCATTGATTGTAACTTCCCTCTGTTCCATCATAGAGTATTCACAAATGATACACATTTACTCAAACAATCAATCTTCTTAAAATGCCCTTAGATGAGCCAAGAAATATGGGTTCAAATTTGAAATAAGGTGAGTTCAAACATAAGGGTAATATGAGAAACTAAATGAATATTTCTTCTATTTTTTGAAACTTTCATCTACTTGGACAGCTCAAAGAACTAAATGGTTCCTTTGCTAAAGTTTCACGCAGACCCCTGGACCAATTGATTGAAAATCTTCGGTGTTTCTGTGGCTCGAGAGGCCTGAAGTGGTTGGTTGGCTTAAAGGGTCATTTCTGGTAGTTGACACCTCTGCTTGCTCCGTAGTAGGTTTTCTTTGTAATCAAGAAAAAATATGGGCAGGATTGCAGTTTTTTAGTAAAAGCTTAGAGTGCAGCTTAAAGTTTTTTTAGTTAATTACTGAAGAAGATCACATGAACGGGTTTTATCTATGTTCTGTCAAGGCGTCGTATGATCCATGTCAATATTCTGAAATTCTTCTTTCTTTTGATAGTAATGTGGAAAATTTAACCTGTTAAGGAGAACTGCAAATATTAGTGGCGTATAGTTAATTACTGAATAAGATTCTGTCAAGTTGTAGTACAATCCATGTCAATATTCTGAAATTCTTCTTTCTTTTGATAGTAATGTGGAAATTTGAACCTGTTAAGGAGAACTGCAAATATTAGTGGCGTTGGAAATTATCAATCCCAAAAGTTTAGGCTGTTGGGAAGTGGGTCAATAATGAATGTCAAGCAGACATGCTAACATTGACATTCCCCACACATATAGGCCTGAAAATTGGCTTTTAGATTATGTTAGAAACCATCAGTCATTCAGTCCTAAAAGCTTAAACTATCAGGAAGTGGACTAATATCAAGCACACACCGACTTTAATGGGTTAAAATTATGATTAATTTCAGTGTCGGAGAAAAATACCTATGCCAACAGCTGTGATACTTCTGCATTGCATTTGGTGTAGAGTACAATTGGCTTAGGACTGATTTTGCTCATTACATAGGAGATGTGTGCGTTGTTCAAAATGCCATAATTTATGAATGATCATGCCATTGCGTCACAAATTTTAACACCCTATGTTCTCTCTTTGTTGCATGCATTCATGTCCCCTGTATTGCATGCATATGTGTGAATCAGTTTAATAAGTAGTCTGGACTATGGAGGCACATATGCGTGCAAGTTATTAAAGAGTGAGGGTCGTACTGTCTATGTCTGTTCTGCATATATAAAACTATGAATTTTCTTATGCGTCTGCTCTATATATTCTGTTCACTTCATGTTCAGAGATTGCCGGGACTCACACAGATGTCTTTTTATGGATTTAAAGCTGTGTAAACTTATTTTGTTAATTCTTTTTTATGCATTTCCTTTGTTTGGATGCAGGATTTTTTATACTCTCCTGTCTATATTGTGTTATTAATTAATTGTGCATATGGATAATAGTTAATACAATAATAACACAAGCACATAGTTACCTTTGTACTTAAGTTTTACCCCTTTCAGCTCTTTTTACAGACCAGATAATTTATGTCTTTTCCAGGTAACTTCTTTAGGATACGCAGTGCTTTTGCATTTGGGGCTAAAAGACTGGCTAGGTTACTTGATTGCCCAAAAGAAGACCTCTTTTTTGAAGTAAATCAGTTCTTTATGAACACTTGGGACCGACATGGCAGTGGCCATCGTCCTGATGCACCAAGGAATGACTTATGCCGTTTGAAATTGTCAAATCCAGACCAGTTACATGGGTCTGAGAGTCTCAGGAGCAATTCAAGTAGCCAAAGAAATGATTCTTCCTCTGGTCGTGAAACTCGAGTTGATGGAACACGTGGTTCACATAGTGTTTCCTCTCAGCATGGTAATCATTCCCTGGAAAGTGCATCTAGAACCAGTGATGTTTCTACAGCCTCTCATACTCCAAGCCAAAAGAGTTTTGGCAACTCAAACAACTCAAGGATATCTAATCAGATTAGACGAGAAATCAGTTCCAATCAAGGTGCACATGTGGACAAGGTTCAGAAAAGTTCTAAACCCAATAACTTGGTGAATGACCTCCAGGGCAGGTTTGTCTTTGCAAGGACACGTTCTAGCCCTGAGCTTACTGACACATATGGTGAAGTTTCTTCTCAAGGAAGACGTAGCAGAGCCCCAGAAAGTGCAAAAAGCCAGACCTCTTCTGCTAGGTTGGATAATAGCAGGAGGAAGAACCCAGAATCTGATATTTTGGCAAGCCATAGCACTAGAACCGATGATCCTTCATCTCTTAGGCATGTATCATCCCGTCAAAGTCTAGATGCTGCTGCTGCTGACTCAAACAGTGGTTCCAATAGCTACCATGAAGAGACAGGCTCAGGTGCCATGGGTGAAGAGTTTGCTTCTGTTCTGGGGACACAGGGAATGCATCAAGAAGAGCAAGATCTTGTGAACATGTTGGCATCTTCTACGGCTCATGGTTTTAACGGACAGGTTCATCTTCCATTGAATATGGCTTCAGGTCACTTACCACTTCCTATCCCATCTTCCATTTTAGCTTCAATGGGATATGCTCACAGAAATTTGGGTGGGATGGTTCCTGCAAATATTCCATTGATTGAGACTCCTTGGGGCACAAATATGCAATTTCCACAAGGTTTTCCTTCACCATTAGCTCACTATTTCCCTGGCATTGGATTAAGCTCAAATCCTGAAGATTCAACTGAACCTGGTAATGAAAATTTTGGTTCTGTGGAAATGAACCCGGGGGAATCTGATCATGATTTCTGGAATGAGCAGGACAGGGGCTCTGCTGGTGGGTTTGAGGTTGATAATGGAGGTTTTGAAACGCTTCGGTCAGATGACAAGCAACAGTCAGCTCCAGCTAGTTATAACTTTGTTCCTTCAGCCCGGATTAACTCCAGCAGCTCCACAAGAGTTCAACAGGAGATTACAAAGGAAAGCCGAGGGTCAATGAGGGAAGATGATGATACTTTCCAGTATCATGATAACATAGAAAATGAGGTTTACTATGATGACAGAACTTTAAGTTCAAGATCCTTGCCTACTGCGCCCCCTAATTCCCAGAGGAGTAGAACTTCTTCCGAGAGTTCTTGGGAAGGATCATCAGCAAAGGTCTCAAAGTCAAGGGAAAAACGGGGTAGGAAAACTGCTGCTTCTGCTGTGCCATCTACTGTTCATGTGAAAGGGAAGAGTGTGTCTGAACATTCCTCCACTCAGGCAGATGATGACAACAGAGACTGGAATCCACTGTCAACCTCGGGCACTGAAATGGTAGAAAGAAGCATGGGACCTCAATCCGCTGCTTCTTTAAATGTTCCAAGCCATCAAATACCTGGATTTGAGTCAGCACAGACAAGTGGATCAGATTCTCTGATACCCAATGGTCCAGTACTTTTAGGTCACGGTTCACGACAAAGAGCTCCAGATGATTCTGGGGTTCTTCCCTTTACTTTTTATCCCACCGGGCCACCAGTTCCTTTTGTTACAATGCTTCCAGTATACAATTTCCCAACACAGGCAGGAAATTCAGATGCATCAACGAGCCATTTTAGTGGGGAAGAGGGTCTGGATAACAGTGATTCTAGTCAGAATTTTGATTCATCTGAGGTACCTGATCAGCCTGACGTGTCAAGTACTTCTATTTCTGTTAGAAGGATTGCTCCTGTTGAGCTATCAGAGCACAAAGCTGACATTCTCAACAGTGATTTTGCTAGCCATTGGCAAAATTTGCAATATGGGCGGTTTTGCCAAAATTCACGGTATCCTGCACCTATGATTTATCCTTCACCTTTTGCGGTGCCTCCTGTCTATTTACAGGGCCGTGTTCCATGGGATGGTCCGGGAAGACCACTTTCAGCTAATATGAATCTTGTCACTCAGCTTATTAGTTATGGGCCTCGTATTTTTCCTGTTGCTTCTCCCCAGCCTGTTTCAAATAGACCTGCTGCTGTCTACCAACATTATGTTGATGAAATACCAAGACGTAGTGGGACTGGGACCTACCTGCCAAATCCTGTAAGACTAATTTCCAGACCCCTAACACATTGTTAAGCGGGTTCTTTGCTTTTTTATTTTGCAGTCCTTTGTATTGGATCTTTTGTGAACAAAAGATGCATAAAACGTAGAAGTGGAAGTCTGGAGTTTTTTCTTTCATTTGATAGTGTTTTGTGCATGTTATTTTTGAGCTGATGTTGAGAGAGAGAAGTCTTGTTGCTGCTTATTAGGTGAAAAAAAATTTCATAGAAACATACTGCCACCTAATCCATCTCTATTTTATAGTTCTTTCGCCTTTGGTGGATAGGTTATAAGAGCTGGCGTGTAGAGGAACTATTGAGAAGTGATTTTTGCATATTTTGGTTTTTATTTATTAGTTTAGAGTCCCATCTTTTTTGCTTGGTCAAGTTCTGAATTAGTGGTGCCATGAGGTGTGATGACTTATAAACCTATGTTTGAAAATTAATATTTCAATTTTTTCATTTAGCTGCAGCAGACAGGTTCATACTTTTATATTCTTAATGCCCATAATTTGTTAAATATGCAGTATTTAGTTCCAGCAGTCCCTGTGTGTGTGTGTGTGAAATGCTCGTTTCTGCTGACCGTAGATTGTGGTCACAGTTGGTTACCAATGGTTAATTTAATACAAGCAAGCCTAAAATCGCTGACAATTTTATTAATTGATACTGCAATTTGTGGAAGTTTAATTTTGTTATTTTATTTACTTCAGAAGGTTTCTGCTCTGGACCGGCATTCTACAAGTTCCAGACGGGGGAATTACAGCTATGATAGAAGTGACCACCATGGTGATAGAGAAGGGAACTGGAACACTAACTCAAGGTCGCGAGCTGCTGGGCGGCGCCAAGCCGAAAAGCCCAACTCAAGATCAGACCGGTTGGCGGCAAGTGAGAGCCGATCTGACAGGCCTTGGGGCTCACATAGACATGACTCAATTGCTTCACAGCATTCTCAGAATGGTCCAGTTCGCTCAAACCCTATGCAGAGTGGTCCTGCTAATGTGACATATGGAATGTATCCACTTCCAGCCATGAACCCCAGTGGGGTGTCATCAAACGGGCCTACTATGCCACCCTTCGTCATGCTGTATCCGTATGATAATAATACTGGCTATGGGCCACATGCTGAGCAGCTCGAGTTTGGATCTCTTGGACCAGTGGGCTTCCCAGGTGTGAATGAAGTATCACAACTAAATGAGGGAAGCCGATCGAGTGGGGCATTTGAGATTCATGGTGTCTCTGCTCAACAGTCTTCACCCGATCAGCCTTCTTCACCCCACATCCAGAGGTAGTTCGTGCTTTCTCCAAGATAGCTAATGATTTTTAAAGCATCACTAAAATGCATCAAGTCTCTAATGCTATTAATTAATGTCTTAATATAATTTTTGCAAATTGTTTATTTAATATTTTCATCAGTTGCTTCCTATTATATCACTGGGATTGTTTTATAATGCTGTCGACTTTATTATCTTAACAGGGACCTTTGATTATTTAACAGATCGGTGACCCAGTGGAACTATCAGTTGAAAGATGAGGATTTCCCGCCTCTGGCATTTCCAAACCAGGGAGGGAATGATAGTGGGACGGACTATGATGAGAAACCCTCCCATAACCGAGCCAGGGATGCAATGATTGAGGAAGAGTTTGATTGTCTGGTTAGATGATTTTTTCTTAATATATTCCTCATGGAAAGGTCACCCGTACATGCTGGCCCGGTGCTTGTATGTAGAATACAAAGTGATTACGTGCTCTGTTTCCATGGATGCCAGAGGGCTGCCGTTGTCGAGGGTGCAGGTCAGGGCCATCAGGGGTTTTTTTTTTTTTTTCCTAAATCATTTTAGGCTTAGATACATTGTAACCCCACTAAAGTAGGAACTCACGTAGGCTCAGAACTTAGGGATTTTACTTTGTTACAAATTTATTGTGTCAGGATTTTGTTTCACACAATGTAGGGTTTTTGATTAATATGCTCCTGTAGCAGCCCCTATATGAAATCTCATCCAAGATAGTGTATCTGTATCAGTAACGCTGTAATCGCGATTAGTTTGGATGACAAATTTTCAATGATCACTTCTCCACTTATAACAATCGTGCTTTCTTTGTATGCGTGTGTTTGGTGCTTAACACGGCAACAACTTTTCTTTTTTTTTTTTGTTTTCGCATGGCAAGACTTGGTAAGATAATGATCGTTTTGGAGATGCTGTGGCTTCAATAAATGGTTTCTCTTAAATTTGTGGAGCTGAGAAAGTTTACAATTTTTAGAGCATTACCAACAATGGTTTCCGTGGAATCTCAGGTTGAAGAATAACAAATACAAACAGGATCTTGTACTTTCATCGGTAAAGCAGAGGTTTTGGACTATAAATTTAGCATGAAAAACAATTCCGCCATTGTGTAACCTATTCTTCCAATCTGATCAGCATTTGGGGAGAGAGACAGTTATAGATACGAATTCAAATATGCCAAATTATAAATAGCAAAAGAAATGACATAGAATACATTCATAGGAAACTTGTTGTCCACAAGAATATTCCCTCAAAAACATCGACTCCTGATTGGATGGATAACTGCTCAGGAAAAACAAAAAAGAAAAAAAACCTCCTGAGCTCTTTATCTATTTGGACCGCAAACCAGGGATATTTCTTAGGCCCATCTTGCCGAGGACAAGTTTGGGGATAGCAGGAGGGTTGTCAAGCCCCATGCTTCGGCTGAATTCATTAGCAAGCTCCACAAGCTTGTGCTTGTCCCGGCCCACTTTCTTATTGGAATTGTAATAACCAAGCCAGGCCTGGTATGCTGCTTCTTTGTTCTTCATCTCCACTTGGGACAATGCTCGTTCAACCTGTTTAATTATTTGTTTGCCATTAAATTCGAAACTGTTTATGGGAAATTGTGTGTCCTCATTTTCACTCAGATTACTATTGTGTGCTTCAAGGAATTTGTAAGTAAAGAAACCCCAAGCAGCAGAGAATCAGAGGGGGGAGAGAACAAAACAAGCTAACCTTTTTCTTCGTGTCTGGATCGACTGAAGGTGGTGGAGCCTGCGTTATTGGCAAGTCCTTGGTAGTAGATAAAAAGAATTCCTCCCAAGGTGCTAGTAACAATATGCCTTGCCCTTCTTTACCTTTACGCCCCGTTCTACCAAGTCGATGAATGTACTGCTCTCTATCAGCTGGCAAGCCCACCTGTAAGAGCAGCCACCAGGACAGAGAAAAAAAAAAAAAAAAAATTAGTAAAATCAATGCCAGCTGAAGAGAAGTGTACTGAATATTTGAAAGGCTTGGAAATTAAACAACAGAGGAGTCGTTGCACGCAAATTACAGGAAGAATTCAGAGATGCTGAAGAGCATGGTAAGATGGGTCCATAAAAAATGACATAAAAGTAATACTTGCTTTCTATAACCCGTGCACAGCATGCTTAATTGAATTTAGTTCTGTTAAATCATCACTTGCCCTAAAAGCTTAAGCTAATAGAAAGATATTAATTTAATCATTTAATCAATACTTCAATACTCTCCTTTACATGTGAGATGATGCCTAATAAGGAGAATATTTAATTGAAATGGAGATAGATGACAAAGTCAAGGTTCGAACCTATGATCTTTGGCTCTGATATCATGTTAAATCATCACTTGTCCCAAAATGTTAAACTTACAGGAAAAAGTAAATTTAATCATTTGATCAATACTTTAATAGATTCAAATCCACATGAACAAAAAACTAATATTCTATTACCTGTATGACAAGGGTAACATCTGGATAATCTACTCCGCGTGCAGATACATCAGAAGTCACAAGGATAAGAGCCTTTGACTTCCTGAATTCATCAGATACCCTGGTTCTGTAACTTTGTGGCTTTCTAGAATGGATCTCTCTAACATTCAAGTTCAGCTCCCCCAGAAGGTCAGCAACCAGTCGTGTGACCATGGCAGTTGTGCAGAATACAAGAACCTGCACAAACAAATTGCTACATTACATTTTTCAGACAAAGACTGCAAAAATATTGACAAACAAAAACTGTTGATATCAGTGACAGTTCAAAATTCATTACAGTACTGACACCTAAACCCTGATGTCTACTTTGAATAAAAACTTGTGACAGCCTTCACAGATGTTCAATAATGTGTTTGTGAGCCCAATGAGAAACATCTTCACAACAACCTTCTAATAAAGATAGTCCATGGTGCAAGTTTGTAGATCACAATTACCTTATAGTCCACATCATCTGCAATATGCTCTTTTAGGAGAACATACAGTAGTGAGAAATGCTTGTCTAATGGAGCAACTAAATGCATTTGCCTGACCTGAAATGATCCAGCATTTGCAGAATCAAGCTATTGACAAATTTGTAAAAGTATTAAATAAAAAACAGAGTCACACAAAGGCCAACCTGTGAATGCGTCTCCTCACTGCCCTCTTGAACTGTATTGATAAATTCATGATCTCTTTTCAAAGCAATGTGACTGATTTGACGAACCTTCACACCAAAAAGTAAATTAGAATTTTTTATTATTCTATTTCCATAACATCACCAAAAAGTAATAGAAACCTCTTCTGGAACAGTGGCAGAAAACAAGAGCGTCTGTCGTTGTTTTGGAACAGCAGCAATTATCTTCTCAATTTCTTTTCGAAATCCCATGTCTAGTAAATGATCAGCTTCATCGAGTACAAGGACTTTCACGCCCATCATCCTAGTTGCAAAACCAGGGGTGTTCTCAATATGATCTCTGAGCCTTCCAGGTGTAGCAACAAGAATCTGTAAGTTTTGAAAGTATGAAATATATAATAACGTCCGAGTAAACATTTTGAAACTATGGTAATAAATTGTAAACTACGCTTTGCAACAGCATATACTAGCGCAAGCTTAGCGAGGACTCTGTCTAATTAGCTGGTAGCTTAGGATCCCTTCAGAAAAATAAGGCTGAGTAGAAGGTACCTAAAATACCAGTCTACGGCCTTATTTTACTGTACCCACCCCAAGACATACTACAATCCGAATGATTTGATGTTTGGCCTAGTGAATATCACAACAGAGCCCAACAAACGACATAGAGTCCTTAGGCAAACAATAAACACACTCACCTGGCAAGGGTTTGCTTGCATGCGTTTCTGTTCTAGCGCAAGTCTTGTACCTCCTATTACAACTTGAACACCGATTGAAGGATGATACTTCAACAGAGTGTTGCCTTCTGCAGCAGCTTGGCTCGCAAGCTCTCGAGTTGGGCATATTACAAGCACAAGAATTGGGGATCGCTTTTGATCTCGATCAATAGGAGGTGACTTTACTACAACTTCAATCGATGGAAGCTGAAATAAAGAACTTCAACAATAAATAGAGTGAAAAATCCCCAGAATCCATAGGTCTGGATGCAATAAAACAAAGAAAGCCTAGCTCAGAGAATTTCCCATTTTAAAGATTCTACAACAATTTCATGTGACCCAATCAAAGTGCAACCTCGTGGCTAGAATGTCTGCTTTTATTTTTCTTAGATCAAACATTTGCTCTTAAAATCAAGAGACAAACTTATTCCAAAAAGTAGAAATAACAACAATTTTGCAGCTTCCATATCAAATGTAATTCTCTCAATTTTCATGAGTAAAGAATGCTAAGAAAAAAAATAATTCTTAAGAAAGAAGACTTCAATGACATTGATCATGCAAGTACATGTAGAGGTCATCAAAATATCAAAAGGAGAAGAATATGCCCCTCTTATAGATGGGAGTTCTGTCTTGGTTAAAAGACCAACAAGCACGCATGCAGGCATGAAAATAAAGGGTCTTACCAGAAATGCTACAGTTTTGCCTGTGCCTGTTCTAGCCTTGGCCAGAACATCCTTACCTAGAAAACACAATTGATTAGAATTAGCACCATCATAAGGCAATGAAAGACAGTTGAATTAACAGAACCACAAATGGGGACATTCTAAGAAGATTCAAGAAGCATCAATGCTCATCTGGTAGTGCACAACATTCTGATGGTTCTAGACATGGCACTGTTGAAAACAAACCTTTCAGTATTACTGGCAGAGTTGCCTCCTGTACCACAGTCATTTTCTCAAATCCAGCGTCCTTGATTCCTTTTAATGACAATGGAGATACTGAAAATTGATCGAATCTGCAGAACATTCACAGAAGTCAAAATGTTTTTAATAATAAAAAATATGTTTCTTTTTTAATAAGTAAATAATAGTAGAAAGATGTTTTTTTTTTTTTTTTGATAAGAAACTTCAAACGAAAACAATAGTAGAAAGATGTTCGCATGGGAAAGGAGGTAAACTGGGGCATGGAGCTAAAATATTAGTGGCCAGCAAGAATAATACAGATACGACAAATACAAACAATCTCAACCAAATGGCAAAGTGAAAGCAAGTTCAGTTTAACAGAAATCCCATTTTTTTTTTGACATACCGAGTCTCACTTAAATACGAGTCAGACTGTCCAGGTGAACTCCTTGGTGGAGCCCTCGTGCTAGTGCTCGTGCTCGTGCTCGCTCCCTTATCCGATTCAAACAAAGAGCTCGCACTCTCCTTCAACAATTCACCATCATCATCGTCATCTTCAGCATCACTATCTTCCTCACTAAGCAAAGCCCCAATGCCACCCCTCAGCGCATCAACATCCTCATCAACATCATCATCACCATCCGTCCAACGCGGTTGCTTCCTCGAATCATTCATGCCTTTTCCTCCATTTCGTGCATGCCCTGAACCCATATCTCTCCCACCTCTCTTTCCCATCAAAGAGTTCGCATTCCCACCTCGAGACCCATTATTCCTTGTACGAGAAAAACCTTCTTCCTCATCGTCAAAACGCCTAACAACTGGGGAACCCGTATCTCTCCCACCTCTTCTTCCCATCGCGTTCACATTCCCACCTCGAGTCCCTAGATTCCTTGTACGAGAAAAACCTTCCTCCTCACCGTCAAATCGCCTAACAGCTGGTGAACCCGTATCTCTCCCACCTCTCTTTCCCATCCAAGAGTTCCCATTCGCATTCACATACCCACCTCGAGACCCATTGTTCCTCCTACGAGAAATACCTTCCTCCTCATCGTCAAACCGCCTAACCGTTGGTGAAATCTTCGAAAACGAGTCCTGGTTACGAGTTCTGCTCCGAGTCGACTCACGAAACTCGCCCGAGTCCCCCTCCCTCCTCCGCTTCATCGGGAATGAGTCCCTGCCCTTTTCTCCACCTCTCCCCCCCGTTCTACTCCGAACTCTATTCGCGTCCGAGGCTTCGTCGTCGCTGGTGAGTTTGCCGCGGAAGGAGTCGGTCCTCAACTCGCCGACCCAGTCACTGAGGTCCGCCTCATCCTCGACCAAGCTCTTGGGAGCCCGAGCCTCCCGTCCCTCGCGACCCGCCCTGAACCCGGCGCCCGACCCGGTCCTCAACGACCGGGTCGATAATCGTCGTACTAGACCAACTTGTTCATTGCGTAAACTACGAGACCCAGACGCCGAATACCTAAGCCTGAACGGGAAGACCCGAGAGATAACGGGTACGGCCCGAGAGGACTGGGCCAAGGGTCCGAGCTTCATGAGAGGGAAACGGGTGACCGGGAGAGAAGGGTTGAGGAGGCGGAGATGCGGGAGGAGCTTAATGGGCATAGTACAACCTGGATTTTCCGGTTGCGAATGCCGGAGGGGAATGTGGAAGAGTGAGGGCTAGGGTTTTAAAGGGGTTTCAGAAGTGATAAAGAAAGAGGGTTTAACGCTATAACGTAAAAGAGCGAACGATAGAGCAACGACAGCCTCACATCGTCGTTATACCCTTTTTTTTTTTTTTTTTTTTGTAATAAACAAAAATATTTATTTTGGTGGTATCATAAGTAAATTTATTCTTGGATTAAGTAGGATTTAATTATTTTGAGAGAAAGATGAATTACAATATTCTTGTGATATTTATCATTTGATTGGATTTAATATTATAACCAACGATTAAATTGATAAGGGTTATTGGTTTGAAATGGTAATTTACTCAGGTTTTTATTATTGGCTTTTGTTTGGATTAAGGATGATTTAAAGTTGTTAAGGTATATGATAATGGGCTAATAAGGTGGACTAGTGGATTTATATTTATGGGCTTTGGTTTAATAAATTAGAATTTTTAGTAATTAAGAATTAGTAAATAATTAAGAGAAAAATCACATTTAGTCCTTAGGTTTTTATCTGATTTGGATTTAATTATTAGATTTTCAATTAATAAGGTCTTTAGATTTTGGCATTTTGCTCAAGTTTAAAATAGGCCTTTCTATTACTTTACCATAAAAAATTAAAAGTTTGTCATCGTCAACACCCCAATGCAATGTCACACTAACAAAACCAAAGTTTTCTGTTACTGTGGGTTTGCCTTTTAAATTCTCGCGTTTTGTATTTATTTAAGTTCTACATGTTAAATCGATGATTTTTTTATTCTATGAATAACTTAATATTTGTTGACAAGACATTCCATTAGAGTGTTTATGACGTATCAAATGAGACATATAGTATATCATTAAGTTTGACAGTAACGAGACAAATGGACCTATTAGGCCTTAGGAATTGGTTTTTGTAGTAAAGGATATCAATTGAAATAAAAAATGAGCTAGTTTTGGGTCTTAAGGCGTTGTTTTAGGCCTAAATGGTTTAAGAATTTGTTTTTGGGCTGAATTGATTACAGAGATGTTTAAGGCTAAAGGAAATAAAGGAAAGTGGACTCTGGGCTTAAAGAACTATTTTTGGACCAAAATAAAATAAGAAAAACAAGTGTGGGCTTTAAAGGAGGAAATAATTAAATGGTTGGCCAAAAGGGCCCAAATGATTCAAGAAAAGCATGGTTGAGAATTTTGTGTAATTTTGAAATAAATTCATGCATGGACTATATTCATGGTGAATTTTTTTTTTCTTCACATTAAGTAACTAAAGTCTCGGTATTTTTTTATTTTTTTTTAATCAAAGCGGGAGAGGGGGAAAAAGGGTCTCGGTACTTATGTTTGTGTGGCTGAATATACTCTTATAGGCTACCTCTTGGAGACGGCTTGCATGATTTTGGTATTGAATGTGTGTACAGTATGTTCTTTAGCCGTAAACAGAGTTACACAAAAGCAATGATGCAATCGTCACGTACTTAAATGATTTTTGTGATGTGTTTTAAATTATTTTATTTTTATTTGTTTTAGTGATAAATGAGTGGAAAGGGGGTTCTCACAAAATTGTAAAGGAAAAATATTTTCATCAGAATGAAAAGATAGTATCTAGCATTATTCTACGAGTCATCCATGTATGTAACAAAAATAAATTTAAGACGGCATAAAAAAAGGAAAATACATTTAAGAAGAAGGAAATTAACTCGAATTTATAAAAAACTAACCATACATTATAATAATGTACCATATAGAATTTCTTTTCTTGTAACCTTTTCCTCTGTCTACTTGTAAGCAATCTCATTCTTAGAGCACTAGCAACAGTTTCTTTATAACTTATTTCCTTCCCTAAATATAAGAAAAATCTATTAAAAAAAAAACTCATATGCAATAGCTTCCTTAATTATTGCTTCCCTAATGGGTAGCACTTTACCTTCCCTATAACTTCTATATCCATTATACTAACGCAAATATTTATCTCTTTTAATGATATAAGGAAAGAAAGAAATGAAGCTATTGTATAGTGTATTTGGATAGGAAAGAAAAAAGTATTTTTGTTTTCTAAATTAAATTAAGAAAAAAAAAAAAAAAACTGCTGCTAGTGCTCTAAGAAGTCAGCATCTACTTAATTAATTAAACCTCCTAAGAAATTGGTGCTAATTTGCCGAATCAAAAAATTGGCAAATTAGGTCAAATATTATATATATATATATATATATATATATATATATAGCCTATAACTATTTTCTTATATGCTCCCTTTCCACTTTCCTAAACGTACTAGGAAAGACATGACATCGGTTGGGTCACGCAAGGAGTATGAGGCTTTCGTCTCCTTCGGAGCAGAAGAAACAACTACTGAAAATCCTCTTCCAATGCGCTTAATCATCTGCAAAGTGTTGTTAGAATATAAATTAAATAATTAAATATATTTATTTGTATTTACTTTAATTTTTAAAATAAGCCATTATATTTGAAGTGGAATATGAATCATTTTGATCAAATGTATACATACCTTAAAAGCATCCTCGTCAGTTTTATCATCTCCAATATATATAGGGAGGGCATCGCTAGAATTGTCAAAACCAAGATTGTCAAGTAAATACTGCAAAGCACGGCCTTTATCCCAGTCTATAGTAGGCCGGATTTCCATTACCTGTTTTCAAGAATTAATATTCATAAAAGATTAATTAATTATATATATGATTGCAAAATAAGATTCATTATTTAAAACTTTATTAATTTTTTTCTTTTCTTTTTCTATTCAATAATAAAACAAGGGTTACAGAGAGAAAACAAACAAAACGGAGCGGGCTTTCCAACGACAAAACTCAAACAAAACAGACAATAAAGATATTAATTAAAATGGAAACAAACAATAAGTAATGAAACCAAAAAAATTTCGGGCCGCACGAAGCTGTACACAAGGGCAAAATGACTTGATTAGAAGCCTCATGCGGTAAAAATAATCACCATAGTTAAGTGGTTGTTGTACGGGAAGTATTATCGCGAACCGAACTGAATCCGTCAACGAAAAACAAACACTGGTTACAGAAATCTCCACTTTATTGATTTAGTAGTCGAAGGAAAATCATTTTTTTAAAAAACAACAAAATATATATATAAACCTTTTTCCCCTCTGATATACGGAAGCCTTCGTAGGATTCCATTGTGGTTTCCACCATCTCCTTAAGGATGCTGACAACCTGCATTTGCATATATGTAATCTTATCACCTATATTTGAGCCTGTAGAATATTAGTTAAATTATTAAATTAATAATTTTTTTTTTATCGTGTTTTTTATTTTAGTATTAACACTATATATACTCTTTTACGGTTTTACCTCTTCATTCACATGCCGAAAGTGAACAGAGATGCAGAATTTATTGTCTTCAACCACGGCACCTTCTACATTTAAGGTTATTTCTTGCAAAACCTTCTTTAACTGCAAGAAAAAACAAAACATTGCTTTAATAATATCAGTCCCCCATTGTTATGTTTGACCAAAGAGGACAAAAATCTAGTAAAAAAAAAAACACATTATTTTTTACCTCCTGAATTTTAGGCAAGAATTCTTGTGCTGGGCGGAAGTTAACAACGTCATTACCCTGCAAGACAAAACCATGCCAAGATCATAGAAAACAAAAGCCCTATTTGGCTCTAATTAAAATTTGCTTTTGCTTCATTTAATTATAGGATCTCAACAAAACAACAACACATCTGTAACAAGGACAGGCCGGCCAGTATAAAAATTATATAGTGCAAACAATTAAGAATATATAACATGGAAAACTTTTCCACGTGTTTTGAAATTATTCTCCAAAGTTAAAAAATTCTAATTAGGGTATCGAACAATTTTTTGCAATGTCACCCCCTCTATTAGGATTTTGCAAAAATACCCATTCCTGAATCTTTGCAATTTTTATTTTATTTTTATAAATTAAAAAAAAAAAAAAAAAAAGAGAGTATTTTTAAAACTATGACATGATTTAACGGAAAAACCTAATGGAGGATATTGCAAAAAATTAAAAGTTCGATACACTAAATTGAGAGTTTTTAAACTTTAAAAAAGTAATAAAAGTTCAAGAGAGTTAAAAGTAAAATTTTCCGTATATAATAGGTACCTTCTCATCAATGGCCCTAGTGTGATGCTTGTGGTTTTCGTACTTGAGAGAACCTAATGGGGTTGATATATCCATCCCATGACTTCCAGCATAATAGAGATTGTTTAATTTTACAAATTCGAATACCTAGAAGATAGGACAATTAATTAATTAAGCATATAATTAATATATACCTTGGCAGAGAAAAAAGGATAATTAATATATTGCAGAGTTTTTATCTGATTAGTTGCATAATTTAGTTGTATAAGAGCCATTTACCTTATCTCGAGACCTTCCAGAGACGATTGCAGTTGGGAAATGTTTACCAACTTCACGTACCACTGAACGCATCTGTCACTCAATAGGTCACATGCAACTATACAGTTACATTGAGAAACATGCCCTAATACTTGCGATTAAGGAAACAAAAGCTTGCATATATATAATAAATCATGCTGAAAGCTTGCTACATTTTTATCATACTGTACATTAATTTGTAGTATATATATGTATCACATAAAATACTTACTGCATCAGTCATGAAAGCCTGGTTAGGGTCGTCTACAATCGGCGAGAGTGTTCCATCATAATCCAAAAATACGACCATCTTTTTCCCATGAGCCAGACTCGTAATTTGGTCAAAAGAGTCAAGGGCAGAAGGATGCTTTTCCTGTGATCACCCATGCACCAGATTATAATTAAGAGGAAAAAAAAAAGAAAAAAAAAAAAAAAAGAGAGGTGATGATAGAAATTATACCATGGCATGTCCTGGGTGGTAGGTGTTAAGACATGTTTTTATTAGACCACGACACTTAGTATGTCTTACAAGTTACATATATGCATGTGCCATATTTGAGTTTTATTTTTATTATTACTCTTATATATAGCGATTTTACTTAAATTTATTTCAAATTGTAGATGACAAATAAGGAATATTAATTACTCATGTTTATTAATATCCTACTTCCTAGTAGTGATTAATCAGGCTAGCTAGAAGAAACCTCTAAAAATGAGCTTTGAATGAGTGTTTCTCAACAAATTATTATATATATATGTTATTAGGTGACATGAATTTTATTTGAGAAATTAGTATTATAATTAGGTATAGTATATTTGAATTTCCAGCAGCATGCATGGGTCATGAAACAGTGTATGCTTACCAGCCATGCACTGTAGGAAGCAACAATTGCATCTCCATTGTTGTCAACTCTTGCTTTCGAGATGGATTCCATGTTCAGATCAGGCACCGAAGGTGGTTGTGGATAGCCCATTGAGGGATGATCACTTTCTGTATATATGTAATATGTACCTACAACATTAATTGAGTAATAAAAAACAATATTATATTACTTGCACCATATATAGTTCTTATTAACTTAAATCAGTAAAAAAAAAATCAAAAGAAAATAGAGAAAAAATGCAAAGCATTGATACTTGACCTCTACTGAGGTGCTTAGGCATAGAATGGCCGACTCTCTAAAGCAAAATGACAGCGACATTTAAACCAATATTTAATTACGTACTTGATTTAGTTGGCCCTTAATTAATAGTTAAGAAAAAGGTGCAAAAATTTCAGATGAGGCCCTCTGTTCCAGAACCAATGAAATTCCAACTTGGTCATGGTTCATGAAAGCAACTTTATCTAAAACCCTCCTCATCAACTTGAAATGCAGTTGGATATTAATATATGTATAGAAATTTCTTTCAAATTCGTCGAAGTCCTCAGTCTTGTAGGCTTGTAGCCACACAATCATGGTAAGCCTTCGAGAAAAAGGCCACAAGTTTCCTTTAGATCGGTTTGGATAAAATTTATTTTAACCTATTTTAATAAGTGTTTAAGTGTCATCTTACATGTTTAAGTTTCTCAAAAATCAATGTTTGAATTCTTACATTAGTAAAATGACAATACATGACTGTTAAGAATATTTAAAAAAAAAAAATGCGAAAAATGATGTATAACACTTATTAGAATAAGTTGGAAGAAATTTTCTCCAAACTAGTCTAAAGAAAAATTGGGAGAAAAAACAAAAACGTGTCACAAAGACCTTCTCTCCTTCAAACACTAGACTAGAACATTCTCAGCAAACTTCCTATAAGGGAGTTGTTCCCTATGTGTAGGAAATATGTCCAAAAAATAAAAATAAAAACGTCCTATAGCATACTCCCTAAATGAGCTTCAATCATGAAGATCGCTACTGTGGAACTCAAAGTAGTGCACTATTACAATCTTTATGATTATTAAAATAAAAAATTAAAAAAAACGTTCTCTCTTCTATACTCTCTCCTCTCATCTCTTATATATATAATATAATTAAAAAAATAAATATTTTAATCATATATAAAATGATTAAGAAAAATTATTGGAGTGTATTTTAACGTAAAAGAAAGTAAAAAGTAAATTGAATTTTTAAATATATAAAAAAAATAAAAATAAAAATAAAAAAGAAAACTGGGGTAAAGTCATAAAGAATTTTTAAATAAGTAAAGTCATAAAGATCACTTGATTCACTTCTATAATAATGATGTGAAGTGTGAACCTGCCCATTGATACACAAAACGCAAGAAAGGATATATTTGCTTGTTAGTGGGAGTGGTGACTTTTAATGGCTATTTTAAAGGAGTTTAAACACAATAAACTGAATTCTAAAACAATAATTAATTATTAATTTACTACTAATTAGGTCTTGACTTCTAAGACTAGGACTCTAACTCTAATAAAGAAAGCATAAGAAAATTATCTGATCCTTGCATGATGATCCTTCAAATATTAAAATTCTAAGAAAAACCAAATTACTTACCACTATTCAAAACAAGGGTATGACAGTCTTTTTCCTCAACTCCTCTAATAAAAATTTGAGGTGTTATTTAGTATATATACTAGTATACAACTATCATACAATTAGAATGATCTGTTTTTAAATCAAAAACAATTTATAGCATGTTTGGAATTGCGTTTGAAAAATATAACTTTTAAGTCAAAGAGAGCGTTTAGTCAAAAGCTTCATTTTTAAGTTTTTGTCAAAAGTGAGTTTTAGTCATTTTTAAGCTTTTTTTACCCTTAAAAGCGCTTTTAATATTTTTGTCAAACGAGTACTTTTTTCTTCAAACAAACTTTTTGAGTGTTAAAAGCAGTTTTAGGCCCATAAAACACAATCCTAAACAGACCCTTAAAATACTTGTAAAACAACTTCCTTTTGATTTTTTCTTAAATTAAAAATAAATTCAGGGAACAAAACTATTTTTGTCTCTTTATCCAAATACACTCAACATTAATAGCTTCCCTTATCTTTCTATATGCCATTAATATATATATATATTTTCTTTTTTCCAAAATATAAGTTCTTTACTTACCCTTACATTTTGTCAATGCAATCCCAAATAAAATGAGAGTGCATTAAGAAGCACAGTAGCATTCCTACTATTTAGAGAAGCTGACTTTTTGTGTTTTTTTATTTTATTTTATTATTATATATTTTTCTTAGATTTAAAGAAAGAAATAGGTTATAGAAAACTGCTACTAAAGTTCTAAATAATAAACAATTAATAATTGAGTCATTCCAATTATATAAGGGCAATACAGTAACTTACTAAATAGCATTTTTCTAAAAATTCAGAAGCTAGCGCAGGGGCTTGTAGGAGCAACATTATGGACGGATCGAACATGAGCCGCTTTTGACCGCGGCATTGACTACCACCAAACCCGCACTACGACATGTCGCCACGAGTACAAACTCCTGACGACTGGACGAGTGTTCCCTTCTAATATTAGGGTACTGAAACCAGCAACGTTAAATACCAGAACAAACTAACTACTTGGAACAGAGACGTAAATACGACAATCTCTCTTCTCTCTCAGCCGCTCATTCATCCTCCTCGGCCACAAAAATTTATGCATGTTTGCCGGAAACCAAAATAAAACATCTAAAACAGACCCAGAAATATTGACTGTTTAACGTCTTCTTCAACAAACCCACGTACCAAAATAAAGTATATATTGAACCAAGCAATTGCATATATATATATATATATATATATCGAAGGATCGATACTGAGTAGTTTTTGGTAAATATAATAAAAAATTATACATAAAGGTAAAAATATGCAGTCATGATCATAAACAATGAAGTGAAAAGAAAAAGAAGAGTGAAGAAAAAAGCGTACCTTCTTGGGTGAGGTTGATAGGAGAAAACTTGTTAGAATTGAAAGAAAACTGTGTGCGGGAGAGAGAGAGAGGAACCATAATGGAGGAAGGGGGGTAATTTATAGGCTCGATCAGGAGGATGGAGACATGGCAATAGCACGTTAGTCACGGGAGTCTCGCCTTTAAACTTTTTATTAATTTTTTTTTTAAAAAAAAAAAAAATGTGAGATCTTAAGTTATATATATATTAAGCCCCCAAAAACTTACCTAAGTTGTTTATGCATAAATATTTTGTTGTGACCGAGGTAATATATGATTCATAACTTTTACATATATATGCTAGTGGATCACCAAGTTATATATATATAAGGATAAAAGCATAAGGAATATATTAATCTTATCTTTAATTTAAGTAGGTACGAAATTAAATAATGGCTCATACTAGAAAAAGAATTATGTATTTGGTTGAGGCATGCATTTTCAAAAAAATATAAAAAATAAAAAAAGAATGAAAAAAACACGTCTTTTTTTTGTTTGTCATCTCAAAATTAATGTGGTTTTTAAAATCACATTTAATTGTAGTTTTAAAAGGTACATCAATTTTGTCCCAAAGGGGTAACTCAATCGGCAGTGGACCATGCTTCATGAAGCGGAGGTCACTAGTTTGAATCTCTCCTCCCTGTTCCCTTGTGTGGACATAAAAATAAAATAAACATCAATTTTAGAAGGATACAAAGAGGACATGAGTTTTCTTTCTAACATTACTCGTAGACCCTTCGATCCAAGCATTTTTCTAATAGGACTCCTGAAATTTCAATTATACACCTATGAAAAAATTATTAAAAACAAAAACAAAAAAAAAAAGCAAAAAAGACAAGAAATCAATTTGTGAACTTGGAAAATTTGGTTGATAAAAGTGATAAACTACACAAACCCCCACATCATAAAAACCTTGTAAACATTTTTTTGAACATTAAAGGGAAAAAAAAATAAAAATCATATGGGACTCGCTATCCAAAACTTATAACAAAATAGCACCAAGCTACCATGGCGGCCATGGCTAGTATATATACAATATCCTATCCGAATCCAATTTTCATAATTGGATTGATTATTGATTATGGCTCGGCCCTGAAAAGTAAATTATACAGAATAACCTATCAAACATGACATGACACACTTTTTTTATTTGTCCATTACTATTTTTAAGGGCTTTTTTCCATCTTCATAATTTGACAAGTCCTCAAGAGATAGCTCAATCGGCTGGGACCGCGCTTAATGAAGCGGATGTCACTAGTTCAAATTCCTCTCCCCTCTCTTGTGCAAACATGTCAAAAAAAAAAATAAAAATAATAATAATAATTTGACTCATTCCTTTCTTTTTAGTTTTTTCTTTTTGTATCCCCACTTTTTTCTTTTTCTTTTTTTCCTCTACAAGTAAAAGAATGCAAAAGCTTAAAAGATACATATTACAAGTAACTAAACCTCGGAGAAGATTCGGTATTCGATAAATTCTCTTCCTCTTGTAATTCTAATCTTCTTCTTAGTTCTTCCTTCCCCTTTTTTTTTTCTTCTTTGCAGTGCAATATACCACAATTACGTAGGGATTCCATCGTTTTTTTCTTTCTTTTTAAAGAATAAAATAAACAAAACAAAAAAAAAAAAGAGAGAGAAAAGAGGGAGTTTGTGAGTGGTGAGATTGGCAAGAAGAATAACGCAAAAGTAAATTGGGTCTCTATTGGCTAATCAACTATAGACGTTCATATCTATTCTCCCTCTTGTGCTGTTGTGCAGACACGTGAAAAAACAAAAGTAAAAATGTGAAGTCCGCTGTTGGTGAGCCCAGGCTTAACTAGGTTGTTTCGTCAATTCGTCCAGTGGAATTTAGGCCCACCTCCACTGTGGCCTTTTCTAGTTGCTACACAAGTTTCAGTCACAGTCCCACTTCAAGCAAAAAGGAGAAAGTACCGAGAAACATACAATCATAATCCCACTACGAAAGGAAGAATAAGATTTAAAAAAACAATAACAGAAAAAAAGAAGGTATAATAAACACTTAAAAAGAGAAAAAGGAATGAACATGTACATGTTGGTCGGTTTCAACAAAAGCATGCGTGTTGTACGTACATTTATTGACAGAGATCACTTGATTAATAAAATGGTTCAAGTAAAGTAATCAACTAATTAGGTTGATCGTTTGGTTGTTAGGAAGATCTCAATCATCCAACCAAAGCACACTAATGAAGATCTTGCAAATCCTGCTTATTATAATATTGTTGTTATGATATAGTGATGAACTTCACTTCATAAGACACATGTTGTCTAATGTCCAACACCAATATTCACTTAAAAAAAAAAAATGTTGCAACCTTTTGTAAAGAATAATGCAACATATTATATCCACATTAACGGGTATATGCCAGTATTCATCCGTCATTGTTTAAAATAATAATAATAATAATAAGAGCTGATAAGTACTGACATATGAAAATAAAAATATAGTGTCTAACATTTATTTTTTGTAAGTAACTTGAAATTAAACGAGCCTTAAGCTATAAGTTGAGTGTAGTTTAGAATTTATGTATAAGAAGAACAAATTAAAACTAAAATATTACATTAAAAACATAATTTAACATTTAATTATAAAAAAAAAAAAATGGTATACTGTGGTGGCCGGTCGAGACTGCCACAATAGGTGTCGTACACAACACAACCACATCCGGCCCACATGCCAAAAAAAAAAAGATTTGCGGCAAGAGACGCCACAATATATATATAACATTATTCTTTTGCGGCAGCCACTGAAAACCACCCGAACGCGTATAGAAAACTCAAAACAGATCTTTAGTGGCAGTTTAAACCGCTTCAATATTTACACTCTTTTTAGTGGTGGCAGCAAAATGGCTACGAAAATTTTACCTAGAATGGCGGTCAAGGTCAACAACTAATAACCGCTATTGTTTTAGAGCCTGTTTGGAATTGAGTTTGAGAAATAGAGTTTTTAAGTCAAAAAGAGTTTTTGGACAAAAGCTTTATTTTAAAGCTTTTGCCAAAAGTGCATTTTGACCATTTTTAGGTTTTTTGGATCATTAAAAGCGCTTTTAATTTTTTTTACCAAATCAGTACTTTTTTTTTTTTTTTTCAAACGGTCTTTTTGAGTGTTAAAAGTACTTTTAAACTCCTCAAACACAATTCCAAACAGGCCCTTAGTGAAAGTTTACATTGACCGGCATGACTGCCATTATAGTCCTTATTTAGTGGCCGTTTTTTCTACCGCCCCTACTTCTACAAAATTTCTTGAATATTAATATTATAAACCAATTTCATGTTGTACAAACGTGCATTTATTTGGGACAGGTCTATTAGGGGAAAAATAAAAATAAAGATAGTTTGGCAACACTTTTTAGCTATATATGTATATAAACAATTCAAAATATAAAACATTTAAAATTACTTTTACTTTTATGCACATCCTAATCAAAAGCAAAAATAAAATTTTGGTAAGTAGTAAGTCAATTGGCTGAAGATTACGTCTTATAAAGTAAAAGTCATTAATTCGAATCTCTCCTCCCCCTCTTGTGCGAACATATCAAAAAATAAATAAATAAATAAATAACGAAAAACACCTTCAAAAAGTGAATTATACAGAGAGTTTTGGGATCCATTATACTAGAAGTAATGTTATTTAGTAGATTGAAACTCGGCTCTTGAATCATGTTAAAGTATATAAAAAAAATATAAAGAGAAAAAGCAAGGAAAAAAAAAAAGATTAAAGTGATTTAGCCTATGGCTTACGCCTATATGTCAAAGCCTTCTCTTGGCTACATCTTTCCTTCACTTGATAGAAATTGTACAATAAAATGGCCTATTTATAGTTAAATTAGGCCAATAATACAATAAGTATAATCAATATGTAACCTATGTGAATTAGGAGAGTTACATAATCAATATGTAACTTATTATTATGTAACCTATGAGAATTAGAAGAGTAAATAATACATTAATTTAATTTAAAACAACTATTTTGCGTTGTCATCAGATGTCTCAATACACCCTCACAAACCCAACGGTAGATCATGTACGTTGAGGTTTGGTTTTGAACATCGAAGGGGCTGAAAAAATGGCTACTATGGCCTATATTAGAACATCGGCGATTGTTTGGCCAACATATAAAATACTGTTACAAATGTCACTTGTAATAGAATTGAGAATACATGAACATACAAGATCATTGCATCTTTATCATTGATGAAGATCATTAGGTGAAATTGGCTTCATCAAAATGTTATCAACAAAACCCAGTTTGTTTTTGGCACATAAAGCCATAGCGATAGCACAAATCCAAGTGCGATAATTATCTCCGAACATAAGAGTTGTGACAAGCACCATTATTGGACTATCCGAGTGATGAATATAATGAGAATCATTGCTCTCAAATGAAAGAAATTGCTTTAAATGATGTTTCAGCCATTGCAAAATGAGCAAATGAATAAAAATGGCTGAGGAAAAATTGAATTTAGAAAAATCGTTGCCTAAGGCTCTAATACCATGTTAAAGTATATAAAAAAATATAAAGAGAAAAAGCAAGAAAGAAATATACAGATTAAGGTGGTTCAACCTATGGCCTACGTCCACACGTCAAAGCCTTTCTCTTGGCTACATCTTTCCTTTACTTGATAGAAATTGTATAATAAAATTGCCTATTTATAGTTGAATGAGGACAAGAATACAATAAATATATAATCAATATATAACCTATGAGAATTACAAGAGTTACATAATCAATATGTAACATATAAGAATTATGAGAGTTATATATAACTTATGAGAATCATGAAAGTTATATAATAAATATGTAACATATGAGAATTATAAGAGTTACATAATAAATATGTAACATACGAGAATTATGAGAGTAAATAATACATTAATTTAATTTAAAACAACTATTTTACGTTGTCTTCATATGTCTCAATAAACACTTGTAAAAAAAAAAAAAAAAAAAAAGATTGATTTTCACTACTACGTCATCTCATACTATAAAAGTATTATGCAAATACTTTAAGAACACCATGAATTTTATTTATATAACTTATAGATTATATAATAAATGAATACATTGTATCGACCCATAATCATAATCATATAGTGCTCTCGACGGCCTCTTAAAGAAGAATAAATTCCACCAGCCTTTTTGCATCCTATATATATAACTTGCTTTCGATGAATATAGGCCATATGCTACCTTTTACAAGGATATTAGAGATACTAGCGTGCTCGATCTATATCTTGCATTTTCTGTCCTTTTCTTTTAAGGATTTGATGACAAATCCACCTGGCATTATGGCTGATTAATTAATTGATATATGAAAAATTTTCAAGAAATGATTATTTGGTCTCAACTTTTTGAGCAACTACAAGTCTACAACCATGCATTTGGGTTGTCGGATTGGATGAAGACTACTTAGTACTGACACTCTTAAACCTTAATTATCATTTTATCTCTTCCCTCAATTTCTGCTGTTAAATTTTGACCAGCAAAGCCTCATATGCACGGCACTGCACCTAATTTATTGAAAATGACTTGTTACTTTACTTTTTTACACACATTAATATATAGATAAAGTAGTTAACTTTATTCCTAGCCCAACCAAAATAAAATGAGATTAAAAGTAGAAGAAGATTCGAATATTATGACTATTTAGGTCTCTAATCTAGGAGCTTTTGGATTTGGACTCGGAAAATCCATTAACTTTTTTATTTCAAGATTTATATTATGGGAAACATTTTCTATATAATTTTTTGAAGGACCAAATCACCATATATATATATATATGAGTTTTTGAGAGAAGCTAGCTTTGGTTTAGGCTTAAAAAATTAATGTAAATTTTATTTTTGGACTAAGGAACTGATTTCTTTTTTCTTGCTTGGGTTTGGGCTTCTTTTTTCCTTTTTTTTTTTTTTTTTTTAAAAAAAAAAAAATTTTAAGATTTTTTTATCTGAGAAACATGAAACATCATTGTATCTTGGTTCTGCAACTCCCCTGTAGGCAAATTTGTCTTTCTCTTTCTTTCTTTCCTTTTTTTTTTTTTTGTTTTTTTTTTAAAAATTTTTTTGTGTAAGCCTGAAAACAGAAATTACACCACTAGTCTGAGATTTGGATCTAGAGCAGTACTACAATACTTAGTCGGGTATAATATGTTTTTTTTTATGGACCTCATTTAAAATAAATAAATGTTCAGATCATACCAGTAATACGATAAAAGATTAAAATAAATAATAATAATAATAATAATAAACCATTACACAATGGCTTTGAATGTTTGTTAAGAGTGGAACTACTTCTTTTGAGTGGTCGAGCCACCAAAAAATGATAATTCAGTCATTTCAATGGTGTTAGTAGCCACCATTAAACCTAGCAGTCACACCGCCCCTTCTCCCATCCCCCCAAACAAATGGTGCATTAAGGATGGTCACAACCAACCCTTAAACTCATGACGGTGACAGTAACTACCTTCGATTTTTTTGAGGGAAGTCGCAACCGCCTAGAGCTCCGAGGTGATGACCACCTTTGAAGCACCGTTTGAGATTGGCAGCCAGATATTCGGTTAAGGTTTCATTAAACTCAGCAAAACCCAGCCGAAACAAAAACGGCTGGCTAAAACATGAGCCGAGCTTCGTATGATCTATTGGACCACTAATGCAAACCCAGGGCCGCCTTCTTTACATTGTCTTAACAGCCCATTGCGATCCATGCAATATCATTTTGTCAAAAAAAAAACACAACCAGTGCTGTGGGCCGTGGCGCTGTCAGGGCGTTCATCGCGGAAACCAACGGTACAGATCTTTACATAAATATGAAGTTATTAGTGCGAGAACAATTTATTTAATTATTGGATAAGAGCGAGGAGGAGACTGTCAAATTGGTCCGGATCTGGAATTATATATGCAGCCAAAGCGCGTGCCGGGGCGCTTTCTTGTTTGGACACAAGCGTTAAGTGGCTCACAAAATTTACATAAAAAAGAAGAAGAAAAAATAATGTGTGAAGAAGAAAGCAGGTGATGAGAAACGAGTCATGACATGAAGTGGTCCTTCTTCAAGTATATTCCCTGATAAGTTAAAGAAAGCAAAGGCCATTTTATCGGACGAGGCGCTTAGGTTGTTGCATTCTAGATATTTTTAGATTTTTACAATTGATGGATTTTATTAATTATTATATATATATATATATATATCTGCTGTGAATATCTGGTACGGTGGCACTCCCTCCAAAGATCTTACCTACTTCACAGTTATTTTTGATTCGTGACGCCATTTATTTATATTCTGCCCTGCAATTTGGTCACGATGGCTATCAATACAAATCATGTGCATCAGTGAAGAAGCCCATTCAAATCAATACGGGGATTCTGTGGGGAGCTATATATATATATGTTGCTGGTGATTAGGATGTGCCTCGTCGAGGAGGGGTTTTTTTTTTTTTTTTTTTTTTTTTTAGTAAATACAAACAAAAGAGAAGGGTTATAAAGGGAGATCATTCTCACTATTAATTATAATGGGAGATAAGATGGAAGAGGAATTATGAATACTACCAAACACAAGGTTGGTAGCGGCCCATTTGGCGAGGTGGTGCGCACAAAAGTTTGTACTTCTAGAAACTTTTGTAATATTCTAAACTTAAAAATGCTGAAGTTTCAACTGAATGTCAACAATGATTAGAACAATGGTCTTTTACTAGTTGGGCGCGACTGAATGGGATGTGAGCATCTTCCAACGAGGTTTGAGGTAGCATTTGGCAAATAACATAAGATTTGGCTGACATGTTATTTATTTTTATTTTTTGATATGTTTGCATAAAAGAGAGATAGAGATTCGAATTAAAGACTTCCGCTTCATTAGGTGTAATCCTAGCCGATTGAGCTATCTCTTGGGGACCTTACATGCTGTTATTTTGATAACAACATGTATGTTGTAGTGTAAGCAACGGTTAAGATGGAATTTCAAAGTTGACTTATTTTTATAAGCTTTTAATAGGAGAGAGAAAATGAAAAAAGACTTTGAGAAATTCAATCTTAACTGTTGATTAAATTACAACATACATATTGTTATTTTAATAATATCATGTAAGCCGGATCCAACAACATGGCTTTTTCATGGCACTATTCACAATAAAAAAATTTAAAAAAATAATAATTACTGGTATATAAAAGTAAAAAAGTAGTATTAAAAAGTGAAAAAAATTTTGTTTAATAGTGAATTTTTTTTTAAAAAAAATTTGAATAATAATAAAAAGTAAATTATATAATATAAAAAGTTAATGATATGATATAAAAGTAAAAATGTTTTTAAGTTAATTTTTTTGGAAAATGAAATGAATATTGCTTGGAAATGGAGTTGTTGTGGGGTGTTGTTTAACAAACTACACCTTAGACTGCCTCAGCGCGGTAACTAAAGGCGGGGTAAGGTCTTTAGTTGGAGCTCCACGCATGTGGACTTATTGGAGTATGGAGTCTTGTGCATTGTGACATGGCAAAACTACTTTATGTGACATTGTTAATAATCTTGTGGGGACTTAATTGTAAGGGAAAATTGCAAAATTAGTTCATATAGTTTACATAATTTCCAATTAGTTTACTATGGTATCAAAATTAACTCCAAAGTCCACGAGATATGCCAAAAATATAATTTACTCCTTATAGTTCAGTTAACAAAATTTGACTGTAGGAAGTAAATTGTTTTTTTGACTTACTTCCATAGACTTATGAGTTTAGTTTGATATCGTATAGAGTTAATTGCAAACTAGATAAATTACATAGATTAATTTTACTTTTTTTTTTTCCTAATTATAAATTAGATCAAGTATAATTTAACATACCAAGTCAAATGGGAGGCTAAGTTATAATTTGGTCGTTTCAAATTTATATAATATTTGATACTACTTGAAAAAATTTAACCTCCTCATAAACGTTTAGTTTCTGTTCAATGTCATCCTTTTGCCCATGTTGATTAACCGGTTGCTTTTAGGTTCAACCTAAGTTAAATATTGTGAGTATCAAAATTACCATAGATTTATTGTGGGGAAAATTACACTTTACCCCCCAAAGTTGGTAGCATTTTTCAATTCGACCCCAAAAGTTTCAATTTTTGTAATCTACCCCTTAAAGTTCTAATTTTTTGCAGTTCGGCAATTCCGTCAGTCAAAGCCGTTTCAACTGACAGAACAGTGATCACGTGTGCTGCACGAGATTACTTTTGTAGCTTTCTTCCCCAAAATGCCCTCACTAGCCTTGTACACCTGCAAGAGAGCCTTGCTTCACCAAATCATTGAGTAGGATTTGTTCTGAATTTTTTGATGTAGGTTGGAGTAATCATTTTGTGTCGAAACGAAAGTATCATCTGATAATTCCAGTCAATGATGGGTGGAATAAGCCTCGATGATGGTGTTTTTGATCTTCAAACCCATCTATTGCATGGGTTGATTCACTGTAATGGGTTTGGTCATCTACTCTGTATTTAATGAAATTGAAGGAGGGTCTAGGTATCTCTGCATGCGACAGAGAAATCATGGATCTTTGGGATCAAATATACACAAATTTGCGGACCCGGTAATGAAAATCCCTAAATGATCGAAATTATCGAACGGAGAGAGAGAACAAGGATGAATCGAATGAAGAGAGAGAGAACAGGGATGTGGGCATTTTAGGGAAGAAAGCTACAAAAGTGATCACGTGCGGCGCACGTGATCATTGTTTCGTCAGTCAAAACGGCTTTGACTAACGGAATGGCCGAATTGCAAAAAATTGAAACTTTGAGGGTGGATTGAAAAAATTAAAACTTTGAGGGTTGAATTGAAAAATGCTGCAAACTTTGATGGGGTAAAGTGTAATTTTCCTTTTCTTGTGAGTCCCATAAGAAATTGTTAATTACTATTAATAGCGTAATGCTCTTATGTTATATATATTCTTCTAATGGAATTAAAGGATTCTATACCAAAATTCAATTTCATAACTTTAAGACCAAGTTTTGAACCAATTCCAATATAAGACCTGACCTTTGTTAATATTCTCATAAATGTTTTGGAAGAAAAGATTTCTTTACAAGCATACCCTCCCAAATTCTCTCTCCTCCCCATGGCACCCGGAGGTGGCCATTGGACCCTCTACTGCTCGTGAATGTCCAACCTTCATAGCCGGAGAACCTAATTCTATTTGTTGTAAGAGAAAGGGTTAAATAGGACAGACAACTGGGAGGATATAATTAGAAAGAAGAAAAGCTTCTTTAAAAATAGAACACAGAGGTATTGCCATATTGGGTTGAGATTTTAAGACTTATTATATTAAAGCGATTCATGGGTTCGTGTGGTACCTAAAATTATCTTTAAGAAGGGTTGGTGGGGCATGGCCCCCACCCAGCTCCTACTCCTACCTTTAATAATTTTTTTTTGTTTTTTTAGAGAACTTTTTATAGGACCGTCCTAATAACATATTTTTTACGGTCCCCCAATCAATAATCGGCACATAAGTAAAAATATAAAAAGTACACAAAAATAAGTTGGACCAAAATACACTAAATTTTAGGGTGATAAAATTCCTAAAAGGGTTAATCTTCTACCTCTAAATTTTAGTTTTGAATCAAAAAACGAGTTTTGAAACATTAGAAATGGGTTTCGAGACATTAAAAATGAGTTTTGAGGCGAGTCATGGCCGCCGAGGTTTGATGCATTCATCGCTGGCCAGACCCACTCTGGCGTGGGTCTTGCCGGCTATGGGTTTTTTTTCTCTGATTTGGTATGATTGTTCTCACTTTTATTTTTTTTACATTTTTCTTAAATTAATGATGTGTCACATAATAATTAGAGGCTGTAAAAGTGGTGTTATCAGGATGGACTTGATAGTAGGGGCTCTCTTAACTTTGTTAGAGAACAAATATTTTAGGTCTTTTTTTATTATTTTGGCCCAAGTTTTTTTTTTTTTAACTTTTTTTATTTTTATTATTTTATATAGGCATCCTTAAAATTAAATTTCTTGTTCCGCCTATTTTAGAGCTCTTAAATTCTGTCAATTTTTTTATTTTTTTTATTTTTTATGGAATCATTTCAAAATTATAATTCTCTAATTAAATTAAAAAATTACAATAAACTAAACAAAATAAAAAAGAGAGATGTTGGCCTACCTAAGAACATGTTTGAAAATTGCGTTAGAAAATAAAACTTTTAAACTTAAAATGAGATTTTAAGAAAAAAACTTTATTTTTAAGTTATTCTTAAAAGAGCGTTTGATTATTTTTAATTTTTTTTAAAAAAAAATAAAAAAAAAATAATTTTATAATTTTTTACCAAACAAATATGCTTGAAATGGCGACCACAATCAACTACTCTAGCTGCAACATCTTTGTTTTCATCAACAATTGTAGTAGTTGCAATTCAATAATTTTGTTACTCTTAAGGATTAATTTGATATGAGTCTAAGAACCAATTTAATAATATTTTATAAAATAAAATGAAGTAGAAGAAATGTTTAATGTAGTTTTTCAATAATTAATCAAGTATATGAATATCAAAAAGAAAATTATGGGCCATCCCATCGTAGTGGGACAAGTTGAGGAAGGCCTTTCAGAAGCGAGGAAGGGAACAAGCGCCGAAGATATCAATCTTAGCGGGAATTTTGAAAGTCGTTCCTTTTTCTTTTCCTTATATTTGACCCCACAGCCCAAATGCTATAAACGGCCATTCGCACGCCACGATCCGCCGCTACATTTCTGACACGTGTACTTCCTTCAGCCTAGCATGACTGGCCGCCACGTTGACAAAATTGTCAAGATATGTGTGTGTGACTCACTCTTCTCGTACATGGAAACAAAAATGTCATACGTGTCGTCGGTTGATTGGAACATTTCCATTAATCTTTTTTTTTCATTTCCATTAATCTAATTTGCTCTTTTTTGGTGCTTAATTATTTAAATCGTTTCATTTAATGCCTTAAATTTGGTGACATGTCAGGTCATGTCAGTGCATGCTTGGCTCGTGACGGCTCACGAGCCAGCTTACAAATTCTAAAGCCTCCATTAAAGCATGGGGAGAATTTCAAACTTTATCAGTTTATCAGCTATGAATTATGAATTTATTTTATTTTATCCAATTTTTTGTTGTGTAAGATATTACATTTTATGATTATAAAGGTCATATTTATTGGAATTTTGAAATTAGGAGACTATTGAGTTATTTGATTAACATGTATCAATTATCGTCAATTAAAAAAAAAAACAATATAAGTAATTATTTAAAATTTCTAAGCATTCAAGATGTGAATATATCATATACACACTAAAAGAAAAACTGTAATACTCGGAGGATGCTGCTTTACAACCTTGGTTTGGGTTGTTTCTAAACTGAATTAAAAGAATTATATATAATTCAATTTATTAAATTGATTGAAATACTCATATTATTTTAAATGAATATTAATTTAATATACCGAATTGAATATTAATTAATTTAATATGCTACTCATGTAAAGCTCGGCAAAACTCGTGTATTTCAAAATACACGTGAGAATCACATTATACATTATACAAGTGAGTTAATTCAATTTAACTCCTTTTCATTTGTTATCTCTTAACACATGGTCTTTGAATGCTCAAGCTCTCCTTCAAATTGTCCACCGCAACCTTTACTTTTCCCTAATTTTAATTTTTCAGCATTTTCTTATACTTTCCTTCACAATTAACCCTAATTTAGACAAGCCTGCCTCTCTCTCTCTCTTGCTTGCTGCTGCTATCTCACATTGTACGATTTTTAGTAACTTGATCTCACCTCGTCTCTATCTCTTATGTAAGCAAACTTTTGAATAAATTTGGTTCTAGCTCGAGCTTGAGTCTGAGCCGAGCCCAATTATGCTTGCCACAGTGTATTTGGAGAGCTCGAGTCAGAGTTTGTGTCTAACGAGCTGAGTTCGGACACAGGTTTTGAAGTTTTGCTTGTTTAGAAGACTCCTTAAACGAGCCGGTTCTGAAATGTTCAAATTCGATTTGGCTCGGCTCGATTACAATCCTAAGTAAAAGTAATGTTATATTTACTCACTTTTTTACACAAAAAAATAACTTTTAAAACTACCATTGAATATAAGATGGGTCCTTATTGGAGTATAAGTCTCCTATAGGCGCAAGAAAATGAGTGTACACTCAAAATAATATCTAGAAGATCCGATTTTAGTGAAGGATGCAGATGGGATAAACATTTTTGGAAGGTGGACCACAGGGTGAGTGGGCCTGAAACCAAAGAAAAGTAATATGATAATAACAATTATTCAGTATGCTGTGCAGGTCAGAAGTTGGATTTGCATTATACGACTCTTGTCATTTTCTTACACTCCCTGATAAAGAAATGTGAGCAAATGCACCTCATAATTTGCCTGATTCAGAGCAACCCTTTTCTACAACTGAGGTTGTCATAATGACCTATATCTCTGCCTGCAGGTATTTTCCTATTGGGTAGTTGCAACTTGCAACCAAAGTCCATTCAGGATGGGAAATTTTCCGTAATCACAAAGAAAAATAAGCATATTGATTTTATTTTTGTCCATCTAACCATTGATATATATATATATTAGTGTCTAACAATTGATTTTGATTCATCTCAAGCTGCTACCTAATTATAATATCTCACATAAACTTTGGATTGCCACAATGTTCCCAATAATAATAAAAAAAAAATCTAACAACTAAAAACTGAAGAAAAAACCCTTGGATTGCTCGATTAGCCCAAGCGCGCAAGTCAGAGGGGGGTGGTTTGACAACCACCGCAAATGGCCACATTTTTTTTTTAGGGGTGGCCAAACCACCCCATGGCCATCTGAGAAGTGGTTCGGCCACTCTCAAGTTGACCAGAAACGAGACACCCTATGTTTTTTTTATTTTTTATTTTTTATTTTTAAATTATAGGAACTTCTTTTCCCAACCGTAAATTTGAATACATTTCATTGATGCTAGCTATTGAATTATTTTCTTGTCATATTTGAATTTTGGATATTTTGTAATAGGGAAAATTTATGTTTAAACTAAAGAAGTAGCAAAGGGTGTCCCACCTTGTTGATGGTGTGCCGATCACAAAAGCCTTCGAATCTAGGGTAAAACTTGCTCCTCAAAACAATTGGGGCATAAGGTTAATTTGTATAGTCTAGTATGCATATGCTATAAATTTATTTTACAATGAATTTCACATTATTTAACAAAGGTAGCTATGTTATAATAAGTGTATTATTATTTCATTTTTCATGAATGTAAAACTAGCATTGAGAGTCACAAAGTTCTTCATTTTGTAAAATTAATTTAGCTTTAACTAAAAAGCTCAAAGTTCACAATGTCAAGTCACAAAGCATTTCATGACAATACAAAAGATGCACATTTTATATTAAAATGAGCATACTAAAAAAAAATCATTATTTAGGGTTTTACTTGAGTTTACTCACCTTTCGTGAAGCTCAAGGTACTTGTTTCCCTCGCTTGCAATGTATTTTATGATTGATTGGATTTCTAAGGTGTAAAAACCTTGTCTACCAAGCACCAAGTAAACTCTAGTTTTGTCTGTATTATGTCTAAGCATTGTTCAAGCGGTAGAAATCGTTACATTGGTTCAGACTTCTATTATCTTTTTTTTGACACGTTCACACAAGAGGAAGATGAGAGATTCAAATTAGTAACTTCTGCTTCATAAGGTGTGGTCCCCAGCTGATTAAGTTACCTCTTGGGGCAAACCTCTAATTTGTGTTAGAATAGTCTTGACCATTGCCTGAATGACATAATTTTAACAGTTTGCACAATGTCAAAACGGTAAAATATTCACCGTCTCCTACGGTCAAAAATTTTCATTCCTACTTTCAAAAATCTACATTTTTACTTCCTATAGGGCCTCCAAAGGCTCTAAAACCTTAAAAACCACTATTTATTAGTTTAACACTGTTAAATGCCTAAAAATAGACATTTTTACAATCTAACAAAAAAGTTCATAACCTTTTTTTTTTCCCACCTTTGATTTTTCACCAAAAACACCTCAAGGCAACCTAGATCTATCCATCTTCTATTCTTCTGTCTCATTTGACTCCATTAGAATATCATCCACCGAAAGCTACGGCTTTTCTTTGAAAAAGCCTTCACATTTTCTCGTACACACCCCCTTTTACCAACACACACACACACATATATATATATATATATATATATATATATATGTATATTGAAGGAAAAGCACACAAAGAGATTAATTAAAAAGTATAATTTTGAAATTTATGGAGTAATTTAGAATGGCACATTTATAGATTTATTTTTATGTTTGTATTAAAAAAATTAATTTCGGATTTACATAATTATTCCAAATTAATAAGACGATCGGGACCATCCCATCACGCAAGTCTCGTGATGACTTATTAAGACAGAAACTAGAAGTCCTATGGTTCAGATGCGCTCTGTCGAAGCCGAAACAGCGATGAAGCCGATTTAGCCGTGTCGGAATTTTGTTTACTTCAAAATTTCCCAGAAAAGAAAAAAAAAATATAGAAACTAGAAAGTATAAAAGCAAAGGAAAAGACAGTCTCAGTTTGGTGAGATTTTTTTTTTTTTTTTTATTTCATTTCCCTCTGTTTCTGTTTCAGAGTCTCTCTCTCTCTCTCAAGCTTCCTGTAATATCACAGCAAGGCTCGCAACAATTTCAATTGACTCAGAAAAAATTCCACTCGTTCTTCTTTCTAGCCTTTGTTGTGGTGTAAATATCATTCCCTTCTTCAAATATCACTGTAAACTTTTCTGCATTTCAGCGTCAATGGAGGATTTTGGTAAACAGTCCTTGAACTCTCTGTTACAGTCCATCCTTTGAGTTTCCAAATTCCTGTTTCTCTTGAAATTTATGTTAAGCTGGAGCTTCGTCCGTATTTGATATTCGTTGAATATTCAGCTGGGTCGCTAAATTCGTCGAAATAAAGTGTTCTCTTCGCTGTTGTTGGAGATTTAAGAAGTGGGTCGGAGGTAATATTTGTCAGATCTTCATATCTTTTTTCCTTTCTTATACTTGTGCTTTTTTGTTTCTGTTTAGTAAGTTTGAGTTGTAAATTTGAGGTACTTAGAACTCTTAATTAATTAATTAATTGATTTATTTTGTGTTTTTCATGGTTATCTAAGTGTGTGATGTGTAAATAGCAATATTTTCATGGATGTGATTGAGATCTGGTTGGTTTCATTTTGTGATTTTCTTTTCTTTTGTTTGTCTTGGTCTTGGTTGGGATGTACATAGTTGCTGTTTTTGATATTGTATTATTTGAACGATGGCCTTGCGGCTGAAGTTCGATCCACCGTTGGCGCTGGATTTGTGGAGATTTATGTATAAGAGGATTATGAGTACTTCTATCATTTGTCAAAAAAAAAAAAAAAAAGAATCGAATTATTAAAACTAAAAACATAACTGTGTAGTGTCTGAGGAGTTACATGACATAGAACATGTTTCATTGTACCAGAGATGGATAGGAAAGACATTTTCAAGGTAGAATTATGGAAAAAAAAAATTCTGTTGCATTACGCAGTCCAAATTTTCCAGAAGGAACTAATTTAGGATTTTCTTTGCTAACAATTTGCAGAGCATTAATGCTTATTAGGTTCGTTGAGGGTGGAAATCAACTGCCAAATATGTGCTTTATTGTGTGTAGAATATTGGAGAATTGTGATGAAAGTTGTTCCAACCTTTATCCACCTGAAAAATGGCTGTTTCTAATTGATGTGGTCAGATTGTTGTATTTTTAGTATTTGAATTGTTTGAGTTTATTTTTGAATTGTAAATTTTCTATATGAACCAGTTTATGCGTATGTATGTTTGTCACTACCAGACCAATGTTATACATCTTTCCCTCTGATCAGATGGTAGATAAAAGACATCATAATTTTCATGTTTTCCATACAAAGAATCCATTATGAGAAAAAAATCCAAATGAGGATTCGGCAACAGCCAAGGGCATTCCTTTTTTTTTTTTTTTTTTGGTGTTTGTATCTACGGATATATGACTTTCATTGTTGGAGAACTATACAATCTAAATGCACCATATTCTGGGTCAATGTAATTTTGTTAGTAGAAGAGAACTTGTTTTATGTAGGTAAACTCATGATGATTTGTGTTTTCATTTTGAGGGGTTTGTAGTGTGCTCATGCAAGTGGTTCAGCTTATGATTGTCAGTTGAAACCTGCCTCAATTTGTCAGAGATTTAGATATACATGCCCACACCTTGTCCTCAGTGATTCAGACAGCCTTAGCTGCAGTCGGGAATACCTGAGCTATTTGAAGAGATGTTGTCAGCCTGCATTCAGCTAGAATGAAGACTATGCAGGTTATGCTCATATAACACCTTAAAGCTTCCCTCTCTGGATTTTAGCATGCAAATCTCATTCTTATTTTTACTACTATTTTTTTCTTTTCAATGGAGTTTTTAGTTGTCAATTTTGTATGCGATCATAGGGCCATCCCCAGATTCCCCCCCTTCTCTTGTGCTCAAATCAATACTTGCACTGCTTCTCAAATCTCATATTCACTAGGTCTATCACTTTGTAGTTCATATTATGTTGCCAAATAATGTCACAATCATTTAGTGTCAAATGAGTGATGTGCGAAATTTGTAACTACAGTCAGACCTCCATGATACTTTGTTATGATGAACTATGGTGATTGAATTGGTACCACCAGTACTTCCACATTGTTGTCCCCCAGTCACCACCAGAACTCTGAAACACCATTGTAGCTTCAGCAAATTATGTCCATGTGGAGGACATGCATGCTTGGTGCTCCTTTTGCTAGTAGATGTAGTTTATTTAAATTTATATGGTATGATAACTTGATGAGTTGGATGTTAAGCATGCTGTTTTTATTAGATTTACAAATTTCTATTAATCCATGTACTTTTTACACATCCATATTATGGTAAATAAGAAATTATGGCAAACAGTTTACTGACTTGTTATCAGAAACGAAAATCAATCAACTTGGCCTTGCAAAAATCAAAGAGAGCTGCCTTTTGCTTTTCAACCTTAATAGTGGTGCATTTCTGTGCCTGATTTTCTATTAGTACTGGCATTCAAGATATCTTGTCACTAAAATGAAAGAACTTCTATGGATTCACAGAGCAAACAAGAAATACAATCCTCAACCCAGGTTTCACATGAGTCTCAAGATGACCAACCAAACAATCACACAACTGAGGCTCCTGTAACAGATTCAGCTTCAGTATCTACTTCAAGCAATGATGGCAAAAAAGTTTCACGCCAAGATATTGAACTTGTAAGACAACCCATTCCTAATATATATATATATAGTTTTTTATTTTTCATTTTTTTTATTCCGATTTTCTTGATATGGGTCACAACTGATCTCTTTCTCATCTTTGTGTTGATAAATTCTACAAAATGGCTGTTGTAGGTCCAGAATCTAATAGAGCGGTGTCTACAGTTGTATATGAATAGAGAGGAGGTGGTTAAAACCCTCTTGACTCGTGCAAGGATAGATCCTGGATTCACAACTCTTGGTAGGCAGCATGAAACCTATTTATAAGCCTTCAAGTTGCTGTTTATATGTCATAGTAATAATTTTTAATTATAATAGATATACTCAAAACAGTGAATGAAGTGGAAAAGTTGAAATAGAGATATTGCTATCACTCTTCGTAATTTTGTGTTTGAAATAAGAAAAGGAGTATTATAATTGATTTTGTTTTTCCTTAGATATTAAGCAGCACCTTAATCTGATAGTCTTATCTATTTGTTATTTATTTCATTCAGTATGGCAGAAGTTGGAAGAAGAAAATGCTGATTTTTTCAGGGCCTATTATATAAGGCTAAAGTTGAAGAAACAAATCCTCCTGTTCAATCATCTGCTTGAGCATCAGTATCATCTGACGAAGTATCCGGTAGCTCCCAAGGTTCCTTTGGCCCCTATACAGAATGGGATTCATCCCATGCCTGGTACGTTTTCAGCTTGCAATCATATGGTTGTTTTAGAGCACAAATTACCAGTATTATATCAATGCAAAAGTAAACAGTGAGGTTTTGGACTATTTCTGTATATCCACTTACTGAAGTTTCTGAGACCAACCAATTGACTGCTGGTTGATGACTATCTATTTCGGCCTTCTCAAATAAGTTCCTATTATGGTAGATACTTGTGTTAACGGTTATCCTCTACATACTATTTTTGAAAGGTTCTTTCCTTTTCAGGAAACTTTGTGGTGATAGTGCCTGTTTCTTTTTACTTCTTTTTCCTGAATATGTGGTGGATAAAAGGGGATTCCCATTGGATTTTCTTCATTTTAGTATCGAATTATGCTTCCTTAGGATTTTGGTTTAAAAAGTTTCTTTGGACTTGAAAGTGTGGGTTCTGATGATTTCATATGGAGCTTTTTCATCAATGGAAATTCAGTGTTGCAAAAGGTTCTAAGCTAGACACTTCTTATGTGCCATTCTTCAATTATTGTTGTCATTGTTATTCAATGCCACTTGTTTGCAGTGCAGTTAACAACTTACCTATGGGATACCCCGTGCTACAGCAACCTACAATTTCGGCAGCAGGTCAACCCCATCTTGATCCAATGGGCTGTGGAATATCAAGCTGTCATGTGGTTAATGGTGTCCCTGCACCCAGCAATTTTCATCCCATTCGGATGAACTCTGGGAATGAGTGAGACCTTCTTGATCTTCAAGTCATTTATCATTGACTACTTATTTTAGTAACAGAACTTATTGTAGTTTGCTATGTATTTCAATTTATTTGTATTCTTTGAAGTTCAAATCTTTTGACCAATGAACTATTAGTTTCATATGATGCAATGATCTGTTTACATCTGTAATTCATGTCACATGTTCGTATCCTTTGTTTATTTTTTCCTCTTTACATGTGTCTCAATATTGCACACAGTATGTATGGATTTTTTATTGGATAAATGAAAACTTAATCCCAGTTTTCCTTCTTTCTAAAATAAGTTGTTTTTCTTGATAGAAGTTATGCTAATGAGCTTTTGTCCTTGTAGTATGGTGATGGAGAACAGTGCTGCTGATGTGGCTCCTATTATTCCGCCAAACGGCACTATGTCATCCATGTCAGAGATGCCTGTGAGTCCTACATCAGTGGCGTCCAGTGGCCATTTCCCCTTCACTGCATCAGAAATATCAGGGATTGGAGTAGACACATCAGCACTTGATACAGCATTTACATCAGATGTGGCGAGTTCGGTAGGATTGCAACTAGCACCAGATGGTGGGGCTGGAAATTCCAGGGATTCTTTCAGATCACTTGATCAGATCCAGTGGAATTTCAGTTTATCAGATCTAACAGCAGATTTGTCGAACTTAGGAGGTAAGTTGTAGCTCATCTTTATGTCTGTAAATGGTTGCACTTACAAGTTGAACAAAATATACATTAGGAAATAAAAAAGGAACGCAATTAAGCTTCTCTTAAAAGAAAGCAGGAAATTGTACCAACTAAAATTAGAGATTCTTGAAGTAATCTGACCTCTGCATTATTCTCTTCCTTTTATGAGGAGCATAAAGTCAGTTTAATATACCTTTCTCAGCCTTTTGGCTAAGATCAAGTGTAGTATCTGTTCTTATCAGTTTAATATCACTTATCAAAAAAAAAAAATGAGGAGCATAAAGTCATTGTGGAATTGATTGATACACATTTTTGAGCATTGCTTCTTGATACTAGCTCATTAACGATATCATATCTTGTGAGTAGCATAATTACTCTTTTATTATGGCAAGAGAATCCTTCATGCATGGATGGATATACTTTTGTTTAGGTCTAAATACTGTATAGCCTGTTCTGGTTCTCTTCATGCTTTTTTTAATCCATTGCCTTCAACCCTTTGCAGATTTAGGAGCCTTGGGTAATTATCCTGGCTCTCCCTTCTTGCCATCAGACTCAGAAATTTTGCTTGATTCTCCTGAGCAAGAGGATATAGGTAATGGAAATTACATATCTTGTTTCTGATGTTCTTCTATAATGGTTGGGGTGATTAGTGATGGACAAACATGATCCATATTATCCATTTCGAAGATACATAGATGTCTAAATGACAATAGGATAGAACTTGAGCATCAGAGGTGTGCAAAAAGGTGTATTGATTCATTGCAATATCCACCGTGTGTGTGTCCATGCAAGGAAAGGAAAGTTCTTTTGTCATACTCTCAAAACATGGTTTGACCAGGCACTGGCTTGCATTTTGGTCAAGGTTGATGTACTCTGAATATTAGTAAATTCTGTATCCGAGTACATTTTATTGTTCTCTTTCAAGTTCGGTCTATGGGCAGTAACACATATCAATTGTTTAATGGGGTGTCCAAGTGTGCCCTAATGCTCCCATGATTTCTGTGATTAAAATTTGAACGTGTCATCTCCATGTTGCTTGTTGTACGCTAATTGCTTTACCTCATTTCAGTGGAGGAGTTCTTTGTTGATTCTGTCCCTGGACCACCATGCTCTCAATCAGATGAGGAGAAACCCTAAAGGTGAGGGCATCCTGTTTCACTTTAGTCTTGTTAGGATAGGATAAAGTTTGGATTAATGAATAAGAATTTGACATTCATTTACTTGCCATTCTGGGGTTTTGTTATTAACAAATTTGAACATTTGAGCATTGTAGTTAGCTAGTTTACTCTACATTAGCGTGCAAGTGGGAAGTAGTCATGCCAATACAAGTTATGATTTTCTTGTAATAACCTTTTCAGAAAACTTTTATCATCTAGAAAGTTGAGGACCATATTTATCTGTAATCTTGTATTTGGCTACATTGTTGGGATATTGCTGTTTTAAGCCACAGTTATGCTACCATTTCCCATGTTCTACCTGACATACCAACCAGGTTGGATTGAATTCTTATACTAAAAACAGATAATAACTTGCATTTAGTTATTCACTCAATTTGTTTATTATCTGTGGAATGGGCGGCTACCATGTTTGCCATTTAACATATTTCAGTTTGCTACTATGTTTGGTTTCTTCAGTATTTTCCTTCACAATTGGTATTCAGTATGGATTTGACTTGCATCCGGAGATTAAATAAATGGTGAAGATTGCAAGGCAAGACGAATGTTTGCGTCTACCATTGTCGGTGAATTCTCTCATAATCTTGCAATCTTTACTGTTTATTTGAATCATTGGGGTGGCCAATTGACCCCATGTGTTTCAGGGGTGACTTGGCCAACCATCAAAGTAGCTCAGCCACTTCAAATCACATTTAGGGTGGCTAACCACCCCTTTTTTAAAAAAAAAATTTCAAAAAATTTCAAAAAAAAAAAAAAAAAAAAGAAGCCATTTTTCCTTCTTCTAACTAGTGGTATACAATCTTTTTTTTTTTTTTTTTTTTTGTAATTTTTAAAATTTTTATTGTAAGTGACAATTGTCACACTTTGATTAGAGTTGGTGTAGCACATCAATGAATTTTGTCAACTTTTCTAAAGGTACAAACTATTTTGCGTTTTGTTCTTTTCTTATGCCAGGAGTGATTAATCACTTTAAAAAGGGAGCTATTTACCAAAACTCCAAATCACATTGACTCAAAATACATTTTTCCTTATAACAAATAAAAAGAAAATTATTTAAAACATATCACGTCAAATCAAGTGAAATAAATGAGCTAAAAAGTAGGATTACTCATTATAGATAATCTCTTCATGTGAAGTCAAATTCTTGAGTGAATGGTGCATAAGGCTGATTGGACCACTTAACTTTGCTTTTTATGAATTAAGAGTAATGGTAGGTGCTATATTTTCATCATGGAAAGGTTTTACCTTTGCAATGAGTGGAAGGGGTCCCCACACAAGTGTAAAGGAAAACCCTTTTTCATTTGAATGAAAATGTGATATTTAGCATTATTCTGAGTCATCCGTGTATGTTAGTATGTATGTAACAAGAATAAATTTTAGACAGCATAAGAAAAGGAAAATGTTTTTAACAAGGAAATTAATTGGACTTTATAAAAAACTCAACTATAAATTATAATTGTTTTTTATGTCTACACCAGAGGCGGATGAGAGATTCAATTGAAATACCTTTTCAGTCAAATCAGGAGTGCCCGAGCCATCCTTCCATATGACATGCAAAGAAAGAATCACTGCTGCAGAGTGTAGGCTGCAGCTACAATGGCCAGACAAGCAGGACATTCAGGGGGATATTTGGGTTTCATCAACCTCACCCGAACTAACCATCTATCATCTATAATCACATTTTAGAGCATTCACAATGGATGAGTTACATAGTACTTTTATTTAAAATGACTAATCATATTTGTAAAAAAACCACTCACATTGGATTAGCCATAAAAAAAAAAAAAAAATTAAAAAAAAAATGGATATTTGATTGGATTAGCCCCCCAAAAAAAAAAAAAATGCTACATGTAAGAACACTTTTCAAGGAAGTCATTTTATTTTTTATTGTTTCTCTCACCTGTTTTCTCTTTTTCTCAAAAAAAAAAAAAATTTGGTTTTTATTTTTTTATTTATTTTTTTCAAGGGATCATTATGAGAATATTCTTTCACAATTTTTAATAAAAAAATATTTCATAAATATGATTGACATTACTATGAGAATATGGTTTTCATACTTAACGTTGGCAAGTATGACATTCGGAAAATATAACTATTGAAAAATATAATTATTATAAAATACAACCGTTTCAAAAATATTGTAGTTACAAAAATGAGTATTTGAAAATAATTGTGCTAAACAAATTATCATTGAAAAAATAAAGAGTGAAATACAAATTTTATAAAAGAAATAAAGATATAATCAATAAAGAGTAAAAACATAATATTTAAATAATATAAATAAAAATATAGCTAATTTGATGTAGGAGGCCTTTAAAAATTTATTAGTTAATCTAGATAAAGTGACTTTTGAGGAGTTATTTTGCATAAAAATTTGGCTATTCCATTATGAATGCTCTTACACCTGAATTCTAACGAATCTAGCTTATTACAGCTTTACAAAACACATTAAACGCATAGCTTACAATTACACAAAACGCATCACTTCACTACACGCTGATTAGCTCAACGCAGATGTCTCCCACTTACGTCTCTAAGAAGTAACTCAATCGGCTAGGACTACGCCTAATTAAGTAGAGGTCACTAATTCGAATCCTCATCTCCCTCTTGTGTGGACATTTAAAAAAAAAAAAAATGTCTCCCACTTACAATGTCTCTCTGTCCCCCCACCGTTCAAATCTCAAGCCTCATCCTAACCGTTCATTTTCCTTCGACCCTAATTCCTTTTCTCGTGTCCACAAACTTCTCGCAGCTTCCGAACCCAACACACCCACCTCGCCGCCATACTGCTCCACCGCGTACATCGGAAGTCATAACACAACTAACCATGACCAAGCAGCAAGCTAACTGGTCTCCTTACGACAACAATGGCGGGTATTCTCTCTAGATCTATTTATACCTTGTTCAATTTTGTTTGGCACTTTTTTTTTTTGTTTTTTTTGGATGTTATAGTTTGTTGTGTATGTGCTTGTTATTTGCAGATCCTGCGTTGCAATTGCCGGAGCCGATTATTGCGTTGTTGCGGCCGATACTCGCATGTCCACTGGTTACAGTATTCTCACCCGCGATTACTCCAAAATCTGCAAACTGTACGCCCTTTGCCCCTATATATATATATTTTCATTTCTTAATGTTTTGTTAAGTTTAGGTGGTTTTGTTGTAGGGGGTTTGTTTTCAGCTTTAATATTGTATTGGTTCCCCTCATGAGTCGGATTGCATCGATTATCAATCTCGTTGAAGAACAAATTTCAAATTTTGGGTCGGCACAATATTTAGTGAAAAATCTTGCATTACAGTTTCCTTAATCATACTTGGATGTTGGGTGACAAATAATAGAAGTATGATTAATGTGATTTTCAGAGTAGGTTATATAGTATAGGAATTTTAGCAGTCAACCTGCAAGAAGAAAAGTTTGGAAAGGGAAAGTTATATACAATTCACAGAATAGGTAAGTTTGCTAGTTTTGACTTCAGCGAATATGTTACAGGGAGATTAATTCTTTGGCTTTCATGTTTTGCGAGACTCGTACTATTCTATTGCTCTGCCTAGAATTTTGGTGTGGATTTGTGGTTGATTGGTTAGTATTGAAAGAAATACCTAATGTATCGTAGCAGTACATGATAGTTTTGTCTTTACATTCAACCTCCTCGATAGCTTCTAAACGCTCTGTTGGGACAATGCTGTTAAATAAGCTTACTTGGTGTGTTTTTACTTGGTAGATCTATGTTGTTAAATGTAAGTTTGTGGGGATATATAAGTAGTGATGTGTTTTTCAATGAGTGACACATGACTGAAGTAAACTTTTCTTCTGTTTGTTGCTTAGTGACTTTGAATTAGCCCTTTGTTGTCATTTTGCTCTAATTTTGCGGACTCTTTGCACCTGATAGCATTGTTCTAATGCTTATGGAGTTGGAGAGAGGCTGTAGATCAATTGTCAGAGTTCCGATATAATTGGGTGATGTCTAACATTTTTCTTTCCCTTGACCTTGCAGAGCGGACAAATGCGTAATGGCGTCTTCTGGTTTTCAAGCTGATGTGAAAGCTTTACAAAAGCTCTTGGCTGCTAGGCACTTGGTGAGGTTTCAATATATCTAATTTTATACTGGCTGTTAATATATCTTTTGCAAGAATTACATTGGTTGAAGCATGCTAGATTGAGTGGGCTTAATCTGATTTTTGTTAGTTTCATATCTATAGATGTCTCTTTGCTTTGTCAATTAGATATGTTTGTAAGTCATTTCAAAGCATGGGCAATTTGTTTATCATTTTAATATCGCAAAACTATTATTTGTTTATAGCTTTGGCTTCTTGTTTGTTTTCGATTGTTGAATGGCTTCCTTTTGCATCTTTTTAAACTTTGTGGTTCTTTGTCTGAAGGAGAATGCAATATAATAGGATTGCTATATGGGAAGAGATGGGGGGAAATGTTTCTCTGCATGTCAGATAAGAGTTAATGCTGGAGATTTCTCCTATGACAAGCAGGGGGCACTAAAGAATAACTTAGTTTGTTGATTGTTGAAATATTTTCAAAATAAATATATATATAGATATTATTTTGTGTCTTGGGAATGTTTTAAATGGAAGGTTTTAAAGAGCATTGAATGAAAGTTATCCCACATTGGAAAGAGTGAAAATTTTGTTGGCATTTATAAGTTCCAACAAGTTTAAGCTGTTAAATGATCTATGCTAAGGTACATCCTAATACATGTTACCGTACGGTGCGAAGCACCGGACGCACACGCACACGCGCGCGCGCGCGCGTGGCGTGGGCTGTAGGGCGCTAGTGGCGCCTTGATGGCGCACTTGGCACTTAGCACGAAGCATCGGAGCTCGGAGCGATCAGATCATGACCATTCATTTTTGGACGGTCAAGATCGTTCGATCTAGAGGTTTGATCTAAACCGTAGGATGCTTCTTAAGTAGATCTAACCATCTAACGATTGAGATTAAATAATTATTTAATCTAACGGTCAGATTTAAGTGCCAATTGGATTAACAGTTTACAGCAGTTTATATTTCGAAATTCAAAACAGCAGTTTTATTTTCGAAATTCAAAAACAGCAGTTTTATCTTCGAAATTCAAAATTGCAGTTTTATTTTGAAATTCGAAATTATCTGATAATGGATAATTATCTATGACAATTCAATTCTCTTTAATACCCTTGTTTTGAATTTTAAAAATAAGCATTATCCTTTTATTTTTTGTCTCTGATTAGAATAGAAAGTCTAAGGGTATTTTCGGGTTTTAATTTCGTTTGTGCATAACGCAGTTAAAAATACAGAGGTTTCTGGGCTCCATTGTATCCTGGAGAAAAATTTGCTGTAAACCCTGTTGCATACCAATTCTGGTGGGGGCAAATATTTTCTTAAGGAAAGTGACGTTGTAACACACCTTAGGAGCATTTTCGTTTTCTGTACTTACCCCTATTTGTATAACAATCTTAAGAAAATATTTCTGCTTCAATGGCACCACAATCTCTGAAAGAACTTGCTGCTGATTTCACCAAACTCGACCGCTTTGATGGAACGTCATTCAAGAGGTGGCAGAAGAAGATGCATTTCCTCCTTGCTGGAATTAGGGTGGCTTACGTGCTAACAACTCCGAAGCCAGTAGCACGTGAGAACGAGACGATTGCTGAGACTCGAGCAAGGATGAAGTGGGAGCAGGATGACTACATCTGCAAAGGCCACATCTGCAACGCTATGGTGGATTCTCTGTTCGACATCTACCAAAGCAAATCGACTGCCAAAGATGTCTGGGATGCACTCGAGGCTAAGTATCTTTTAGAAGATGCTACAAGTAAGAAGTTTTTGGCTTCTAAATTCATGAATTATAGAATGATAGATGATAGGCCTATTGTTGAACAATTTAATGAGATTCTGCATATTTTGAGTCAATTTAATCAGCATAACATGAAGATGGATGAGGAAATTGCTGTCTCATCCATCATTGACAAACTTCCTTCTTCCTGGAAAGATCAAAAGAAAATTTTGAAACATAAAAAGGAAGAAATAACTGTTGATCAGTTAGGCCAGCACTTTCAGATTGAGGAAGAACTGAAGAAAAAAGACAATGAAGAACAAGGATTTTTGTCCTCGAAAGTGCATATGGTGGAGGAAGGATCTTCTTCTAAGAAACCCTTTCAGAAGAAAAAGCCATTTCAGAAGAAGAGGACGAATTTCCAGAACCAGAACCAGAATCGTGATAAGAAAGCGAAATTCGCTTGCTATCATTGCGGCAAACCAGGCCACTTCAAGAAGGATTGCCGTTTTCTGAAGAAGAAACAGCAAGCTTCTGACTCGAAAGAGTTTGTGGCCATGATATCCGAGATCTTCATGCTCGAAGAAGATGGTTCATGGTGGATCGACTCATGTGCTTCAAAACATGTTTGCATGGAGAGGAGTCTATTTAAAACCTTTGAAGCAGTGGAGGATGGCTGTGTTCTCTTTATGGGAAATTCCACCACTGCTGTTGTGAAAGGCAAAGGAACAGTGAATCTGGAATTCACTTCTGGGAATGTTCTTACTCTTACTGATGTGTATTATGTTCCTGATATTAGGAAGAACCTCGTGTCTGGGGGTCTTCTTAATAAATTCGGATTTAAGTGTGTCTTTGAGTCAGATCAGTTTGTGCTGACCAAAGGGGGTGTTTTTGTTGGGAAAGGGTATTTATTTCAGAACATGTTTAAACTTAATTTAGTTAATAAAGTTGTGAATTCTGCTTATATGATTGACTCTGTTTCATTGTGGCATAATAGATTAGGACATGTTAATATTAGAAAATTGCATGATATGTCTGTTTTAAATTTGATTCCTCATTCTGTAAATGATATGGTTGATAAATGTAGAATCTGTTTGAAAACAAAGATTATCAGAAAATCTTTTCCAAAAATTGAAAGATCTTCTACATTATTGCAACTTGTGCATAGTGATGTTTGTGACATGCATAGCAATCCTACAAGAAGGGGTAAAAAATATTTTGTAACCTTCATTGATGATTTTTCAAAATTCTGCTATGTTTATCTTCTTTTTTCAAAAGATGAAGTTCTGGAAAATTTTAAAGTTTACAAAACAGAAGTGGAAAATCAATGTGATGTCAGAATTAAATGCCTTAGATCTGATAGGGGAGGAGAATTTCATTTTCCTTCCTATTGTGAATCTGTAGGCATTATTCATGAAACATCCATTGCTTATACCCCACAACAAAATGGAGTTGCTGAAAGAAAAAACAGAACTTTAGTTGAAATGGTAAACGCCTTGCTTTGTAATTCTGGGCTTAATAAAAGTTTTTGGGGTGAAGCGTTATTTACAGCGTGTTATATATTAAATAGAGTGCCACAAAAGAAATCCAAGGTTACCCCATATGAATTATGGAAGAAAAGAAAACCCAATCTTAATTATTTTAAGGTGTGGGGATGTAGGGCTATTGTCAGATTACCTGAACCAAAAATCAGGAAATTAGGACAAAAAGCCATTGAATGTATTTTCTTGGGTTATGCTCAACATAGCAAGGGTTATAGGTTCTTAGTTGTTGAACCTAATAATTCTGTTGAGGTAAATACTGTTATAGAATCCAGAGATGCAGAATTTTATGAAAATAGGTTCACATCAATTCCATCTATAAATGATAAGATGGTGGAACCCATTAGAAATAACAATGAATCTGGTGAGCCAAGTGAACCTTCTGAAATAAGGAGGAGTAAAAGAATGAGAAAAGAAAAATCTTTTGGACCAGATTTTATTGTATATTTGGTTGAAGGATCTAGAGATTCATCTTGTAAACAAAAGATGATCTCACCTAATATAGATTCAGATCCTTTGACATATGAAGAGGCTATGAAGTCTCAAGATTCTGCATTTTGGAAAGAAGCGATAAATGATGAAATGGATTCTATAATGGGAAATCATACGTGGATACTAGTAGATCTACCCCCTGGTTCCATACCTATTGGTTGTAAATGGATTTTTAAAAGGAAATTAAAGGTAGATGGAACTATAGAAAAATTCAAAGCAAGGTTAGTAGCTAAAGGTTTTAAACAAAAAGAAGGTTTGGATTATTTTGATACTTATGCTCCTGTTGCTAGGATTGCTACCATTAGAACTTTGATTGCATTAGCATCCATTTATAATTTCAAAATTCATCAAATGGATGTTAAAACTGCGTTTTTAAATGGTGAGCTTGAAGAAGAGATTTATATGCACCAACCTGAGGGATTTGTTATGCCTAATCATGAACGAAAAGTTTGTAAATTAATTAAATCCCTCTATGGTCTTAAACAAGCTCCCAAACAGTGGCATGAAAAATTTGATAAAGCTGTGGTTGCAAATGGATTTAAAATCCATAATTCAGACAAGTGCGTATATAGCAAGTTTCATAAAAATCAAGGAGTCATTATATGTTTATATGTTGATGACATGTTGATTTTTGGAACTGATTTTGAAAGCATTGAAAATACTAAGAATTTCTTGTCTTCCAGCTTTGACATGAAAGACTTGGGTGTTGCTGATGTAATTCTTGGTATTAGAATTGTTAGAAATGAGAATGGATTAATTCTTAATCAATCTCATTATATTGAAAAAGTTCTTAAAAGGTTTAATCAATTTGATTGCAAACCTGTGTCTACACCTTTTGATGCTAGCATGAAATTATATCCTAATACTGGTAGAGTTGTAGATCAATTGGAATATGCTAGAGTTATTGGTTGTTTGATGTATGCAATGACATGCACTAGACCTGACATTGCATATGCAGTGGGTAAAATGAGTAGATATACTAGTAATCCTAGTCATATTCATTGGATTGCTGTACACAGGATTCTTAAATATTTAAAAAAGACCATGGATAATGGTATTTTGTACAGCGGATATCCTACAGTATTGGAAGGATATACAGATGCTAGTTGGATCACAGATAATGATGATCACAAATCAACCAGTGGGTGGATTTTCACCCTTGGTGGAGGAGCTATCTCCTGGGGTTCTAAGAAACAGACCCTTATTACAGACTCTACCATGGCGGCTGAGTTTGTGGCATTGGCTTCTTGTAGCAAAGAAGCTGAATGGTTGAGGAATTTGTTAATGGAAATTCCTGTATGGCCTAAACCTGTGTCTCCAGTGTCTTTACATTGTGATAGTCAAGCTACTCTGTCACGGGCTTATAGTCAAATCTATAATGGCAAATCAAGACATATTGGTTTACGGCATGGTTATGTAAGACAATTACTCACTGATGGAGTAATTACCATTGATTTTGTGAGATCTGTTCAAAATTTGGCAGATCCATTGACTAAAGGACTTGCAAGGGATTTGGTGTGGAAAACATCAAAAGGGATGGGATTAATACCATTAAATCACCAATAGTGGAAACTCAACTCAACACTTGAAATTTCAAGATCTTGAGTTCAATGAGCTAAAGTACACTATATGTTGTGATTGCAAGCACCACATTTTATATTAGTTTTTAAAACTAATAAAACATCCCAAGGTAAGGGTGCTTGGAACCTGTAATGTTACAATAGAGGTTGTGTTATGCACTTAATAGGCTTATAACATAGTTTTGTTGAAGTGTATTTGTTACAGGACACTTCTGATGAGCTTACCTATATGAGTGTCGGAGGTGGTGCCGCCTTCTATGAGACTAGGATTGTCTCTAGAGCGCTCATGAAACCGGGATATAGACACAAGGCCAATCCACGTGTCGGCTTAAAAGAAAATACCTAAAGAGAAGAGAAAGCATGTGTGAGGTATGTCCGGTTACTCAAATAGGATAGCTGGTTCAAAGTTTTATCTACCATGTTTTTCTGATTAGCTTTGACATACTATCACTAAGTGAAGGTTCAAGTCCTCAAGACACCTTCATTTATGCATGATTTTTCCTATTCTACTTGAGTTGTTTTGATTTTGAAAATGGTGGGGGATTGTTGAAATATTTTCAAAATAAATATATATATAGATATTATTTTGTGTCTTGGGAATGTTTTAAATGGAAGGTTTTAAAGAGCATTGAATGAAAGTTATCCCACATTGGAAAGAGTGAAAATTTTGTTGGCATTTATAAGTTCCAACAAGTTTAAGCTGTTAAATGATCTATGCTAAGGTACATCCTAATACATGTTACCGTACGGTGCGAAGCACCGGACGCACACGCACACGCGCGCGCGCGCGCGTGGCGTGGGCTGTAGGGCGCTAGTGGCGCCTTGATGGCGCACTTGGCACTTAGCACGAAGCATCGGAGCTCGGAGCGATCAGATCATGACCATTCATTTTTGGACGGTCAAGATCGTTCGATCTAGAGGTTTGATCTAAACCGTAGGATGCTTCTTAAGTAGATCTAACCATCTAACGATTGAGATTAAATAATTATTTAATCTAACGGTCAGATTTAAGTGCCAATTGGATTAACAGTTTACAGCAGTTTATATTTCGAAATTCAAAACAGCAGTTTTATTTTCGAAATTCAAAAACAGCAGTTTTATCTTCGAAATTCAAAATTGCAGTTTTATTTTGAAATTCGAAATTATCTGATAATGGATAATTATCTATGACAATTCAATTCTCTTTAATACCCTTGTTTTGAATTTTAAAAATAAGCATTATCCTTTTATTTTTTGTCTCTGATTAGAATAGAAAGTCTAAGGGTATTTTCGGGTTTTAATTTCGTTTGTGCATAACGCAGTTAAAAATACAGAGGTTTCTGGGCTCCATTGTATCCTGGAGAAAAATTTGCTGTAAACCCTGTTGCATACCAATTCTGGTGGGGGCAAATATTTTCTTAAGGAAAGTGACGTTGTAACACACCTTAGGAGCATTTTCGTTTTCTGTACTTACCCCTATTTGTATAACATTGTAGACCTTTAGTAATATAAAGTGTTATCTTTTTTATAGCAGATGGCTCATGATAAAGTCCTAGTTATACTGCTTTCTGCAAGCAGGGACAGCTGAGTCATGCATTTTGCAAACTCTATGAATAAGTTCAAACTTGTATTGCTGCATTTGTGAACCTTTTAGAGTATTATTTTAGAATGAGGAAAAGCTGAGTTTTGGTTATTGTGGTCACTCGGGTGTTATTGAATGGAGGCTCTTACCATCTACAATTGATGTAGAAAGTATAAGCCTTTGATAGCTATATCTATTGCTGAGAAAAAAATGTGCAGTGTGTAATAATTCAGAAAAGGGTTCTGGATGCTAATAACAAGATCTTTTATTGGGGTTACTTTAGATTATTTTGTGATGAGCTGCTATATACTATATAGCAATCCTTGTTTTTTGTGTAACCTATGATTTTTTTTTTTTTATTTTTTATTTTTTATTTTTTATTTTTTTTATTATTATCTTGCTCTAGGATATCTGCTTTTTAATGTCATAAATAGCTCACTAGCATTCAGTTTGATGAAACATGGACTTCTTGTGTACGTAGGGACACCTTACGCTTTTAGTAAAACTTGACTATTACTTATCAAAAAAAAAGTTTGATGAAACATGGACACTTTTCTTAATAAAAGTGCTTATGTTTTGATGTTGAGGTCTGTAAGTTGGGTTGGAATCAACGGGCTTTTGAACTTCTTATGAATAGCGTTTCCCACATTTAGATGCAAATTTTTAAGGTTTTTTTTTACTCCATCTTCCTGTATGTTTTTGTTAATTGGTATATAATTTAAGAAAAGGGGAAATGTTTTCTATTAAATTTATTTTTTGTAAAAACACATGTTGGTCCTGTATGGCCGGTTTGAAGTTTTTGATTCTCATTTCTGTTTTCATTGTTTTATTGGATATAAATTTGGAGCATGAAATTGAACTCATGCCTAATCTCACTGATATTCTTTCTTCTATACAGATCTATCAGCAACAACACAACAAGCAGATGAGCTGCCCTGCTATGGGTCAACTGCTCTCTAACACCCTCTACTATAAACGTTTCTTTCCATATTATTCCTTCAACGTTCTAGGTGGCCTTGACAGTGAAGGTAAACTACCACAAGCTTTAAATGTCATTTTCATGCCCTTTCTTTTTATTGACGTACCTTTTTTGCTTTTTTGGGCTTAATTCGAAAACTACAGGAAAGGGTTGTGTCTTCACATATGATGCTGTTGGTTCCTATGAGAGAGTTGGATATAGTTCTCAAGGTTCTGGTTCCACACTCATCATGCCCTTTCTGGATAACCAGCTGAAGTCTCCCAGCCCTCTCTTATTGCCGGCCCTGGTGCGTTGCCAACTTAAATTATGGTTTTATGTATTTTCTTCAGCATCTATATGTTACATGTGCCTGATTTTAATATGTGACCTTTAGGATGCTGTGACACCACTTTCTGAATCAGAAGCAGTTGATTTGGTTAAAACTGTTTTTGCATCTGCAACAGAGAGGGATATATACACTGTAAGTTTCTGGTTCTCTACAATTCTGCCCATCTGTGGGAGATTCTTTTATGTCTCTTTTTTAACAAGTCATGGATGTTCTACAGGGAGACAAGCTTGAAATTGTCGTCCTAAATGCTGAAGGTATTCGACGTGAATACATTGAACTCAGGAAAGACTGATTTCTGTCCAGACTTGTTTGTTGTTCTTGGCTTCAAAGCAGAATGTTGAAATTGTATGAAATGGCCTTTGATGATATTGCCATGGTGTTTATTTAGAGCACACAATCACCCTTGTCATCACCGCACAAAAGCATGATACTTTCTGACATTCATTCTTCTTGTTCACAGCTTCCAAATTCTCCTGTCTCTTTCTCTTCTTAGTATTCTTCTCATTGGAATGATTTTCATAATCAAATTCATGAACATTGCTGTCAAAACTTTCGTATAAAATAATGTAAGAATGATATAAAAGGAAAGCATACAGTAAATAAAGAGTAGCAAAATCTAGTCATCTTGCATTGACACAAGCCCAGTGATACTTTCTAACATTGCTGTCAAAATCTGCCTTCTATTAAAGTGGGACACAAGTCCAATGATAATTTTAAAAGTGACATTATTCTTGCATTAACACATGGGATTTCTATTCTCTACGTACTTTGAATGTAATGAGATTAGGTTGAGATTTTCCAAGATCTGATCTGGTCCAATAATCGAACAATATTACTTTACACAATTCTTATCGTCATAACCAGCCCAACAGCCCTATTTGACTTGTGTAAAAAATTGTTTAATCTGAATACATTTTCTTGAAAAAATGCATGCTAAGCACTACGGGAATAGTTTTTATGCTAAGCTCTCTCTCTCTCCGCCGGATTAATCACACTTGACTGCCTCCCAAATCATCTAACCAAAATACCACGTAATTTTACTTCAACCGTGATCAAAAGCCAAAGACTACTTGCATATGAGTCCATCATTCCTGAAAATATAAAAAATTTAGTGGGTAGAGGCCTATAAGTTTTTTTTTTTTTTTTTTACGTGAATTTTGGGGTGGGGTGGGGAAGCCTATACTAGCCCCATTCGTCCGTCCCTGATAAGTAAAGGAAAAATAAAGAAACCCATAGAACAATATATCAAGCAATTAGATTGCAAGCACAACCCTCCATCTGATTGATCAAAGTCTAATGTTTTATATCGATTTGATTTCCAAGAAAAGAAAAGTTCATCTTAACTGACCAACTAAACTTACTAGGCACAATTTAGATGAATGTTCCCATATTGTGGGATTTCACGTCAACCCATATTTCCAAATTCTTTAATTTCATGCTTTTCCCAACAGCTCAACGTAAATGCATAGACTATTTACCAGATGAGAATAACTATTATAAGAATTTGACATAAATTAAGTCTTTTGTACCCTCCAATAATAACTTGTCACATTAGATTAGAATACCAAAACACTTTAACATGAAAACACATGATCAGACCTTCCATATTTTCCAAGCATCTCCTTCTCCTTCTTCTCTCTCTCTCTCTCACTCAAAATGAGGAGTTTTTTTAGTTTTCTCCAAGTCGATACAACCCCCGATTTTCTTCATTATTGTAATCTCTAAATACCAGACCCTCAAGTCAAAATAAAAAAACAACTTATGATTAAAATTTTACTTCAAAAAATACCAAAATATATTGTTTTCTGAACAGTTGATTGACTTTGGTTTTTTAAAGGGAAAAATATAAAAAAGCCTTCCAAACTATTAGCCGTTTTCGATTTAGCCCTCTAATGATTCAAAATTGATAAAGTAGCCCTCCAAACTACCAAACTATTGCATTTTGGTAATTCTGTTAGTCAAAATCGTCAGTTTGGACGGAAACTATAAAATGACGTCATTTTGTTGGGGGCTACTTTATCACTTTTTGAATATTAGGGGACTAAAATGAAAACCGCTCGTAGTTTGGGGGGCTTTTTAAAAAATTTTCCAATTTTTTTTTTTTTTTTCTTCATAAAAGGGCATTGTAGTAACTTACTCATAACAAAACGACGTCGTTTTGCGGTTTCCATCCAAACTGACGGTTTTGACTAACGGAGTGGCCAAAATGCAATAGTTTGGTAGTTTAGGAGATTACTTTATTACTTTTAAAATATTAGGGAGCTAAATAAAAAACAACGGGTAATTTGTGAGGCTTTTTTATATTTTTTCATTTTTTAAATGACTCCTCAATTGAAAACATTTCCACCTTACTATTTATGCCAACAGCCATCAGAAGAAACCCAAAAGCATATTTTCTCGGAATTTGTAATTGTGGATATCAAGACTTACTATAATTAAGATCTTCCCCTTCAATTCTGTCGTATTAAAAAAATAGATAATCCTATACTCCTATCATCATCTATTAGTCTTTTTTTTTTTTTTCTTAAAAAAAAAAAAAAAAAAAAATTGGGGTTAGCAGATTTTTAGAATCTTTCTTCATTGAATTCTAAAATAATAAAACAAGACTTACGTCCATCACTGGAAAGGGACCGATAAGAATAAAAATTATTTTAACAATAAGTTTATTTTATTTTATGGAGACAAAAAATGTTTTGAGAAGTATAATTTTTATTATTAAATTATTTGCAAACTGATATAGTGACGTGATAATTTATAGTTATGAAATAATTAAAGAGAAATTGACAAGTCAAATTTCGTACTTAATTATTTCACTAGTTATAGATTACCATATTCATTTGTAAATCACTTTTTGAAAATTTAATTATATTTTTATTGCTTTTTCATTTTTGAGTTTAACTTTAATGCAGATGGACTGCAAAACCACTTTTGCAGCCCCCAAATAGGTGATTGACACATAAGAAAAATGTACAAAATTATCATATAGCCTAAATCACTAGATTTTTCTTTATTTCTTTCTTTCTTCCCTCCATTTCTTCTTATCTCCCATTTCTTCCTTCCTGCCGAAAATTCCTCTCTCATTTCTTCTTCTTTCTTCTTCTTCCTTCTGCTGAAACGCTGGCTGTGACCCACGGCTGAATCACCGCAGCGGCGTGAGAGTGATAAAATCTCTAAAGGGTTAACCTTCCCCTCTAAAATTTAATTTTGAATCAAAAAATAAGTTTTAAGGCATTATAATCAATTTTTGAGGCATTATAATCGTTTTTTGAGGCATTAGAATCGATTTTTTATGTTGGTTTGGCGTTTTCCGGTTGTTTTCCAGTGGGTCTGTTGGGTTCGGCAGCCAAGAGTATTTTTGGTATTTTTTTTTTACTTTAATTTGCTGTGTTTGTTCTCATTTTGGTTTTTTGTAATTTTCTTAAATGAATGAAGTATCACAAGGTGATTGGATACAGTAAAAAACCACTTTTTGGTCGGTGTTCTTTTTTTTTTTTTTTTTTTTTTTTTTTAAGTTTATTTTATTTTCTGGGAAATAATTGAGAAGATAGATGTAAAATCTATTAATTAATACACTAGGCCCACCTTCTCAATGCCTTTATTTCAACGAACAGCAATCGAATTAAAGTCTATTGAATTTTTGTGAAGTTTATAGTACGAGATTGAGACACAACCACGAACTCATCAGTCATCACTATCGCATCTTCAAGCTTAAAGTTTGGAGAATCATCTGCTGTTGCGAAGTGCTCTTTCTTATCTATTTTAATTAATTAAAATTAAATACTCATTAAAAAAAAAGGTAGTTAAAATTATATATGCTTTTGTATTTGGTTATCCACCGCTTGGTGAACCAAATGTAAAATTGTAAATATTAGGGTAAACTTCATTTAGGTTGGCTCGATAGATTTTGGGCCTAAGGGCCAAGGCAATAAGTTTAAGTACACTACAAAAAAAACAAGGTTTAGTAACGCTTGGAATAGAGGCGCTTTAATAAAACATCCCCTTATAGGGACGTTTTATTGTGTAAACGACACAAAATAAAATTAGCAATGCCTGCGCAAAAAAAACGTCCCCTTAATTCGGGACATTCCAATAGGACATACCCCAATTTAGTTAATTAAGTGTGCTTAGCTGGCAAGTGTCCTTAATTCAAGACGCCCGCTATCTAGGCGCCCTTAGTTAGGAACGCCTGTCAGCTAGGCGCCCCTAATTAAGTGCACCTGGCTGGCAAGCGCTCATAATTAAGGGCACATGGCTAGCAAGCGCCCTTAATTCGGGACGCCTACTATCCAGGTGCCCTTAATTAGGGGAGACTGCTAGCTAGGTGCCCTTAATTAAGTGCGCCTGGCTGGCAAGCGCCCCTAATTAAGGGCACTTGGCTGGGAAGCGCCCTTAATTCGGGACGCCTGCTATCCAGGCGCCCTTAATTAGGGGCACCTGCCAGCTAGGCGCCCCTAATTAAGTGCGCCTGGATGGCAAGCGCTCCTAATTAAGGGCGCTTGGCTGGCAAGTGCCCTTAATTCGGGACACCTACTATCCAAGCACCCTTAATTAGGGGCGCCTGCCAGTTAGGCGCACTTAATTAAGTGCGTTTGGCTGACAAGCGCCCCTAATTAAGGGCGTCTGGCTGGCAAGCGCCCTTAATTAAATGCGTTTGGCTGGCAAGTGCCCTTAATTAAGGGCGTCTGGCTTGCAAGCGCCCTTAATTAAGTGCGCTTGGCTGGCAAGTGCCCTTAATTAAGTGAGTTTGGCTGGCAAACGCCCCTAATTAAGGGCACCTGGCTTGCAAGCGCTCTTAGTTCGAGACGCCTGCTATCCAAGCACCCTTAATTAGGGGCGCCTACCAGCTAGGCACCCTTAATTAAGTGCACATGGCTGGCAGGCGCCCCTAATTAAGGACGCTTGCCATCTAGGCTCCCTTAATTAAGGACGCCTGCCAGCTAGGCGCCCTTAATTAAGGGTGCCTACAGGAATTAAATTATTATTGTGGCTTATCCCGATAATTTCTGAATTAGTATTATTTTTGTTTTTATATCACATAGATTAATTTTTAATCTAGACAACCACATTAACTGATTTTGCATTTATATATTTTTTAGTTTAAGTCTCTTTTAAATGTTTTTTAATTTTTAGTATTTACTTTTTATTTTTATAAATAAATTTATAAGTGTTTTTTAATTTTAATATATTTATATTTTTTGTTTTTGCGAGCGGGAACTTAATTTTCCTTTTGATTCCTCAGCTCCCGCTCTAGGACTTAATTTCTCCCTCAATATATATTTTCCTTAACCTTTCCCCGCGCGGCCCGCCTGTCCCCCCTCTCTGCATCAGGATATATATATATTTTTCTTAACCTTTCCCCGCGCGGCCCGCCTGTCCCCCCTCTCTGCATCAGGATATATATATATATTAGATCCCTAGCCTCTCCCCTCTCCCTCAATATATATCGATCCATATCTCTCTCTACGGCGCTAGTCGCCCCTCTCTCAATCTCGATTTTCCTATCTCTCTCTTCGGTGCCCAGTGACCCACATGTTTGGCCATATTGCAGAATTAAGTGGATCGGAATACCTCTTTTTTTCTTTTTTCTTTTTTTTTCTTTTTTTTTTCTTTTTTAAAAAAAATTTATTGTTTTTCCTTATCCTTTATTATCATGTTCCTTTGTTTTTCCTCTTTATTGGTAGTGCCAGAATAGTCTACTTTACTATCCAAAATTACTCGTCGAGATTGGTGCCATTTTTTGAATTTTAATTGCCTTATGTAAATTCTTTGAAAAAGTTGTATATATACCATTGTGGAAGAAACATGATGATCTTCTGGAGTCCGGAATATACCTTAATTAGGGGCGCGCTTGCCAGCCAGGCATCGTTAATTAAGGGTGCCTAGCTGGTAGGCGCCCCTAATTAATGGCGCTTGCTATCTAGGTGCACTTAATTAAGGGCGCCTGGATAGCAGACGCATCGAAATTATTTTTAGTTATATAGGAGAATTAGCTGCTCAAACATTAAGTTATATAAAAATAACTTAAACACAATAAATGATAAAAGATAAAGGAAGAACAACATAAAATTTGAAATTTTAATGTTGGCTTATCTTTTATCCTTTATCTTTTATCCTTTAATGTTGGCTTATATAACTTAAACACAATAAAAATTATTTTATGCTGTTTAAATGATAAAAGATAAAGGAAGAACAACATAAAATTTGAAATTCTAATGTTGGCTTATCTTTCATCCTTTTATCTTTTATCCTTTAATGTTGGCTTATATAACTTAAACACAATAAAAATTATTTTATGCTGTTCTTCTTTTATCTTTTATCCTTTTATAGGGGAACTAGCTGCTCAAACACAATTCATTACTATTGACTTAAGAACATATATATGATTGCATAATATGCATTTGCATCTATTTATATATATGTGAGAATGAATTAACAAATGAAGATGAGCATGCAGCTGATGGAGAAGGCGACCATTGTGGATCATCACAAAGTATGTGGAGATCTTCATATCTTAGTCAATTGTAATATAATCTAATTATATATAGGTTTGAAATTTTTTTTTTTGGTTTTATCATTTGCAGGTAATCGTTAAGTGACGTACGTATACTTGACCTGTTAGGTTGAGTATGTATTTGACGCCAAATGCTAAGCGAACTCGTTGATATATTTTATTTCATATGTAATATACAATTTTTGTGAACTCTTTTAAGAGGTGGTACACTTTGTGTTTATGATATCGTTTTTGGATATTTTATTTCATATGTATGGTACAAATTTTGTTAACTCCTTAAGATGTGGTACGTACACTTTGTGTTTATGATATCATCATTTTGAATTTAAATGTCTTATGAGATATGAGATTGTATATATGGATTAGATATGTATTGTGAGATATATATATGTATAAGATTGTATGGGATTGATGAATGGAGAAAATATTTATGGATTAATCCAATATTTATGGAGAAAATACGCAATACAATATTGTATTGCGTATTGTATATCAAAAGAAAATAAAAAATATATATGGATTGCATGGGAAAAATATTTTCTCTAAATATTAATTATTGGAGGCGCTTCGCAGCGTGGAAGTGCTTCCATATAGAATTAAGGGCCATTTACACGCAAGCGCCCCCATTTATGAAAGGGGGCGCTTGCCCACCTGAGCGCCCTCTTTTTAGAATGAGGGCGCTTCTTAGGTAAGCGCCCCATTTTTTAGGCAAGCGCCCCCATTTATGAAAGGGGGCGCTTGCCCACCTGAGCGCCCCCTTTTTAGAATGAGGGCGCTTCCTAGGTAAGCGCCCCATTTTTTAGGCAAGAGCCCTCATTTAAAAAGAGGTTGCTTCCTAGGCAAGCAACCCCTTTTAAAAAAGGGGGTGCTTGCCTAGGAAGCGCCCTTATTTTAAAAAGGGGGCCATTGTCTAGGAAGCGCCCTCATTCTAAAAAGGGGGCGCTTGATTAGGAAGCGCCCCCTTTTTTAAATGGGGGCGCTTGCCTAGGAAGTGGCCCCATTTAAAAAAGGGGGCGCTTGCCTAGGAAGCGTCCCCATTTTAAAAAGGGGGCGTTTTTCACAACTACGCGCCCCCTTTTAAAAAGGGGGCGCTTTGTTTCAAACGTCCCATTTTTGAGGCATTTTTTCGTAAAAAAAACGTCTCAATCTTAAATTCTAGTCGCCATAAAAATCGACATGTCCCAAGTGTCCCTAATCAAGCGTTGCGAAATCAATAGGGACGTTTTTTTAGCCAAAAATGCCACAAATAACCATGTCACTAAACCTTGTTTTTTTTTGTGGTGGTAGGGGCATTTTTCTTAAATTTAAATATTAATTATTTTATATTTATTTTAACATTTATATTATTTATTTATTTTATTTAAAAAATCATTATTCTTAGTTTTTATTAGGGTTGAAAAATGTAGTTTTTATTAATCACCTTTTAACCGCTAACCGTCAATCTAAACACTTTCTCTTATTTGTAAAATTTCATTTAAAATCACCCTTGTCATCACCGCACAAAAGCATGATACTTTCTGACATTCATTCTTCATGTTCATTGCTTCCAAATTCTCCTGCGTCTCTCTTTCTTTTCTTAGTATTCTTCTCATTGGAATGATTTTCATAATCAAATTCATGAACATTGCTGTCAAAATTCCTGTATAAAATAATGTTAGAACTTAGAATGATATAAAAGGAGAGCATACAACAGCAAAATCTAGAAATCTTGCAACTGTAGTGAAGGCTGTTCACTTACAATTTATTTTTGGTTAAAATGGTGAGGATTTTAATCACTTTTGTTAAATTGCTTCACCAAAATAACCAAAAAATGATTTTGGTGAGGCTGCAAGAAACGCTTGTGAGTACTATTTACTTACCAAATGAATAAGAAATAATATAAATTATCTCCTTCTATATTCTTTGAAAAAGTAAAAAAATAGAAAGAAGTATTTGAAAAAGAAAATTTAAATTGAATAATGAAAGTTGATAGTTAAAATAGTGAGGCGGCTTAAATGTGATTTAAAAAAGTTGGTAGTTAAAATAAAATAAAATAAATGTACTTTTAGTTATTTTAGTGAGTAAAATTTGCTAAAGTGGGTAAGAATGTAAAAGATAGTAAAATCTTGGGCATTCAGATATTTTGCAAATAAGTACAGTCACAACTAGTTCTTACTTACAAAAAGTCGTCTTCCTAGCATGTCCACAACCACAAGTTTAGGATTGTGAAGGCGCGTGGAGGTAAGATGGAAGCCAATACATAAATTGACCCGAGTCTGGCTTGGGTGGACCCGAGTTTGGATGAATTGTTTGTTTGACCCGAGTCTTCCTCTCACTGTGCTGCACATGACATTTCTGATCTATTATTGAATTTGTTCTTGCTAAAAGAAAAATAAATAAATTTAATTAATATCGTATCAATATATTAAGAGAATGATGGGATGGAAGTATTAATTATAATATGAAATAAATTTTTTTTATTGAGTAATACTATTTTTTAAACTTAATTATTATTCCAAAAGGGATATTTTTCTTATTTATTTATTATAATCATTTTATATAAACTAACCTCATGTGTTTTAAATAATATTTTATATCAATCACTTTAAAAAAAAAAAAAAAATCACTTAAAATATTGTACATTTTCCGGAATGAAATAAGTAGGCAAATGAGGGTGCAGAAGAGTAGTATTACTCCTTCTTATCTCAAGCTCGATCTCTTTGAGGGAGACCAGCTGACAGTTACTGCCATTAATGGAGACTCTCTCCGCGAACTTTCTTTCCAGGGCTCTGCATTTTTCTCTACGAAACCTCTCCCTCAAGTCATTAATTAGTCTATTCTTCTTGTTTCTGATCGTCCATGAAAGCAACTCTGCAAGCAAGGCCAGATAAGCTCTTTTGTTCTCTGTCTGTTTGGTTGATGAGAAACGGTGGGACCGTGGGAAAAGGAAAGAAAACTAATCCCAGAGAGCAAGACAGGGGCGTTCCTACTAGTATCACAGGTTTTTGAAATATTTTCTGAAGTAGGCTTATTTTATATATTTATCCCAAAATTTACAAATTTCTACTCCCAAATTAAAAAAGATGTCCCCCCAAAATAATTTTTTACTCCCCAGACTTTCTCGATTAGGGGCGAATGTCCCATCTTCTAGACTTCAACAAAGGCTTTCTCGATTAAATAAAAAAAAGACTCGCTCACCAGAACTTCTCTCAAACAATCTTTCTCTCTGTCTCACCAGACTTTCTCTTCTCTCAAACTCTCTTTCTCCATTAAAAAAAAAAAAGATCTCTCTCTCACCAGACTATCTCTCTCGGAAGAGTTTTTTTTTTCTCAAATTCTCTCTCTCTCTCTCTCGGACCAGTCTCTTATCTCTCTCAGGCTGCACCGCTGCTGCATGAAGTCTTGCTGAGTTGCTGTTAATTTGTTACTCCCCCCCCAAATTCATATGAACGAAGTCTTGCTATTCAGCGTTCACCTCATTCTCAACAAATAATTGTTCAGGCTGTTTGTCTCATCTCATCTCTTGAAGGTTCCTTTAAATCCTTTGTCTTTGTGGCTTTGTGGCTTAAATGCATTGTTAATTTGTTACTTTGTTGGTTAATTTTGTTTTGTTGGTTAATTTGATGGGTTTTAATTAATTAATTTATTTAGCATTCTTTCACTTGTTAGTGGTATTAAGAATTATAATAAAATTCTAATAAAAATCTTATACTTCTAGATATTTTAGTTAATAGTTACTAGTAGCTGTGGGCTGTATGGCTTAGTTGTTAAAGATTAAAACTAACATTTTGACTTATCTAATTTGAGATTTCATAATATTAAAATTTGGGTTATCTTTATTATTGTTGGTTGCAGCATTGTTTTGGCTTGTCTCAGACTAGCATTATTGTTGGGAGCTTTAGGGGTTAGGGCAATTTGTTAGGAGAAACAATTCACGCTCAAATGTACAATTTTTCTTGAACCATATAGATTGTGCTTAGTTTATATTGCTAATAATGTATGTTAATGTGTGTTTGTAATGCCATGAGATTAAGATTTTGAATAAGTATTTATTGTATTTTGATGTAGAAAAATTATACAAGTTTTATTTTTAGCTTTCATTGTTGGTTAATTTGATGAGTTTTAATTCATTAATTTATTTGGCATTCTTTCACTTGTTAGTGGTAATAAGAATTATAATACAATCCAACAAAATGACTTGTGATTTACTATGAAATTATATCTCATCATATGTGTCTATGTATTATATAAGTTTGGTAGGTGTTACTATGGTCACACCTTGGTAAGATAGCCACAATTAATTTCTCCGGTCTACCCATTTAATTAGAAAAAAAAAAAAAAATCGTCCCCCCTCACTCAAAATCCTGGTTCCGCCCCTAGAGCAAGACCGTTGAGTTTGGTTCAAAAATTTGGCCTTAGTAGAGGTGGGTTTTTCATTTTTCATTTTTAATATAAATTTTATTATTTTTCTGGATAGCATGCAACATAAGTAGATAAATAGTATGACTTTTTAATTTTTATTTTCTTTCACCTTTCTCAGCAAACAAACAAACAGAAAGTTGGAATTTGCTTGTTTTTCTGTTTGGTTCTTTGGATTTTTTGTTTTCCATTTTCTCACTTGAAATATGGATGAAAGTAATTTTTTTTTCTTCCTCTTTTTTTCTGCAACCAAACAGAAGTTGAATATTTTTTTGTTTATTTAGTACAGATATCGTGTTTCAGTACTGTTTGACTTATATAATTCCAACGATTAAATTATCTGTCACATTTAGGAGTATTGAGTATTAACAGAATAACACACTGGTAGGACTATTAAGTAACAATGACTTTTAGAAAAAGAAAAAAAAGGTAACAATGACTTATTTTCTAATTAATTTCTACCGCTGACTGTACATATAAATAGGGTTAATTAGGTGTAGTAGAAAGTGATGAAGTCATGTTAATTACCCGTTTTGAAGGCTCGATTCTTAGAATTTGTTTGGGATTGCGTTAGAGAAATCGAGCTTTTAAGTCAAAAAAAGTTTTTTTTTTTGGCAAAAGCTTCATTTTTTAGCTTTTGTTAAAAGTACGTTTTGACCATTTTTAGGCTTTTTGGACCGTTAAAAATGCTTTTAATTTTTTTACTAAATGAGTATTTTTTTTTCTTCAAACGGACTGTTTAAGTGTTAAATGTACTTTTAGGCCAGTCAAACGCAATCTCAAATATGCCCTTAAACTACGCGTAGATAGATATATTAGTTCATGCTCTCAATAAGTCATACATGTTTTTTTTTTTTTTTTTCAAAGAGGGCACAATAAGTCATACATGTTGATTGTTGATGTTAGTCACAAAATCGTAAGTCTTACACTTTCCTTTCGGCCTTTACATTACCTAGCATGAAGTTATGAACCATTTTGTATATATATATATTTTTTTATGTTTTTGTTGAGTATATGTGTGAGTTTAAAAGATTAGAGTCCCATATTGAAAATTTACAAGAATTGTGAGTGATTAATATAGTATTATTGGGCTCAAACCCATAGACTTAAGCTTTTGGTATCAATCTCCCTAATAGTTTTCAGCGTACATAATTCCAAATTTTAACTTGTACTTCTGCAGGGCTTTTCATAGTAGACATCTAATTGGCTGAAGTTATGAACTCCAAGCGACTTAAGTTTGTAAGGTTAGTTTGTTCAACAGTCCCCATTTGTTGCTATGATTTCATCTGCTTTGATTGTATCTTTCTCTCACACAATTTTAACAGCATCTCTCTGTTACCTCTTTACACAGACTTTGTTGCATTTGCAATCTTAGAACCATAAATTTGCAATTCTAAAACCCTCACAAAATATTTTGGAGAGTGCTAGATAAAAGTTTTTGGCCTATTTGTTTCTCACATTCATCTTGTGAATGATGGATATCACAGACTTATTTATATAGATAGACCAAGACCCTTACCCAATTTATTTAACATTGCTTCCTTCCATCAAGGGATACAATATTTGGTGAAATAAAATAACCGTTCATCTTAAGTGGTTATCTGTATATTTAATTACCCAAACTTAGACAATTATATTGCTCCCACTGTTCATGACTAATAATCTCATGTGATGTACTTTATTTTGTAAGAGTGGGTGATTCGTCTACACAGAACACCAAATTAAGTTCCAAACACCCCAAAGTAAAAAAAACACTTTTTTCTTTTCAGTCAGAAAAATTATCATTTTTTTTTTTTGTAAGTAATAACCCGTCTTATTAAAAGCGTAAGGTGCCCCAAGATACACAAAGAGTATACAAAATGATCATCTAACTAGAAAAATAAAAGTGAGGAAGGAAATCATCATAACTAATCGACAACGAGGACATATGTGCCATGGTCCAAAAATACAAAGTGTGAAAACAAGAGGATAAAATGTCCTCTAAAGACCTCTCCAAGTCCTCAAAGCACCTATTGTTCCTTTCCTGCCATAAACACCAAAAAAGACAAGTAGGCACCATCTTCCATACCACCGCACTCCTCGTCCTCCTCGAAGACCACCAATAGGCTAGCAGATCAGCTACTAGTCTAGGCATCACCCAGGCCATCCCAAAGCGAATAAAGATGACATACCACAGAGCAGAAGCAACCTCACAATGAAGAAGGAGATGATCCACCGTCTCCTCACTCTTCTTGCACATACAAAACTTGTTTATCACAATGACGTGATGCTTCTTGAGATTATCTAAGGTCAGAATTTTGTCTAGAGTCGCCGACCAAACAAAAAAAGTTGCTCTCGGAGGAGCCTGTGTCTGCCACACACTTTTCCAAGGGAATCTCCTACCCTCATTGCAAGCCAAAGAAAAAAGAGGGCCTTAACCTTTAAAAGACCTCTTTTGAAAGAAATCCACCATAATCTATCTTCACACCATTGTCTCACTCTGACTGAATGCAATACCTGAAGAAAGGACGCAAAGACTTCCAACTCCCAATCATTTGCCTCTCTAGTGAAACTCACATTCCACTGATTTGAACTTCCCAACATCTTCATATTAGCCGCAACTGAAGCATTCTTCTCACAAGCTATTCCATATAAAACTGGAAAGGCTACCTTGAGAACCAAATCTCCACACCACAAGTCATGCCAAAAGCTAATCCTCATTCCATCCCCCACCGCATGTCTAGTAAAGCCTTTGAGAGTCTCCCACCCTTTTCTGATATTCTTCCATAACCCCACCCCATAAGCTCCTCCAGGCTCAAGAGAGCACCACCTACCCCATAAGCTCCCATACTTCGAATCTACCGCCACTCTCCACCAAGCATCTCTCTCAAACCCCATAGCGCCACAACTATTTCCCTAAAAGTGCACGGTTGAACATCATTAAATTTCTGATACCCAATCCTCCCTCCTTATTTGGAGTGCAAACCTTTGCCCAATTTACCAAGTGAAACTTGAACTCTTCGCCTATACCACCCATAGAAATTGGCGTTGTAGCTTCTTGATGTGCTTAGTAACACTCACCTGGATAGGAAAGAGAGACAAATTAGCTTTGGTGCTCTTGATAAGTGTAACCGTACCACCCTTCGATAAATACATCATTTTCCCACTAGCCAACCTGTATTCTAGCTTCTCAATAACACCATCCCAAACATGCTTGGCCTTAAAAGAGGCTCCCAACGGAAGACCAAGATACTTCACTAGCAAAGAAGCAACCCCGCATCCTAAAATGCTGGCTAACGTACCCACTTGCTCCACATTTCCCATTGGAATTAAAACCGACTTAGCTAGGTTTACCTTCAGCCTGGAAGTAGCTTCGAACAATAAAAACATGCTCCGCAAATAACGCAGCTGGCTGGGCATAGCATTGCAAAAGATCAAAGTGTCATCGGCAAATAGAAGATGTGAGAAAGAAGCATTATCGACTTTGAATCCTTCTAGCAGTCCCCCATGCACCACCACTAAGATCATCTTGCTCAGAGCCTCAATCACAAAGACAAACAATAACGGAGAAAGGAGGTCCCCTTGTCTCAATCCCCTGGAGCTACTACAAAAAATTAGGAAAACCATTAACCAGAATCGAAAAACGTGTCGAAGAAATGCAATGTTCTATCCAAGAGCACCATTTCCCCCTAAAACCACACCTCCTAAGCACGTATAACAGAAAATCCCAATTCACATGATCATAAACTTTTTCTAGATCCATCTTACAGATCACCCCTGGCTCCCTCAACCTCAACCTACTATCAAGGCATTCATTAGAAATCAAAATAGAATCTAAAATTTGCATACTGTTAATGAAGGCACTTTGCGACTTGGAGATAATTTTATCCGACACTATCTTCAATCTGTTTGCTAACACCTTTGCCAAATTATCACTATAAAGTATTGAAACATAAAATATCATTAATTGAAGCAACATGAATGCATGCAATGACCAAGACAAATAAGATACTTTAATGATATGAATTAACTTTATTTAATTAGCCAATGTTAATTTAATAGTAAATTTCAACCTACTTGTGGGTCAAGGCTACATCACACATGAATTTACTAAATAACTTTATTAATAAGTGTGAAAAAAATACGGTGTCCAAAAATTAGGAACAACCGATTTTCAAGTAGTTCAACAAAATTATACTAGCCCAAGGACTCACAACCAAAAGTAGAAGAAAGATCAAAAGTATATGGAAAAAATATACTTCTTATTTATGAAATATTACAACAATAGAAAAACTTGGGTTAGACTACTCTTGCACAAGATGGGAGAAGGTTTTGTTGAGATATGATGGAATAAAAAGCTAGGAAACATGCCTAGGGTATATATAAGGGTTAGGGAAGAGTTCTAAACAAGATAGGTGTGACTTTTCATGAGACCAAGGAAGAGCAACAAATTTGGATTAGAAATGATAATAATGTCTCGTGGGAAGGTGTAAGGTTGCATTGAAGAATGAAGTGGGTTGAATGATGATAGTGATGGTTAGATGACCAAGATAGAAGGTGGTAAGGTGGAAAAGGCTAAACAAAGAGAGAATGACATGTGTCATCCATCATGTGCAAATGAGTCCCCCCACAATTAAACTTACATAAATTCTTCACAACATCACTTAAAACAAAAAGAAGAAAATTAATAACTGTGGATTCTAGAAAATACACTTTAAAATTTAACAATAAGACTAGTAAATTTAAACATTAACAAATAATAATATATATATTTTTTGTACCTTTGGGCATAAGAAAATTTTACTTTTAATGCCAAATTTACCATCTTATTTTAATTAAATCATAAAAATCATAACCTTCATGTGGGGCAAAGTCATTAAATTTATGAGTTAATCACAACATAGATGTTTAATTTTCTTTATGAAGTTTTGTAAATAATCTTAATGTGATTATCATTATAAAATTAAAATGATGTGGCTATTTCTAAAAAATATTATAATAATCACAACTTCATTAACATCTAATTCTCAAATAGATGCCAAAAGTTTATTTATGAAGTTTTACAAAATTGTCTTTACTTGATTATCATCATGACTTGGGATGCTGTGGCTATTCCCTTGTCACTTTGATTTTCACTACTTTATAGTGGCACCATAAAACTTCAATCTTTATGTTGATCACAAACTATCCCATAGCATAATACTTTAATAAATATTTATGCTCAGGATCACATATAAATAAGCATCAAATAGCTATTTTTCAGAACATGTGTTTCTCACATTTTCAATGGAAACATGGTTATTTTATAGATTGAGTAGGAAAAAATCATTCTAACCGAGTTTGATAGAAATTTCTGTCCATTAACATCTTTTTTGTTGCCTTGTCATTGACCATTCCAATTAGTTATTTGATTTTGGTAACGTCCAATTAGGTACTCACATAGCTTCTGACACTTTCTACTTTTCTTTATGCTACTTACCGTATTTATATATACTTCCGCGCAGGAACAGAAAAAAACCCATTTTATCCAGGTTTGAAGATTTAGAGCAGCAATATTCAGTTCATGAACTACGTAGGAGGAAAATTTTGGATCCACAGGGTCAATTTCTTCAAACGTGGAACAATTTTTTTATGCTCTCTTGTGTGGCGTCCGTGGCCATAGACCCCCTTTTCTTTTACATTCCAAGGATGAATGACGTGGACAAGTGCTTGGATTTGGACAAGAAAGTGGCGATCTATGCTTGTGTTTTTCGTTCATTCATAGATGCATTTTATGCAATTCATATAATCTTTCAATTCCGAACTGGGATTATTGCCCCTTCTTCTCGAGTGTTTGGAAGGGGTGAGTTGAATAATGATCCTAAGGCTATTGCTAAAAGATACTTGCTCTCCTACTTCATCATTGACATCCTATCAATTCTTCCACTGCCACAGGTATGCTTAGATTTTACATGCCCTGACAAACTCTCTGGTTATTATCAATCCCAGAAGTACTGATTGTGATGTATTAGTTTACTTTCTGAGAGCTCTATGTAATGCATATATCAAATTATTGAAATGACAAAACTTCTGGTATTGATGTCTCTTTGTATTAATTGCTTGATGTAGAAGAATGAAAACTATGCATATAATGTTAGCTTTACTATTTTGATGTCTCTTTGTTCAGGTGCTAGTATTTATCATGCCCTCAATGAAAACCCAAGCACAGAAGGAAATAATGTTGATGTCCATAATCTTCTCCCAGTCTGTGCCAAGACTTTTGCGGATCTATCCACTATATATAGAAGTAACAAGGGCCTCTGGCATACTTGAGATAGTATGGTTTCGAGCTGCGTATAATCTTTTTCTGTACATGCTAGCTAGTCACGTAAGTTGATTATTATTATTATTTCTTAACCTATTCCAAGATTTTTAGATCACTGATAAATGTGACATGCATACCAGGTGATTGGAGCATTTTGGTACTTGTTTGCGATAGAACGAGAGCAGAATTGCTGGCACAAAAAGTGTAGGGAACAGAAGGATTGTCTGCCTCAGAATTACTATTGTGGACATAATAACCGTAACAAGGCCTTGGATCAATATCTTTATGATGCTTGCCCTTTTATCGATCCTGATGAAATTACAAATTCAACTGTCTTCAACTTTGGAATATTTACTGATGTTCTGAGCTCTGGAGTGGTTGAGTCAAGATATTTTTGGGCGAAATTCTTTTACTGCTTTTGGTGGGGTCTACGTAATCTTGGGTTAGCAATATATATAATCCTCAAACTAGATTCTTACTCAGTTGCCTGCTGTCAAACTATTTCGAATTAATTGGCATCTGACTAATTAAAAATTTTATATTATCTAACTTCCAAGCTAAAAGCTTTTCAACTTATACCAATATTGACCGCATTGTGACTTAAACTTTGGAGCTTAGACATTTTTAACTCTTACGTTTCCTTTTTTCTCAGTTCTCTTGGCCAAAACCTCAATACAAGCACTTTTGTTTGGGAGATATTATTTGCGGTTTCCATATCCATCTTTGGGTTGGTTTTATTTGCATTGCTTATCGGCAATTTTCAGGTAATAATACGATATATATCCTCATCAATTATCTTTCCAACTGTATGTTGTAGCGTTATGAGATGTTTAGGTTTATACATGTTGGATTTTGTGCATATGCACCTCATGAATTAAGCATGTATTGCTGTCTCCTTTAATATAAAATCAAACTATCTTCTAACTCTTACGTAATAAAATTTTAGAATTAATTAAATGATTAAATTCATGACTAATTTCTATTAGTTTAAACTTTGAAGACAATTGATTAATTAACATAATATCATAATTGTAAGTTCTTGTTAGCGTAATTCGGTAGGCAAAATGGTGACCAAAAGTGCCAAGATTCATCATCCATGCAAGTACCGTTCGGACGGGAAGAAGTGCCATTATGCTCAAAGAATTCTATTTTTCCCGAGAGCCTCGTCTGCAATCTCGTTTGCAAGTCCGTCCAGATGAGCTTGATAAACAAGAATTCCTGAGAGTCTCGTCTGAATCCTGTCCGAACGCTTATGTTATTTTCGTCTGACGACTTTTACTAAAAAGATCATATCTAGAGTTTCAAGCTTCTGATTGGAGCAAGCTTTGTGGCGTTGGAAAGTTAACTCAAAGATCTACAAAGCTAGGTTTCACGAGTTTCAGCTAATTCCAATGTTTACTAGGTCAAAACGGGCCATAAAGAGAAGACTACAAAGCTGGGCAGAATGGCTCGTGTGCAATCTCGTTCGGACGAGATTGCAGACGACCATGTGTTAAAAACACGTTCTAGCCGTGTTTTGTTGCCCTGTTTGGACGGCACATGTTCCCGTCCGGACGCCACGTACCTGTAACAGCTTTAAATGAATTTAAACTGTTTCCTAGGTCTAGGGATGATGGAGCTATAATAAATACACCTCTATAGAAAGAGAGGTACGGATTTTCACCCCAGAGAGTTCGTCTGAGGCTGTGCTAAGATAGATCTTATGTAGTGAGCGTTGAAATTGAATCTCTTAGAGTTTGAGTTATTCCTTTGATAAATTTACAGTTGAGAAGTCTATGAGAAGGGTCCGGTAAAGGAGAATCACATTGAAGAAGATTGTGAGCAAGGAGACGAGTTGTAGGCTTGTCGACCTTACAGAGCCAAGGTCTTGCATCGGTTTGCAAGTGTTCCTAGTGTCTATAATCTCTGGATAATCTTTTTATAGTGATTTCCTGGGTTTTACTTGTAGATCGGGTTTTAAAAGGTTTACTCTTCGTGACTAAAATATCTGTGTCTACCTCTTTATCGCTTTACATATTTTGGTGCTTGAATTGTTTATTGCTTTATATTATTAATTCGGCATTAATTGTGATAAACACGTATTTGGAGTGGTAATGATATTTGAAATTTGACTCAACAATTTATTTTCTATTTTCAATTTAATATTTCATATGTAATATGTTAGTCTCACTTGTTGAGCTTTTGGAACAACCGATGAATTAACACCTACTTTTGCCAACTTCAATCAATATAACATTCGTGTATTTATTTTAACTTGCCAACTGCCACATGATGTTTCTCTATTCTTACCAATTCAATCCACGTGTAACTCTAACCGGCAACCTTGTTGGAAAATCCTCATACTCATAGATTTGACGAACTAATTAAGGTGGTATATTATGTTTTTTGTGCTGTTACAGAAATATCTGCAATCAACAACAGGTAGAGTAGAAGAAATGTTGGTGAAAAGGGATCGGATTAGACAATTAGAACAGTGGATGTCCCGCCGTTCGCTCCCTAGGAAATTAAGGGATCGGATTAGACGATGTGAAGAGTTCACATGGAAAGCAACCAGAGGTGTCGTGGAAGAGAATCTTATTCGTAACCTTCCTAGGGATCTCAAGATGGATATAAAGCGCCATCTCTGCTTGGCTCTGGTTATGAGAGTAAGTGTTTTTCCTCTATTTTTTTCCTTTTTCTTTTTTTTTTTTCTTTTTTTTTTTCAAACTTTTAGCGATGGTTTTATCTTTTAGGTGCCCCTATTTCACAACATGGATGAACAACTACTGGATGCACTATGTGATCGTCTCAAGCCAGTACTTTACACAGAGAAGAGCTTAATTGTTCGTCAGGGGGACCCAGTGGACGAAATGCTCTTTGTCATGCGAGGAAAGCTAGCCAGTATGACTACCTATGGTGGACAAGCTGGTTTCTTTAACACTGTTTACTTGAAGGCTGGTGACTTCTGTGGAGAAGAGCTTCTTACTTGGGCTTTGGATCCCCACTCCTCTACCATTAATCATCCCATCTCAACTCGAACAGTTAATGCTCTTATAGAGGTTGAAGCCTTCGCTTTAATGGCTGAAGACTTGAAGTTTGTGGCCACTCAATTTCAGGGTCTTCAAGGCCCGAAGGTCCGGCACACTTTCAGGCAAGGCTTTTAAACCCCATGCTTATCAAATTTTTGGATCTTTCTTGTCATGTCTGTCTAAGCGAAGCGGCACAAACAAAAAACTTTTAACTGAAATTTTCCTAAAGGGCGTTGCCATAGTTCTTCCTTAAATTTTCGGAAAAAATACTGCATTCATCCCATGAAAATCTTTTCTTCCCGCAGCTTCTTCCTCACTCATTTATCAACCACCATCCCTACCATTTTTCACAATCTATACCATGTACAATCAGTATCTATCAATCAATGAAAATCATAGAGTTTCAACCCCACTCTTAAAATGAATTTGGCTACGTGATTATACTTTAGAGGGATAACTTCATTACAAACTCCTGAATTACCGCGTGATTTGAGAAAGCTCCTGCAAACTTCAAAATCTCTCAATTTAGACCTCTGAACTTTCAATTACAGTCAATTTAAACCCCTTTGTCAGATTTAACCATTAACTTTCCTGATTTACCCCTAAAATGACAAAAATGTCCCTGATTTTTTTTAAAAAAAATTATTTATTTATTTATTTTTTAATTTGGAATTAAGGGTAAATTTAAAATTTTATAAAAAAGTTAGGGGTATAAACGTCATTGTCTCACTTTTATCGTTTAAAATCTAACGGAGAGGTTCAAATTGATTGTAATTGAAAGTTCAGAGGTCCAAATTTAGAGGTTTTATAGTTTGTTAGTTTTTCAAATCGTGTGGTAATTCAGGGGTCTAAAGTGAAGTTACCCCTAACTTAAATTAATGTAAATCATCTAATTTATTAGATAATCCTCTTTTCTATATATACATTAACAGTGAAATTTATAATAATCAGAATAATTAAGTACGGAATTTAAGATACCTGATGAAAACAGAAAACAAAACCACATGCCTTGCAAACCCAAAACTCTCTGTTTGGTTCCATTTTAGGTACACTCAATGCATCATGTTTTGATGTTACACGTTGTGCTTCGTTGCTAATTGTACAGATGAGAGCCTCATCTGAAATGGGGACAATGTTCTATCACTTACTGTTGCATAACAAATGCAAGCATTTGACACGCATTCAAATACACACAAACACTTTTGTTTTTCCATAAAATACATATTATCTACGCTAAATCATAATACCAAAATCAATAAGTTAATGATGTCATATTACATGGCCATCAGCTTTTTTATGTAGTTTGTCACAACACAATAAAGTTTATCAACCGGCAATATATTGCCACTACAGGTGCACATTCAAAAACTATTTCCTTTTAACTATAACATTTTAAAGCCAATCTCATAATTAATCAACCAAGAAGGAGAATTTTCCTTCCACTTAAACCATACCTTACCAACGGCTTCTAAATCTATTAATAACCAATCAACTGGAATTCCAAACTCTTTGTATCTTGGAATTGCCATATCCCTTGTACGTAAGACTATTTTCCACCCTGTCAAAATATTAAGAAAATGATAAGATATATTACATATAAAACAAAATAAATGATCTCCTAACAATTTAATAAAAAATGTTACTGTACATGATTTTGGAGTGGCTTAGATAGTCAATTTTAGTTGGGATAGGCTTTTGACTATGGTTTATTAGAGTTGTTTTGGATCCACCAAACAATTTAAATTCCATCTCTTAATTGTAGGAAAAAGTTTAATCTATTATTACTCTCTGAATTTTCAAATGATTTCTCATTGTAGTAATATGAATGTTGTTGGTTGAGTCTTATCATCACCCAAATGGTTGTTCATATGCTTTCTTAGATGTGATTATTTGTTTATAAATATATTCAACTTGGTGTCTGTCGGAACAACTTATATATCCTTATTTTTATCATTCAAATTTAGTGTAGCTCATTTTGTCACGCCCTCAATAGAAGTCTACCTATTTGTCACATCTTGAACTCTGATTTTTAGAACGTTATTGTTGAAAACTTGAAATGTAATGAAGCTTTGATACTATGTTGAAAATTTGTGGGAAAACTAAAATATGGAAAGAATAGCGGAAGCAAACGAGAGAGAAGAACATAAAAAATTTATGGGTGGTTCGGTGTTAGACACTTGCGTTCACCACTTTGAATGGGCCCCTAGGGCTACATTAATTCTTATTAACTTGATTGTTTACGGTACATAGATCCCTATTTATAGTTAAATAAGTCGGCCTATACAAGTAAACATAAATCGACTTATATAAGGAAACATAAATCGACCTATACTAGAAAATATAAATTAATCATATAAATATCAGAATATATTTTAATATCCCTCATCAAACTCAAAATAGAAGATTTCGGAGCTTGCGTTTGGAAAAAGAAATAAGATTTTTTTTTTTTTTTTTGTGGTGGCGGAGGAGGAGGCCTAGAATAGGCCGTAGACGGTGGCTGATAAATGAAGGCCGACGGTGAACATTGAAGGCGGACATTGTTGGAGGAGATAGAGGCAGTGGCAGGCAGCTAGTGACGGCTGCAGGTGGCGGCATTGGTTGCTTCAGAATGCAGGGCTAACTTCGGCCAAACACAACTGAGCCGCCTTGGGCCAAAATCCAAAAGGGCTGACTCAGGTCAAAGTCCAAAAGGGTCAATAATGGGCCAAAAACCAAAAGGGGCTGGCTTAGGCCAAACACCAAAAGGACTGACTTGGGCCAATCAACCAAAAGTAATGAACGCTCTTGGGCAGTTATCGTGTCGGCACACCGAAACTGACTCGTGCGTGAGGTGTGTCTTCTTTCTTCTGGTTTTTTAAATCTTTACTAGCTTAGATCTGGTCTGAAGCCCACTAGACGGGCTAAGAGAGACTAAAACCAGGTCGAACCGGTCCAAACCTATTGAATCAGGTCAACAATGATACTGAACCTGTTCCAACCGGGTTGAAAATGCATTGGAACTGAGTGAACCAGATAGAAATTGCTTTGAAACATAGTGAACCGATCTGACAATGTCCTGAACTGGACTGAAATCTACCAAAACCGGATTGAGGATGGGTTGTACCTGGTGAACCATCTTGAAAGATGATCTAAACCAGTTAAAAATATCTGAAACTGGTGAGAATCAGCCTTGAAAACTTTGAAACCTAGTTGACCCGGGTTGGAAACGAATTGGACTCGGATGAAACCGGTGGATGGACTTAAAAGTTAAAATCGGTTGGTATAACCCGAATTGGATTTGGACCAGGTTGAGGAAGCGGGTGGATCGGATTCCTGGTAGGCACGTGTGAGCACGTTGGCGCGTGAATTTGAGGCGCTGGAACAACCACCTATGGCGATGCGTACAATGTGTGAGCGCGTAGATAAGAAGCACATAATAAAACCCTCCCTAGGCACATGGGTGGAAGCACATGAAGGCGCATCCCAAAAGCTTTGACGAACACATGGGGGCGCGTGCAACCTCGGAGGGGGTTGTTCTAGGTGGATATGCGATGATCGGCGCAAGATCTGTCCAATGACATGAGTATTGATGTGATTGGAGGTTTGTGGAGGTGCGTAGCTGAACAGGCAGAATCTTTGGAAGGCGCGTTGAGGCTTGTGTAGAGTCCTGTGGCGGTGATCTCGGTAGTTATGGACTTGTTGGTGTCTGATCTATAATTTCTTACTGCTAATTATTTTAATTAACAAACATGGGTAACATCCTGCTTCTTTTCCAATTTTAGAACGTGTTATAAATTTGTTACGCATTCAATTAACAAAGAGAGATTTGAGAAAAGGGCATGAAATCGTAGATCTCTCCCTTGAAACTGAAACTGTTTCATTCATCATTGATTCCATTAAAATCAAGGCCTTTTGGCTTCAAACTGCCCCACCCATCACTGGTGCCATTGAAATCAGACCTCTTTGCGTTCAAACTGCCCCACCCCTCATTGAGTCCATTGATGTTTGCTTACCCCCTTTCAATTGTGCAGCAAAGCCAAAAGGAAAAAACAGAGAAATACAAAAAATGAAAAACACAGAGAGAATGTGCAACCCAAAATCCCAGAAAGAGAGAGTGAAACTGAATCCAAAGTGAAAAAGTTTCCCAACAAACGCACACCTGATCAGAATTTGTTTCCCAGGAAATTGGGGTTTCTATTTTTTTTTTCCCAAGGGAACAAAAGAAAATAACGCTACTTGAGTTGCAGATTGGGGTTGTAGAGTTGCAGATGTTGAAGTGTTGGGGAGGTAAGTTGTAATGGAATTTTTAGTAAGAGTACATTTACTATAGCCAAAAGCCTAAGTTAATGGGCTTGGGTTGCTTAGATACAACATTAACTATTATTTTCTTTATATTTTATCAATGTAAAACTCAATACTCATAAATACATTCACAATAATCTAACAATGAGTATCGGAGCTTTTGATTTGAGGGAGAGTTAACTCAATGTGACAGAAGATAAAAAAAATGAACGAGAGAGAGAGAGAGAAAGAGGCGGTTGGGAAAAAGAGATTACAAAACCTAGGTTTTAATTCTCTCATTTAAACTCACATTCAGGACTCAAAATGCATGGTTAACACTTTCGGTTTAAAAATTATGGTTTAAGACAATTCTAAGACACCTTTAAAGAGGGATTCAGCTATATGAAAAAGAAAGCAATAGTGATGACTATTAGAATTCTGATTACCCTTCTCTTTTTCAGTGAATGATCCTTCGTAATCTAATCGTGCAATGATGAGTTTCAGGTTCTACTCTCAACAATGGAGGACGTGGGCAGCTTGTTTTATCCAAACAGCTTGGCGCCGGTACAGGAAGAAAAAGCTCGGTGCAACTATTTATGCATCAAGGTTTGCTGCCAATGCACTTTGAGCCTCTCCACAAAATGGTGCACCTAACACCAGAGTACGTACTACAAAGATTGCAACCGCCGCTGCTACAAATGCCTGCTGCTGCTGAAGATCATTAAGGGTATGGTGTTTCATGTGATTATCATGTAATTTGAACATTAGCGTGCAAGTGGGAAAGTAGTCATGCCAATCCAAGTTATGATTTTCTTGTAACAACCTTTTCAGAAAACTTTTATCATCATCTAGAAAGTTGAAAACCATATTTATCTGTAATCTTGTATTTGGCTACATTGTTGGGATATTTCTATTTTAAGCCACAGTTGTGCTACCATTTCCCATGTTCTACCTGATATACCAACCAGGTTAGTTGGATTGAATTCTTATACTAACAACAGATAATAACTTACATTTACTTACTCAATTTGTTTATCATCCGTGGAATGGGCCGGTACCATGTTTGCCATTTAACATATTTCAGTCTGCTACTATGTTTGGTTTCTTCATTATTTTCCCTCACAACTGGTATCCAGTACTACGGATTTGGCTTGCATCCGGTGATTAAATAATTGGAGATTTCTTGTAATTTAAATAAATGGAAAAGATTGCCAGAAGAATCTTAGCCTCTACCATTGTATGCGAGTTCTCTCATAATCTTGCAATTTTTACTATTTATTTAATCATTGAGGTGGCCGATCGACCTTATGTGTTTTAGGGGTTGCTTGGCCAACCATCCAAGTAGTTTGGGCACTCCAAATCACCCATGGGGGTGGCTAACCACAAGTAATTCTAAAAATCCTTCTTGTGTTCCTTTAAAAATGATGTGGCTCTTAAAATAACTATTTGATCAAAATTTAATAGTGATTGATCACAAGTTCAATGGTAATTTTAAGAGCCACATCATTCTTAGAGTGACACAAGATGAACTTGTAGCATTACTCGGCTAACCACTACTTTTTTTAAAAAAAATATATATATTTCTCCAACTTTTATTTCTTAATAAAAACATTACCAAATAACCAAAAAAACTCAAAACACTAAATATCACTTTCATTTTTATGTCCATAAAAAAAAAAAAAAAAAAAAAAAAAAAAACATTAACAAAAACAAACAAGCCATTTTTCCATCTTCTAACTAGAATCATTTTCTAACAATGCATAACATGAAGTAAGTTTGTAGAAACTTTTCAGTAAAGTATTATGCATACATGATATGATGTCATTTGAAGGAAAAGCCCTTCTCTCTAAAAACTGATATCATGTTATGCATTAGTATATATATATATATATATATATATATATATATATATATATATAATTGGTAAATCCACATGAAAATACAAACCCTAGTCCTAAAACATGAATATGGCTTCCGGTCATTGGGTAAATGCAACATAACACTTCAAATTTTCACCCATTGAAATCTCTTTCACCATTCCAAAATCAGTATACGTAGCTTGATGTACTAATTTATGGTGGTGCAATACAGAGTTTTCTTCCGGTAAACGCTCTGGTACACCACCCGATTTTCTTCATTAATTTAATCTCTAAATATCAGACCCACTAGTCAAAATAATATATATTTTTTATATATATATATGATTAAAATTTGACTTCAAACAATAGCAACGTATATTGTTTTCTGAACAGTTGACTGACTTTGGTTTTTTAAATGACTTTTGATATGGATGATACATTTCCACCTTACAATTTATGCCAACAGCCATCAGAAGAAACCAACAGCATATTTTCTCGGAATTTGTAATTATGGATATAAAGACTTACTATAATTAAGATCTTGCCCTCCAATTATGTCGTATTAAAAAAATAGATAATCCTATATATATATATATATATATATATTTTAAATGAATTCATATCAGTCTCATTCATAGAAATCATCATGAGCATAAAGCTCTTACAAGCAACCATAGCCAAAGCTACGAGGTTACAAGCGTCACATATGACGTATTACATTCTAGACTCAAGATCAATCCTCTAACTCATGACTAATCTACATATTAAAAAACAGATATGTGCCAAACAAACTCAAACTAATGCATATGTAGTGTTTATTCCTCGGAACTGAGGGTAGACAAACCCCCAACCAAAACTCTTTCTCTTCAATCCAAAAGTCAGGATAATGTTCACATTTATAACCCAAAAGTCTAGACCATAGCAAATAATTCAGAGGACATCACGCATGTAAATTGAGAGGGGAAAACGCCTTATTACAAGCAAAAAAATAAGAAATAAAAGTGTAAAGGAAAATAAAGGGACTAAAACAGAAATACAAACAGAATAGAAAAAATCGGACAAACAACTAATGAAAACTAACATAATAGGAAAAAAAAAAAAAACCGGAGAATCACAAACGGCAGTCGAAAGGAAGACGATTGCGGATAATCCTATATTCCTATCATCATCCGTTACTCTTTTTTAATTTTTGGGGTTAGTAGATTTTATAATCTTTCTTCAAGTGGCATAAGTAACCAATCACTAAATTCTAAAATAATAAAATAAGACTTACGTCCATCATTGAAAATGGCCCAATAGGAATAAAAAATATTTTAACAATTAGTCTATTTTATTTTATGGAGAAAAAAATGTCTAGAATACTATAATTTTTATTATTTAATTATTTACGAATCGATATAGTAATGTGACAATTTATACTTGTAAAATAGTTAAAGAGAATTTGACTGGTTAATTATTTTATAGATTGCCATAATCATTTGTAAATGACTTTTTGAAAATTTAATAATATTCTTGTTGCTTTTTTCTTTTCTTTTTTTTTTCTTTTTTTTTTGGGGAAACAACTGAGTAGATAGACATAATATTATTTATTAATACACCAGGCCCACCTTCTCGATGCAGTTATTTCAATGAACAGCAAATGAATTAAAGTCTATTCAATCACTCTTCTCATTTTTGTACAGTTTATAATACGAGATTGAGACACGACAACAAACTCATCTCCATCACATCTTCAAGCTTAAAGTTTGGAGAATCATCTGTTGTTGCGAAGTGCCCTTTCATCTCTATTTTAAGTAATTAAAATTAAGTACTCATTAAAAAAGGAAAATGTAGTTAAAATGATATATGCTTTTGTATTTGGTTATCCGCTGCTTATTGGATTGATGTGATAGTGTCTATCAGCCTTTAAGTTAATCTCTATAGTTATATCTAGCTAGTAGTATAAGAGTAAAATGAAGGATGAGTATTTATAATTACATATAATCAAATTTACATATATTCAGGCTATTTAATAATCTGATTATACTTACTATTATATTATTGATATACAACTTGATAATGTAACAGTAAAAATATCTATTAAATCAATACTTGTAAAACAAAATACTGGTTTCCATAATCATTTATCTCAATTATTGTATAACAATAATATAATAATCTATTAAATAATATTATTGTTTTGAATTTTGCCCATCGGATTGATCCAATCATACGCGGTTTCTTCCATCTTACGACTGACTTTGACAAGAGTCCAAGATAAAACTTCTTATTTTACGAATCCCTCACCAATTGGAATTGACCATTCTATTTTTATGGTTGGTTTAGAATATAAAAACTTTAGACTATAATATAAAAAAATCACACACCCAAACAACCCCTGTTGTTTGGATGCTGGAATTATTCAATAATTTTTTTTTTTTTTTTTAATTCGTGTTTGGCTTGCAATGCAATGGGCTAACTCAATTTTTGTTTTCAACCTTATCCAACTTGATTGCATTACCTTAACTCAATTTTCTTCAACTCAAATCAATTTTTTTTCTTCTTTGAATTCATATTTTTTTGAATTTGCGGAGGGATGGGCAATGGACGAGTACGAAGATCTTGTTGCACTTTGCGTAGAGCGACGCCGCTTTTTGCGGCAATGGAGAGGTCTGCGATGAGGCCCTTGAGGGCGGTGGTTGCCATCATCGCATTTCTGAGCTTGCCATTATTGTTGTGCGTCATGCTGTGATTTTGCGCGTTCCAAGACTGTGATAGAAGGCGTAAAACGACAACCTCTAATGGATAAGCTGTTATGTGCATCGGAGGCAAATGGGGCTTGACAATTCTACATTTAGCATCGTTGAAATAATGATGATGTGTAAATTATAGCGGAAGCAGTATAGAAAATAACACAAAGAACTTTACGGGTAGTTTGGTGTTAGATGCCTACGTCCATCACTCGGAATAGCCCTAAGGACTACATTATGCTCATTAATTTGATTTGTCTACAATACAGAAATCCTTATTTATAGGGTAGTGTCTAAATACAAGTATAGTAATTAAATCTCCTTGATTTGATTACAATCTCAATATTTAATTACAATCCTAATATTTGATTACTATCAGCATTCTCTTCCAAACATAAATTCTGAATTATATTCAATTTAATTCATCTTCCCAAACATGTTTCTCACAATTTTGTTTTCTATTTTCTAAACCATCTAAATATAATTTCAAAACCTTTTTTTTATTCGGTATTCATAATTTAAAAAAATAAAAAAATTACAAAAGAATAATAAAAAAAAAATCACAATCTCAAACGTATCTGTACGAAGCCGTCATATTAACGTATGCATGATATGATATAGTTCTGACATGACCAAAAATGATTCACGTAGGTTAAATTAAATTAAAAGTATTACGGTACGATAAAATTTGTGGGGTCATATAATGTTATTTCCTGGAGGCTCGCTTGGGTTGACTTGACCCTTCTCTCCCGAGGACTCCGTCTTGTTTTATAATTCCCTCTCATTTTCTCTTTCAGACCACAGACTCAGAAAGTTACTGCCATTGCCATTGGAGACTCTCTCCGCGAACTTTCTTCCCAGCCCCCAGGGCTCTGCCTTTTGTCTTTACCAAACTTCTCCTTCAAAGATTCCTTAATTAGTCTTTTCTGATCGTCCATGAAACCAAACTCGCCTGTAAGGAAGGCCGCCAGATATTTACTGTACAATCTCATGCAATATATATAGTCTCTTTCGTTCTCAGTCTGTTTGGTTGATGGGAAACGCTGGGAAAAGGAAAGAAAACTAATCCCAGAGAGTAAGACCCTTTTCTTCGGTTGAGCTTGGTTCCACAATTTGGCCTTCCTAGAGGTGGGTTTTCCTTTCTAATATTTTTGTGGATAGCAGGGCAACATAAGTAGATAAAAGTATGGCTTTTTAATTTTCTTTTCTTTCACGTTTCTCAGCAAACAAGCAGAAAGTTGGTATTTGCTTGTTAATTTTTCCATTTTCTGACTTTAAAAATTGATGAAACTTTCGCCTCTTTTTCTGTGCAACCAAACAGAAGTTTAATCCGTTTTTGTTTATTTAATTTTTTTTTTCTTCTCATTCCTTGACTTAATGATGATTATAATTAATAAAAAAAAAAAAATTGTTGTTGATTCTCGTTGTGGATTATCACCGTTATACTTCGTGCATATATTTTATAGCAATAAATAAAAGATTAATGGTCCAATTAATAAACTTGCTCTGCCTTAGATATTTTATAATTCTCTCCCTCTCTCTGTCTCTCTAAAGTACCGATGGCGTAATTTCTAATTAATTTCTGCAGCTAACTGTACGTATAATTAAATAGGATTAGGTACAGTAGAAAGTGATCACGTCATGTTACATGTTTTTAAGCTTCGACTCTTAGATTACGTAGATAGATTCGTTCCTGCTCCATAAATTATACATGTTGATTTTTTAGTCACAAAATCGTTAGTAATATCATGCTTCTTACACCTTCTTCTTCTTCTTTCTGTTTGTTTGTTTTTTTTTTTTTTTTTTTTTTTTTTTTTTGCCTTTTTATATATATATATATATATATATATATATATTTTAAACCATCGCTTGTTTTAAAAGTTTAAGTCGATAAAAAAAAAAAAAAATTAATTAATTATTTAATTTATATTATACCAGCATGAGCCAAACTTTTTTTTTTTTTTTTGTGTTTTCAATGTAGAGAATTTTGAATTTTAACTTGTACTTCTGCAGGCCTGCATTTTAGCACTTCATAACAATCATCCCAAGTTTGGCTTTTCATATAGTGGGCATCTAATTGGCTGAAGTTATGGACACCAAAAGACCCAAGTTTGTAAGGTTAGTTTGTTCAACATTCTCCATTTGTTGCTATGATTTCCTCTGCTTTGATTCTAACTTTAACAGCATCTCTCTGTTACCTCTTTACATGTCTATGCATGTGTGTTATGATTTATGAACACCATCATTTGCATCTAAATTTAGTCAAATGATATGTAACACAATGAATATATAAAGAGGATGACAAAGACTGAAACTATCCTGGATGGTTCTAAGTGAAGGTATCTGAAATGACCATTTTGGATAGGATCTCTCTGTAATGCATCCAGTTTTGGTAGTGAATGTACATTTAACCAAGCTGATCGAATTGGGTGATTGTCACTTCTTCCTATATTCATTATAATTAAGTGCATGATTCTAGTCTTGACTTATGTTTCCCATCTCTTTTGAAATAAATACGTTTTGGCGCTACCGCGTTCGAAAGGCAGATAGGGTTCACAGCTTTTCGCATGCAATGTTCAAACGGTGTGCGATCGAGTGTCTCAAATTTAACTTGATGACCATCTCGATCGAACGTTGTGCGATGATTATGATCACAATGGTAATCATGGCATTCTGTGAGTCTTCTAATTTAGTCTTGTTCGAACTGGATGCGATCGCCCTTACGATCGAGGCTCATGGGAGCTTGAAATTTTATGCCTCGAAGCCCTCCGTTCAATGCTTGTGATTGGGGCATTCTAGAACTTGATTCTTGAAGTGTATTAAGATCTAGCTCGTTCGACCAACTTTTAATCAGATTGCAAACAACAGCTTTTGATCGTCAATTTGAGCTTCAATCTAAGAGCCAACTTAACCACTAAACCTAGACTTACAACTAAACCAGTTTTGACATTGAATTTGCCGAGAACAGAAATTTCCTACAATCCAACCTATAATTTTGCCATGTGTCCCTTAATAGTTTTATTTAAAAGAAAAAAAAAAAAAAAAGGCAATTTTTTAAGCTTAGTTTGAAAGATATGTTTGTCAATTTATAAGCTTACCATATTTATACTTACATCCAGGTTTGAAGAGTGGAGGAGTCCAGAGAGCTCTACGAGTTCCAAGCAGCAATATTCCATTGATGGACGATATCCAAGAAACACAAGTTTAACAATTGGAAGAATTTTGGAGAGTTTTTGTAGATGGTTTGAGAGGTCTTTCGAGAGAATTAAGAGTTCGAAACAAAAATCATCAACCACCCATTCTGTAGGTGAACGGCCAAGAAAAGAGTCAGGTCCTAGGAAGACAATCTTGGATCCACAGGGTCAGTTTCTTCAAACGTGGAACAAACTTTTTGTGCTCTCTTGTGTGGCATCAGTGGCCCTAGACCCCTTTTTCTTTTACATTCCAAGGATGAGGGTGCATGAAGAGGGCAGGTGCTTGGATTGGGACCAGACATTGGCAATCTATGCTTGTGTTTTTCGTTCATTCATAGATGCCTTTTATGCAATTCATATAATCTTTCAATTCCGAACTGGGTTTATTGCCCCTTCTTCTCGAGTGTTTGGAAGGGGTGAGTTGAATGATGATCCTAAGGCTATAGCTAAAAGATACTTGTTCTCCTACTTCATCATTGACATCCTATCAATTCTTCCACTGCCACAGGTATGCATGCATCTCACATTCAAAGTATCATTTTTCTGCTTAGATTTTACATGCCCTGACAAACTCTTTGGTTATTATCAAATCCCAGAACTGATGTATTAGTGTACTTTATGAGAGCATATATCAAATAATTGAAATGGAGAAACTTTTGCTAACAACAATGATGAATAATATGGAAACGAAAAAAAGAGAAAGTAAGAGAAAATCGAGACACAGATTTACGTGGTTCGGCAATGTACCTATGTCCATAGGAGAGTGCGACTATTTTTCACTATTAATGATTTAGGGTTATAACATAACATATTTATAAGAAAATCTTAATTGTACGGACGTATTTTGGAAAACTCCAAAATACCCCATACCGTACCGCAACTACTCGGCCATCCATACTAGTATTTTAGTAGTATTTTCTATGTTTAAGAGAATATGAGCCACTTGTTCCAACACATATATCAATTTATTGAAACGGAGAAACTTGTGCTAACAAATTTTGATGTCTTCTGCTTACTTTGTTCAGGTGCTTGTAGTTATGATTCCCTCATTGAAAGACAAACTTCCATCAGACGTGAAGGAAATGCTGAAGGGCATAGTCTTTTCCCAGTATGTGCCAAGGCTTCTGAGGATCTATCCACTATATGTAGAAGTAACAAGGACCTCTGGCATACTGACAGAGATAGCATGGGTTGGAGCTGCTTATAATCTTATTCTCTACATGCTAGCCAGTCATGTAAGTTGATTCTTTTCTAATTTCTTACCATATTCCAACATTTTTCCATCACTAAATAAATGTGAAATACCAGGTTGTTGGAGCATTTTGGTACTTGTTTGCAATAGAAAGAGAGGAGAATTGCTGGCACAAAATGTGTAAGAAAACAAAAGGTTGTCAGTCTTGGAATTTCTACTGCAGAAAAGGCCGTGACCCGACCTTGGATAAAGATCTTTATGATGCATGCCCTTTTATAGATCCTGATAATATTACAGATCCAACTGACTTCAATTTTGGAATATTTACTGATCTTCTGAGCTCTAGAATGGCGGAGACAATAAATTTTTCTGAGAAATTCTTCTACTGCTTTTGGTGGGGTCTGCGTAATCTTAGGTTAGCAAATATATAAGCTACATTCTTACTCGGTTGCCTGCTGTCAAACCATTTTGAATTGGCATTTGCACAATTAAAAATATTTAAGAGTAAACATTCCCATTCAAATCATTTTATCTAACTTCCAAGCTAAGCTTTTCAACTTATAGCAATATTGATCACATTGTGAGTTATACTTTGGAGCTAAGGCATTTTTAACTCGTACGTTTCCTTTTTTTTATCTCAGTTCTCTAGGCCAAAACCTGAAAACAAGCACTTTTGTTGGGGAGATAGTCTTTGCTATTATCATATCCATTGCTGGATTGGTTTTATTTGCATTTCTTATCGGCAATATGCAGGTAATAATACGATTCTCTTCAATTATCTTTCCAGCTTAATAAACATGTATAATTAATTAAATGATTAAATTCAAACCTCGACTGAATTTGGAATTTATTCATATTTTCAGTTAAGGGTCTCACAGAAGTAACACATGCTTCTGCCAACTTCAATTAATATGATGTTTCTTTTTTCTTGCCAATTCTATCTACTCTCAACTCCAGAGACCTTTTTGCAGGGTCCTCATACTCCTGAATTTCACGAACTAATTAAGGTGCTAAATTATGTTTTTTTGTTTTTGTGCTGCAACAGAAATATCTGCAATCCACAACAGTGAGAGAAGAAGAAATGAGAGTGCAAAGGACTGATGCAGAACAGTGGATGTCCCACCGTATGCTCCCTAAGAACTTAAGGGATCGGATTAGACGATATGAACAGTACAAATGGCAAGAAACCAGAGGTGTTGTGGAAGAGAATCTTCTTCGTAACCTTCCTAAGGATCTCAGGAGGGACATAAAGCGCCATCTCTGCTTGGGTCTTCTTAAGAGGGTCAGCGTTTTTGCCTCTACGTTTTTTTTTTTTTTTGATAAATACTATTTTTATAGACACCCAAACACAATACAAACACTTGAGCAAAAAGGCTGAAACACGATGATATTGTCAACAAAATCAATAAAAAAAACCCAGCCAACTTACAAACACAAAAAGAATCTCAAAGAATACACCCTACACAAAAACTTAAAACTTTTGCAGAAACAATATCAGAAGAAAAAAAAAAAAACACTTTCTTCCTTAATTAATACTCCAATTCCGACCAAGATCTTGGCTTCTCTTGAATCTACCTCTTCCCAACACTCTGGTAGGAACTTCCCACAAAATATTCTGAAATATCTGCTCCTCTGTTTTCAGATGAAGCCTATACTTCAACTCATTTGGATTTTTCCACGCACTATAGACTGTTGTACAAAGCTTTGATACTATATTAAACTACCATTATCTTAAAAGTTTAAGCTAACACTCGTCCTGATTACGTGTGGGCTCAAATTCCCTTTTAATAGGCGAGGCCCAACACGTAAAATATTTAATTTAAATGAGAGTGAATACTATGTTAAATTACCCATTGTCCCAAAAGCTTAAGCTGATAGGAAGAAATAAATTTAATCACTTAATCATTACTTTAACACAATCTACATATATTACTTTTCCTCTATTTTTTTCACTTTTTTTTCAAACTTTTAGCGATGGTATTCCTCAAGTCAGTTTTATCTTTTAGGTGCCTCTGTTTGACAAAATGGATGGACAACTACTGGATGCACTATGTGATCGTCTCAAGCCAGTACTTTACACAGAGAAGAGCTTCATTGTTCGTGAGGGGGACCCAGTGGAAGAAATGCTCTTTATCATGCGAGGAAACCTAGCCACTATGACTACCAATGGTGGACGAACTGGTTTCTTAAACACTGCTGATTTGAAGGCTGGTGACTTCTGTGGAGAAGAGCTTCTTACTTGGGCTTTGGATCCCCGCTCCTCTACCAATCTTCCCATCTCAACTCGAACAGTTAATGCTCTTGTAGAGGTTGAAGCCTTCGCTTTAATGGCTGAGGACTTGAAGCTTGTGGCCTCTCAGTTTCGGCGCCTTAGTAGCAAGCAGGTCCAACACACTTTCAGGCAAGGCTTTTTATATGATGCTCACAACGTTTTTTATTTTTCTAAAGCAAACATGTTCCATGCTTTGTAAGAAAAGAAATCGAGACACAGATTTACGTGGTTCGACAATGTGCCTATGTCTATAGAAGAGTGTGGCTATATTTTACTATTAATGATTTAGGATTATAACATAACATACTTATAAAAACATAACATACTTATACAAAAAAAAAAAAAAAAAACCTTAATTGTATGGACGTATTTTTAAAAATCTCAAAATGCTTCGTACCGTGCAGTTTAAGGATGACTTTTCTCTTTGAGTGAATGATCTTTCATAATTTAATCATGCAATGATGACTTTCAGGTTCTACTCTCAACAATGGAAGACGTGGGCAGCTTGTTTTATCCAAGCAGCTTGGCGCCGATACTGTAGGAGAAAGCTTGATAAGTCTCTTCGTGAAGCAGAAGACAGACTGCAAGATGCTCTGGCAAATGAAGGTGGAACCTTGCAAACGGCACCTAGTATTGGTGCAACTATTTATGCTTCAAGGTTTGCTGCCAATGCACTTCGAGCCTTGCGGCAAAATGGTGCACCGAGCCCAAGAGTGCCACAAAGATTGCTACCTCTACTGCCACAGAAGCCTGCTGAGCCCAATTTCACTGCTGAAGATCATTAAGAATATAATGTTTTTTTTCATTTGATTATCAAGGGAGTTTTTGTTTTTGCATTCAAGGCTCATATGCAACAGGTTTTTGTATATTTGTAGAATGTGTAATATGTACTAAGCAAATTTCTTACTTGATAATTACATCTTTGTGCCTATGTTGTTTTACTAACTTTGATAGCTCTTAGAACATGTTTTGCGGGATGTGATTTTGAAGGCTATAAAAGGCTTTAGCTTTTCTCACTGGATACCAATTGGTTTTCAAATGAGATGATTAAAAGCTCAATCCAACAAATTATATCAAAGTCAGGGTTATGAGTTGAGTCACAGGAGCATCATGTTGTGGGAGGGATTGTTAAGGTACAATAGTACGGTTCTGCTCTCATGGACGACTTTTAGAATATGCCTTATAGGGTGGGATTTTGAATGTCATAAAAGACTTTAACTTTCATCATTGGACACCAATTAATTTTTAGATGAGACGGTTATAAGCCCAAATCAATAAGAAGCTTCAAGCACACACTCAAAAAAAAAAGTTTTTTTCTTTTATGGTTGCACTTGAGAAATTTGAGTGTTATCCAACCCAAGAAAACAGTATATATAACCAATTCATGATGAAATAATTTGATGAAAGAATCATTTTGATCTTTCTTTTTATATCATTGAAACACGTGTAAATACCCCTACCTTGCGATTGAAAAAAAACAATCAATTCCCTTCACGCATGCAGCTGCCCTTGCTTCATTCATTGGCTTCCATAATACAACTTTTCTTTCCAATCGTCGTGTGGTAATAATCTCTCGTCTTTCCTTTCCATTATACAGATTTACGTACGGCTTACGCATTTAGCTTCTTGAGAATTCAGGTCAAATTTTAGGGATTGGGTTGCTTAATTGCATGCATGCAATTGGTTGTTTTTCATGCATAAAACCTAATGTTATGCAATTAAGGTTAATTTTACAACCTTTTATGTGTGTGATATATATACTATATAGTATATATGAAGGATATATATATATAGTCATGTGATTGGGACTTTTGACGGTTCATTTATTTGTTATATATTATCTTTTGTTCAAAGTAACACTTGAGAAATTTGAGAGTTTGTACAACCAAAAAAAAAAAAGAAAAAAAGAATTGAGACATTTATACTATAGTCTATTTGTGCGTGATGAAATAATTGTTTTGATTTTGCTTCTATATCATCGAAAAGATATGTAAAAAGGAAAAAGCAAAGACGTACAAGTGTACATTTATATATAACATATGCCTATGATTGAAAATTTTATCTTAATGAATTTTTTCATCTAAAATAAAATAAAAATCCTAAAAGTCTCCAAACTCTATACAAATAAATAAAAAGAAACTCCAAGCTTTATAAAAAAAAATAAAAAGATCTCAAACCCCATTTCCTAAACAATTCTAAATTCAACAAATTAGAACTTTGAAGCCTTTTTTTATTATTAATAATTTTGATATGTCTATTAGCATAACAATAAACAATATTGAGAGATTTATTTTTTCAATAAAAAAGAGAAGAAAATTACATCTGATAATTAAATACCTGATGGTATGTATTATTTTTCATTATGACTTAATATATCACAGGGATTTATGAACTTAATTAAGCAATTTAACTCATGATGGGAATTAACACGTTCTATATCTCCTATATATCATGGCGCCCTGCATAATCAAACAAGATCACCCTGCATCATATGCTGATCATCAGCTCACCAACTTACCCTGCATAAAAATAAATAAAAAAATATTAGTTCCTTCCCGTCGGATCATCAGAAAAACAAAAACAAAGAAACAGTGGTGAGAATTACTTTGAGCAGTCGGTATTGCGGCTAATAGGAGGGAGTTTGATGTCGATGTTACAATCCTTGACGAGTTGAGGTATGCGATTACTATCAAATTTTCCGATACCCGACACAGCTTTCTTAATGCACTCGCATATTGCTTGTCGATCTGCTTTGGTTTTTGCGGCTTTCTTCAACTGCCTAGCGCCGTCACAGCAAGCCGCGGGCGGCTTGTTCACTTTGCCTTTTATGAAACCCAGACAGGGGCCAAGGTCATTGGTAACTTCGGCGCACGAAGTTGCATTACTAGTACTCTCGGCTGCATTATTATTATTATCCCATGCATTCACGGCTGCTAACCCTGAAAATAGTAAGACAATGGCCAAGACACCTACGCGAGTCATGGCTGCAATTAATTGAGAGAAACTAGTACTACTTCTTGTGAATGATATACAATTCGTTGTGATTGATGAAAGAATTTATAGCTGCTGTTGGGATGGGTTTTCTTGCTCCGTCTCTCTCCTTATAGTCATGCAAGTGTCGTGACTTTCTGTTTCATATAATTAGATCCTGCTTTCGTACATGACTAAAATAAGGAACTTCAATGTTCCAATTATGTTATACTCCTTTGCAGTAGGGTAAATGGTTACTTTTCGCTGTTTGTTTGCAATTTTTACGTTTAATGGAAAATTATCAAATATTTCTTATATTTTTATATAATTTAAGAAGCGACTACGGTAAAAGAGAGTGTATCCATGTGTTAGAATAGAAGGCTTTCGGTAATAGAATTAAAATCTAGTACTGTAATTGCTTACTCATATTGCTTGCAATTTAGGCAAGAAATCGGGAGAGGGACCTAATGGGGCCCACTTACTCGGGTAGGTCTTTCGAGTAACCCAAAATTTGCTCCGACATGTAGGCCCCATACGGTTATTTTACAATAGAGCCCTCTCATAATTGCAAATGTTATCTTCCAAGGCCAACTAAAAGCATTTTCACATTAACCAATATTTTATGCTACGCCAAACACTCAAAAATAGAAAACTTATTTCTAAAATATATTTTACTGGGGCTTAATACGCTAATATATACCTCTTGCACCAAGGTTTTTTTAGTACGTAGGTTGAGTTAATGTTTGTACCACCACAATGCATGATTTCTTAAAGAAATTGATCACCTTAAAAACGTGTGTTCTGCTTGATTGCCATCTCAGGAACTGTTTAGATTTGTATAGAAAGGGTACCTTTCGTGCAGGAAAAGAATACGCCATAACGCATCTCATATGCGCCTCCTATTTGGAGGTTGCATTTAGATGTTGCATACCGCTCCCAGGATAAAAAGCCCATGAACGGATGAACCCATCTAAATATCTAGCACCAGACTATTCAATGCAGTCACAGGAGGCAGGATAAAAATCCATGATCGGAAAACAAATGCAATATCAACCTCATAATTTTAATGCTCAAAAAACAAATACTCATAGGTTAAAGATGGAGCATCAGGTCTATTATCTTTCAATCGATTGTACCCTAAAATATTTACAAAATAAAATAGAAACCTCTGCTTTCCCTTGCTTGTATATTCCATGCGAGTAAATAATAAAACAAAAACTAATGATTTAAACTGCACAATTTGAATTTCTTTTGTATTCAGGCTTGGGTATCTGTACCACGCTTTATGTACAAAGAACCTACATCTGGAACTTCAGCATGCGAAGGCGCTGAGGAAAGAGGCTGGAAGTTTGTATTCCCTATAAACCAGAAGAGAGCCCATTTCAAATCACAGAGGGTGTACTTGAGAGCTTTGGTCCAGTTTTCTTGCTTGTTGAAGCTTTGCGTGATGGAATAGCTTCCCACTTTGTCGTTCTCAATCCTGATTAGCCCATAAATAGAGGCATGCCGAGTGCAACAGAGACAAAAAATTTCAATCAATAATATGTATGAAGTGTGCATATCACCATGAATAACAGAATTGATTTTGCATTTGTTGAGAAATATTGCCTATCTGCAAATTTTCAAGTTATTTAACACATTAGCTAGCTATATATCCCCAAGAACTTATTCTTGACTTTTCTCAAGCTAACTTCACACTTCTTGTTAGTTTTCTCACTCATTGTTTCCCAACTATATCACAAATTTCTATATCAATCTGGATTCTTATGCCACCATGCATTATTTATTCAAAAGCAATATTACAATAACAAGAGAGGAGCTCCTCAAATTAGTCGGTGCACTACAGTATTTGCACACCCAGCTAATTTATATTTTGACATACTGTCCTTTCCACACTTATTTCTCTATAAGCAAAAACACTTAGCAAGCCAAGACTCGCTCCTCCCAGACTCCTCGTCTTCCCCCCAGACCCTGTGTCTTGTCTGCCTTGCCCCCCTTAACCTAATTCCCCCCTTCCCCACCAATTATTTTAGATCCTGGTAACCACCTCAATCTTCCCAGGAAGGAGGTTCATCTTTTCCAGATTTTTGCCTCTATTGCCTGTGATTTGATATGGTTTGCTAGAAATAAAGTTAGTCACCAAGGTCTCTCCAGATGCTCCCTCCCTAGCCAAGCCGATAAAAAAAAAAAAAAGTGGCATTAAAATACTCAGCTTGGGAACTCAAAGCTACTCAAGCCCCTGTTGAAAACAGTTTGTCAAGGCTCTAGGCTCATGTTCCCTTGATACAGGAGAGGCCTTGGCAGCCCTCCTTGCTGCCATTTGGACATTTCCCTCCACCTCACCAAGTTCACCCTTGAAGGAGACTCGACCATTATAATTGAAGCTCTCAATAATCCTAACTCCACTTCGGATTGGACTATCTCTCCAATCATTTCAGACACACTCTCCATCCTTCCTCCCCCCTCCCCTCCCCTGAGGGCAAGAAAGTTCATAGAAGTGCCAACTTCTGTGCCCATTATATGGCAAAATGGGCTGCTTCCAAACGCTTCTCTGGATGCATTCTCATCTCCCCTCAACCTTGGCTTTCCATCTTGTTAGATTGTGGGAAAAACCCCCCTTAGCTCTATTTGGTTTAGAGAGGAATCACATGCTAATAAATGCAAGATACAAACAGTTTTGTCAAGAAACACCAAGGTTGAGACTATCCCAAGTCTCATACACATGCCAAACTCTCCCACCTGCTAACCTCCAGAAAGCTCAAGATTTGATGATATAAAAGCAACACAGCAAATAAGAATATTAAATATGAAAGCCACTCCTCTTTTAGTTGCATTTGTGAAGATATCTTCACAATTATATATAGCCCAATGAACAAATGGAATAACATAGATTAAGACAAGAAGACTCACTTATAGGGCAACTTGAATTGTTTGTCAGGAGGTATATTGTTTTCTATATCCTTAGAATGTGCAAACTCAGCAAAGTCCTTGAGACATGTCGCAAACAATGTCATTGCTTTGTCATAGCGAGTGCTCCAAAACAAGTTCACAGGACCAAACCTAAGAGATACTCATATCAGTTAAGACAATGAATAGATAAGAGGAGACACCGTGTGAATCTGATAAGTGAACCACATACATGCTCTAAGCATCAAATATATTGTCTTACAGCCACACAGGATTTCTCCCATATTTCAGCTTTTTGTAATAAAAAAAAAAAAATCAAATGGAGACATTGTTTATAATCATTTAACCAGGCCAGTCAAAATTTGTAGGAACAGATAAAATGGTAGATCAAATCCCCACTTCTTGAACAATGTACTGCAGTTTAGCGATCTGGTGCTCTTTTAGTATTGAATTGCACTTATTGCAACATGTTAAAGAGAGCAGTAAACTCCAATCAACATCAAGGGAGTAGTTACACTTACAGCTCGTAAGTAGTGTTGCTGCTGTCCATAATTCGAGGATAGCTCCCCATAGGAATAATTTTAATTCGATATCTAAAAATAGAAGAATTAAGGATATGTCACTTAATCATTTCAGAGACAATACTACTAGAAATATATGACCATATAGAATGCATGAATTTATTAGGGTTTGCAGAATCTTTTTTTCTTCAGAAACTCAAAGAATAGATTCCTTCAGTGTACTAAAGCTCATGGAAGCATGAACAAGAACTTCAAAATTGAAGTGCTTTCCATTGGTAGGAACAAGGCATTTCCTAATGAGATTATCAACAACCATGTCCTGCATTGAATCCAATTCAAGGATAGGTTCTCCTGGACAAGGCACACTCTAGCACTGAAGCGTTAACTCCAGTAATTTCAATTAACCTTTTTTTTTTTTGATAAATCATACGGGACTTGACCTTTAAAACCACCAAGTTGTAAAGCCCACGCTTGTTCAACATCAGAAGCAGGTTAATTGAAATTTCCATCCCATGACTTCAGATATTTCAAGCAACCGGTATGGCACAGAAACAGATTTTGACTAAACTTTTTTTTTTTTGATAAGCAAAGTAGTTCATTAAAAGAAAACAAGGGGGGAAGTATACAAGAGAATGCACAACAAAGTCAAAAGAATGGTGTTAGCCTTTTGACTCTACTTTTGTAAGGTCCAATCACCAACTTAAATGAGAGCTTACTAAAAGAAATTGAAAATTGAGGGCACACTGGTGTCAGCCTATTTTTTCTTTCGAACAATATCATCAATTAAGGAAATATACAATTATGAACTGAAACATTATTTTCTAACAACTTAATAAATACATAAATTCATAGATGCCTTTGATAAAGGATACTGAAACTTTGGCCGGAAATATTGACACATTGTATGGAGGAGAAGGCAAGCTTGGCCCCAAGCGGCATTTATCTCATCCCACTCGACCTATATGATTTTCCGGCACATGGCAAAAATCAGAACCAAAACCTAATTATCAAATTATAGGAAAGAAGTGCGAAAAAGAATTTCAACTAAGGCGTGCCAATAAAGATAAAGGGAAAAGTGTAGTACAAAATAGGCAAGCAATGATACAGAAACAAATCAGATGTTATCCATTATGCCTTTATAAATTATGACCACATCAGGTATCCTAATATTTTTTCGATAAGTAGTATACAAGAGAAAAAAACACTTAGCTATGAGCAAAAAGAACAAGAAAGCCTCAACAGCAAACAACCCTCTTTGGGCAAGAGAGCCGCCCTAAAATAGCTAACGTTCCTTTGAATGGAACCACCATAATGCTTCAAGAGAGCCACAACAGAAACATCCTTTGCGCAAGCAATACCATATAAATCTAGAAAGGCTTTCTTAATGGCCATATCCCCACATCATAAATCATGCCAAAATCTAACCTTGGAGCCCACCTCAAATATGGTATGACTTGAAAACATCCCCTAACCCCTCCAAATATTCTTCCATAAGTTCATTCGAACACTACCCACCTCATGAACTTCCAAATTTAGAGTCAACCACCACTCTCCACCAAGCCTCTCTCTCAAGCTCATAGCGCCAAAGCCATTTTCCTAAAATAGCACGATTGAACATCAACAACTTCCGAACCCCTAACCCTCCTTCAGAGATTAGCGAACAAAGCTTAGCCTGCTTACCAAGTGATATTTGAACTCTTCGCCTAGCCCACCCCATAAGAAATCATTTTTTTGATAAGTAATAAAGATGTATTAAACAAAGCCCAGAGGGGCGCAACCCTAGTACACAGGGAGTATACAAAGGAAAAAAGATTTGGTTGTAGAGGAAATCATGTCGAAGCTTCTCAATACAATTTGCAACACCTGCAGGGAGAGGAAAGAGGGACATGAAGTACGTAGGTAAATTGAAAAGTGTGCCCTTGATGAGGGTTATACAAATATATCCTTTTCTAACTAGCCAAATGACACTTTATCTTCTTAATAACACCGTTCCAAATATACTGGCCCTTATAGGAGGGCCCCCAACGGCAGACCAAGATACTTCAAAGGCAAAGAAGAAACCCCACAACTCAAAATACCAGTTAACCCATCCACATTATCAACATTTCCTACATGAACCAATTACAACTTTTCCAAGCTTATCTTCAAGCCTGAAATAGCTTCAAAACATAAAAATAAGCATCGCATATGATGTAGATGATCTAAGTCAACCCCACAGAAAATCAAAGTATCATCAGCAAACATAAGATGAGAGATATCAATCCCACCAACATTCCTTGTCCCTACAAAGAAGCCAGACAATAAACCCCCACTCACTGCAGCAGAATTTATCTTACCCCCATCACAATGACAAACAACAAAGGAGACAGAGGGTTCTCTTGTCTCAAGCCACGAGAGCTATTAAAAAAACCTGTGGGGCATGTCATTCACCAAAACCAAGAAAATACAATGAGTTATCCAAGAGCATCATTTCTCCCCGAAACGGCACCTCCTCGGCATGTACAATTGAAAATCCCACTTAACATGATCATAAGCTTGTTCTAGGTCCATTTTGCAGATAACACCAGATCTTATTTTACTATCAAGGTATTCATTGGCAATAAGAACAAGATCTAGGATCTGCCCAACTCAGATGAACACATTCTGTGACTTAATAATAATCTTCTACAACACTATCTTAAGCATATTTGCTAGAATCTTAGCAATAATTTTGAATACGCCACCCACTAGATTGGTCGGGCGGAAGTCCTTGGGGTCAAATACGAAGCTACAATCTTGTCTTCAGGCCACTTGCCATATTTTCATCTCATTAAACAAGATTTTGTTGAGTGGATGGTTAAGAAACATATAAAGAAGTAAGTGGAACAAAAGAAACACAAGAATTTGTTTCAATTATGATACACGTATAAAGAAGGTAGATGAACAAACTTTCGAATTGGAACAAAAAAGTTCTTAAACGGAAAAGGCCAGTGGTGAAAAGCAGGCATGCTTAGTTTCCTTACCGGAACTTTAGGAAGTCGTCCAAGTCGAAAATTGTTAATTGTACCAAATTCTCCTTCCTGGCAGATGGGGAAAGCATCATTGAGCACATTAGTTCGCTTCAACAACTCCAAATGTGCTTGGGAAACTTCAATTTTTGCCAGAATTGCATCTCTCTCTTCCTGCCGACCAGAAACATTTTCATTCACAGAACATAGCATACTAAAAGGCAGCTGAAGCTCAAACTTTGTTAGAAAGTAGATAGCAAAAAGATACTGTCTATTTCAAGGAGAATAGGACAAGAAATGAGTTACATCAGAAAAAGCCAAGTTGAGTTATCACATTAAACCACAATGGTCTTAAAAAGGTCAAATTAAACATTTGATTCAGTACTATGAACGTATCCACTTTCTATAAGATTGAATCCATGACCTCACCCTCCACCTTTTACTTATAAGGAGAAGATGTTATTTGATCCAAGGACCATTGGCAACATGTCTGTATCTAAATACAAAGAATCCAGGGCCATCAATATCAATACCACCAACCAAAGAGAGCACTAGCAGCAATAGTGGTATAAACAACAATTACCATTTTAATTATTAATGAATCAATTAATAAAGGATTAGTAACATAATAATACAATTTCTATTGCAAAATTTGGAAGGTTTAGGACAATCATATTCCAAGAGAATGGATTCCAACTGGCAAGGATCTGGTGGAGGCTGGAGGAATAAAAATTAGCAGAAGAATAGGATCAGAGACACACCTGATGTGAAATTAACTGAAACTGAAAATTATTGTACTCATGCCAATACCTGATACACATTGAGTTAAACAAAAAGAAGAGTTTAGGATTTCAAGTGTCTGCTAAGACACAGAAACACATATAACAGCAATACTAATAAGCGAAAGCAATAAGTAAGAGAGAGAGAGAGAGAGAGAGAGAGAGAGAAATATGATGTAGATTTTTATTTTATCAGGAAAAATTAAAGAAAAAAAAAATGATTTCACGAAACAGTATGAGGAGAAAAGATACCGCTCCTCCAATTCCTTAAAGCGGCTAGATTTTAACTCGAGCTCCTTCAGTTCAGCATTTACTTCAGCCTTCTGTTTCTCTGATTCTTCAATTGCTGCTTCAAGTTTTCTCTCTTCTTCCTCAACCTTAAACACCAACCAAAAACTACTGAATGACCATTTTTAGCTTAGATTGCAAATTTGCAATATTCTATAAAAGTTGTCAACGATTTAAGCACATTTATATTAATAAAAGATCCACTTTGTTATCATTTTATCCAGTTAAATTGCAGGCATACTATTATTAAGGCCTTGTTAATGTAAAATAACTTTTATAGTATGAAGCAGGCCTAAAAGTAACAAATATGGAAAGTTTTTAAGGCACTAATAACTTACCAACCACTGGTTTCCTTATTTGGTGGTAAATGTTTCCTGCCTCTGCATCATCTCCATATTATTGCTTTTAAAATTAAACTAGCTTTCCCATACACGAGTAATAATACCCTTCCCCCACCCACCCAAAGGAATAAGCATTCTTCTAGGGCTTATAATAGAATGTGCGGTCAAAGGTCATAGATACAAGTGTGGATAAATAAATTGCATCACTAAATTCAATATTGCGAATTGGCTAACCAATACCACCCAATGATGAGTAAATTTTTAAAAATATATGCTCACAACCTTCCTGCAAATCAAAAATAAAAGCAGGACCTCAAAGTGATTAGTGGATTAAAGACAGTTAAGCACCTTCAATTTCTCCTTAAGAAAATCAGCTTCACTAAGAACATAACGTGCCTCTCCCTCCAAGCGCTTAAGACAGGCTTCATATGCTTCAATGTCTCTGCTCGCATCTTCAACCTCCTTATCAAGTTTATCAGACAACAGTCTCATGCATTCAAGGCATAAAGGTTGCTCAACCTGTGAATGTTAACAGCAATCAGAAAACAGCATCAAACATAAAATTATAGTCAGATTTTCAAACAAACTGTTGATTCATCCGAGTTCCTTTGCATCAAGTATACCTGACTCTGGGTTGAGGCAATCTCAAATGCACGTTTCAGCACAGTTGTAGTTGAGTGGAACCCAGAGTTGTGAGGCTGCAAATGACCATTGGATCCTCCTTCAGCTGATGGTAAATGGGTCCCACCTCCATCAGATGCAGACTCAGACTTGTACACAACCACAAAGGACTCTTCCATTGTCTTCCCAGGCTGGCTCATATCCAGCTGGCCAGCTCCACCACGAGGACGAGGAGGCATGCCTTGTGGCTGGGGTTTTTGTTTTGGTAGCACAACAAAAGAGTTGTCCATACGTGTCGAACCTAAAACACTGCTGGCCCCGTGAATTGAAGACCCCTGCATTCCTGCACATGCTCATTGACAAAGCAGACTGATCAAGAACAATGATACCATTCCCTTAATAGACAAAAATTACGAAGTTACTAATTTCACTTATCCACCATGGTATTGTTAACTTGGTTATAGTTACTCCTATAACCAGTTCTAATGATGCTCACACAATTAAGGTTAAATTTATCGTATAATCAATCAACTTAAAAAATAGGAAAAGAAAAATTAAGTGCCACTCCATAACCAAAGTCTACATTCTAAAATAAGCTCAGAAATAAGAATCAATGCAGGCTCAAACCTTGCAGTGAAATTCGATATTTCATGAGAACTGTTTATACGAATACACGACACATAAAACGTTACATTGTTACTGATTATCTTCCAAACCCTAACACTACAATTACTCAAGACGACAAGTTAAGCAAGTAAAAACAAAGACATAGGGTATTAAAATAAATTCAAACTATCAAAGCAATTCGCCCAAATAATTAAATTTATGCATAAACTTTAACAATTGCACATACACATTAAGAAAGAAAAAATACAATTAGCTAAATAGATGAAAGACGAGCTCGCAAAAGCGAAATGAATTCAAAGAGCCTAACCGGAGCGAGACGAGTAGTCGTTCGAGAACTTGTCGGCGTAAGAATCGACGCCGACAACGCAGAGGGATTGGCGGCAATTCTGGCAGACCCATCGGGGCAAATTTGGATCGACCGGGAGGGTCCGACTCTTATCCCCCATGCTCTCCTTTCTTTACTCGTATTATTCTGCTCAGCTACCCAATCAATCGATCAAAACAGTTTGGGGGGCTTGGAATTTGTATGTTTCCGTAATTAGAGGTTTTCTTTTATCTGCAAAAAAAAAAAAAAATTAGAGGTTTTCTTTTCTTTCTTTTTCCTTTTATTTTTAAATTGATTTCTTTAAAGACGTGTGGAAATTATTTCTCAAAGGGAGATGTTTTTACAATCTAACCTTGTTTTCATGGAGTGAAAGGTATATTTGAATGATTTTTCGATGAGGATTTGGTTTATGTGCTATTAAAAATATAATAATTTTTCAATGATCAAGGTTTAATTTTAAATATTTTTATAAAAAAAATAAGTATAAAATAAAATTAAGGGTAAAGTTTACATACTCCTCAAACTACCATCCAATTAACAATATTCTCCTAAATTTTCAATTTTGACAATGTCCCTTCAAACTAATCAAAATATTGTCAATATCCCTATTCCCCTCTAAGGCTAGCAAAATGATAAAAATGTCCATATGTATTTCTCAATAAGACAAAAATACTCTCTCTCCCTCCTCTTGTGCGGACATGTCAAAAAACAAAATACTTTTATAAATTAAAAAAATAATAATAATAAAATTAATTTTTTTTAAAAAAAAAATTAAAATTTTAATTTAAAAATAACGATTTTCTTTTTAAAAATTTAGTTTTTAAACAAAATTTTTTAATTTTTTTTTAAACGAATTTTTTTAAAAAACATAAATTTTTATTTTAAAGAAACATTTTTTAAAAATTTTGTTTTAGAAAACGAAAATTTTTATTTTCTTAAACAAAAATTGTTAATATTTTAAAAACAGAAATTTTTATTTTAAAAAGTTATAAAACAGTTTTTTTTTTCAATTTTTTTCTTATACAACGGATTTTTTTTTTTTATTTTAAATTTGCCACACTTTAGTTTTTTTTTTTTTTTTTAGCTTTTTTCTAGAAGTTTTACTATTTTTTTGTTTTTATTTTACTAAGGGTAGTTTCGTCATTGGGAGGAGTATTGACAATTTTTGGTAGTTTGGGGGACATTGTCACAATTGAAAGTTTTGGAAGAATATTGTCATTTGTCAATTGGGTAGTAGTTTGAGAAGGGTATATGAATTTTCCCCTAAAAAATATGAAATGTAAAAAATTATAATTTAGATGATATATCATGCAATTTTCAATGTCTTCTAAACTTTCAATTGATTTAATGTTTTTTCAAATTATCAAAAAATTGTAATGTATCTTAGGGGTGAAGTAGTAACCGCCCACTAACCAATAACCGCTATATATATATATTACTTGTTAAGTAACATTAGTGAATATATATTAATTGTATATAATCTATTTAATATACAGTAAAAATATATTGTTTGTATGTTATATAATGTAATATTAAGTTTTTTAAAAAATGCCAAGAACACTAACACATGGGGAGTGAGGTTTTCAATTTGCCTTTTGGCCTTGTCCCAGACTCCCACACGGCAAACTGCAAGTGTTTTCAATTACCTCTTGTTTGTCCCACATTGAAAAAAAACCAACAACTTCTACCTTCACTCATTTGATAATATTGCCTTAGTCAAGCACTTAAGATGGGTGAGCCAAGAGCCAAGAACAATTTTTTTTTTTTTTTTCCCCTTTAAAAAATGGTTAACCGCTAACTAATTAAATAACAACTAACTGCCTATAACCGTATAAGAGAGTTAGTGGAGGTGGTTAGTAAATTTTACTAACTTTCCCGCATGAGTAATATTAAAAGTCACTCTTATGTCATTCTTGTGTCACTCTAAAAATGATGTAGCTTCTAAAATTACTATTGAGCTTATGATTAATCATTATTGAATTTTGATCAAGTGGTGATTTTAAAAACCACCTCATTATTGGAGTGACACAAGAGAAACACAAGAATGATTTATAAAATTACTCCAAGTGCAATCTTATAGAATACGAGTAATTCTATAAATTACTCTTGTGTCCCTTTTGTATCACTATAAAAATGATGTGACTTTTAAAAATCATCATTTGATCAAAATTCAATAATAATCAATCACAAGGCTAAGGATGATGTTAGAAGCTACATAATTTTTTGAGCGACATAAAAGTGACTTTGAGTATTACTGGTAGAACACCTCGGAAGTTGAGTAATCCTACAAGTCTCTCTAGTGTTCATCCAATGATGATGTAGCTCTTAAAATCACAATTGAACTTGTGATTGATCATTATTGAATTTTGATCAAATACTGATTTTAAGAGCCACCTCACTTTTAGAGGGATACAAAAATGACATAAGAGTAGCTTTTATAATTATTTTCGAAAATTACTTTATCTTATGCATATTTTAGTGGGATAGCATGAAGCCCAACAAAAATTTCTCTTACATATCTGTTGGGCTAGCATTTTATTAAGGGGCCTCTCAGCATCTTGATGGGCTGGCACAAGAGCTCATATTGTTGAAACTTGAAACCGTATTCGTACATATACTTATATATAAAAATGAAAACAAAAAAACAAAAAAACAAAAAGGCCGAGTGACTATTATGGGCTTTAAAATCCGTTACCACCTGTAGAGACCCATGGGCTAGGGCTTGCTTATATGATAATAAGCCCCCAAATCGAATTCCTCATCGTCTTTTTCTTTTTCTTCCTCTTTGATCGCACCCAGAGAATTCAATCCCTTCGCGAGAGAAATTACACCAATGGAGGACAACAACAGTATCTACAATCTCTTCGTGAAGCTCTTGGACGGTAAAACCCTAACCCTGAGATTCACATCACCAACCGTCTCCGCCCTTGCCGTCAAGCAGCGTCTCCATGAAACAACCAGAATACCCTCCCGCCATCAGCGCCTCGTCACTGGCGGCCTCCGCCACATCTCCGACGACTCCGTGTTCTCGTGCACCGACGACGGGTCGGCTATGTTCCCCACCGTTCATCTCCTGCTTCGTCTCGTCGGCGGGAAGGGAGGGTTCGGATCGCTTCTTCGTGGTGCGGCGACCAAGGCTGGGCAGAAGAAGACGAACAACTTCGATGCGTGCCGCGATATGAGCGGGCGGAGGCTACGGCACGTGAACGCGGAGAAGAAGCTGGAGGAGTGGAAGGCCGAGGAGGAGCAGAGGAAGCTCGAGAGGATGGCGGAGGAGTTCATCAAGAAGAAGGCTAAGAAGGGGAAGAAGGGGGTCGGGGATGGAGAGGCCGAGAAGTACGTGGCAAAGTACCGAGAGGAGTCGGAACGGTGCGTTGCGGATGTCCTTGAGTCGGTGAACGAGGCGGTGAAGCGGAAGGGCGGGCCGGTCGGGGGAGCGGAGGCGAAGCGGTTGAAGATTTGGTAAGTTAGGGTTTCGATTCTGTTTCTTTTGGCATTAGCTTTAATTGGTTTCATTTTATGCTATTATGTTTGATAATTTGTTACTTGATGTGAGTTCATGAAATAGTATATACTTGTTGGTCATCAAGCTGTTTTCAATTTATATTGATTAAGCTGTGTTATACACTGTTTAGTTACTTAGAAATATAGAGATAGGAATGGGAATGAAATTTGATAGTTTGTGTGCGCGCGCGTGTATGGGTGTAGAATGTTATAGGTTTACTTGGTTATGGCTTGTAAAATTATGTGACTGAATAAAGTTGAGTTCTATGTTTTCATGCTTTAATTTTAATTTTCTTATGGTTCATTTAGTTGATAAGAGACTCGAAAAATAATAGGATATAAAGATTATGAGTATTGAGCATTATATTCAAATTCAGCTTGACTATGCTAGATACTGGTAATTGAGTTAGATGAATACAGCAATTTGCTTTATAAAGTTGTGAACAGTGAAATATGCAGGTTTCAGCGTTTTAATTTCTTTCTGCACTCTTTCCTTCTTCTCTCGAAACTGTCTTGGGTTTCAGTTAAATTTTATTGTGTGGGTTTTGATGTTTGCAATGGTTGAATTGTCAGGATGGGGAAGAGGAAATTTGGTGGAAGTGATAGTGATGATACAGATGAGGAGGGCGGTGATGGTGAGGAGGAAAGAGAGAAATCTGTTGTATTGAATAATGGGAATCATTCTGATTCAAGTAAGGAAGCTGATGGGAGTTCTGGTTCAGTCACTGGTGGTAAACAAGATGATGAATTTTCTGGTGGAGCATCCTCTGAGAGAGTCTCTGAGGAAGAGAAAGAAATTGTTTTGCAGGGAATAGTGGAATCTGATGGATGTGAATGTAGAGAATCTCTTCATGCTGACTTGGTCGAACCAGTAATTCATGAGAAGAAGATGGCTGAGAGTACATCTGTACCATTGGTGTCTGAAACTGAAGCATTGCTAGCTGAAAATCAGGATTGTAATGGACTGGAAATTGTAAATCTGGAAGAAGCTACTGGTCAACCTCCAAATGTCTCGAGTGTGGGAAATGGGGAAGGTCTTGAAAGTGCATCAGTTGATTGTGAAGCCAATACTTTAGATTCTAAATCAAGAGTTTGCGAGGAAGCACTTGCCAGTACAGACACTGCAGATATGGAAACGCCCCTCAATTTTGATGGATTCAATTCAGTGGCAGAAATGGAGGTATGCTATGAAAACCAATCTCTCACTTGTATCATTTTTCTTTTCTATAGCACTTGCTGTTGCTTTACTTCTGATTCTTGTTTGTATCGTCTCAAATATGATTTTTTTTTTAAATGATAATGATAAGCTTGATTTATTTATCATTTGTCACATAGAATTTTTACATACTTGATCAACTAGCAGTAAAATAAACATGATTAGAATCTAGCTGTCTGTCTGAAATCAGGCTTTAAACGTTTGAGTTCAAAATCAGAAAGCTGGTTTTAGGTTGTCTATTATAGTTAGGACCACGCTCAATCTGCACTATTTATTGAGCAAATAAAAGATGAGTACGTTGAAACCTTTTGGATGAGATCTAGTTTGTGCTTTGGGCTTTAAGGCATGCACTAAGCTCAATTTGGGATTTTACCAATTTGTGAAAATTTGTTCCATTTCACATTGGAGGTTTTTAAAAGAGGACTCAAGTGAAAGCAGTGCTACATTTGGATATTTTTGTATCCATTTCAGAGCTTAGGGTTAGCATAAGCTTATATTCTGTTTATGATTTCCGCCCTACCTTTGCCTTACACGAGAGGTAACTGGTCTTTGCACCTGTTGGTAGTGAATCTAGTGATATTAGATTGAGGAGGTTTCAGAGGTTGAAGGAGTAGAATCTTGGCCAATAAAGCCATTTATCTTTCTTTACCATCTTTGTTTTTCATTAAACTCTAATGCTATCATTGTTTAGGTGATTCAGCCTGTTTACATTTGTTTTTCATTAAACTCTAATGCTATCATTGTGTTGGTGATTCAGCCTGTTTACATGCTCCCATTACATTTTGTTCTATCTTATTGGAGATGTTTTCATCGGACTGGCATTTTGTAGTGTCTCTCTCGGTGTTTTCTTAGTCGCTCTCTTGTATACTTCCTGTGTACTTGGGTTGCGCCTCTCTGCGCTCTTTAATGAATCATTACTTATCAAAAAAAGAAAGGTTCTTTCCTTATCGGCTGTTTTACAGATTTTGAAGCTGACATTTATGCATTGTTGTCTTTGTTGAATATCTGATCTTTTTGTACCACACCTTATGAATGTGAATGTTGGAGGTCATTATGTGCAAGCAAATATTTCTCATTCTATTAATTAATTTTTTTGGTTACCGTTATTGTCTTTATAATATCTTATCCTAGTCCCAGTTTTTAGTTTATGAGGTTCTGATTGTCCAGCACCAATCTAATCTTTTATTTTTAATGTTATTTTCCGAGCTAATCTTTTCTGTCTCCGCTGCTATACTGATAGGTTCTTGGGCTGGAAAGGTTAAAGTCTGAATTGCAAGCACGCGGGTTAAAATGTGGGGGCACTTTGCAAGAGCGGGCTGCAAGGCTTTTCCTGCTAAAAACTACGCCGTTGGAGAAGCTTCCTAAGAAGTTGCTGGCAAAAAAATGAGTATGTGATGTGTTCGATCAGCTCACTCGGAATTGTTGTAGGGGAATAAGAACAAAGACGAATCGTGTAAATTTGTTGAACTCTGTTTAGCAATAGTGTTGTGTATGGAATGTAAAATATATTATGACATCTGGATCTGGTCCCTTCCTTTTCCATTAAGCATGGTAATCAAGAGATCGTTCAGAATGCCATAGAGAATATCTTGTAATATTTACTCCATTTGCGGATCTATAATCCTTGGTTCAACTTGATTCTGTTACAACATAGTTAATCTTTGTAGATTATACTGCTTGTGCTTGAGTAATAGTGTGGTTCCCAAGGGATAGCTAAATTGGCTAGGACCATTCGAATCTCCTTTCTTTCCATTTTCTTTTTTGGGTGAGGACATGTAAAAAAAAAAAGAAAAGAGTAATTGTACGGCCTAAGACCTTAAGAGATAAATAGAGTCGGGTTGAGGAGATACAAGTTTTCTGTTTTAGATTTAAGTTATTAATTTGGTTAATTCAACATCTCATTTCACATAGATTTTAAATTTAACATATATAGTTATTTTTTAAAATAAATAATAAAAATAACAAAATCTCTTATACCTTTCTTATTATAAATTTAGAAATTAAAAAATTAGAAGAAAGTGCTTGTGGCTTCTCCAACGAACGGAAGGTAGCTTGCTGTCTCTTCGGACTCATTTTTTTTAAATGAAAATGGTATTTGTCTTTTTATATTATTTTTGTTATTTATTTAAGGAAAAGATAGTTAGAACTTCAAATTTTAAGGCCTGTAATATTTATTATGGCGACAAGTAACGGACTCAACAACTCGACCATGTGCATTCGTGACGGAGCTTAGCTTATGATAATGATAATAAGCGACAACTATTTCCTTTTTAGCTCAAACCTCAACCTCAACCTCAACAAACCAAAACAATATGAATGGACGACACATGTTGGCTCAACAACTGCAACTGTCTCTTCAACTACCAATTTTATTAAATTGCATAATGTCTTTCTTCTATTTAACACTGAATGCCAAAGTCAAAGTGGGGATGTAGCTCAGATGGTAGAGCGCTCGCTTAGCATGCGAGAGGTACGGGGATCGATACCCCGCATCTCCATAATTTTTATATAGCCTTTGGATACCTTATCACTAAAGGTGAAGGACATAAACTGTTTTTCTACCCTTCTTTTTCTTTCCTCTATCGCGGAACATGTTTGACAAAATGCTTAAAAGAGTAAAGTCTAAAGACATGTAAAGTAACAAAATCCATGACTTGCTTTTTCTCTCTTTTGAATAAGCATGACATGTGTTGCAACAAACAAAGGATACAAAGAGTAAAGACATGTTAAAATATACAAGAAGTTACAGACTCAATGTAGAATAAAATGGAAGAAGAACACTACACTGAAGAATGCTAGTTTACAATTTATCAATCATTATTTGAGGTAGCATGCTGAGTAGGTGATGGAGAGTTTCGGCAGACTGGGCAGCTATTATTCCTTCGTAGCCACTCATCAATGCAATCGGCATGGAAGCAGTGCTGGCATTCTGGTATACATCTAAGTGTCTCTTCGGTGCAATACTCTGCCAAGCATATCGGACAAGTGCTGTCATTGGGTCCCGGTAGCTGTCGGCTCTCCCCAAGGACTAGCTTTTCATAGGATTGAATGGTGGACTCATCCAGACCCGTCATGACAATGGTGGGTTGTGGTGACACTATAGTTGGTGTGTGCCGTGCAGTAATGTTGGCCCTATTTCCTCTGGCTTTGTCCATGAAACATGCGAAACATGCAAACCCAACAACAAATGTGATAGCTGGTAAGGCAATGGAGAAGCACATGATCCTGAAAACTCGGAGACCATTTTCGCCTGAAATTTGAAACCATGCATTAAGGTTCTAGCCTATAGGTAATTAATATGTTGTCAGTACCGTACCGATGATTGTGGAGTGACACCTAAAATGTTATTCTCATATTGAGCAGTTGATAATAAAGATTTAAGGATCTATTTGGATTTTAGTTAAAATTGCAAAAATGATTTCAATTGGAACCGTGATTGAAAAAATTGAGTGATTTAAAAACGTGAAAAACTACATTATAAGATGCGTACTTGAAAACACACAATTTTAAAGTAAAACAGCATTTTCGAGCTACCGCGTTAAGTTATCAATTAAATAACGAAAATCTCATGAATACCCACTCAAAATAGAACCAAATTCTCGTACATTCTCTTCTTTTTATTTCACTTTGCCTCTCTACTCTCTCATTTATCTAACTGCCGTTGGGTTGCTTCTAATTGTTACACTAGTTGTCTTCATCGTGTCCTGCTAATCTCAAGTAAAGCAAGCCTTTTTATTGACATATGTTATACTGTATTCCCTTATCTTTCTCTCATTCTTCTTTGAGGTGGTATTTTCAATTTATCTTTAAATTAATTTTAATAAAAAAAAAATAATAATTCAATGATAAATTGACAATGTCACATCAACTAAGAATGATAAAAAAAAAGATAAGAGAATACTAAATAGCATTTCTCTTTTTTACTATAAAGACATGCTATTAGTCATTTTCATTAGTCCCCTCGTCCAACTCTTCTAAATTTATCAATGGATTTATGGGATCACATAAATTCAATGATAAATTTATAAGAGTTGCACAGATGATAACTAATGGGAAAGAAAAGAATATATAATTTGCCTTTATTATAGCATGTTTCTTCATGAGAATATTGCCCGCCAGATGTTGTACTTTCGCTTTTGAGCAGTAAGAGAAAGAAAAAAGAGAGACCAAAGAAAACACAAAGAATAAGAAGCAAGAGGAAGGACGCTGGAGCTAGGGAGCTTCAAAGAGAAGATATCTGATTAATGATTAGCTTAGAGCGAAGAGATGCAAAGAGATTAAAAGTAAATGAAAAGAAGTTTTCTTTTTCTAACTTAGAACTGTGGGAAAGATGAATTTAAATAGTAATCTTGGAATTGTCCGCCTTCCAAAGATCTGATCTAAAAACGAAATTAACAGTTTTACTGTTATCCACGACCTCTACACCAATTGTAGATCAATTAAATCCAAATCGAAGAATTTGGTCAAATGTGGCAACAACCTTTTTAATTTCTCCTATTACCACGTACTAGGATTCCTTGCGTCTTTGGTTGGAAAATGGCTTCAGAACAAAAGAGGATAAATTGATAAATCAAAGAACGTATAAATTATTATTATTATTATTATTATTAGTTCACTCCCACTCTTTTATTTTTCTTATTATTTATAATTTAGCTAAAAATTAAAATGGTATGAATTTAAAAACAGTTATTTATATCCAAATTAGTTAAAAAAAAAAAATTCATATCATATCTCCCAATTGCTTGCTTAAAAATCACTGAAGGAGAATGACCGTTGGGCAAGTGGCAGGTAATCAGTTGCCGCATCTTCCACCAGAGGAATTGAAACAATGGGGTAACCACCATTGACGTGCTCTTCCTTTCAAAGCTAACGGAATAACCTAGAAACCTAACACCTCTAACATTACCTTAAAATGAACCACATCGGAAAAAAATAATTGCCTAGGGGTGTCTAAATGATCAGACGTCATTGTAGCTTGGCAGAATAGAAATAGGTTGGCTTGCCAATCGAGGTTGTTGGGATACAACAACTGAAGTAGATTGTTCAAAATTTGACTTCCTCCTTTCTTAATCTCACTAATTTTTTTTTTTTCGACTTCGAGATTTCACAAAGCGTGAAGCACAATTACATTACAATCTGTTGACATTCTTTTGTTTATTTTACCACTATAGTTAATAAAACACAAATATATAACGTGTATATATATATATATATATATATATATATATATAAAAGCATTATCTTTTTCCAAGTCAATCACATTAATATATATACAATTATACAAGCTAGATTAGTATATATATATGTGATGCAGGGCGCCTATGCATTAAAAACCACCCATTTGTTATTTTTCTAGTTCTTTTGACTATGCTTTGGTCCCTAGCTATCAAGAATTATATATTGACAAAGTCCTTTGATTCTCAAAATGCGTACGGTTTGATTGTTAATTATGATTAAGTTTAATGAACCAAAAAAGATGCAAAAATATGAAGAGAAATAATGATAGATTTTTAATTAATTACCTGGTGCTTTAGGAAAATCGAAGCAAGCAATTTCTTGACTAGAATTGGTCTTGAAGCCACACAAACTGCCTTGCGCTTCACAAGCTCCACAGTCAGGCACATTCCATCTTAAACGAAGATCTCCATTAAGGCCACCTGAGAATCCTTCACCAAAATGATCCGGCCATGCAGCCGGAACTGCCAGAGTGGCAATGATCTTGCACGAAGGAGGCATCGAATTCGCAAGGCCCGTGGATGAAGTAGCCAGAACAGAATTTGTGGGGCTGGCAAGGCAATCGACGGCTGTGAACCCTGCAGGCTTTGGGAACTGAGAAGGGCAGCTGAGAAACGTGTATATCTGAGAATATGCAGCAAAAAAGGGGGACCCAGAAAGATTGAAGCGCAGAAGGCGTCGTGGAAGGCAGTTGTCGGGGTCGTACAGCTGTATCTGTTGCATCATATAGTCGATGCTGCGGACAAAGAATTCTCCAGAGGAAGGAAGTTTTAGAACCGTTATACTCTGACCGTTACCGTTGCAGCTCAGGTTGAAACCAGGATAACCACAGTTTTCGCCTTCTTGTCGGAAGGGAAAACGAATAGGGATGCTTTTGCGGCTGCACATGGAGATTTGGCATGGCTCTGTAACTCGTATGATGGATGGAAGGAAGAGGAGGAGAAGGACAACTTTTAAGATGCTCATGATTTTCAAAGAACAGAACTCAGGGGTTGGCAATATTGGCAATTGGCGTGGCTGGCATATATTACTTGTATATATATAAAATATCACTAAACAATTCTAAAGTCAACGTTTATGTAATAGGGACGGTATGGATGCCAATTGAAGACCACGTCTAAATGAAAGAGATAAAATCCAAGGAATAATACGAAAAGCTCAATGCATGTCAACATTCCAGTTCCAGGATCTGTTTGGACTATATTGGATTTGATGACTATAATCACAATCTTGTGTTAATTTGATGTTGTATTTACTCTCTTGTACCTTTTTTTTTTTCGTTATTTTAATTCGATTCTTGTTTGTTTTCGTGGTTTTTCTACTTGCATTCTTTTTCATGACTCCATTCTCCATAGTTGTCTGCAATTAGTCTCTTTTGTGTATTGTTACCTCAATCCTGTCTTTTTTCTTTTTTTTTTTTTTTTTTTTTTTTTTTTTCTAAAAAATATGAAGGTTCATTATGTTCATTTCTTGGCTATATGCTTTTCTTAGTCGGTTTTATCTTGTACATCGTATTCTTATTTTGTAATGCAGTATGGTGAAGGGGTTCAGAAAATTTAAGGTTTTGATGAAAAATAGAAGAAAATTCACATTGGTTAGTTTCTTATTAAAAACTGAGAATATATATACAACATAAACCGGGGGTTACACTATCCTTATTAAGCTTAAATAGAAAGAGGATTGTAGAGATGTAGCCCATATGAAAATAAAAGATTGAAATGACACCTCTCAATTCGGTCAATCGAGCCATGGGTTAATACAACAAAACCCCTCATTTTAATACAAAAAACCTTAATGAACCATGCTCATCCAATTGAGCATCTACCAAGACCTGAGGCATTATCTTAATCAATCGAGGGAAGACTGAGAGATTGACTGAGGCTCTTAAGATTCAAGAACTAGTATTAGAAGCCGCTCTACATTCTCAGTTGATTGAACCTCTTGCCCAATTTCCTTCAAGAATTTGATAGTTACTTGTTGGTTTGCATCATGAGAGATGCAGACATTGACAATGAAATAATAGTTTGAAGGAGATATGTGTATTTTTTTTTTCTCCTTTTATTTTTTTATAGTAATTCCTCTTTGGTCTCGATCCTCTCTTTCTTTCTCTGTTTCTTTCTTTTTCTTTTTCATATATGTGGTTTAAAAGTAATAGACAAATTTCGTCACTTCATATGGCAAACTGTATGTAAGAACATATTCTACAGAAAAGGAGTTTGATAGAACAGAGCACCAAACCACTATATTAGATAGATTGGAGCACAAAACAATTATTTTAGGCAATAAATATGATCTACCAACTTTGGATGGTCATGAAAGAAACACTTCCAAGTCTGCATTCTTTAAACCTAACCTATACTTATGAAGTGCCCGGACTTAGCAAGAGTCAGAAATTTGGGTTAAGAACCAGGAAATCTTATGAAATCATTTTCCTAAAAGCAAAAAAAAAAAAAAAACTTCTTTCTTCTCATTTGAGTTTTGGAATTCCAATGTCCTGCAGTTACAATAGGATAATTAAACACAAGTAACTCAGCAGGCCACAAATAATTAGCCACCGCGGTTCCAAGCATGGTACAATGCCAACGACACAATCTGACAAAAATTGCTTGCAGAGTGCAGGAGCAGGTTACGTTGGAACCAAGGAAGCCTGACAACAGATACAAGCTACCACAATGCCAAGCACAGCTCCTGCAAGGACCTGTGATGGAGTGTGGCCAAGAAGTTCCTTGAGCTTTCTTTGGCTGATAGGATGCCCTTGAAACAAGTCCTCAACGATCATATTGAGAACCTGCATTGCACCAGTCACAAAATAGTTCACTAGAGAGAGAGAGAGAGAGAGAGATCATTATCCAGGAAAGTTACCACAAAGGAAATTATCATTATACAGGCATGTCACTATAAGTCACAGTAACAAAACAAAATCCATCAGCCTAAGCCTCAAGAAAAAAGGCTTAGCCCAAAGAACCCTATTTTCTATGGTAGAACAAAAGTAGAAAGATCCACAAAATCAATGAAACATTAGTGCACACATTGACAAAATCACATTATGGTTAGGGGAAGAGGGATTTCATAAAAATGTCTATCAATTAGATTGTTATCTAATTCATACAAAATTAAGTTAAAGGTTCTCATCGTCAAGCCAACTACAGCAGGATAGCTTCCAAGATAAAGGAAGGTCTAAAGGAAAGTGGTCTACAAAACTTGCATCCATTTTTTGCTGGGCTAGCTCAAAAGTTTCTAGCCTTTGCAGCTAGGGGAGAGAGCATCCTAAACTCCACTCATTTTCCATTTAAAAAATTCTAGCCTTTTGCTGGGCTAGCTCAAAATCTCTTTCATTAAAAGAATTTTGCCTCATAAACATTTGACCTGATAGAATAAGCCAGTTTTTTTTTTTTTTTTTTTTTTTTTTTTTTTAATTTTGGGTAATTTATCAAGAAAATTGACTAAAGATAACATCTCCTGCTGCAGTTTTTAGTTATGTCTCAGTTTGAGGGAGAACATTTCTTTATCTTTTATACAGCATACTAAAAGCCAACTGCGCATCTAGAAAGCCTAGACTCAAAGAATTGTACTAGAGACAGGTAACCCTCCTGGATCCTAGGCTTGTGAAGATATAATTAATTCTTTTCTCTACCCAACCAACAACCATCTGAGACCTCAATTTGGTGTACTCCATTTGTCTAACTTCCATTTGATTGATTAAAATATAAACCCTTGCATTAGTTTTAATGAAATACGAAGTTCTCAATCATGTCTGATGTGGGACAAACAACAGTCACGAAAATACACAGAGAAATTAGGGTAAAGAGAGGAGAAAGAAGCTATAGATGCGAGAGAGAAGAGAAAGAAGAAGCTAGAAAGAAAGAAGCAGGGAAAGAGAGAGAAAATAGAAGAAGATGGAGAGAGAAAGAGAGAGAAGAGGGTGCATGCCGCACTATCATTCTGCACTAAACTCTTTTGTCAGTTTTTGGCATCTGGAAGTTACCCATTGACTCTCTGTCGCCCTTATTCTGATCATGGTGCACAACTGAAGGTGCATGCTGCCCAGAGATCTGAATGGCTTGCTTGATAAGTTTTTGCCTCATGTTTATAGCATGTTCGATGGTCTGTTTCAAATTGTGGACTTTCCTGTATGTTTATTTTCAACTTTTCCAACTAAAGTTATGTTTTATTTAGGAGTAAAATTATTAAATCAAATACAATTTGTCCGCACGCTTTGATCCCGGCCGACTAAACTTATGCACTGATCTCAATAGACAATTTAATATGGAGGCTCATAACCTCTTTGTTTCTGGTATGCTTAGAGGTTCTTCACTACAGCTATATTCTTCATCACAGCTTGGGAAGTTCTCAACAATTTGAGCTCACAGGAAGAATAAAGAACAAATATTTAAATGGAATAGTGAAAGTAAATAGTTAAAATACTAAGCCGCTAGGTGTTTTGGAAAAGTTGGTAGATAAAATAGAAAAAAGTGATCATTTAGCTAAATTTTACCAGGGACTAGCAACTGATTGCTCAGGAAATGAAAGCCATCCAACACAAATCCCCAACCGTAGGCTTAACCAATACATAAACGCGTGAATTTGCCACAAAATAGTCCTCTAAGAAGCTCCAATCAGTCTATAAACTTCAATACAATATTATTCAAATAATGCAAGATTAGAAGAACTTGTACAACATTTCATACAGCACTACTCCACACTTGTATCTATAATTCTTTTCAGACGTACCGAGGATAAATTAAAAACGTCCATGCAAAAATTCAAAACACAGAAAATTATGAATAAAAAAAATTTCAAATTTCTCAGCAAAACAGACAAAAACTCACGTCTTACCTCAGCTTGCATCCCAGCATGCCGCCTCACACCGATTGCGTCATACATAACAATCAGACTGAACCCCAAACAAACCGGAAACAGCGAATCCGCCACGCCATGACAAAGCGCCACCGAGGTCGTCAAAGCCGTGCACAAAGCTGAGTGCGACGAGGGCATTCCTCCAGAAGCAAACAGTATTCTCAAATCCCATTTCCTCTCTACAAAGAAATTCAAGACCATCTTTATTGACTGCGCTATGAACCACGCGAACAAACCCGAGACAAACGTCGGGTTCGCGGATAATGTCGCCACGAAAGGACTAATCCGAACCTTCGCATTCGAAGTAACACTCAATAAAGCAACTCCAATCCCTCCATTTTGCAAATATCTACCGCTAATTTCATCCATAATCTTCTCTGAATCATTACAAGCTTGAACACATGAAACCCATTTCTGGGTTTGTGAAGCGGCAAAGCTTTTGATGCTTTGCAAGATTGGAAACAAAACCCAGATAGGGTTTGGGGGAAAAACTCGATTACTGAACTTGGAATTCTGTTTTTTAGGATTTGAATCACTTCTATAACAGAAAGTGATCGAAGAGGTCCTCAATTTTCTGAAGTGGGTGAACCTAAAGAACGAGAAGCTCGTGGAGTAGATAGGCTTGATTTGGGGGTTTGAGAAGCTGAAGTTGAAAGAACAGAGCATGGGTGTTATTGTCACGGAGTCCATGACAAGAGCTTCCGTGCATGAATTCAGTCTGCATTTGAGAGAGATAGCAGAGCAGAAAGCATCAGATGCTGCGTGCGCTTTAGAGCCAATCAACTGTTGAGAAATTCTTTGAGTCGGAGATGGACTAGCTTTTTATATAGGATAAGAATGTGGTGGAGAATAGCCCTTGGTTCATTTCGTTTCAACCACGGTGCCATTTGGGCACCATTTCGGCAGGGAATATCCCACGGCACTCTTTCTTACTATTTTCATGCATTTCGATTCTTTGAATCGTTTGGTGATCTGGGTCGGGATCTAAAGGGACGGGAGTCACGGGACCGTGCTCTAAGGACAAGGATTGTGTCCATTTCAAATAAAATAAATATTATTTCTTTTATATTCTGAATTTAAATATTATTATCTATTTATGGTGTGCATTATTTACATTATTAAAAATTTTTAAAATACTTTTTAATATTAATTTTATATACAACGTTAGATATACCAACTTTAAATTATGATCATAAAATGAATATATTAGTTTTATTTGAAATGGAGACCGAAAAGGATCCTATTCGGAGATGCAAAGTGCATAACACTGGTGTAAATTGACTATCGGTCAAGAGACATTTTTAATATGTAGTATATAAGTATATAGCAATACTACATACTATACAACTATCCCACTATAATTACATGATATTGTCGATATATCTTTAAACCAACCATTGTTAAAAGAAAAGAAAAAACAAATTAAGTGTGAATCGACAATATAACATCAGTATATATAGTGAGATACTGATGAAATACTGGTGTAATCTATAGCATTACTTATAAGTATATTGTTCGTGGTATACAAACCAAAAAAATTAAACAACATAAGATGGAGGGGGGTAAGTTGGGCAAAGGGATTTTGAGTTTTTTTGGGTTAATTCTCTTTTCTCGGAATGAACTATTACTTATGTACAAATTACCTCCATTAATGTCCTCAAGAGGTAGATCAATTGGTTGGGATCACACTTAATGAAGTGGAGGTCACTAGTTTGAATCTCTCTCCCTGTTTTTGTGAAAAAAATTACCTCCATTAATTGAGCTGCATCGAACTACAATTTTATTCCCAAAAAAAAAAATCCAATTGTTAAGAAATCTAGTTAAATCAAAACGGAACATGCATTTGTAGATGTTAAAGGATTGAAATACCCTGAACTAAAATAAGTCCATGTAATTTCACTGATTTGCAATAAGTTTTATGTGATTTGAAAATATGATAAGAGCTTTCTATGGTGTGCAAAAATAACAAATTAATCCCTATTATCAAATTCCGTCAAAATAGAGAGTTTGGTTTTTTTTTTTTATTTTTTTTTTATTTTATATATTTGACCTTTTTTGCTATTATTATTCATAGTGTTATTTTTAAATTTTTAATAAAGTTATTTTAGGCATTTAAAAATATGACGCCAAGTAATTAATTAGCAAATCTCCTTCCTAAATAGCATATATAGATAGAGAAAACTCTTATGAATGTTTTTTCTTATTTTGCAAAAATTCATAATAACCCGAGCTCCTAAGTGATATTAATCAAGAATGAAAATTTATTGACGAGGGAAAAAAGAGCTTCACAAAAATTTAGTTATTTTTTATTTTTTATTATTATTATTTTTTTAAAGTATGGTTGAAGAAATTTTGTCCTAACTTACTAAGGTAGATATGAATGTAATATTTCACTAAAAACTCGTTGATATTGGATTATAACTTCATTCCAAACAATAATCTTTGGTTTGGATTGTTGTGTATAACATAAAAGCATTGTTAGAACAAATTAAATGTCCCAATGGATTTTACGTTTATATTTAATTTCACTTTCTCTTTTTCTTTTATAGAAAACTTAAATTAGAAAAAATTAAATCCGTGTCTCATATGATCATGGAAGGAAGTCAGGAACATACAAGTGTGAATTGAGAATCGTGTAATTAAGAGAAAATAATCTTAACAAGTAATTAATTACTTAACAAAAACCTGAATTCAGAAAAACAAAGATTCAAAATCAGAAAATTTTTATATACTTGTTTTTATTTTCCATTTTTTTTTTTTACTTTTTACAGATTTCATGAAGGGGTGACGTGGCCAAGTACCAAGGTTTCCAAACCAACTAGAAAACGAAGATTCAAAGTTCAAACTAACATTTGGAAAGTTTCCAACCGACCCATTCCGTTTCCCGGCTTTTTCGCCAACCCTCTTCTCCTTACGCATTCAAACGTCTCCTGCACCCACAAACTCTCTCTCCCCATACCGACTCGCCGAGCTAACACACCTGCCCGACTCGTTTCTCGCTGCCCATGGAGAACCTGATCACATTGGTCAACAAGCTACAGAGGGCCTGTACTGCCCTTGGCGATCACGGCGAAGAAAGCGCCTTGCCCACTCTCTGGGACGCATTGCCTGCCATTGCCGTCGTTGGAGGCCAGGTTAAATCTCCGTCGCTTTTTTTCTTTTTAAATTTTCAATTACGCGTTTGATATTTGAATTTACTAAGAAATTTAATGGAAAAATATACTTATAGTTCGTTGCACTTATCCCAAACTACCACAATGACAATTTCCAAATGCAATTTTTTTCCGTTAACATCGTCCTTTTAGCGTTTAGCATTAAAATCGATGAAAAATGCCATTAAAATAGATGAATAAGGTCGTACATGAATTTTCGCATTCAATTTTTTTATTATTTAAAATACCTAAAATACTTCTAATTACAATACCTCATTTGTCCTAAAAAAACAACAAAATTTGAAAAAAAATAAAAAAAATAAAAAACTTAAAAGAATTGAATTGACTGTTACACACGAGTTATCCCTTATCTGCAGTAGCTGATTGGTGCTAACTTTCTGCTAGTTGTTGCTAATTATCTTTTGGCTATTGGGTGTCAAGCACACTGTTTGAAGTATCCTTAATACCCCCTTGCAAACTGATGGGTGCACAAATCCTTAGTTTGTCTCGTAATAGGCAGAATCGATTGGCAATGTGCCCTTTGGTGAAAATGTATGCAACCTGGTCTAAGGTGGAGAGAAAATGTATTCGGCCTTTGTGATTGATTGAGAAACCACATGCTGCTTCTTTGTTGACCATGAGATCCAGTTAGAGCCAAGCAAAATTCCAAATCCAGTTGTAGAGCGCCTGTCATCTAGGTTACTGCCCTAACCCGAATCATAGAATGCATAGAGAGAAACATAGTTCTTGCAGTAGAGAAGACCACAGTCGACTGACCCCTTGAGATGTCGTAGCACTCTTTTGGCGGCTGTCCAGTGAACTGAAATGGGATTGTACATGTGCTGGCATAACTGATTAACAAAATAATTATTATCAGGCTGAGTAAGAGTCACATACTGCAAGGCGCCAACCACATGCCCGAATTTAGTGGGATCAGTGAGGACTTCCCCATTAAACTTTGACATTTTTGTTCCAGAAATGCAAGGAGATTCATTACTTAAAGCTGGAGTAGGTAATAGATTGATTTGATAAATTGCTATTAAGAACGAATCAATCCAATGTATGGAAGACATTCCCGATCGTGCTAGAAGAGTAAAATCAAGTTCTACTACATGTCTATGCTGCTTCCTTTCAACAATTCTATTTTGCTAAGAGGTATGGTGACAAGTTAACCAATGAAATATCCAATGTTGACTGTCAAAATGGTTTGAAGTGTATTCTCCCCTACTTTGAATTGTTTGACAATAGTAGAAAATTGCTTTTCAACCAATAATTTGAATTTGACAAAGCATTGGAAAATATCACTCTTATTAATCATTCGATACATCCAGGGAAACCGATTGTAATCATCCACAAAGATTACATAAAAATTGTAGCCACTCAGTGATGGAGCCGGGGAGGTTCAAACATTTGAGTGGACTAGCTCTAAAGAAAAATCTAAACTCTTAGAGGCCTCTGAAAAAAGGCAACTGCTGAGCCGGGGACGTTCAAACAAATGTTTGATGTGACTCACAAACACGATTTTTATTGGCTGAACGAGGAAGAGGAAATATCTGGTGACTCAAGACTCGATGGAACATTGAATCCCTTCAGTTTATTTTGAATCCATTGGATCTGTCAAATGATGAATTTGAAAAGAAGATGGATGAGAGATAAAGGAATAGCAAGTCTCTTACTAAATATGTAGTTGGACCAGTGATATTTTAATATCAGTTTCATGCCAAAACTTGTTATATATAGAATAATGTTTGGAAGTCAAACTAATGAATATGTGTGATGGTCTATCAGGGAAAGCTTTCGGTCAATCATTCTTTCTTGTCCTTTTTTTGTCTAAAAAAAATATTGAAATGAAACTTTATTTTAATTAATCATCTTAATAATTTAATTGTTCGTAGAGCTCGGGGAAGTCCTCTGTGTTGGAGAGTATTGTTGGAAAAGACTTCTTACCTCGTGGATCTGGTAATTTATTTTGTCAATTCTACTCATAGTAACACAGACATACACAAAGTTCTTGAATATTTATCTCCTGGCTACCTCAATATGATATGAATACGTACATTGTATGCAGGAATTGTTACTAGGCGTCCTCTTGTGTTGCAACTTCATAGGATTGATGAAGGCAGAGAATATGCGGAGTTTATGCACCTCCCTAGAAAGAGGTTCACTGATTTTGGTATTTTTTTTTTTGGCACTTATTTTCGTGGACAAGTTATTGCATTTGTGAACTCTCCACTATTAGTTTGGTAACAAAGCTAATACTTCTTAGCTTTAAATGCATAATTGATATCTGTTGTTTACTTCTTTTATCAAAAAGGTACCTAGGTTTTAAAAAAATGACAAAATTGATACTTATATTGTACAACTTTATCAATTTGATACTTTCATTCATCTACTATCTAAAAGTCTAACGAAATTATTGCCACGTATGTTAAAAGCCATGTAAGGCAAAAAAATGTTGTTACTTCTACAAAATGGCACCTCAACTTTACATTTAACACAATTTTTTTAAAAAAATAACGAAGAAACAAAAAGAAAAAAGGAAGCTCAAAAAAAGAAGAAGAAAAAGAAAAGGAGGCGGAGGGGGTGGGGGTGGTTGGACCGCCCCCTTACTTGGGGGTGGTGGTGGGGTGGGGGGGTCTGGCCACCCCTGAAGGAGCTTTCGAGGGTGGCTGGACCACCCCGAAAACCCTGTTGAGGGGTGGCTGAACCACCCCCCGTTAGGTCTAGCCACCCTCAAAACATCCTTCAAAGGTGGCAGGGAGGGGACATCTCCCCCCTTCGCCACCTTTGTTATTATTATTTTTTAAATTGTTTTGTTATGTGTCAAGTTGAGGTGGCATTTTGTACACTTGACAACATTTTATTGGTGTTATATGGCTTTTTTTAAATGTGGCAAAAATTCTGTAAGGTTTTTAGTTAGCATATGGACAAAAGTATCAAATTGCTAATGTGATGTATTTGGTGTGAGAGTAATGCTCGGCATTTTGAAGATGTAGAGACCTTGATGTTCGAATTTTTCGAATTGCAGAAACTTCTAATTAACACATTATATATATGGATAGCGGCTCAGCATAGCTTGCGTGTTTTTACTTAAGTAGGTTTTTTGAATTTATGTTATTCATTTTCTTCCTATTAGGGGCTCTCTTGTATACTCTCTGTGTACTAGGGTTGCGTCTTTCTGCGCTTGATTAATGATATGAAATTACTTATTAAAAAAAAAATCAAATTGATAAATTTGTGAAGTACAAGTATCAATTTTGTCATTTTTTAAAAACTTAGGTACCTTTTTGTTAGAAAGGTAAACCACAAGTACCAATTATGCATTTAACCCTATTTCTTAGTCCATCTTATGTACTAATCTTAAACGTATTCTTTGTAGCTGCCGTGAGGAAAGAGATTTCTGATGAGACTGATAGAGAGACAGGCCGGACCAAACAAATTTCTAGTGTTCCAATCCATCTTAGTATCTATTCCCCCAATGGTGAGACAGAAATGTTGGTCATATTATTTTGTTCATTGTCAAAAATGTTGTGTAAGCTAAGATTCAATGTTATTGAATGATTTTAAACTAAATGCTTTGTCAGTCGATTTGATGTCAATGCAAGAAATCTAGCATTATTTTCTTAATGGGAACTTTTCAGTTAGTAGGTTCAAATCCTTTCTTGATTTGCACATTTGGTAGGTTCAGCTGGTTGAGCTATATTATACATTATTTTGACATATGGCTTGTTATATTAATTAAAGTAAGGTGCTGAGTAATGTGCTTTTGCCATTAATTTAGCCATAGATTTATGAGATTTACACTTCAAATTGAAGATTATTTACATAGTTTTTCTTTGTCTTAGGTCTTTGCCTCTATTTTTCTTCTTCTTTTTTTTTTTTTTTGTTTTTTTGGGGGGGGGGGGGGGGGGTCCACGATTGAGTTCATAGTACTTTATTATGCTCTGCTTCTTTTTATCAATAACCAAATAAGGAATTACTTCTCATCAATAAGAACACAATCTTTTTGTAAAAACTATTTTATTCACTGTTTTGATCTTGGCAGTTGTGAACTTGACGCTGGTTGATCTTCCTGGACTTACAAAAGTAGCTGTTGGTGAGTTATGTCTCTCTTATATTTTGCTTGTTGGTTCCCACTCCATATAAATAATGCAGGAATAATCCATCAATATTATGTTAATTGGGGTGTTGTAGAGGGTCAACCAGAGAGCACTGTGCAAGACATTGAGAACATGGTTCGGTCCTTCATTGAGAAGGTAATTGTTATCTAAGCTCTGAAGATCTTCTGAGTTGGGAACTTTGATCTAGTTTAATGAAGAAAGATGTTGGCCGAGCTTTCTCAGGGCTTTGTGGGTACCACTGGAATTTTATAAATATTTGAAATATGAATGCTAGTAGTTTTAGTGACTTCAGGCAACTAGCACATGCTAGATGCCGATGGCATCATGTAATCAATTTTCGGGTTCTATAACATGCTAGTGTATGCTTTTACTTGTCACTTTTTTTTTTTTTTTGTTTCTTTGATGGAATTATATAGTGAGACTGTTAGTGACTAATAACTATATCTTTTTGCAGCCCAACTGTATTATTCTTGCAATTTCTCCAGCCAATCAAGATCTTGCTACATCTGATGCCATTAAGATCTCTCGTGAAGTAGACCCTAAAGGTAAGATATTGATCAACTTTCTCAAGGACCTTCTTTCATATCTCACCTGCACATTCTAAAAGAACTTGATGGATTGATTAACTAGACATACTGATGGATGACTGTAGTTGAAGTAGTTTTTGCTTTTAGACATGACATATTGAATTCTAGTTATCTGGTTAATAAATTTTCAGGGGAGAGGACATTTGGAGTTTTGACCAAGATTGATCTTATGGACAAGGGTACTGATGCAGTTGATGTAAGTTCTATTATCCCACCAAGAAGCCGATCAGATTTGGATTCAAGAATGCTCTTATTAGTAAATAGTACTGTCAGGTTTTTCTCTTCATAAATGCATTAATATCCAAAAGACTAATGAATATGTTGTTGTTGTGAAGTTTAATATTGTTGGTTTAATGTATATAACTTGTCAGAGAAATTCAAAGCCTGTTATTCTTGTTTTGTCATTGTGAGGCTAATGAGTAATACATTTTTTCTTAATTCTTTTTCAGGGTTAGTTAATGATGTCTTGTGGCATTTGTTATATGCTAATGATAGAGTTCTTTTACTTTTGAACATTTTGAAGTGAGGGTAAATCCTTTTTTAAGGATTAGGAGTGGTACTTTTCAATTCAAAGGGACTTATGAGAAGCAGGCTTAATGGAACATGGTAGAAATGTGTACTAGTGAACTTGACGGCTTTATGGTTTCAAAAAATGTTGATTTTCATGTCTTGGATCTTGTTCTTAATGCTTCTTTTTTTTGGGATATCTTCATTGACATAGAAGTATTCAAATTCGTGATAATAATTTTTTTAATTTAGATCCTAGAAGGAAGATCATATAAGCTACGGTTCCCTTGGATCGGTGTTGTTAATCGCTCTCAAGCTGATATCAATAAAAGTGTTGATATGATTGCGGCTCGGCGTAGAGAGCGTGAATACTTTGCTAATAGCCCAGAGTATAAGCATCTAACTAACAGGATGGGTTCTGAACATTTAGGAAAGATGCTTTCTAAGGTATGTCTAAATGGTTTCCTAGTGTATTTTATTCTTCGAGGTGTAATTTTTTTTTTATAGAAATGTTTAACAATTTTTTTTTTTTTGTCTTTATAAATATCCTGTTGGTAACATTTCACTTAATATTCTTGATATGGTGACGATGTTGAGTTGGCACTAAATATGATTAATTTCACAGCACTTGGAAACTGTTATCAAGTCTCGAATCCCAGGCCTTCAGTCTCTTATCAACAAAACTATTGCTGAACTAGAAGCGGAATTGGGTCGTCTTGGGAAGCCTATTGCTTCTGATGCTGGAGTAAGCATTTTTTTTTTGTCTTTAATGTATACAACAACAAAATTTTTTGGGGAAGTTAGGGTTACCAGTTTTCAGGCTTTGGTATATGTGCCCATGTTTATACATGCACGATGCTTGCTCTAAGATTTTGCTTGTAACATGAAGCATTGGTAATTCTAATTCTTTTTCTTTTCCAAGTGCAGGGAAAGTTGTACATGATAATGGAAATTTGTCGTACTTTTGATCAAAATTTTAAAGAACATCTTGATGGCGTGTATGTCTTTTAGTATTAAAATATATTTTTTCTTTTACCTGTTAATTGGAATGTGGTTTGTTCATTTCCTATCGGTTTCCAAACAATGACAAATTTATGCAGGCGCCCTGGTGGTGATAAAATCTATAGTGTGTTTGATAATCAACTTCCAGCTGCTTTGAAGAGGTTACAATTTGACAAACATCTTTCTATGGACAATGTGCGAAAGCTAATCACTGAAGCGGATGGATATCAACCTCATCTAATTGCTCCTGAACAGGGATATCGTCGTCTTATTGAGTCTTCCTTGGTAACTATTAGAGGTCCTGCTGAGGCAGCTGTAGATGGGGTATGCATTCAGATTTACTACAAATGTTTGGTTCAACATTTTATTTCATGTGTTTATTGCACCACGAGCAAAATCATCTCTCCCAGTTTAGACCTTTTCAATGCAATCTATGATCTTTCTAAATAAATGTGTGTGAATTGAATTTCTAACCTTGTGAAAAGTGATGCTGTCTGCTCAAGTGTGTACTTGCAGTCAGCAGCTGTGTTTCGTCACCCGAGGTTATGAGATTCCTACTAAAGGCAGTTCTTCCCTTTTTTTATTTTGATAATATGTTATTAAGCAGATCTGTCAACTTTTCACATGGAAGCAATCATATTATTGCTGCTTTAATCTAGGGACTTTACTTTCTTTTTTTCATTTAAATTTCCTATCATTCTATTGCTAAAGTTCAAGATACTCTGGTCATACTTTGGAACAGATGCAAAGTTTTGAGTTTCAACCCCTTTGTTATTATTGGTGCCTTAGAACATTAGGGAGGAAGCCACCATAGGAAAATTGAAAAAAGCTTATCAAATTTGTTGTAATAATGTTACTTTTTATTTTATTTTAAATGTATTAGGTTTCTGTTTATTTTCATTGTCCACAGTACTTGGATTAAGATACTACTAGATTGTTCTATGCTGGATTTACTACATATTAAGATTGCTAATTAATGTCCTATACTCATAAATCTCATGAATTCAGGTTCATGCTTTACTGAAGGATCTGGTTCACAAGGCTATTGGTGAAACTATGGCAAGTCCTTCACCATTGCTACCTTTTCTATTATGTTGTATTTTTGAATTCTTTTGTGCTGGTAATGCATATTCATCTGCTAATTTTCCCCAAAGAAGAGCTGAAGAATTCAAGAGTTAGCTGTTTCTTATAAGTTTAACATGACCAGTGAGCTTCACCTTTGATGAACCATGTAAACACTTCATAAACAGTGGTATTGGAAAATAACAAAAAAATTTAGGGGGAAAATGCAAATTCCTTGATTCTTTTGTCTGGGACATCTAAGTGTATGTTTATTTTCTGTTGCATGTAGGAGCTAAAGCAATATCCTACATTGAGAGTGGAAGTGGGAAATGCAGCTATTGAGTCATTAGAGAGGATGAGGGATGAAAGCAAGAAGGCAACCTTGCAGTTAGTTGACATGGAATGTGGTTATCTAACTGTTGAATATTTTCGCAAGCTTCCCCAAGATATTGAGAAGGGTGGAAATCCAACGCACTCAATTTTTGATAGATATAATGATTCATATCTCCGGCGAATTGGTAAGTGGATTTGTCCCAGATTTGTATTCATTTGTTTTTTTTTTAAATGTTGAAAATAATGTTGTATAGAAGGGGCCTATATATACATGTCAATAATACAGAAACATACATATATAACCAATGTGGGACATATAATCTAACCAAAAAAAAATCTTGGAAACATACAGGAACCAATGTCCTGTCCTATGTCAATATGGTTTGTGGAAGTTTGAGGAACTCTATTCCGAAGTCTGTTGTCTATTGTCAAGTGCGTGAGGCCAAACGCAGCTTACTTGATCATTTCTTCACAGATTTGGGTAAAAAGGAGGTGAGGATTCTAATTAACCCAAACCCTTCTCCATTTCGTTACCCCTCTTGAGAAAAAAGATAAAACATTGTTCTAATTTCCTATCTACAACATTTGTTTTTTTTTTTTGCAGTCAAAACAGCTGGGTAAATTGTTGGATGAGGATCCAGCAATCATGCAGCGCCGGGGCAACCTTGCAAAAAGGCTGGAATTATACAGAAGTGCCCAACAAGAGATTGATGCAGTTGCTTGGTCCAAGTAGAGGGGAGCAGATTTATGTCTTCCCGTTGAAGTTGGTGGTGATCATTCTTTCATTTATGATTACATATTTTTCTAGCATTTATTTATTTATTTTGGTCCAGTGGAGGTCTGCTGGGCCCTGAACCTAATAATGAGTGGTTAGCCTTTCCTATTGTAGGTAGGACACAATTTCACCATTATGCCAATTGACATTTACTTGGATAATGTGGCAGTAAAAATCAAAAATTAATTTTTACTGTTATATTATTTTAATTATATAATAATTTACTAAATAATATTACTCTCACTTAATTCTTTATACCTTAGTGTGAGCAAGGAGTAAATAAGCAAGTTTTCTTACAGCTTCCTTGGCTGGTAAATTTCTACATTATTATTGCGAGGTTCAATTAGTTGTATCCACTGTCTGGTAGTAATAAAAATTGTTAGCAGAGTAAATTTTATATCCTCTAAAGGGGTTTTACCATATTGTTACCAATGGAGGGCCATTTTTTCGTTAATTGGGTCCAGAAATAACACTGGCATCAACTAAGAAGGTATGCACCGTTATTAAACAATTTTATCCAAGAAAATTTTTACTAGGGCTATATATATATATATATATATTTGAGAAGTGCTAGGGAGCCAAACAAATGAACATAGAAAAATTTCTAAATTGACGTGGTAAGGATTTTTAAATTAAAAAAATGCAATTCTCTCTCCCTTGTCTACCACTCACGGTCTGCTACGTTAGTTTGAAAATTTTTCGGGGTTCATTTGTTTGGCTCTCTATCACTTTCCATTATTTTTTATAATATAAAACGACGTGGTTTACTTAGTTTTTTTTTTGGAACATCCATAACAAAGCCTAGCTTATTGGGCTAAAAAGTTATAATTATTTTTTTTAAAAAGAGCTAAATTAAGCCCAAAAAGTAGATTCAATACCCAAAATAGGCCCAAAATATCAAATTTTTTAAAGACCCGGTTACCGGTTCGGATAACTGGCTACCAACCGGTAACCGGTTTTTAAAATTGATCAATCGGCTAACCCGGTTTCGGTTAATGGTTTTAGCTAATAACTGCTAACTGGAATTGGGTTTACACCCCTAATTTTGACATGTGTGCATATTGAGTCGGCACGAAATACATTTGCAATATAATTTTAAAAATGTCACACCAATAAAAATGGAAACAAATTTATGAGACAATAGACAATTTAAGAGACAAAAGAAAATTCCAGAGACCTGAATGTTGTTGGAAAAAAAAATATATAAACCTAAAATTAAAGAGGCAACGTAATTATTTTGTAAAAAAATTAAACTGGTTTATTGAGAACTAGTTTCCCAAAATAAAACGGTGGTGGAGCCACTTTAATTTTAGTTTTTTTAAAAATTAATTTCCACCTAGGACTAGGAGGACACTAAGAGAACAATAAAAGAGCACCTAGCATTTCCCATATATATAATAGCCAAATCACTATTTAGATGTAGTCTAGAATTGCGCCGAATCACTCTTTAGAGATAGTTTAGAATTGCGACATGTAGCATGAACCCATTTTTTTTTTTTTTTAAAGGCTAAACCGGTTTTTTATGGCATAACTTTCGAATCAGTTTTTTAAAAATGAACCGATTTTTTAAGGCAATGTTGGAATACAAAAGCACAGAATTTATTGGTCTACATCAAAACAACATATTGAGTCAAATTTTCCTTTTGAATGATAAAAAGAGTGGATTACACACCATACGCTTTTTCATGTTCGCTTTCATTTGAGCATTTTCCACAAAATTGGAATCTAATTCTGTCTCACATTGTGGAAAAGAGGCACGACCCCTAGCACATCTCCTATTTTCTCCTTAAACCTAGAATTGAAAAGATAGATCACTAGCACTCTATGCAACGAAATATAAATAGAAAAGATAGTTTTCAACAATTTTATTACAACAAAAGTTATGTAAAAAAGTTAACATGCTCATTTTGTTTCACCCTTCAGAGACTTTGAACGAGGAATCGAATCTGAAGTTGCAAAAATCAAGTGCCTCTCTGCATGTCCAATCAAACCCGAAAGCCTGGCAACCCTACCATAACCATTCTTCCCAATGACTCCCCAAAAATTCCTAACTTTCGAATAATTTCTTTCATTCTTGTCACCATACTCCATTAGCATGATTCCATGCAGCTCCGGCTCCAACAATGTTTCGCAATTTTTTCTTTTTCTCGTAATGGGCATGCCACCATCGTAGATGTCTTTCTTCTTGTGATGACAAAAAATAAAAAATGTAAGAAAATAATTAACAATTTTTTTTTTCTTTTTTAAATGACAATTGTACACTTACCCCTTTTTGTTCTCTAAAGGCATTGATAACTCTCATTATGCCGCATATGGGTGCATGCCTTGTATAGTCAATAAGGCGTGCTTCATCTTTACAATTGGAAAATTTTTGTTCCAATATATTGCTTGTCTCCTCTGGAAAAAGAAGGAATGGAGTAAGTAAAAAACAAAGACAAGACAAAATAATAACAAAAATAAAAGAATTTGATTTCTTATTACCTCGCTTGCAGACTTCGGTTTGTTGTCGCCTTTTTTCCTAGTAAATGGATATCGCGACATTTTCAGAATACAATCTCTATGAATATGCCAAAAAGCACGGTTATAGTGATATGTATAAACCTCTTTTTTCTCTGGGCAGCAGAGTCAATTAACTCTTGGAAGTAGGGCTGAGCGTCGGTCGGTAATGTCGGTTTCGGTAGAAAATTTTTATTTTCGCCTTTCGAACCGACAATGTCGGTAAAGTCGGTTATTTCACCGACTTATTCCGTCAAATTTTATTTTATTTCGCATTTCGAACCAAATGTGGTCGGTAAAGTCGGTGTCGGTCAGAAGTCGGTAAAGTCGGTGTCGGTTATGTCGGCATGTGAAAAAGTGGCAAATTTGTCGGTAAAGTCGGTTCGGTTAAAAAACCTCTTCCGCCTACCGAACCGAAAAATTCGGAATAAAAAAAATCATGCCGCCTATTGTCCGCCATTTAGTCGGTAACGGTCGGTGTCGGTCGAAATCGGTCGAAAGTCGGTTAATCGGTAATTTGCTCAGCCCTACTTGGAAGAATAGCTCTTTCAAACTTGGAATTGTACCTTCGCCTTTATATTCCCTGAGTTGATGGAGTAGATATCATGCTGCAAGGGTTTGAGCTGCAACAATTGACCAACAGTAATCTACTAATCTACAACAACAAATATAATTAATTTCTTAAATATTAGGAAAAAATATAATAAAGCCCCCAAAACTAACAGCTATTTGCGATAGAGCCCTACAAATTTTTCTTTTTTTAAATGACAGTTATAAGCGAGTTGCAGTTACCCCTGTTAGGTATCTAAGTTCTATGAGTAACTTACAGTGTTGCACAAATTGGACCCTCCCTTATACATTCGATAAGGCAGGCTTTGTCAGTAAAATCAATCACCTCGAACGGCTTATCTTTGTCTGTTGTTTCTGGAAAAAGAAAAGATTGAAGTAAATAAAAAACAAAGATAAGACAAAATAATAATAATAAAATATAAAAGAAATTGCTCTCTAACAAACTCTAATGTAGACTTCGGTTTGCAATTTCCTTTTACACCTGTAAATTCATATTGACTCATCTCACCAATTCCTTCTGTCCTGATATAATCAAAAGCATACTGATAGTGACAAAGAATAACTTTTTTTTCCTTGGGGCAGCAACAATCTATTAGCTCTTGATAAGACTTGAGAGGTTGATCAATCATTTTACATAGCTTTTGGCGTGCTGCAACAATTGTCCAACAGTAATCTACTACAACAAATATAATTAATTTCTTAAATAATAATACAACTAAAATATCAAATCTTATTGTTTATCAAATTTTGAATGAAAAAATAAACTAAAAATCGCTTACTATCGGATTGGTCATGAATAACATCTTGCAGCACCTTAATAGGTTGTGTGCGCCAGTCAAACCCTTCAATTTCTTATTACATTCAATGTATAAGAATGCATACATAAATTAGCATTACAAACTCTATTGTATAATAACTAGCATAATTTATGCTACTTAAAGCAAATGTTGTGTTTAGATGATTGTTCTTTGAGAGCTTTTGGATTCTTTCCGAGCTTGGGATGCACAGGGTGGGTAAAAAAACTTATTGGGCTATGTTGAAACACCTCACCTTGATTTTATCCAAGAGTTCACATGTTGCGGGAGATAACACACAAGCAAGTGTTGTAGATGACTCTAGTTTGAATTGTAAAGTAATTACGTCTGAAGAATGAAGATGACTATAGTTTGAATTGTAAAGGAGTAATGAGTACATACATAGTATCCCTACCTATATATTTATATCACTTAGCTTGTAGTTATCCTTGTAATTAAAATAACTCCTTTACTTTTGATTATAAATAAATAAAGAGACACCAATAGAGGCACCGCATTAACTACAATTTAACAGAGAATAAAATTTCGGCAAAGCAGATTGAAGGAGGAGGAAAAATCATAATAAACCTGTTTGTTTCGTTGCGTATTTAATAGGTAATGTGATATTTATTTTATGCTATTGCGTTGTATTAAGACAAGAGTTACAAGAGCTCAAGAGACAATGATTTCGAGATCTCAAGGGACAATGGTTGCAAGATTTTAAGAAACTATTATGGTTGCTAATGTAAACATAAAAGAGATATGTAACATTCATATTATTTCTCTATAAATCAAATAATAAAGTGAAAAGAAAAGATATAGCTTTGATTTGTGGATGTAGGCCATACGACGAACCACCTAAAATCTGTGTTTCCTTCTAACGTTCTCCTATTGTCCTCCTAGTCTTAGGTGGAAATTAATTAAAAAAAAAAAAAAAAACCAAAAAACCAAAATTAGAGTGGCCACACCACCGGTTTATTTTGGAAAACCGGTTCTCAATAAATTGGTTTAATTTTTTTTTTCAAAATAATTACGCTGCCATGCAGACCTAAATTCTAATACAGCTTTGACATGAAGACCCAAATTTAGAACACCTTTGATTTAGTTTGCATATAGTATCATGCTATCTTGGTTCATATCTATCGAATATGAAATGCTTAACTCAAAATTAAAACTTTTGCATTTTTTATATATTTATGGAGTTTCTTTGTAACTTTCACCCTTCAGAGACTTTGAACGAGTAATCGGATCTGAAGTCGCAAAAATCAAGTGTCTGTTTGCATGTCCAATCAGACCCGAAGGCCTGTCAACCCTACCACAACCATTCTTCTCCATGACTCCCCAAGAATTTCTAACTTTTGAATAATTTCTAACTTTTGAATAATTTCTTCCTTTCTTGTCACTATACCTTATTAGCATGATTCCATGCAGCTTCGGTTCCAACAATGTTTTGCAATATTTTCTTTTTCTCGAAATGGGCATGCCACTTCATAGATGTCTTTCTTCTCGTGATAACAAAAAATAAAAAATGTTAGAAAATAATAAACAAATTGTTTTTTTTTTTAAATGACAATTATACACTTACCCATTTTAGCTCTCTAAGGGCGTTGATAACTCTCATTAAGCCGCATATGGGTCCCTGCCTTATATAGCCTTATACAGTCAATATATAAGGGGTGCTTCATCTTTACAATTGAAAATTTTTGGTTCAAATATATTGCTTGTCTCCTCTAGAAAAAGAAGGAATGGAGTAAGTAAAAAACAAATACGACACAAAATAATAATAAAAAAAAAAGAATTTGATTTCTTATTACCTTGCTTGCAGACTTCATTTTGCAGTCGCCTTTTTCCCCAGTAAATGGATATCGCGTCATTTCCAAAATACAATCTCTATGAATATGCCAAAAAACACGGTTATAGTCATATTTATAAACCACTTTTTTCTCTCGGCAGCAGCAGTCAATTAACTCTTGGATGAATAGCTCATTCAAACTTGGAACTGGACCTTCACCTCTATATTCCCTGAGTTAATGGAGTAGATATCATGCTGCAAGGGTTTGAGCTGCAACAATTGACCAACAGTAATCTACTAATCTACAACAAATATAATTAATTTCTTAAATAATAATACAACTAAAATATCAAATCTTATTGTTTATCAAATTTTGATTGAAAAAATAAACTAAAAATCGCTTACTATTGGATTGGTCAAGAATAACATCCTGCAGCACTTTAATAGGTTGTGTGCGCCAGTCAAACCCTTCAATTTCTTATTACATTCAATGTATACGAATGCATACATAAATTAGCATTCCAAACTCTACTGCATAATAACTAGCATAATTTATGCTACTTAAAGCAAATGTTGTGTTTAGATGATTGTTCTTTGAGAGCTTTTGTATTCTTTCCGAGCTTGGGATGCACAGGGTGGGTGAAAAAACTTAGTGGGCTATGTTTAAGTACCTAACCTCGATCTTATCTGAGAGTTCACATGTTGCGGGAGATAACACAAAAGCAAGTATTGCAAATGACTCAAGTTTGAATTGTAAAGTAATTACATCTGAAGAATGAAGATGACTATAGTTTGAATTGTAAAGGAGTAATGGGTAGATATATAATATCCCTACCTATATATGTATATCACTTAGCTTGTAGTTATCCTTGTAATTAAACAAGGATAACTATTTTAATAGGTAATAGGTAATGTGATATCTATTTTATGTTGTTGCGATGTATTAAGACAAGAGTTACATGAGTTCAAGAGACAACGGTTTCGAGATCTCAAGAGACAATGGTTGCAAGATCTTAAGAGATTATTATGGTTGCTAATGTAGACGTAAAAGAGACATGTAACATTCATATTACTTATTTATAAATCAAATAATAAAGTGAAAAAAAAAAAAAAAGTTGTAGCTTTGATTTGTGGACGTAGTAGGCCATACGCTAAACCACCTAAACCGTCCTTCTAGTCCTAGGTAGAAATTAATTTTTTTTTATAAAAAAAATAATAATAATAAAAAAACCAAAATTAGAGTGGCCCTAGCACCGGTTTATTTTGGAAAACCAGTTCTCAATAAATTGGTTAAATTTTCTTTCAAAATAATTACGCTGCCAAGCAAACCCAAATTTAGAACACCTTTGATTTAGTTTGCATTTAGTATCCTGCTATCATGGTTCATATCTATCGGATATGAAGTGCTTAACTCAAAACTGAAACTTCTACATTGTTTATTTATTTATAGTGTTTCTTTGTAACTTTCACCCTTCAGAGACTTTGAACGAGGAATCGGATATGAAGTCGCAAAAATCAAGTGTCTGTCTGCATGTCCAATCAGACCCGAAGGCCTAGCAGCCCTACCACAACCATTCTTCCACAGGACTCCCCAAGAATTTCTAACTTTTGAATAATTTCTTCATTTTTTGTCACCATACCTTATTAGCATGATTCCATGCTGCTCCGGCTCCAACAATGTTTTGCAATATTTTCTTTTTCTCGAAATGGGCATGCCACTTCATAGATGTCTTTCTTCTCGTGATAACAAAAAATAAAAAATGTTAGAAAACAATAAACAATTTGTTTTTTGTTTTTTTTAAATGACAAATATATACTTACCCATTTTAGCTCTCTAAGGGCATTGGTAACTCTCATTACGCTGCATATGGGTCTCTGCCTTATATAGCCTTATACAATCAATATATAGGGAGTGCATCATCTTTACAGTCGAAAAATTTTGGTTCAAATATATTGCTTGTCTCCACTGGAAAAAGAAGGAATGGAGTAAGTAAAAAACAAATACGACACAAAATAATAACAAAAATAAAAGAATTTGATTTCTTATTACCTTGCTTGCAGACTTCGGTTTGCAGTCTCCTTTTTCCCCAGTAAATGGATATCGCGTCATTTCCAAAATACAATCTCTATGAATATGCCAAAAAGCACGGCTATAGTGATATTTATAAACAACTTTTTTCTCTCGGCAGCAGCAGTCAATTAACTCTTGGATGAATAGCTCATTCAAACTTGGAACTGGACCTTCACCTCTATATTTCCTAAGTTGATGGAGTAGATATCATGCTACAAGGGTTTGAGCTGCAACAGTAATCTATTAATCTACAACAAATATAATTAATTTCTTAAATAATAGGGAAAAATATAAGGGGAAACTTCACTAAGGACCCCCAAACTTCCACCCGTTTTGAAATACCCCTGAACTTCAAAATCTCAATTTAGTCCCCTAAACTTTCAATTGCTCTCAATTTGGACTTTTCTGTTAATTTTATCAATTCAAAATTCAAAAAAAGACCAAAATATCCCTGATTTTTGTTTTTTTTTGTTTTAAATAAAAAAACGTTTTAGAAGTTGGATTTTTTTACAAAAGTCAGGGGTATAAACGTCATGTGACGTTTAAAATCTGATGGAGGGGTCCAAATTGAAAGCAATTTAAAGTTCAGGAGATTAAATTAAGAGATTTTGAAGTTCAGGGGAGTATTTCAAAACAGGTGGAAGTTTGGGGGTCCTTAGTGAAGTTTCCCCAAAATTTAATAAAGCTCTCAAAACTAATAGATGTTTGCGATAGAGCCCAACAAATTATTCTTTTTTTTAAATGACAGTTATAAGCGAGTTGTAGTTACCCCAGTTAGGTATCTAAGTTCTATGAGTAACTTCCATTGCTGCATAAATGGACCATCCCTTATACATTCGATAGGGCGGGATTCGTCAGTAAAATTGATCATCTCGAACGGCTTGTCTTTGTCTACATATATTGCTTGTTGTTTTGGAAAAAGAAAATATTGAAGTAAATAAAAAAACAAAGATACAAAATAATAATAATAAAAAATAAAAGAAACTACTTTCTATTAAACTCTAATGTAGACTTCGGTTTGCAATTTCCTTTTACGCCTTTAAATTCATATTGAATTATTTCACGAATTCCTTCTGTCTTGATATAATCAAAAACATATTGATAGTGATAAAGATAAACTTTCTTTTCCATGGGGCAGCAGCAATCTATTAGCTCTTGATAGGACTTGAGAGGTTGATCAATCATTCTACATAGCTTATAGTGTGCTGCAACAATTGTCCAACAGTAATCTACTACAACAAATATAATTAATTTCTTAAATAATAATACCTCTAAAATATCAAATCTTATTGTTTATCAAATTTTGACTGAAAAAATAAACTAAAAATTGCTTACTATTGGATTGGTCATGAATAACATCCTGCAACACTTTAATAGGTTTTGTGCGCCAGTCAAACCCTTAAATTTCTTATTACATTCAATGTATAAGAATGCATACATAAATTAGCATTACAAACTCTACTGCATAATAACTAGCATAATTTATGCTACTTAAAGCAAATGTTGTGTTTAGATGATTGTTCTTTGAGAGCTTTTGGATTCTTTCCGAGCTTGGGATGCACAAGGTGGGTGAAAAAACTTAGTGGGCTATGTTTAAGTACCTAACCTCGATCTTATCTCAGAGTTGGCATGTTGCGGGAGATGACACAAAAGCATGTGTTGCAAGTGACTCTAGTTTGAATTGTAAAGTAATTACATCTGAAGAATGAAGATGACTATAGTTTGAATTGTAAAGATGTAATGGGTAGATATATAGTATCCCTACCTATATATGTATATAACTTAGCTTGTAGTTATCCTTGTAATTAAACAAGGATAACTATTTTAATAGGTAATAGGTAATGTGATATTTATTTTATGATGTTGCGCTGTATTAAGACTAGAGTTACAAGAGTTCAAGAGTCAATGGTTTTGAGATCTCAAGAGACAATGGTTGCAAGATCTTAAGAAACTATTATGGTTGCTAATGTAGACGTAAAAGAAACATGGAACATTCATACTACTTCTCTATAAATCAAATAATAAAGTGAAGAAAAAAAAGATGTATCTTTGATTTGTGGTCGTAGGCCATACACCGAACCACATAAACCGTCCCTCTAGTCCTAGGTGGAAATTAATTCTTTATATAAAAAAAAAATAAAAAACCAAAATTAGAGGGGCCCCACCGCTGGTTTATTTTGAAAAACTGGTTCTCAATAAATTGGTTAAATTCTTTTTCAAAATAATTACGCTGTCAAGCAAACCCAAATTCTAATACAACTTTGACATGAAGACCCAAATTTAGAACACCTTTGATTTAGTTTGCATTTAGTATCTTGCTATCCTGGTTCATATTTATCGGATATGAAGTGCTTAACTCAAAACTGAAACTTCTACATTGTTTATTTATTTATGGAGTTTCTTTGTAACTTTCAGGAGACTTTGAACGAGGAATCGGATTTGAAGTCACAAAAATCAAATGTCTGTCTGCATGCCCAATCAGACCCAAAGGCCTGACAACCCTACCACAACCATTCTTCCCAAGGACTCCCCAATAATTCCTAACTTTTGAATAATTTCTTCCTTTCTTGTCACCATACCTTATTAGCATGATTTCATGCAGCTCCGGCTACAACAATGTTGCGAAATTTTTTTTCTTTTTCTCAAAATGGGCATGCCACTTCGTAGATGTCTTTCTTCTCGTGATAACAAAAATAAAAAATGTAAGAAAATAATTAGCAAATTGTTTTTTTTTTTTTTAATGACAATTATACACTTACCCATTTTAGATCTCTAAGGACATTGGTAACCCTCATTATACAACCTTATATAGTCAATTAGGGGTGCTTCATCTTTACAATCGGAAAATTTTGGTTCAAATATATTGCTTGTCAAGAAGGAATGGAGTAAGTAAAAAACAAATACGACACAAAATAATAACAAAAATAAAAGAATTTAATTTCTTATTACCTCGCTTCATTTCCAGAATATAATCTCTATGAATATGCCAAAAATCACGGTTATAGTGATATTTATAAACCTTTTTTTTCTTAGTGCAGCACTAGTCAATTAACTCTTGGATGAATAGCTCATTCAAACTTGGAACTGAACCTTCGCCTCTATATTCCCTGAGTTGATGGAGTAGATATCATGCTGCAAGGGTTTGAGATACAACAATTGACCAACAGTAATCTACTAATCTACAACAACAAATATAATTACTTTCTTAAATAATAGGAAAAAATATAATAAAGCCCCTAAAACTAACAGCTGTTTGCGATAGAGCCCTACAAATTTTTCTTTTTTTCAATGACAGTTATAAACAATTTGTAGTTACCCCTGTTAGGTATCTAAGTTTTATGAGTAACTTACATTGCTGCATAAATTGGACCATCCCTTATACATTCGATAAGGTGGGATTCGTTAGTAAAATTAATCACCTCAAACAGCTTGTCTTTGTCTACATATATTGTTTGTTGTTTCTGGAAAAAGAAAAGATTGAAGTAAATAAAAAACAAAGATAAGACAATAATAATAATAAAAAATAAAAGAAACTACTTTCTAATAAACTCTAATGTAGACTTCGGTTTGCAATTTCTTTATACACCTGTAAATTCATATTGACTCATCTCACGAATTCCTTCTTTCTTGATATAATCAAAAACATATTGATAGTGATCAAGATAAACTTTCTTTTCCTTGGGGCAGCAACAATCTATTAGCTCTTGATAGGACTTGAGAGGTTGATCAATCATTCAACATAACTTATGGCGTGCTATAACAGTTGTCCAACAATAATCTACTACAACAAATATAATTAATTTCTTAAATAATAATACAACTAAAATATCAAATCTTATTGTTTATCAAATTTTGAATGAAAAAATAAACTAAAAATCGCTTACTATCGGATTGGTCATGAATAACATCTTGCGCCAGTCAAACCCTTAAATTTCTTATTACATTTAATGTAGAAGAATGCATACATAAATTAGCATTATGAACTCTACTGTATAATATTTAGCATAATTTATGCTGCTTAAAGCAAATGTCTAGTTTAGATGATTGTTGTTTGAGACTTTAGGATTCTTTTCGAGCTTGGGATGCATAGGGTGGGTGAAAAAAACTTAGTGGGATATGTTGAAGCACCTAACCTCGATCTTATCCAAGAGTTCACATGTTGCGGGAGAGAACACATGAGCAAGTGTTGCAGATGACTCTAATTTGAATTGTAAAGTAATTACATCTGGAGAATGAAGATGACTATAGTTTGAATTGTAAAGGGGTAATGGGTAGATACATAGTATCCCTACCTATATATGTATATCACTTAGCTTATAGTTATCCTTGTAATTAAACTAACTCTGGTACGCTTGATTATAAATACATAAAGAGACACCAATAGAGGCACCGCATAAACTACAATTCAATAGAGAATAAAATTCCGGCAAAGCAGATTGAAGGAGGAGGAAAAATCATAATAAACATGTTTGTTTCATTGTGTACCTAATTGGTAATGTGATATCTATTTTATGTTGTTGCGCTGTATTAAGACAAAAGTTAAAAGAGATCAAGAGACAATGGTTTCGAGATCTCAATGGACTATTATGGTTGTTAATGTAGACGTGAAAGAGACCTGTAAGGCTGTAACATTCATACTATTTGATGTAGCTTTTATTTGTGGATGTAGGCCATACACCGAACAACCTAATTTTTTTTAAAAAAAAAAAAGAAAAAAAAAGACCAAAATTAGGGTGGCCCCCACCACCGGTTTTTTTTTTTGGAAAGCCAATTCTCAATAAATTGGGTTTTTTTTTTTTTTTTTTTTTTTTTTTCAAAATAATTAAGCTGCCATGTCAAACCAAATTCTAATATAGCTTTACAAGCAGACCCAAATTCAAAACACCATTGATTTAGTTTGCATTTAGTATCCTTCTATTCATATACTGAACTTTCGCCTCTATATTCCTTGAGTTGATGGACTAGATATCATGCTACAAGGGATGGAGCTGCAACAACAAATATAATTAATTTCTTAAATAATAAGAAAAAATATAATATATTGCTTGTGTCCTCTAGAAAAAGAAGGAATGGAGTAAGTAAAAAACAAAGACAAGCCAAAATAATAACAAAAATAAAAGAATTTGATTTCTTATTACCTCGCTTGCAGACTTCGGTTTGCAGTCTCCTTTTTCCCCAATAAACCGGTTTATATTTGTTGTTGTAGATTAGTAGATTACTGTTGGTCAATTATTGCAGCTCAAACTCTTGCAGCATGATTTATACTCCATCAACTCAGGGAATATAGAGGCGAAGGTCCAGTTTCAAGTTTGAAAAAGCTATTCTTCCAAGAGTTAATTGATTGCTGCTGCTCACTAGTGGCAATGAAAAAAAAGTGTGGTCGGGGGTAAGGCCACCCATAGTGGTCAAAGGGGATAATTCAACCAATCTCAACTTGGCTTTTGGTGTGGCCGAATGACCTTATAGGCCATTGGGGTGGTTCGGCCACCCCTTTTGTTTTTGGCCGGGTGTTTCGGTCACCCCAATCACAATTTTTCTTTTCTTTTCTTTTCTTTTCCTTTTTTATTTTTTTTTTCTTCTTATATGGTATTTTAAGAAAGACGTGACAAAAATAATTAGTGTTAACTCAAACTACATGCAAACTTGCCAAATGTTATTGGCAATGGCATGACCATTAACTTATGTGTCATTGCTCACCATTTTTTTCCCTAATTTGAAAGGGCTAGAAAAGGTGACCAGTGTAATTTTTTTCCCTTGAGCGTGACCATCGGGATTCCCACCCACTTATCATTAAAAGCCCTAACCGAGGGACTGAGTTGATAGCGGTGCATACTTTAAGGTGCCAATTTTCCAACTGACACGTGATTTTCTTAAAATAGTGTAATGCTCAAACGCCACATTTGTACTATGTTCCTATCAATGCTTATAGATCGAAATGAAACTGTGTACCTTTATAAATGACGACATAAATTAGCTACAAATTAGTATAATAAATTATCAAGTGTCACTTAACATATGATATGCATATGTTATTAAAAAAACTCACATGTTATTAAAAAAAAACTCGGGAGATCAATTTATTAGACTGACCATAAAAAAGTGCCTCTTCAGTCTCCGGTCACCGGTCTCCACTTATCAGAAACAGCAGTGATAAATAGCTCACCTTTCAACATGCCTTCAGCCTTTTTCTTTTTGGATAGGATCCGGCGACATGAAAAGGTGCCTTCATTATTTCCTTTATTGTTCTAGTTTGTTGGAATTAATTATAATGATATTGATTGTTTTTCATTATAATTATAATATCATAATCAATAAGCAGTCAGCAACCACTTTACTACTTATCTTCAAAAAAAATTGACTGTTTTAGCATCGTGGTCCTAATTACTTAAAAAAAAAAAAAAAAAAAACATCGTGGTCATTCTTTAATGATGCCGATTTATTGCTTACCTACAAAATGAAGGCTATTATTATTTCCTTATTTCTCCTATTTTTTTTTTTTCCTTTCGAATTAGATTAACGGCCATGGAATATGATCCTCTCAAGTTTAGTTGAATTGGATAATATCTAATTAATTATATTGAAAATGTATTTTTATTTTTTTTTATTTTTAAGAAGATAAAAATATTCCTTGATACTATGTGGTTCAAATAAACTGAAGTGAAGGGTAAAATGCATCATGGAGGGTTGATACCAAAAGCAACTGCTTCTCTACTTTCATGGCGTAGCTTTTATGTATGCATGTTTATTTTGCAGTGTACATTCATGCTACCAAAAAAGCAAATATTATAAGAAACATTTCCACGATAACAAAGTTAATGACTTACGTACGCCAAAACAAATTAATATACACGATTAAGTTCAAATTTGAAGGCCTAATTAAAGAATGAGGAATATGTGAGCTTTAATTTTTGGGATAAGTACTAATTTAACATGGTATCAGAGCTAGAGATTACAAGTTCAAACCGAGTAATTCTAGAAATCTCTCTTGTGTCACTTTTGTGTCATTTAAAAAATGAGGTGACTTTTAAAATTATCATTTGATCAAAATCTAATAATGATCAATCACATGTCCAATGGTAATTTTAAGAGTTGCATCATTCTTGGAGGGGCACATCACACAAGAGTGATATAAGAGAGACTTGTAGCATTACTCGTTTGAATCCTAACTCCATAATTTATCCTCCCCATCTCAATTAAATACTCAATGTATTTGGCCTCACTTATTGAGGGAGAGTTTGAGCTTAGGCATGAGAGGGAGTTTAGAATATAATTAAATGATTAAATTCATCTATTTTTATTGGCTTAAGCTTTTGTGATAAGTGATAATTTCTCAAGTGAAATCTAGATGATCCTTGTTCAATAGAAATTAATTATTTTATAATCATAATTTAACGGTATAAATAATGTCAATCACGTAAAAATTATATGGGTAAATATCTAATAAATCCCTGAGTCAACATGTGAAAACAAAAAACTCCCTAAACTTCTTTTTTTTTCTCGATTTTTTAGTCCCTAGGTCAATCAAAAAGGCGAATTAACCAATACCATTACATTTTCCTCCAAATGTTTAACATCGGTCAGTCCCAACTAAACGCACCATTTTGCCAAGTCAGTTTTTTTTCACCTCAGTTTAAAATATTAATTTTTTATTAATTTAATTTAAAAGTTAAATCTTAAAAAAAAAAAAAAAAAAAATGAAAGTGTTTCCAGCAGTGGGGCTGCCACCCTTAAACCAACCATAGGGTGGCTACAAGCTACCCGGGGGTTAGGGGTGACTTTGTGGCCACCCCATTGTTTTCACGCATTAACTCAAAAATTTATAAGATGTTTATCCAAATTATATTAGCATGTAATTTTAAAAATTAAATGACATGGCATCATTGAATGCATATCCGGTTAGCAATAAAAAACAAGAAAAAAAAAAAAAAAAAAAAAAAAAAAAAAGGAAACCTGGTGGTTGTAAGTTGTTACTCTCTTTGGTCTCTCTCAGTGTGGGTCTTTGATTGCTGGATGTTGAGAGAGAGAGCGAGAGAGTCAATGGGGGTGTCGTGATGCTTTATGCTGAACACTGAGCAGGGAAAGGACGTAAAGTGCATTTAGTTTTACAGGTGAGAAGAGGACTTTAATCGTTGTCGTTGCGGTTGCGGTTGCCGTTGGGTTCCTTTAATTTTTATTTATTGCATTCAACTCAAGCGGCCACATTTTCTGTCCAATCAACTGCCTCTTGTATTTTTTGGCAACCAGGGACCGGGATTAATTAATTTCTCATTTAGAGATGTCAAAATATGAATGAGTGGTCGTATTTAATCTTAATATGGGTCAAATTAATTTAATTTTTAAATCTAAAAATACATATATATTTAACTCAATAAAAGAATTTTAGATAAAGATTTGGAAACCAATGGACGCCTTAGCTCCCCTTGGTCTCTAATATGTCGTAGTTCCGTCACTGATTACAACAAATTAAAGTTCGATCTCCATAAAAAATTTATGGTTCAAATTTTGTTTTATCGTATCTAATGGGTGTAAATATTACCAAGTACATAACTCAAAAATTGGCAATATATTCACCATGAATATTGATCATATATAATATTATATTTGTAAAATCTAATATAAACTATGAAATAGAGAGAATAATGATCCAATTAATCATAAGGATCTCTAACTCCCGGCCGAGCCTACCAAAATAAACTTCACCATTAGTAGAGCCTCACCAAACTAGTTTTAAACAGCATTAAGTTCATCGTATCAAAATGAATTACATTTAACTTACAACATGCATTCAATTTTATAGAATAAAGTCATTAGATATGGTTTTGATAACACAACCGAGACATTTAAAAAACTAAATATGAACTCATAAACATAGAAAATTAAGAGTATTTTTAGCAGTAGTGGCTATTTTAACCACTTGAAATGTACATGTTTTTATTTTATTTTAGTTACTAGTTTTTCAATACAAATTTCAGCAGATTATTTGTTTTTTTTTCTTTTAACATATCCGCACAAGAGGGAGAAGGGAGATTCAAACTAGTGACCTTCACTTCATTAGGCGTGGTCCCAACCGATTTAGTTATTTGTCTTATTGAAAAGAGAGAGAAAAAGGATGGAATGGGAAAAAAAAGGAAGAGTGAAGGGAGAAAGAAAAGAGTAAAAATCACTTCAATGTGCTACTTCAACACTTTATAGCACATTAAAATCTGTAAAAAGATGGAAGCATCTGGGTACTTCCACCGCCAAAGAGTAGTGTACATGTGCAAGTGCAACGACCGAACATCATGCATACCTAGGACAATTACTGCTACCTTGTTCTCTTCCTTCAAACAGACAAATCAAATGGTTAGCAGGAGCAGCGGTGACGTCACTTTATTGCTTCTAATCAATTATGGAAGACGGAAATATTTAATGGTCCTCACCAAATCTCTAAAGGTTTTTCTGATCAATTGTGGAAGTGATCGATGCTGGTACGGGATACTTATGGTGCTCTTGAAGATACCCGATTTCAAGAAGCAAAAGACAATTTGGGTTCCTTCAATGTTACAGTACTGGTAATTATTTGAAAATTTCAGGCCTACTTTTGAGGAAAATGATCATCTCTATTTTAAAATCCCTTCATTTTTTTAATTTAGTGTATTTTGAAGAGTAATGTTGTCCAAAAGTTTTAATAATGATAGTGCATTAAATGGATTACCCTTCAAAATGCATTAAATAGAGGAAATTGATAAATTTTGAAATGGAGAGAATCCTATTCCCACTTTTGAAGGGATCGGCCTTCCTATATATTGATACACAGAACAAGGAATTCTTCATTCTTGAGCCTCGCATTTCTTCCTAGATAGCTAGCTACTAGTAGTTGTCCTCCGTACCCCAAGTAAACAAGAGAAATTGAAGATATATATTTATATTTATTTATTTATACCATCATTATTGTAGATAGAGGTTGTATTAATGGAGTCTGAAGATCAGGTTCTGAGGTCGAGAAAGCAAGTAGCTATGAAACCTATCAGAACCAAGACAGAAAACGGAGAAGATGGCCGTGATCAAGACCATCTTAAAAAACAACATCATGATGAGGTGGTCGAAGAAGAGCCGTTGAGTCCATCAGCTCGGTTGTTCCATGAACCAAATTTTAATGTCTACATCATCGCCATCATGGGTAGCAAGACCAAAATTCAGCTGGATATCGTTAAAGCCAACTTGGAGCACACTTTGCTTAAGCACCCTCGCTTCTCTAGTTTGCAGGTAATTAAGAAAAATTAATAATATTCAATTTAATGGAATTAATATCATATTCTTCTACAACATGCATGTCACCGACACAGTTAACAAATCATTGATTATGAATAATATGACCAAAAGAATATATGTCTTTTTTACTATATTTATCCATCTATTATATATTTTACATAAAACTTACCCAAAAAAACACAGGTTGTGGATGACAGATCAGGAGATATGAAATGGGTTCGAACGAAGGTGGATTTAGAGAAGCACATAAGAGTTCCTGAAGTGAATCCAAACATGGAGTCAGGCGATCAGTTTGTTGAAGACTACGTCTTCAATCTCAGCAAAACGACGATCGACAAGTCCCAGCCGATGTGGGACCTCCACCTCCTCAACGTGAAAACGTCAGATTCAGAGGCTGTGGGTATATTCAGGATCCACCACTCTCTAGGCGATGGAACTTCTTTGATATCTCTTCTACTCGCATGCACGCGAAAAATATCCGATCCCGAGGCTTTGCCGACGGTTCCGGTGAAGAAGAAGAAGAAGCAAGAGACGAGTAACTCTTGGTTGCTGTGGCGGTGCTTGATTGGGTTGTGGTGGGTTTGGCAGCTCCTCTGGCACACTGTCGTTGATGTTTTCATGTTTATCATAACGGCTTCCTTCTTGAAGGATACCGAGACGCCTCTGAAGGGCCCGGAAGGGATTGAGTCCAATCCTCGAAGAATTATTCACCGGACGGTCAGTTTGGACGACTTTAAATTAGTCAAGAGAGCCATGAACACGGTACAGCCCAATTTTTTTTTAAGAAATCTTTTATATTCATTCATTAAAAAAAAAAAATAATAATAAGAGCATAAAACTTTTACATCAAAGCTATGAGATTACAACGTAATAGAAACAAACATAAAAAATTTACAATCAAATCCTATTTATGACTTCGTCTAAACTTTAGTAATAAAATATATTTGTTCTAGGCAGACTTAATCTAGCCCATATTCTCAACTTTTATTTTTCCAATTATATATAAGAGCAATCTAATACATAGATTCTGCTTTTCTTTGGTTTATTTTTCCCTCTTATTATTTACTGTGTTTTTGGGCATTGATTATGCAAATACTTTTTGAAAAAGGAAAAATCAATTCAATCTATTAAATTAATGAGTAATTCTAAATAATAAATACTATACATCTGTTAACACCTACCACCCCTTGGGATTTTTTTTTTTTTTTTTTTTTAAATAAAGGCCTAGCTAAAGTTGATGAGTATTGCTACATTATCTCAATGAGATGAATGTAGAATTTAAGTGTAGTATGTATAATTATTATAAATTAATGTGTTCAATCAATTTAAAATATATGTAAGTTGGATATAAATCAATTTAATAAAATGAATTGAAATAAATTTTTATTCTAATTTCATGAAAACCTTTTTTTTTTTTTTCTTCCCTTAATCAGTGAATCACAACATCACATGGATTGAGATCCCATAAAAATTTTTAAAATATAAAATTCTCAAATTTTAAAATTTAAGCTATTCATTACATCACCTAACGATTTAAAAAAATGTAAATATTTTATATTTGTGTGTTACCGACCCAAATAACTTTAATACTTGCCGATATTAAGTGGAAGTTAATAACTTGTCCATAAAACGTCAGTATCTTGGTCAGTCATAAATTGGTCATATCACATGGGATGAATATAAAGAGGGTTTAATTTGCTTGAAGCTCCCCACACCACTTGGTAAACATTTTCTTACACCAAATACCTCACTAAAAGTTATTTCTGCCTCAGAAAACAAAAAAAAAAAAATCAAAATTAATTCATGTTCTTTTGCTCGATTCCAAATCACTCTTTTTTTTTATTTATTTTTTTTTATTTTTTTTATAAAAAAAACAACATTAATTTTAGTCCTCATTTCATATCTTCTATACTACTAGCATGATGCGTCAATATTCACCGCTTCGTTGAGGACACCTCTTCACCCATTAACCCTAATTTTTTTATTTTTTTATTTTTTTTTGTAATTTTTTATAATTTTTTATTTTTATATATATAATGAGAATTTCACATGAGTTCTGATACAATAATGTTAAAATATGTAATTTAAAACCAAGTTAAAACTCATATAGTTAATTAGAAAAAGTGAAATCTAAATTATAATGAACTGAAATCGAGCCAAAACATAGAGGTTAATAAAGATTGATCTGTGTCAGACCCAATCTAAAATAGAGGATTTAAGAAATAAGATAGAATTACCTTGATTAGAAAGAAAAAAAAAATGAAAAGGAGAGAATTACCTAATATGTAGTTTATTATTCATATTTATTTGTATTTTGGCCGACAATTGATTAAACTCATTCATCCATCTACTCTATAGACTCTCTTCATTTCAGATGATTGATATTCTTTATTTCATAATTAAAATTTAAGATTTGTGCATTTAACGGTGTATATAATACTATTTTTTTTTTTTTAAAGAAAATTGGAGTCTATGAATTCATGCATGAAACACGTAGGTGTAAAGCAAACAAAACTGTTTTTAGAGTAAATTGACATTCTTTTGTGGGGGTTTGCAGACCATCAATGATGTCGCTCTAGGAGTCACTCAGGCTGGTCTATCTCGCTATCTCAACAGAAAATATGGTGACATCCTTTTTCAGTAGTTGGCTTGCAAATTTCAATTTTTTTTATATATATGTATATATCATGTACTCAAAACAGATCATCACCCTGCATGCATGTTTCATTCACTGTGTCCTTCCTCAGGTGAGGATAAGAAAGCCGAGGAGTCAACTGAGACCAAAAACAATCTCCCAAAGAATGTTCGTCTTAGATCAACTTTGCTCATAAACATAAGAACCTCTGTAGGGATTCAGGTAATTCAAATTCCTTCTCTCTCTTTTTATTTATTTATTTTTTTATTTTCTATAGGCGTAAAACTGTCAAATAAATAAATAAATATGCAGGCTTTAGCTGATATGATGGAGAAAGATACTGAAGTCAAGTGGGGAAACTGGATTGGCTATGTCCTCCTCCCCTTCACCATTGGATTACGGGACGACCCATTAGATTATGTTCGTGAAGCCAAGGCCACAATTGATCGAAAGAAGCACTCCTTCGAAGCTATATACACTTTCTCTATTGCCGAGTTGGTTCTCAAATTGTTTGGCATTAAGGTACTTGAACCCGACATAAACTTAGCAGATTAGGGTTAAAGAATCTGACATGTATGTTTAAATATTATCAATTATCTAAATGCTTACAAACTTGCATTTTTCTCGTGGTTAATTAACAGCGGGCGAGTGGTCTATCTCATAGAATCATCTCCCACACTACAATGTGCTTCTCCAATCTAGTTGGACCCCTAGAAGAAATTGGTTTTTATGGACATCCAATGACTTACCTAGCTCCAAGTTCTTATGGTCAACCGCACGTAAGTAACTTTGTCTCCATCAATCAAAAGAATGATAAACATTGTTGATATATATATCTATAATTTCTATTAAGCTGAAAACTATAATTAAATATATATTTGCTCTTGCAGGCATTGATGATCAACTTCCAAAGTTATATCAACAAGATGACCATTGTTCTATCGGTTGATGAAAGCATAATTCCTGATCCTTACAAACTTTGTGACGATGTAATAGATTCTCTTAAGCTCATCAAGGATGCCGTCATAGCAAAAGGGCTCGTCAAGCAGGAAGATCAGAACAGAAATTAGGCCTATCATTTGAGAATTAATTTCTCAAATTCCAACTTGATAATAATATATGGATTTTAATAATATTGTACTGTGTTCATTACAAAATTTGTTAGTGGTGACCTATGATATCTTTCAGAAGAATTTTTTATTTTAAAAAAAAAGAAAATTGCAGTCAAAGTTAGAACATGATTGTAGATTATGATAGCGTATTGTGTTACTTCTTAATAAGAGCTCTTGCCACTTTCAATTGTTTTTTTACGAGTTCATTATTTAATATGTTAAAAATAATTTTTATTGTCGCGTAAAAATGTAAATACTTAAAAGTAAACACTTGAAATATATTTTATTTTTTGTTGGAGGCATGGAGGCATATATATATGGTCTATGAACCTATGCACATATATGTAGTTCTTTTGCTGGAGGCATGGCATGGCATGGCTTGGGCCGCCTCAGAGATATTAAACGCTTGTGGGCTATGAACCTAATAAAGAATGATATATGGTTTATCCACCCCATAGAATGTAATATATATGTTTATATTAGCTATGCTTTAGTGCGTACCTAATCACTTTGAAAAAAAATTTGGGGCCATTGAACCATTATCCTAGCTAGATGATATATTGTGAGGTGAGTTTTAATAACTATCACCATTAGATATATGGTAAATCACTATAATTATATATATTTTGATCCAATGGTATTACTGATTTTAAAAGTCAAATCACCTTTAGAGATAAAAGAAAGATAAAAATCCTACTTATAACATTATTACTCTCACTGCACCCAATATACTAATTTTAAAAAAGAAAAACTAATATTTGATCTAAACCCTTTTTTTTTTAATCACCATATTCTGATTAATTTTGAACCATATTTATATATAGCATAAATGTCATTAGATATTCTTAATTGTTTTACATATGACTGAGGGAGACCTATTAAATAGCAAATTCAATATATTTAGACAAAGAAGTACAACGGACATAACGAAATATTAATAAGTCTTGTTCGGTTTCATTCAAGAAATAGCTAGAAATCTCTATTATTTTCTATAAAAAGGTGGCAGCCAGCTTTACAAATTTCATAAAGCTTGAATATTTACCGTAGAAAATCGCGGTCTGATCAGTTTAGGGCGGCATAATTGGCGACAGTTTTTAACTTCCGCGGTTTGACTAGGCTGTAATTGTCATTTCTATCTTCCAATATTAAGAGAGACATGTGCATCATGTCCTCTTTGGCTCTCGCAAAGAACCCAAAAAGGTGAAGAAAATTAATTATAAAATTTATATAGGACCAAAGATTAATTAAAAAAGGACTGCACCGAAATCCTTCTCGCTCTTCGATCTTCTTCTTCATTGGAGCTGTTCACCATTCGGAATTTGGAGGAATCTTTTTTTGTTTCTGGGAAACATTTGTGAAGGATTAATCCAAGGATGGAATGGTCAGCAGCATCTGCTACAAAAGCTTATCTTGATACTCTCAGAATGGTATATGTGCTTAATTATTTTTCACATTTTCCCTGTTCTTTTACTCTTTTCTTTATTATTTTTTTTATTTTTTTATCAATATTTGAATAATGAATAAAACCCACAATGCAGTATTTGTTGTTATTGTAGTTGTTGTTTTTTTTTTTTTTTTTTTTTTTTCATATAATAGAAAGAAAATATCATTGTGATTGACTCAAGGTTCTTTTAAATAGTTCATGCGATTTATTTATTTATTTATTTTTTAAAAAAATGCCCTAATAATTGGTGATACAGTTGAACATCATGTTGAAGCAGAATTTTGGACGGCCGGATTGGTAGACAGGGGCTCTTACAAAACAAGGCAAAATGTTATCTCAAGAGAAGCCTCTGACACTTAAATTAGTAAATAATTCTTGAAAATTGAAAAAACTGTATGGCCGGGGGTAGAGAAAGAGAGTCTAGTTGTGATTTATATCCACGCCACATCTTATAATTAATGTTCTATTATTTAATATTAATCTTATATCATTTTAGTTTATAATTAATAATCCTACTACTTCATAATTGAGAGAGTCATGGAATTTTTCTTGAGGATAAAAATTACATTGATCTTCATTACTTCATGTTGGATTAATAAATTGAACTTCTTAATTTCTGAAACGTATGTATACCAATATATATAATTATTTTTATTAACTTCCATTAATTATAATGTTGTTACTTGTTGAATTGATCACTAGTGTAACAATCGGAAGAGAAAATGCGAGTCATGGAAGACACAAGAACCAGGAAGCAGTGAATTTGTGTCAGCCCTAGCAGCAGGCACGAGATCTAAACTGATCGTGGAGGTGACATCTGGCGTTTCTCCATCAACAATAGCCTTAGCAGCCGCCGCCCGACAAACTGGCGGAAGGCTGGTGTGTATTCTGCCGGAGCCAGACCTCGCCGCTTCAAAAAACATAATAAGAGACGCGGGTCTTAAAGATCTGGTGGAATTCAGAACTGGGGACCCCTCACAGCTCTTGCAGAGTTACGAGAACATCGATTTCTCTCTCGTCGATTGCAAGAACGACGACTATACACACTTGCTGAAGTTGCTAGACGTTAACCCTAGAAAATCAGTGGTGGTGGCGAATAACTTGGTTGGCAAGAAAAAGGGATTGGAAGGGCATTTGACAGGAATGAAGGAGAAGGTAGTGGTGAGGTCTCTGAAGAATCCTATAGGGAAAGGCATGGAAGTCACCATGATTGGCTCAAAGGAGGGCATTGCTAAGAGGGACAGGGGCAGTGTAGGAATTAGATGCGGTTCTATGAAAAGCAAATGGGTTGTCAAGGTTGATGAGGAGAGTGGGGAGGAACATATTTTCAGGGTGCCTAAATCACTCTAGGCTTTGTTTGGCTTCGAATTAAATGTCATCTTTCTTTTTGTGTATGTCGATTGATCTCATCATCATCCTCATCAAGCCATGCATTGAGAAGCTTATGCAGCATGCATGCATGCATGCGTGGCGCTGGCTAGCTAGCTAGGCTCCAAGTTGTGTAAGTGCCCTGTAGCCATGCATATGACTGAAAAGGCAGGGGATTGCTTTATGTGAAATCTGTGTTGTAGCCCTGACTGCATTTGGTGACAGTGCAGGCCGTGTAAAAGAATTTTCATTCGCCCCAAAGAGGTGGCGCGTATGAATTTATTGGATATTATTGGATTTATGTAATCCCAGTACTTCTATTTACTTTTATATATATTTAAGTGAAGTGATTTCCTATTAAATTTACACAACTTCCACTAAATTTTGTGTAATAAGAAAGAGGAATTAGGATCCTTTCAATTTTAAATGAACTAAATAATATCGAGTTAGTTATAGTGGAGGGGTATTTTTGTCCCCTCAAAAAGTGAAAAGACAAAAATACCCTTTCACTATAACTAGTTCATTTGAAATTGAGAAGATCTTGTTCAAGAGGAGGGTCAAGTGAGAGAAATTGTTTTTTAATATTTACAGATATTAATATACTTATTTGAAAAAAGGGTTAAATACTCCAAACCCCCCTAGGGTTTCCCAACTTTATTTTTTCCTCCTTGAGATTTCATTTTTATCACAGGAGATCCCTGTGGTTTTGATAAGTGACCAAGTTAGTCTATTCGTTAGATGAACATTAGGACTGACACGTGAACCAATCAGACGTCGACACGTGGCACATATTTAATTTTTTTAATTTTTTTTTTAAATTAAAAAAAAAATGTATTTCTTTTTTAAAATTAAAAAAAAAAAATGTATATAAAAAAAAAAGGGAAAAAAATTGGGGGTGGCTCCCTTGGCCATTTGGGAGAGATAAAGTGGTGGAGAAGCCGCTTAAACTTGTTTGCCAGAATTTGGGAGATGATCTTATAAATAATATTGTAGAGACTGATAGGTTTGAAACGATTAACTGAGAAAGGACCCAACTGTTTTGGAACCAGAGCAACAAAAGTGTGATTTTGTTCATTCAATAAATGATTTTTCTTGAAGAAATTCCAAACACTCTAGAGAACGACATCTTTAACAATACTCCAATATTTTTTTATAGAATAAGGCTGTAAATCCATCTGGGCCTCGAGCTTTGGTTGATCCAAGACTGGTTAAGGCATTGAAAATTTCATGTTCTCATGGAATATAGCAAAGATTAATAACTTCTTCTTGAGAGATAGAGCAATTATATAAAGACAGAAGATCATCTATGATAATAGGAGTAGATGAAGTAAATAAATTATGGAAATGGTTTATGAAGCAGCTCCCAATTGCATGTATTTCACATATCCATATTCCTGGAGATAATTTGAGTTGTTCAATGGCATTCCTTCGTCTCTTGATTAGCGTAGAAGTATGAAAGAATTTTGTATTCAAATCTTTACAGGTGAGCCAAGTTTCTCTGGACATGTTTTTTCAGAGAGTTTCTTCCTGAAGAAGTAGATCATCAAGTTGTTTTTTGAGAATGAATTCTTGGTCTGAGGTCTGTGGGGAGAAATTCGATTGTTGGACGGTATCAGTCAAACGAATGGTATTATCTATTTTTTGGTTGATATTACCAAAATGGAGAGTATTTAAGACCTTGAGGGCAATTTTGGTGGATTTCAGTTTTCTAGTTAGTGAATTAGCTGGAAAGCCTGAATGAAATGTGTTGGGGAGAAAATATATCACCATGGGCCCTACCTATTTTACACTTATTTACAATATGACATCACCCACTCACCTAATGACACATTTACACACTTATTACACTCATAAATGAGGGAAAGAATGAAGGAGGGGGATGGGTTTCTTCCTTCTTACCTCTCCCTCACGACTCTCTCTGACTGGCTCTAGAGACTCATGTCTAGGGGTGTAAACAAGCCGAGCTTGGGCGAGCTTTGGCTGTCCATGCTCGGCTCGTTTATTTTTGGGCCAGGCTCGAGCTCGAGCTCGAGTCGAGCCCGACTTTGCTGCTCGAGCTCGGCTCGACAGAATTAGAACCATGTTCGAGCTCGAGCTCGAGCTCGTCTATTTTGCTCAGGCTCGAGCCTGGGCTCGAGCTCGAGCTCGACTTTTTTTTTTTTTTTTGATTTTGTAATTTAAGTGTATTAGATTATTACAAAAATCATCCAATTGGTACAGATGTGAAGAAAAAGCTAATTGACTGCAGATTTTTGATAAGTAATTGACTGCAGAAACGTCACAATAAACCATTTTCAATTGGTACAAATCTGAAACTAAGACCATAGTTATTAGAATTGGATGACAATAAAGAAGGGAAACTGCAAATACAACTCAAAACTGCTGAATTAACACAGCTTCTGCAGCTGTAATACAACAAAACTTCATGAACTGTGCCAATTTTGAATATGGACATCTTTGTTCAAGTCCAAGCCCTTATCTTTGTTCAGCAATCACAACCTAAACCATCAGTAAACAACAAGGTCTTCATATTTCACGACAAGAGCTGATATTACCAAGATTACAACTAAGAATACCAGAAAGTTGGCAAGCAGAAAAGCCATTCATCTAGTCATCCAAAAAAGAAAAATCAGTGTTCATCTAAAACTAGCCAGGGCCCAGGATGTCGTCCATTTTTGACAAATAATTATTCCTTTGGGAGGTACTTTCATTCTCCTTGGATTATCAAAAACATTCTTAAAATCATACCATTATCATGCTCCTTTTAATGATAAAAAATTAAACCTGAACTTCCATTGTGGTTTTTATTTTTTATTTAAAAAAAACCACTCGTGTAGCAAAACCCCAAACCACCCACCACCCAAGAAGAAACGGAGAAAAAATAACCCAAAAAGAAAAGAAAAACCCACAAATCTTATCACCTCCTCCGCCTTCGATCCGCGGCGTACTGCGAGTCTGCGAGAGTGAAACGACCTCCGAGAGCGGCGTGGACAGCGGGGTTGGTAGCGGCAAGTTCTTGGAAACCGGGCACGAGCCGTTCAGCTTCAGCCAGGCGTCAAGGTGTGTGGTTGCTGCGGTGGTGGTGGTGGTTGCTGTTGGGGGCACTGGGGGAGTGGTAGGAGCGGGCCGAGCGGCAACAGAGATAGGAGGCGAGGAGACAGTGAGAGGAGAGTCGAGAGAATGGAGAGAATAGAGATCAGAGATGATAGATTTAGGTTAAATTTGGGTTCTCTAATTTGCAACCGTTGGATTTGGAAAAATAATTAAATTTTAAATATTAACGGTTGGATTCGTTTTACCAAAAGCTTATCCCATGTGGCTGTCCCTACTTAGATCTGGTGTGCTTGTTTAATATGATCCATTGATTATATATACGTTTTCAACATTTAATATTACTAGTCAGATTAGATCAAACAAGGCAAGCTTACAGTGTCTCTGTTACACCATATACATTCTTCTTAGTAAATGCTTGATAGCTGTCATCCATTAATATCATCCAACGGCTATTAGATCATCAAAACATTTTGGATGGCTATGATTACACTTATATACCATAGATCAAATTTAAATTCAATTATTAAATTCAATAAAAAATTCAAAATTCAAAATTTAGGAATTATGAATAAAAATTGTGTTATGTAGTATTATTTAGGATCAGTTTGTTATTTTAATTTTAATAATTACAATTTTAAAAATTGTGTTTTTTTCAATCTCGTTTTTTTTTCTTCTTATTTTAGATTAAGTATTTTTTAAATCACAACGTAAAATGCTTTATGTCACACACTCACACACACTAATCACTATTATCATATTATATATAGTATTATTTAGTTAATATGTTAAAATGTTAATGCTTAATATGGGTCAAGTATATAATGTCAATATTAATATATATTGTATCTTATATATAAACATTTATATACTTATATGGTTATATAATTGTATCATTATCTGATTTATATGGGTAATGGGTCAATGTTAATTGTTATAACTTATATACTTATATTATATGTTCTCATTATCACGATTCATGATATATGATTTAAATTCAAATTGTTAAGTTTTTATTTACCATAAATTGTGATTATAAATTTATAATGTGTAAATTATAAGAAACACATTAGTTACTTAATTATTAATCATTTAATCTAATAGTAATACTCAAACTCTAAGTAATAAATTCATATGATCTAATTGTCGTACACTCATACTTAAATTTTATGATCATATTATCTCACAATTAATATTAATATTATCTTAGATCTAAGATCATGTGATACATCATATATGTTTTATAAGAATAAAGTATATAATTATAATGTATTGATTAAATAACACAATAACTTATGCAGATATACCATATGATTATATAATGATTAATGATTATGTGATATATACGATTTCAATTTTCAAAGTATAAACTATCTAATTATAATATTTGTATTAAATGACACAATAACTTGTGCGGTTGTACACTTGTACTATATAATTATATCATATGATAAAATGATTAATGATAATATATATATATATATATATATATATATATATATATATATATATATATGTTTTTATATTAATATATACATATATTATATATATACACACATATACATAAATAACTAAAAAAAAAACAAAGGTATATAATATATTTGTTATTATTGAGTGAATGAGTAATATTGATTATATATTGTTATTTGTTACTTAATAAAAAATATACGAGCCGAGCTTAATAAACGATGCGAGCCTTATACGAGCTGCTCACGAGTTAGCCGAGTCGAGCCGAGCTTGCTTCGTTTAATATTCGAGCTAGGATTTGTGTTCACGAAGTGCTTCACTTAATATTCGAGTCGAGCACGAGCCGAGCTTATGCGAGCCGAGCCCGAGCTTGCTCGCGAGACGCTTCGCTCACTTAACAGCCCTACTCATGTCTCTCTCGGACACTCTCCCACGTCTCTCTCTACAAGAGACTCCCACATAAAGTTTCTCATACTTCCAGTATGTTTCACACACACACACACGCTGGATCATTAGAATCAATTTTCTATTGTTTTTCTCATTTCATAAGCAAAGATGCTAATTTAAGCATCGGAGAATCTTCAACCCCAATCGGAAACCTTCTGACCTTGTCTTTCTTTTGCAGGAACACTATTGCTGTACAGGAAATTCTCTTATAGCTCAACCATGAAGAAATATCACTGAGATAGCAGATCCTAGGACCAAAAAACGCACCAACAAAATGTATCCCAAGTTGTTGAAATAACATTGCCACATGATGGATCTTTCGTCCAAAATTCCTCAAAACGAAAAGGTCGGGCAGAAAGAGAGTTGAGGTAGAGGACCCCCACCAGAAATCTTTTGCAAAAAAACGTCTTTCTTTTTTTGTTAGTTAAAAGCTATATTTTTCAAACGAAATCCCAAATAAGCTCTAAGACAAATTAGGGAAGCTCTCCAAAACGCTTTCCTCATATATGTGGACACTCATTCCATGCTGCTAGAGCTCTTCCACCATCTCACATCCCATGGTACGATCACTGTCCAAGGTTTCATATTTGAGAAATGCTACACAACGTTCCGCTCTCACATTTTTAAGTGTGCACACCCTGACCTGATAGTGAGAATTACAATTGGACTCAAAATTTAATATTAATAATGATCCATTCATAATATAATAACAATTTTCACTGTCACGTCAGAGAGTGTAAAGACCATTGAATTAAATGAGTTAGTCTTATATCCCTGTCTTGACACAACCCAAACTTAACACAAACTTAACACGCGAACACGAGTTCCTTGCTCACTTGAAATTTTGATTCCCAAACACAACGAAATTTTATAAACTTTTTTAAAAGGCGCAGCAGATTGAATGCTGAACTTTTGGTGTCGATCGCAGCAAGCATTATTGAAGCATTTGCATTATACATTTGTGTATAATACAAATAAGCGGGGGTTTTCTAAGAACCGATAAATATTAATTTTTCTGGCATCTTGAAAAGGCCGAAAAAATAACATCGGAAAAATAAAAAAAGGTTTAAGCGCCTGTGACATTATGATTGCTGGTAATATCTTTGAACTCTTCCTAAAAATTCTAATATCCCAATCATTTTATATTACAAAATCTGAATTCTACCATACAAGTCAAAAATCAAATTTGAATACGCGGTTCGGCCATGAAATAGGCAAAAAGTTAGTACTACCGCCCTAAACCAGAGGCCACGATTGCAAAAATCATGGAAGGCATCCTATGCATCAGACCAAGCAAATTAACCAAAACAAAGAAAGGCCTGAATGCAAAATTTGCCAAGAGAAGGGAAAAGAAAGCACATCAAATATCAAAAGCTTAAAAAAAATTGTAAGATTCAAAATAAAGGATAATGGAATAGTTCTATAATTCCACCTAAAATAAGCACATAACGTGTATAGCTTAGAAGGGGGAAAAAAAAAACAATAACAAAAACAAAAACTACTTAACATAAAGGACAAATTAGGAAATGCTTCTCGCATTCAAAAGAATTGAAATTCAAATATCATAATAGTCCAACATAAACATTGAGATCAAGAATAACAAACCATAAATTCTAAGAAATTTACCCAACAACATTTCGTTCTATCGAGAACAAAACAAATATGTTAAACCCTAGTGTGCAAGCATAAGAGACTGCGGGAGAGAAGGAACAAGTTGAAAGCAATTTTAAATTTTAAGAACCAAAAAGAACTAAACTACAATCACTAAATGCCACAAAAATCCCATTGTGTTACCATTCAGTTTTTTCAATCAGTTCCCCGTCCCCCAAAAGAGAGAAAAACACACACACACACACACACACAAGTCACATTTCACACAGGGAAAAAGTCATTGCATATTTTATAAGCGAAAGGTACCGTATATAGATCAGCAACTGATTTAAAAGGACTTACTAATAAGTTCACAAAATAAGCATCAATAACGACAAAGTAAAGATTAGTACAAATTTTCTTCTGTTTAGGCTCAGATTTCCCCTTTTCTGATGAGAGTAGCTTAGGTATTACATATTTCCAACAATCTCCTTAAACTCTCCATATGCATGTCACTGCTGAAAAATCCTCTCACGGTCGCCTGCATATAAACAGCCATCTACCAATAGATCAATGTTAAAATGCCGACAGATGCTTTGCCTCATAACCTATTCACTTGTTTCATCATACATTTTTGGGAGAATAATGTTACGTTTCAAAGACACAAAAACAAACAAAGAAAGGCATAAACTATTGTGCGCGTGGGTGTGTGTGCGCAGTTGTGAGCAAAGAAAGAGGTAAGCTACCAGTTTGAACTCCAAATTATTCATACTCCTTAGCCAACCACAACTTTTCACAATAAAATTACTACTAGGTGTCGTATTTTTGCGGGAAATTTTCATATTTACACACACAACAACCCAATTGGAAGCCCAGGTTCTCATATGCATAGACATTTACAATATTTCAAACAAACATTGAAAAGAAGGCCCATCAGCATGCTCTTCGAAAGGAGTAGGATTTTATTTTTCTTATTGTTACTCTTTAAAAGCACAGTCTACAATCACTTGCACTCATAATAAAAATAAGTTTGGTTCCAAAGGAGCAGAGAGAACCTACAAATTTGATATGGATGGTCAAAGTTCTTATCCACAATCTTGCCCCTACAATTTCAAAATTTTCAACATCTTCTGCAATAAATTGAACTCTATTGCTTCGTGTGCGCTTTGCCAACCAATGATTTATAAGCATCACTCTATATTCACTTAAACTGTTTGGTTATATCAATCCATCAAAGTTGGGAGAATTCCATAGGGGTCACAAGCATAGGGCTTGGAATCTATATTGACCTCCCATATTTCCCTAATCCCTCATGTTTTTCATCATCCTTCCCCCATCTCCAATCTCAACAAAAAATCTAAGATTTATTCAACAAGTACCTCATCCATGCAGCCATTGAGAGGCAAAAAGAAGAAGAGATTACTTGTTTGAGCAACGAAGAATGAGTCCACCATAGCAATCCAGTATTATTCTTAAAAGGTATTTTAACATGTAGCACCCAAAATGGCTTTAGAGTGTCGTGCATCATTAATTACAGCAATAAGATAACAAGCAATTAATAATCAAAGAAATATATGATAATTACTTCCCCTCACAATAACCAAATATTATCATCAGTTCAGAAAAATCAAACCAAGCTTTCATGTCATGATATAAGGATACTAACCCTCCCAGAGGCCAGTGTGACCTTCCCAAATCCATTCTTTCCCACGAATGATGCCTGAACCTACTTAAAACAAAAAATGAAAGCTGAACATCATAAATCAATAAAACTTCACTTGTGAAGAAGAATTAAACAAATTAGTCTCCTTTAAATGTAATTCCTTAATTTACCTTCCACTTGCTCACACTCCCTGAAAGACAGCACGGTGATATTAACATCTACCGGTATCCTGCAACGCACCACAGCTTGATAGGTCTTAGTCTGGCCTCCAGCAGCAACCTCCTTGGCCACAAATGTAATATAATACCTCACCACATCGCAAGACTGAGACATAGCTTTCACAACCTTCCGAAACTTCACCTGAGGACTTTCAGGCTACGCAACAAATAATATCAGTCACAGAATTAATGGAATATAAAACTTCCCTCTTAACAAATATTCATAAATTGTTTATTTTATTTTATTTTTTAAGAAAAAGAAAGACCAACCTTGTGGGTGCGGATCCAGGTGTTGTATTCCTCAATTGCCAAATTCGAATATTGTATGAACTTGCGGGCTTCAACCAGAGTGTTGACATTGCGTGGTTGAATTAAACCAAAACAGATGACGCCACGCATGAGGGGAACATCAAAGCCCTATAACAACAAACAACGAACGAGTGAAAGGCGTGTATATATATATATATATATAGGAGTACGTAGTGACGAAGCCAATTAATTTTACTTACATCATTCTTCGAAACGAGTTCGAGGTAGCGGGCTAATTCTTCGTCGGTTATGTCATGCCAATTACCCATATCAGCATAGAAATCATGGCTGCGCACTTGTTTCTCTTCTTTTTTTGGATGAATTCTCGCTCGCTTCTCGGGCTTGCCGCGGCGGATCTTGTCGGCGTCGAGATTAGGGTTCAGGCGCCTGGATCGCCTAAGAGGAGCAAGAACCGAGGCACGGCGCGTTCGCTTTCGTTGTTGTTTTTCCTCGAGAGGGGGATCTCCTAAATCAGAAAGAGGCGGGTGTCCTCTCTTCTCTTTCTTCTTCCTCACCACCACCTTAACCATCTCTCTCTCTTGACAGAAACCCTAGCAATGATGAATTGTCAGCCGCGCCACAATGCCACCGGCCCGCGCCTCTTTTATGTTCTTTTTCTCCTTCTTGCCAACCAAAAAAAAGAGAAGTACAAATGAAATGCCTTCTTTGCCCCTTGTTTAGGGAAAAAATATATTTTAGCCCACTTAACTATTATTTATTTTGTAATTATACCTCTAAATTTTAAAAAATGACATTGAGTCCTCGTATACTATCCTTGCATGTCAAATTATACATTTTTGCATTTTCCTTTCAAAAATACCAAATTTAGTAATAAATAAAATTAAAAATATATATATAAATAGAATATACAAAAAATATATAATATTTTCTATATATTCTAACTTAAACTTTTGGAATAAATGGTAGCTGAACATGATATCAGAGCCAAAGGTCTTGAAATTGAACATTAACTCTATAGTGCCCCTACTATGCGGTCCATCTGCAAACAATGCCTTTTGCAGCATCCGATAGTTGACTGACACATCACCTTATTATACAAGTACACAATAAAACTAAACACCTAATATATTCTTCTTCTCTTTAATAAATCAAATGGGTTCCGATTTCTTTTATTCTTCTTCTCTCTGAAACATTCTTTTCTTCTCTTCTTTTTCCATGTTCATTGATTTTTTCATGTACAGAATGGGTTGCGGCGACGTGGGTCTGGCAAACGCCCAGCAACGTTCTGGGTTGGCGTTCTGGGCGGGATGCTTGCCAATTTGGGCAGGCGTTCTGGGCGGCAGTGTTCCCGACCCACGCCAGGATGCTGGCCGGCAGCGTTCTGGGCGTTCTGGGTTGGGTGGCAGCAGCGTTCTGGGTTAGGCGGCAAACCCAAAGGAATTTCCTTAAAATTTTGAATAACAACAACACTAAGTGAGCAAAGATCCATTCGTTTAATCCAAAAATGACTATCACTACAAAGGTAAAAAATGACCCACTAAATTTAATCTCTTAGTATCAAATAGAGGCAAGTCCAAGCAATAATCATTCAACAAAATTGAAAAAACAAAGCTTGGACAGTGGAACAAAAAATTGAAAAAAAAAAACAAAATAAAAAATTGCAACAAACTCACCTTGCTGGAAGGAACAAACCAACAAAAAAAAGCTGCCAAATACGATTGAGCGATGGGCAAGGGCGGTAGTGATTGGGCGTGGCTTTGAGCAGGGGCGGCAAAGGCTTGTCCGTTGGGCTTGGGCAAGGCATGTCTTTAGTTTGTTAGGGATGAATAAGATAAACAATGGAGCAAACGGGGTCTAAGTGTTTTTATTCCAGTGTTGGAGGTCCTATTCTATTAATTGTATCTAGCTTTAGTGTACATCTTCTATTGGTTGCTGCAATACTTAGCTTTTGTAGATGGATTGCATAGCAGGTTTTCCCTTAACTTTATCAATTCACTTTTTTTTTTTTCTTTTTTTTTTTTTATTACTATTATTATTATTTTTTTATGTTTACACTTTACCTCATGAAGTAATTTATATTTACACTTGACCTCCCAAAGTAATTTATATTTACACCTTACCCAAGAGAGCATTTTCGAACTTTTTGGTTGAAAAGTATCACGTGCCACGCACGTGACTTGGTTTCCGTATAAAGTGACGGCCAAAACAAACGGATGGGGTTTTTTGTTAACGTCTGAAACTTTGTGGGGGTCAAGTGTCACTTTTTAAACATTGGACGTTAAAACGAAAAATGGGTGGATACTTTATGGGGTAAAGTGTATTTTTCTCATTTTGTTATTATCCTCATTTGTGTAAGAGTGAGATTTTGGTGTATTTTGGGCTTTGGAATTTGTGTCTTATTCGGATAGATAATGACTTCACCTGTTCGATTGGTTCACCATTACTAGTATATAAATTGCTTGGATGTTGATTCCTAGGATCAACAAAACTTCATTTGCGGGCCATTTTCGAGAAATCGCTCTACACATTTTATATTGGTCAAAGTGATTTCACTTCCAGCTTAACATTAATTGGGTTGAGCCTCTCTGTCCTATTGTAGCATTGTATTATACACAAATGTATTACTCTACAAATCAACAATTAAATTTGTTGACCTCATACAAGTTAATGATAGACTCCATAAATTTAATGGTTGATCTATTGAATTTATAATAGAATATGAGAAAAATATGGACTAATTATTGACACCAAGCATTCTCTAGTATAAAAGCTAGCATTAACTTATCAGCAAAAATGTGTGGGTGGGGGGGAGTTTCAAGCACCGATAAATATTAATTTTGTTGGCGTCTTGAAGAGGCTAAAAACATAACATCATAATAATTTAAGGAAAATGCTTCCTCCATCCTTCCACTTTCAAAATTACCATTAGTTTTATGAGATTTATATGGATCCCATACATAAATCCCACAAATCTAATGATAATTTTGAAAAGTAAATAGATGAGGGAATGATATTTAGCACTCATAATTAAAAAGTTTAAGCACGGACAACAATATGATTGATGGTAATATCTTTGTACTTTTCCTAATAATTTTAGTATCCCAATTATTGTCCATTACAAAATCTGAATTCTACCAAAGAGCACAATTGCAAAATCATGGAAGGTATATCCTAAACCAGAGAGCACAATAGCAAATCATCAATGGACATATAATGAAATAGTTCTATTCCACCTAAAATAAGCACCTAACATGTATAGCTTAGAGATGAACCAAAACAAAAAAAACAAAAAACAAAAAATTAAACTCAACATAAAGGACAAATTAGGAAATGCTTATCGCAGCACCCTTATTCCATCCATTAGATTCTCAAACAATTTATCAAGGTCTTTCAAGCAAAATTCTACCATAACCCACTACAGACACCCAGGAATGAACTCCACAAAAATAAAAAATAAAAAAATTCAAATATGCACAACTAACTAAATCTCCAATCAGGCAGCAAGAACCAAAACCCATTTAGAGATCGACCCAAACCCAGCATCAACATCCCAATTTTCCATCGGATTTTTGATGTATAATCCACCGAAAAAATTGCCCAATCTAATAACTTACATCAAAACGACATGGAAAATACTACACTTCCCAAATTTATGCCATAAAATTTATTATTTAGAAAAATGTATCTTTTGAAAGAAAAAAAAACGACATTATGCAACTCTAGCACACACCTCAAAATCACATACCCATTAGAGAATCTGAGAGAGAGAAAAAAAAAAACACACACGCACACAAGTCACACTTTAAGCCCAACCGTTACCTATTGCGGCCCAAAACATTACGAAGACCCATTTTTCTTTTGGAACCGTCTTTGCTAGACCCGTTAGTTTATACGAAGACCCATTTTTCTTTTGGAACCGTCTTTGCTAGACCCGTTAGTTTATACGAAGACCCATTTTTCTTTTCGGATCGGTCTTTTCGGACCCATTTTTGTCCGTTACTGTTAGTCAATCAATCACGTGATGCTCTGGAAATTCCCAGCAATGCACATAGACTAATCACTAATGACTATACAGTGATTGGAGGTCTTATGCATGAAGCCTTGAAGACGAGAGGGATTCTCCCTTCCATACTCAAACGCTTTCTAGTTTCTCCCCTTGAGATTAATCGATGGGAGTGCCACTCCAACTCCAAGAGAGCCTATCTCGGGAGATGAGTGGTAGATGTCAAAGTTGGATCATCCCTCATCTCTACCCGTTGACTGGTAACTGTCCTAAAGAAATAGGAAGCGATCGATCGAGGACGCCGTGGGAGATGAGGGTGGTACCACACTTTGTGCTGGTGCATGGTATAAGTGGGGGAGCTTGGTGCTGGTACAAAATCCGGTGCCTCATGGAGAATTCCGGCTACAGGGTGTCATGTATTGACCTCAAAAGCTCCGGAATTGATCAAACCGATCCCGTCTTAAATTAATTTCTCGATGTTTTAATCGTAATGATGATGTTAACCACAGAAACGATGCTTAAATTGGGTCATGATGTAAATTGGGCTAGTGGTCTAAGATTTTCAAAGAGATGGGCCTTTTCAACCCATCTCAACACTTGCCGTTACTTTTATTTTTTTTAGGGTTAAATACTCTAAACCCTCCTAAGGTTTTCCAACTTTATTTCCCCCCTTGATAAGTGACCAAGTTAATCCATCCGTTAGTTGATCGTTAGGACTGAAACGTGGACCAACCAGACGTCGACACGTGGCACATATTTAATTTTTTTAAAAAAATTTTAAAAAAAATGTATTTAAAAAATAAAAATAAAAAAAGGGAAAAAAATTGGGGGTGGCCGACCCACCCCCTTGGCCATTTGGAGCCACCCCCTTTGGCCATGGGGGTGGCCAGGCCACCCCCATCTAGCCAGATGGGGGTGGCTCTGGGCACCAGAGGGTGGCTGAAACCACCCCCAGTACCCACTGGGGGTGGCTCGGCCACCCCCATGGAGCCTTGGGGGTGGCCGAAACCACCCCCAACCACCCAGGAGCCACCCCCAATTTTTTTTCCTTTTTTTTTAAAAAAAAAAAAAAAACATTTTTTTAAATTTTTTTTTAAAAAAATTAAATATGTGCCACGTGTCGACGTCTGATTGGTTCATGTGTCAGCCCTAATGGTCAACTAACGGATGGATTAACTTGGTCACTTATCAAAATCACAAAGACCTCCTGTGATAAAAATGAAACCCCAGGAAAAAAAAAAAAAAAAAAAGTTGAAAAACCCTAGGGGGGTTTGGAGTATTTAACCCTTGAAAAAATTTCACCTCCCACCCCTAATAATCAATTACTTTTGAAATCATAACCTTAAACTTAAAAAAATGTCAATTTAGAATTACTATCTTTCATAAATTTATAATGTCAACAATCCCATCAGAACTCAACATTAAATTAAACGGTTGACATGCGAAATTCCACAAGTACCCTAAAATTTTGATGTTTATAAAATTACAAAAATAACTTCAATTTGAAGGGGAGTATTTTGGCCAAATTTACTTGTAAGTTTGTAATATATATATATTAAATGTTCAAACAAGGGAAAGGAAAAGGGGCACGATGATTCAAATTAGTGATATTCACTTTATGAGGCATAGTTTTTAGCCAATTGAGCTACGTAGCACGAATTAATGGACTTCTTTATATAACTAAAGATTCCATTTAAAGGGTACAAAAAAATGACTTTAATTTAAACCGGTGGATTGTTAATCTTAGATATGTATAAAAAGTTAAAAAAACCGTTAGGTCAAAAGAAGGGCCAAATTAAGAGCATGCATGCAATTGCATGACCCAAGGAGGAGATGATTGGTTTTTATGTCCGTAGAAGTAAACAATTATATGTATTGTGATTAAACATTAATATGAAGTATGAATTAAGAAGTAACATTTAAACATTATTCTCTACCAAACCCTAGCATAAAAAGCTCTGCTCTCTCTCCTTGATAGAAAAAAACCTGCCGCCGGAGCTAGAGGAGGAGGGAAACCATAAGGTTTCCCTCCTCCTCCTCCCCTCTTCTACAGTTTTGTACTTTTCTTTTTGCTGAGTTTCTCTCTTCTTGAGAGAACACTTATCTCCCTAGAGTTTTCTCTAGGTCTTTGCTCTCTAAAGTTTTCTATAGATCAACTCATCGTCTTTATTGATTATCCAAGATCCTCTTAAAACAATAGTTTTGGTCTTCTGTTCTCCACCGAATTGCTGGCCGTTTATGTGAAGCTTTCAAGATGGGATTTTTCAAAATTAGATCTTGTTTTCTTCGCTTGGCCCATCCTGCAACGGGCCATACCACCCCTCTCACAGGCATTCCAGCTTCTCGGCACCTCCTTCCGCCTCTTCTCCACACAGCCACGCACCGGACCTCGCGCTCACGCGTGGGTCCAACATGCCAGACAGGTTCCGCTCACCGCCTTCCACCGCCTTGTTCGAAGATGAAGCTGCTAGCTTCTGGGTTTTTTTTTTTTTTTTTTTCTCTGTGTTTTTCTGTTTGTTGCAGGGTGTCGTGGTTTGTACAACTCAACCCGAACTTTTTGGGCTTCAGACTCTTTGTCTGTGTAGGAGATCCCCTTTCCGCTATTCTTTTCCTTCTTAGTTTGTTCGGTTTCCATGAAAATCGGGCTAGATCTAAGTTGCCACCTCTTAGTCTGTTCGGTTTCTTTGGTTACCGAATTAGATATCTAAGTTTCTAGGGATTCTTGTACTCCAGATAGTTTTATTCATCATATTGGGCCACGGCCTTCAAAAGCTGCATTCCCACGTGACTGTCACCTTCTTGGATTTCCTCCAGGCCTTTGAGGTTCTGATGTCTTTCATGGCTGGGTTTTTGTGTTGTATTTTTTTTTTTCGTTTTGTTGTTCCTCCTCTGTAATTTGGTTTATGTGGAATGAAGTAGTTTTTACAAAAAGAAAAAAAAAAAAAAAAAAAAAAAAAAAAAGAAAAGCCTTTAACCCTTTATAGGAAATTGAATGACAAGATGACCCGGGAATAAAGATAATTTAGTCTAAGAATTGATTTGTCCTTGCATCAATTTTATTCAAACAATTTTTGGTTAGTAGTTTAGTAGTTAGGACTTTTGGAAGTATGATCTTTTTTTAATTGAATGATTTTTAGTTCAAGTACACATTTTTGGCAAGGATCACATTAATGTATCATACTAATTAATTTGGGGACACTTCACACAAACCCTCTGAACTTTTACGCGTTTTGAGAAAATCTCACAAAGTTCAAAAACTCTAAATTTTACTCGAACTTTTAATTTGATGCAATCTACCAATTTCCATCAGGAACAGGATCCTCTCCAGTCCATTATGGACTGGAGAATATCTAGTTCATGATTAGGATTTCTAAGAAGAAATCCTATGGCTATAAATGGGATACATATCTCATTAATAAAAATAATAATAAAATATTATTTTAAATTAAAAAACAAATTAATAAAAAAATAAGAAAAAAAGGAAGGTGGCCGGCCACCCCCATTTTGGGTAGGGGGTGGCTCAAGCCACCCCCAATGGCCGGCCAGGGGGTGGCCGAACCACCCCCAAGAGCCTTGAGCCACCCCCTTTGGGCCAAGGGGTGCCTTCGGCTACCCCATGGCCCGAGCCACCCCCAAGGGCCAAGTTAAAAAAAAAAAAGAAAAAAAAAGGTTTGCCCGTGGGGGTGGCCGAACCACCCCCAAGGGCCATAGGGTAGCTTCAACCACCCCAGACGGGCCACCCCCAAGGCTCTCCGAACCACCCCCCTTTTGCAAGATGGGGGTGGCCGAACCACCCCCATAGGCCATGGGGGTGGTTTGGCCACCCCTTGGCCGGCCATTGGGGGTGGCTTGAGCCACCCCCTACCCAAAATGGGGGTGGCTTTCTTTTTTTCTTATTTTTTTTAAAAAAAATTTTTAATTTAAAATAATATTTTATTATTATTTTTATTAGTGGGATATGTATCCCATTTATAGCCATAGGATTTTTTAGAAGAAATCTTAGCAATGAACTGGAAATCTTAGCAATGGTTCGGCCACCCCTTGGCCGGCCATTGGGGGTGGCTCTACCCAAAATGGGGGTGGCCGGCCACCATAGGGGGTGGCCTTTTTTTCTTTTTAAAAAATTTTTTTTTAAAAAAAAAAAAATTAAAATAATATTTTATTATTATTTTTATTAGTGGGATATGTGTCCCATTTATAACCATAGGATTTCTGAGAAAAAATCTTAGCAATGAACTGAATATTCTCTAGTCCATTATGGATTGGAGAGGATCCTGTTCCTTTCCATTAGGATCTGGATCCCCTCCAATTGGAGTTTAAAACAAAAGCCAGCATTTAATACTTCGATTATATAAAACAATTGGCATTTTATAGACCATTGGATTTAAAATGAAGGGCCACGATTAACAATTGAAAAATCCTCAAGTTCTCTTCAATTGGAGGGGATCTCAATTCTCTAAATTTACCCTAATTTTCACATTAAAAAAAAAAAAAAAAAAATTGAGCGTATTTTGGTATTTTTCGTAGATTCGTTAGGATTTAATGCCAAATCCTAATGGAGATGGGTAGATTGCATCAAATTAGAAATTCGATGGGTGACATTGAGAGTTTTTAAACTTCAAAGTTTAAAAATTCAGATAGGTCTTTTCAAAACGTGTGAAAGTTCAAAGGAGCTTTGTAAAGTAAACCCTACTAATTTCTTATATATGTTAACGTGTTATATATATTTAGCAAAAGTATATGAACAAGTAAAAAATTGATGATCCAATAACCACAATATGTTAGATCAATGAACCCATTTAAAAGGGTTTCGAACAAAAATCTTAATTCAAAATAATAATAAATGCATCATATTAAAATAATTATTATTCATTTATAAAATGAGAATATGAAAGTTATTATTATAAGGGGTCCGTGTTTTTTAGAAAAGAAATTATAGAAAAATTGCTTTTTGTAATATGAAGAGACAATTGAATAAATGTATAAATTAATTTGATCACATAGAATAAATGTTTTAATTCTTTTTTTGATAACAATGTTTCTTCTCTTATTCATTTCATAAAAATAGAGTATGTTGTTCTAACAAAACAATATCATAGATACAATGAGAAATTTATTCCATCCAAATTTGAGTTATGTTTTATTTAAATCTTTGAATGTCACCGTCTCAATCAGTTTTCAGATCTACAACGTATTTCAGTAAATCATGTCTATGGCTGTTGCGGGGTTTGTCACAACTTTCTCAACTAGACAATGATTTCCTTACTTTTCCATTTCCGCTACAAGTGTATTCTCAAACGCAATCTCCTTTGCTGCTTCTATCATCAGTGACAATTATTCCATATGTCTAATAATTCATCCACTATTAGTCAGTAATTTGCTCCCATAAAAGAATGAGAGAGAAACCAAAGACAGACCGAAAATCTAAAATTGCTATTTTGAAGATTTCGTGTAAATATGCATAAAACAAAAATCAAGAATCCTTTAAGTATTGCGATTTAACTATTACAAAGTATGAACTAAGAAGTAAAATTTAATGTGTACTAAGACAGAAAATTAAAACTTATATCTATACTCTTAACATATTTATTTATCTATATATATTATTCTTGACATTTAGGGCGGGGACTTTTCACAAGAGCATTAATATGGCTGCTCAGTGACCTTTGTCAAAATCCATCTTTACTTTTAAGTTAGTAATTAATACATATTATAGATTGGTGATATTGTTATTTAAAACACGATTTAAATTGACTCCTAGCTTTTAGATAATTAAAGAACGTGTTTGAAGGGCACATAAGACATTAAGAATATATGGTTAATTTTTAGTGAAATTAAAAAGTCAAGGAAGATGAAATTAATTGATGGCTGATAATGTTTAGATATGTATAAAAAAAATTAATAGTCCATTAGGTCGAAGATGGAGAGATGACTCTTTTTTTTTTTTCTTTTTTTTTTAAATGTTCGAATTCGTACAAGTAACAATTATGTATTACGATGCATGGCCTTTTGCATTTGTAGGAGGCAGTATATGTTCCCTAGCCTTAGGCATATAAATTACGGATTTGTACTTATAATCCCCATTGAAGGAAAATTTTAAAGGAAGAAAGTAGAATTAGCTGAAAAAAAAAAAAAAAAAAAAAAAAAAAAAAGAGTAGGGCTATCGTGGGAGTGATGGTGATGATGTTGATGATAATTGGTGTAACTAAAGCGAAAGCCAAAGACCCATCTCTCCAATCTCTCCAATCTCTCCTGCCCCTTGATAATACAAGTCCAGTCTTTCGTCGTCCCACTCCGGCCGTGCTAAGAAGAAGTTGCTATGCACGCAGTCCTTTTTGGTGCTACTTACATAAAGGGCGCGGTTACTTTCGTTGTGTTCGAGATAGTTGGAAAATTTGTAAGAAAAATTACCCAGATTTCGCTATTACTTTTTCTGCAGGTATGTATATATATATATCCCTAAGTATGTGTTTTTTCTATATATATATACACCAACATATGTCCAAACCAAACCAGAACTTCATCATGATTCATGAGCAAATACGAAGGGCTGGCACTGGGGCTATACACATGCATATTTGTTTTAGCTATTACTATAATTAAGATTCTTATCAACATTTTTAATATGGCAGGCAATTAGTCATAATTGACTACGGAAAAAGTGAAAGGTTACCCAGAGAAGCTGTTTTAAGTGCAACAATAAAAATTAGCAAATTGGATCCAGCAAGTATTTTCACTGTCGGATGAAAAAGCTAGAGCAGATGCAGTAAACATATACACTAGTAGTTAAAGCCTTGTATCACATCAATGATATTCAAACATTATTGAACGTATATGATTTTCGAAATAAATGTAATATTTTGATTTCAAAGTAGTCACCAACATGCGGATTGCATGGGGAAAATTAGTAATTGTTGAAACAAAAAATTGTTAAATTGGTCCATGTAATAAATAAATAAACCGATATGATTTCAAAGTGAACTTGTAGATCTTTTTGTTAATATGCCTATGATTTCTCTGTAAAACTTTAGGCCATTTTTTTTTTCCAATACTCTTAGAGTATTCATAGCAGCCTCACTAAATTTTACTCATCAAAATAACCAAAGTGCATTTTTAGTTATTTTAACAACTCACATTCTTAGAACACTTACAACAGCCTCACTATTTTAACAATCCATTTTTTCTATTCTATTTAAATATTATTTTTCAAAGATTTGTTTATTCTTAGAAAAGAGAGAGAGAGAGAGATAGATAGAGAGAAACTAAAAGCAAAACGTACAGAAGAGAGAGAAATGAATTGTTTAATTAATAGGTGAGTGAATAATACTTTTTATATTTAGTGAGTACTGTTTACTTCACCTTTTTTTTTTTTTTTTTTTTTTTTTAAGTATTGAGTCTAAAAAGTGGAAATTTACCTCACCAAATTAAAATAACCAAAAAATGGTTTTGGTGAGGCTACAAGGAATGCTCTTAGAAAATTACAGTTTTGCCATCAAATAAAAATTAAAAAAAAAAAAAAAAAAAAAAAAAAAAAAGAGAGAAAATATACTTTTTTTTTTTTTTTTTTTTTTAAATTGAATAAGGAAAGGGCTACAAAGGAGGATCTTTCCCACTTCTGATCCGGATGGAAGAGAGAATAGGAGATCCTGTGGGAATGCTTCCAAAAACAAGATGGGAAGCGGCCCATTTACCTAAAGCATGTGCCCGAAAATTGGCACTACGAGACATTTTCAAAATATTCCAACTTTGAAAGGAAGATAAAACCAAACTAACATCAGCTATACAATGAGCAAAGTTCCAAGAGGAAAATAAGGAAGGATTGTTAATAGCTAAAACCACTAGAAGAGCATCCCCTTCCAAGGCTAGTAAACTGCAACCCAGAGAAGAGGCTAAACGGGAAGCCAGCAAGGCTGCAAAAGCTTCACCTTGAAGGATATCTGTACACAGGAGCTTCTGAGTAGCTGCACCAACAATATCACCCCTTTCATTACTAATCACAGCTGCTGCAACAGCAAAAGAGCCCTTCACTGCAACATCAAAATTTCCTTTCAACCAACCAGCAGTTGGCGGCTTCCACAAGGCAGGAAGAGCAAGATCATTCCAAGCCACAAGATGATAATTAAAGCTGCAAGAAATTTGATGGATAGCTTTAATGGGAGAGGGCTGCACACCTTCATGAATTAAGAGGTTCCTGCACCTCCAAATATGATCCAACATGAGAACAACAAACAATTGAAATTTCCTAACATCAGATTTAGGAATACCAAAAGAATCCACAGGGAACAAAATAGCAAGAACCGAATCCGAAATAGGCAAGGAGAAGTAAGCCGAAAAAGAGATAGGCCAAGGGGAAGATCTCCACAAAATTCTAGCCAAATCACACTCCAAAAAAATGTGAGATAAAGTCTCCAAAGGTCCTTTACAGAAAGGGCAAAGCCAAGCATCTGGATCTTCACTAACCACAAACCTACCAATCTTAGCCCTTGAAGGAAGAATATCCCAAGCAACCTTCCAAAGCAAATGTTTCAACCTTGCTTGGATTTTTAACCCCCAAAGAGAAACCCAAGCTTCTGTAGCAAGAGGAGGAAACCTGCCCCCAAAAGACAATGAAAGATCATGAGCTGACTTCACCGAGAAATTACCTGAAGGAGATAGAGCCCAAACCCACTTATCAAAAGAAACACAAATAGGCAAATGAATGCTAAGAATGATGTTCACCGTAAGGGGATCAAAAAGATCCTGCAGCAAGGACAAATTCCAAATTCTCCTAATAGGGCAAATAAGATCAGCAACCGCATAAGATGGGAGCCCCACCAAGTTAACATTCGGAATAGGCTTAAAAAAAGGCATGAGAGGAATCCAAGGAGAATTCCAAATATCAACATTAAGACCACTAGAAATGGAAATACATGCTCCCTGCTCCACAACTTTTCTATTTTTTAACAACCCTTTCCAAAGCCAAGAAGAAAGAGCATTAGAAGGAGCATTCAAGAAAGAGACCCCATGCTTCAAATACTTGGCTCTGAGAGAATCAACCCAAAGAAGAGGCTGATTAGAAGCCATCTTCCAACCAATCCTAGCAAGAAGAGAAGTATTAATAACTTCCATAGTCCGAATACCTAAACCACCCAAGGACTTCGGTTTACAAATATTATCCCAAGAAAGAAGAGATAAGCAATGCTTCTTGTCCTGTGGATATCCCCACCAAAACTTTCTAATATTGGAATTTATAGAAACACATAAAGACTTAAGAAGAAGAAACAAGGACATAAGATAGGTTGGAATAGCGTTTACCACAGATTTCACCAAGGTGGTTCTTGCAGCCTGAGATAAGAGCTTGGCCTTCCAACCTGAAATTCTAGCAAGAATACGATCTTTAAGCTCAATAAAGGAATCCTTCTTCCTCCTATGCATTAAAAGCGGAATGCCTAAATACTTGGCCCTAGAAGGCAGCCTGGCCAAGTGAAGAATCCCATTGACAGCATCTTTAATGGTAGGGCTACAATTTCTGCTAAAGAAAATGGCAGATTTGGACAAATTAATATTCTGCCCTGACCAAGAAGAATAAGTGTTAAGACACTTTAAAATCACCCCAGCTTCACTTGCCTTAGCCCTAGAAAAAATAATCACATCATCAGCAAACAAAAGGTGAGTGATAGGAGGGCACATCCTTGCCATTTTAATACCCTGAAGAAGCCCCAAGTTTTCTTCTCTGACAATTAGCCTAGACAAAATTTCAGAACCCAAAATAAACAAGAAAGGAGATAGAGGATCTCCTGCCTTAAACCACGAGAAGGTAAAAACTTGCCAAAAGGAGCACCATCAAGAAGAATAGAGAAAGATGAGGTAGTAATACATTGCCTAATCCATTGAATCCAAATAGGATGAAACCCCAAAAGCTTAAGAATTTTTAACAGAAACTCCCATTCCATAGAATCAAAGGCTTTCTCCATATCAAGCTTCAAGGCCATTAAACCACCATTTCCCTTCTTTTGCTTCATGGTATGAAATAACTCATGAGCTAGAATGGTATTATCATTAATAGACCTACCTTTAAGGAAAGCTGATTGAACAGGAGAAATAATCTTGTGCAAGATAGGTTTAAACCTATTAGAAAGAATCTTGGAGATAATCTTATAATTGAAATTAGTAAGACTAATAGGCCTAAAATGATGCACCAAAGAAGGATTATCAATCTTGGGGATGAGAGCTATATTAGTATGGTTGAACTCTTTAAGCAAAAAACCACCCCTAAAAAAAAATTGAACTGAATCCACTACACTAACTTTCACAATGGGCCAATAAGTCTTATAAAACAACCCTGTCATACCATCAGGACCAGGGGCCTTATTCAAACCCAAATCAGAAATAGCCAAGAAAATTTCACTAAGAGAAAATATACTTGATCCCTCCTAACTCCTAAGTATCATCATTTGCACTTGTATAGTCCCAATAACATGATGCGATGTAACCCTTAACACCGCCCCATCTCCCTATGTATTAATTACCACTTTGGTGCTTTTACCTTCAAAGTTTAAAAAATTAATGACACAGAAAACTCCCAACAACTAACTAAATGTTAGTTAGCACTCTACGGTAGTTTTTTTATTAATGAAAATTGGAAGATCAATTCAAAAATAAAAAATAAAAAATAAAAAAGTTTTAGAGGGTACAAAAAAGAATATATATGGTGTTTTAGCAAAATGAAAAAAAAAAAAAAAAAAATGGTATCATAATATACGCACTCTTCGCCAGTAAGTCAAGAAAGATTAAATTTTTTTTTTGAAGGAAAGAAAGATTAAATATGAATTAACGTGTGAGAAGAAAAATCAGTACCTCAAAGTACTATCACTCCAATAGAAAAATCCACATAATCACCTCAAAGTACTACTATCACTCCAATTGAAAGTGTATCTCTCAAACTTTCAGTTAAGACAATGTCTTCTCAAACTACCGAAAATTGTCAATGCTCCCTCTCCCCAAATGACTAAAATACCCATGCTAAAATAAATGAATTAATTAAAAAAACTAATTTTCTTTAAAAAAAAAAAAAGATAAAAACCAGGGTGTGAATTTTTATTTTTTATTTTTTGAATTTGTTAGAGTGTTTTTTTACCTTATTTGGAAAATTTATGGTCATTTTTGTCTTTTTATTGACATTGGGAAGGGACATTGTCAATTTTTTGGTAGTTTATGAGGAACATTGTTCCAATTGAAAAATTGTTCCATTTTTTCACCAACAACAAAAAATTATGTAAATCAGTGTGTATCGTTGTTTATCCAAATTTTATAAAATAAAGTTTTTCCATAAATACTAATTAGTCAAAAATAAAAGATTATGTAACCTAATTTGTGTAATCATAAGTAATATAGTTGCTTAGTGACTTTTGTCTAAGGCCAACTTTACGTGTAAGTTTTTTAATATATATATATTTTGTTAATTTATATATTCTTAATATAGATTGATGATATTATTATTTAAAACACGATTTAAATGACTCCTTTTGGATAACTAAAGAACCTATTTAAAGAGTACATGAAAGAATATATGGTTTTTCAGTGAAATGAAAAACATTCGGTGTCATATATATTATATGCACTCTATGCCAAAAGTCAAGAAATATTAAATTAGGGGATTGGTAATGTCAAGAATCCACTAGCTAGGTGTTGCAATTTAACTTTATAAAATACGAACAAATTAAGAAGTGACCTTTAATGTGCACGAAGACAAAAAGAAAAACTTATATCTAAACTCTTAACATATTTATCGAATATTATTCTTAACATTTAGGGTCGTGACATTTCACAAGAGCATCAGTGACTTTTGTCAAAGGCCAACTTTACTTGTAAGTTTGTAATTTATATTTAATACCGAATGGCGATATTGTTATCTAAAAAATGATTTAATTGATACATTTAGATAATGAAGAACCCGTTTAAAGGGTACATAAAAGAATATATGGTTCTTTTAGTGAAATGGAAGTAAAAATTTGGTTTCATAAATATTGTTAGTTAATAATCTATTAGGTCGAAAAATGTAGATGATCAACTGTTTTTTTATGATCGTATGAGTAAACAACTATGCATGTAGTGTAATAATTTATAAGTCTCTCTTGTATTCCTTTAAGAATGATGTGATTCTTAAAATTATTACTAAGCATGGACGGGGGCAGAATTTAGTATGGGCAGAGGCCAAGGGCCAATAAATTGTGTTGTTAGGGACCGATATGCCAAAAAAAAAAAAAAAAAAATTAAGTTATAAATTATTTTTTATCTTCAATTTTTTTTTTTTTTTCCCTTATGAGTTGGGGGGTGGCCCATATAGGCTCATAGCCTATATGGGCGACCCCCTTCTTCCATCCCGGCTAAACTTGTGATTGATCACTATTAAATTTTGATCAAATTGTAATTTTAAAAACCACCTTATTTTTATAGTGACACAAGAAGAATTTTTAAAATTACTCGATTAAACAATTACAAAATATAAACTAAGAAGTGACATTTAATGCATACGAAGACACACACACACACACACACAAAAATCGAATTAAACTCTTAATTATTAACATGTTTATTTATTGCATATTATTGGTTAGGTTTGTTGTTTAAATCTCCTTATGACACATGACCTTCATGCATTTATAGGAGGCAGTATATATATATGTTCCCTAGCCCTAGCCCTAGTCCTATATATAGAATTAGGAAAAATTATTTTCAAGGAAGAAGGTAGAATTAGCTGATAAAAGAAAAAAGAAAAAAGAAAAATGATGAGGAGTAGGGTTGTGGGAATGATGGTGATGTTGATGATGATAAGTGCTGTTACTCTAGCAAAAGCTGAAGAAGAATCTCTTCCTCCCTCTTTCTCACCCCTCGATCACATCACCTCCACCTTCCCTCCTTCCCCTTGATGCCACGCAATATCCCACTTTGAAAGTGCTAAGAAGAGCTTGCTTTGCAGGCACTCTTTTTGTGTGCTACTTAGGTCGTAATTACCTTCCCTGTGTTCGAGAGATGTGGAAACGATGCAAGGAAACTCACTCAGATGTCGCCACTACTTTTTCTGGTAATTAATAATATCCCTAAATATGTGTATTTTAGAGGTTCGTGAATTTTTTTAAAATGTTTTAGCTAATTCATAATTATATTAGTATTTATAAATTACCAAGACATGTAAATTGGAATGAAAGAATAATTTGTTTGTTCGAACATTTGACATTTACAAATTAATTAAACCTTTTCCCAAATGTCGGTAAATATATATATGTAGTCGGTATTTTACTGATCCCATTAATTAGAAACGACAAGCAATCCTTATAATCAAAGAATGTTGGGCTCCTTAACCAACATGAGCAAATACAAATTAAGGATGGCATTGAGACTATAAATGTATATTTGTTTCAGATATTACTATAAGATTTTTAACAACATTTTTAATATGGCAGGTACGTTGATGAGTACAGAGAAGGTGGAAGATTACCCGAAAACCGTTACAACTGCAACAAGAAAACTTAAGCAAATTTGAACAAGTATTTTCTCTACCGGATGAGAAAGAGACGATGCATATGCATGTAGTAAACATGCACTATTAGTTATAGCCTTGTATCACATCAAATATCATTGCACGTGATTTTCGAAATAAATTTAATATTTTAATTTGAAACTAGTCAAGAACATGTGGATTGCGTGGGGCTAAGTAATGGTTGAAAAAAAGAGTTGTTAAATTGGTATTATTATCCTAAATTATACAAATGTGTATTACTTCATGTGCAAATTTTGAACCTTATTTCTGTAAATGCTCAACTAATTAGTTTTGAGGCGTTTAGAGGGACGTGTTGAACTATGTTAAAATAAAGTTTTGATAAACAATTGCCTTTCAGGGTTTACCTAAAAGAAATGAATAATTTGAAAAACGATCAAACGGTGCAATATTGCATGGAACGATTGTTGCTTTTGATCAATCGAACGGTGCAACGTGGCATACAACGATTGATCGAAGACAACCTGCATGTTTTTGGACTTAAAACTTTTTAGTACAAACACGCGAAAGAGCCCCTATTTAAGGGCCTATCATAAACCCTAGAAATTTTGTGTAACTTGGTGGTTGATGTGTTGGTTTTGGACTAAACCAACTTTGATGTTTTGTTATGTTTTAAAGTCTCCAACTCTTGATCAGGTGTTGGTTTTGTGTATATGTAATGTTGCACCTATGGAATTTTGTGTAACTTAGTGTATGGTGGGATTTTATGTATGTGTACATTTTGCAACTCTTTATTAGATGTAAAGTTTGCAATTATTGATCATATTTTGTTAAGTGAATGGACATGTTCATTTAAGTTAGTAGGTGTTGGTTATGGATATTGTGTTTTAAATGTGTTGGTTATGGACTTGCTTTATAGGTATAGATTATCGGCGTGGAGTTAGAGGTGGCAATTCGTATTCGCGTGTTAGGTTTAGGTCGTGTTGAGGTATAGGTATAAGACTATATATATCAACCTTAACCCAACACATTTAACTAAATAAGTCAAACCCCTCAACTTTAACCCTCTAATTTGTATTGGGTTTGTGTGGTTCGTAGGTCACGTAAAAAATTGAGTCATTATTTCGTGTCTCAGATGAGGTCGAGGAATATGTATAAGACTATATAAGTTAACCATAACTCAATATATTTAATTAAACAGGTTAGACTCTTCAATTCTAACCATTTAATTTCGTATAAAATTTGTATCGTGTTCACGAGTCTTGTCAAAAATTGCCAAACATATTTTGCAATTGACAAGCATTATAAGACTATATAGGTCAACCATAACTCAATATATTTAATTAAACAGGTTAGACTCTTCAATTCTAACCATTTAATTTCGTATAAAATTTGTATCGTATTCACGAGTCTTGTCAAAAATTGTCAAACATATTTTGAAATTGACAAGCATTATAAGACTATATAGGTCAACCATAACTCAATATATTTAATTAAACAGGTTAGACTCTTCAATTCTAACTATTTAATTTCGTATAAAATTTATATCGTGTTCACGAATCTTGTCAAAAATTGCCAAACATATTTTGCAATTGACAAGCATTATGTTGTTTTGTCCTTGCACACGCTTTCGGGAATCGTAAAGTGTTGACCGCTTAATTTGTACGTGTAAGGACATAATTTGTAAATGGCAACTGTTATGGAGGTTTACCTTTGTCTTCTTTACTTGAGGTCCAACTGTTACGATGGCAATTAAAACTTCATTCTTCAAATTTGTCTTTAAAACAATTAGGTAAAAATACACTTACAAGTAAATCAATTAACATAAAATGCAAACCATTTTGAATCTCACTGATATTCTGATCAGGCTAGATTAGGCTATAACTCAACTAAGCTTAATGGGGTGCATACAGTTCTCACCGTCAAGATCTCTCAGTCATTGGCCCTCATAAAATAAGTGTTATTATGGTCACACCCAAATAAAATAGTTAATCTGATTACCCCTCCAGCTTTTTTGCTTTGAAAAAAACCAAAAAAAAAAAAAAAGCACTGCAAAATACCCACATCTCCAAGTGTCTTTACAAAGCACAAAAACACCACTTGATTACAAAAAGGGTGAATTTCCAATTCAAAACAATTCAGATATGTAAAAAAAAAAAGTTTGCAACGGAAAGTTTAAAAGCAGTCGAGATCGAGATCTAGAGAGAGAGAGAGAGAGAGAGAGAGAGAGATGGTGTTGGGATGCGGACTTTGCAAGAAATGGCGGGAATGATGATTAGTGTGGAGTACATACCAACCATCACCATTCACCACCAACCACATCCCTACCTTCAAATCCAAGGGATCTGGACCTCTCAACCGCCACCCAACATGCCTTCACATTCACCATTCCCACTTCTTGTTCTACTAACTGCTAATTCTCACAAACCTTGGCTCTCAAATCAACAAACAATATCACTTCTCTGAATTGAAATGGCAAATTTTAGATTCTTTATTGGGTTCTGTGTTTTGATTCTTGCCTTGGAACCCAAGCTTCCTGCAGTACTGGCCGATGATAGTGGTAACGTGGGTGGTGTTGGTAGTGAAGTATGGGAGCTATGTGATACAGACTTGAGGACCTTCCTGCCTCCACCATATGCCAATCTCTCTGGTGTCGTCTGCAAGCCCGTTTGGAATACTTTTATCTTGAGGGTAATTAACTTTGATCATTTTGCCCTAATTTCGAATCTCCTTTTATTATTTAGTGTTTGTTCATGATCAACATATATAGTTAGAGATTTGATGCAGCCCTTCATTTACTTTTTTCTTCCTGCATGGGTTGCTGATCCTGTATTCATTGTATAAATTAATAACAAATGCTGCAAGCAATACGTGAATTCTTCCTTTTTGTTAGCAAACTTGTCCCATTCATAAACAATCACACCTTATTAATATAATGACATCCTTTGGTTGCAGTACTCGCAGAGTGAAGATCATGTTGTGAACATTATATTATCAGCTGTATACACCACTGGGTGGGTGGGAATGGGATTTTCGAAAGATGGAATGATGGTTGGTTCCAGTGCCATGGTGGGATGGCTTAACAGAAAAGGTCGTGCAAGAGTCAAGCAATACTTTTTGCAAGGTTCCAAGGAGTGGCAAGTGATACCAGACAAAGGAGAGTTGCCGCTCACCGGTGTTCCTGCTTCTGTTGTGATTCATGGGGCCACAATTTACTTGGCATTTCAGTTGAAATTTCAAACTCACCTGGCTCGCCAGCCGATTATTTTGGCTTTTGGAAACGCATATCCAAAGCACACTGGCCATCTACCTAAGCATGAGGACAAGACAACTGTCACGTTCGACTTCTCTGCAGGTCCTTCTTCATTAATATCACTATTTTTCCTTTCGCTTTTTCACTTGGCAAGGTCCTATGCTCTTTAAATGTTCTTGTAATCTCGAGTAGGGTTGGCCATTTTTGTTAAGATCTTACCCGTTTAATTAAATGATTCGAGTTATGATTGATCTATATAGTCTTATACTTATATCTCGACATGACTCAAACTCGACACACAATATTTAGGATTAGCAATTTTGGACATAACCCGTGAACTCACATGAACCCAACATGAAATTAGTAAGATAGAGTAAAAGATCTGACCTGTTTAATTAAATGGGTCAGGTTAGGATTGACCTATAAAATCTTATATCCATACCTCGATGCAACCCGAACCCGACACTCGAACACAAATTGTCACCCTCAAGTGACTTTTAAGTTCCTCTGCAACCAATGACACCCATGGATTCTTTTTCCAGTGCAGAACGCAGACTGATATTAGTCTTTCACTTTCACAGGTTCTGTGTCCGTTGAATCCACCGATTTTGGCAAGATGAAGAAGAACCATGGGATATTGGGCATAATCGGGTGGGGTCTGATCCTTCCTATCGGCGCAATTGTCCCAAGATACTTCAAGCACAAGGACCCCCTGTGGTATTATCTCCATTCAGTTATTCAAATCGTGGGGTTTGTCATCGGGCTTGGTGCCGTGATCCTTGGACGGCAGCTTTATAATATAATAAACGCCAATTTTCCGACGCATAGAGGCATCGGAATCTTTGTTCTTGTACTCAGTATTCTTCAGATTCTGGCATTCTTTCTACGGCCTAACAAAGATGCTAAGATTCGCAAGTTCTGGAACTGGTACCACCATTGGATGGGAAGGATTGCCCTCTTCTTTGGAGCTCTGAACATAGTGTTGGGGATCCAAATTGGAGGTGCAGGAAATGATTGGAAGATAGGCTACGGATTTCTTCTCGGTGTGGTTCTTGTTGCCGTCATTGTTCTGGAAGTGTTAGCATGGATGAGAAGGTCAGAGAAGCCTACAACCATGGATCCATCCTTCCAAATGGGTCAAGTTGAATGAATAAGTTGCATTCGAAGTACTTTGACTAAAAGGTCTGATTTTTCTCTTTTTATGTTCGTTTTATTATTTTGTTTATAAGAAATATTCTGAAGTTTCAAGACCACTGAATCAGGTTGACAATTGATGCTACAAGATTGCATCTGTGAAAGGGGGCAAGCTCGTTGAACCTACTTCTGGTTCAACTTTCACATCAACTGGCCCCAACTTGTGTTTTGATCCAATCCTAGAAGTTCATGTGTGGGCTTTCCTAGTGCAGAAGCTAGAGAGTCAAATTGAAGAGCTGGATTAATGTTTGCTAGATTGGAGAATACCAATGCATGCCAGCTTCCCCCCTCAAGCTAAAACTAACAGAGTGATGAGCTTCGTATTTTCCTGTACAGAGTATATGTTTACCTTGTTTGAGCAAGTGAGCATAAAGCCTGGTTTGCTTGTGGAAGAGTTATAAGGCCATTTTGAGTGCTTGTTTCCTTACAAGCCGTTTGATTCTTCTGTTTTTTCTTTTTTTTCTTTTTTTTCTTTTTCAATGGATGAGGGGTGATGATCTTGGATAGTCTAAGGCTGGTGACAGAGCAGCCTTCAAAAGATGATGCCATCTACTTCCAAGAAAATAAATTTCACTGATCATAACATTTGACAAGTCAAAGAAATGATTTCCAAAGAGACGAATGGGTTTTTCTGAGACATTATTTTGTTTTTGTAAAAACAACTATGGAACAGGAGGTGGTGGTCAACTTTAATAAGAAGAAATGCTGATAAAAGTGCTACCCAGTGAAAAAAATAACGAAGTCATATGCGATTAAACCAAATTATTGTCAAAGTCATTGCTGTTGGGAATCGAGGGAGAAAAGTACTTTCAGTCTGTAGATGCTCTGAACCCAATTTGTTCCTTTTCTAACCATATATGAACCAAAATTGTCGCCTCAAAAAATGCCCATTGCAGTCCCAAAAAAAAAAATCCTATTGTAAACCTGCACATCAAGTAAAACAATCGATCAGCCCCTGGAAATTCAAGTTCAATATAACATGGTGGAAGCTTAATAGGTTCCATTTTTGTACTAGTTTTATTGCATAAGGCCAGGTTGACAAACCTTAACCCTAGGCTAACTCAAATCACATGAGTGAGCACCCAATCTATAGTTTGAGGTCAGGGACATTCCCAGACTACAAGTGAGCAAAACTCACTGAAAAAAGTTGCATTCTGGATGCATAAAAGTGTGATACATTCCCCTTAAGTCCACAAAAATTAACTTCCACCACATAAGAAAACCAAGCCTAAAACGATGGTTTTCACTCTTCCAGCGAGGCCCATTCATTACCAGACCAATGGGTAATTTGCTGGAGAGCCAATAAAAGTTATTCAGATTGCAATGGTGGGAGCATACCTATGTAAGGAGAAAAATAGCCTTTGTTCCTTCATCACAATGTCCTCTTGCAGGTTGAGGACTAACTCAAATAAAAGCATCTGCATTTTTCTCCAAGTGTTAATATAGTAGATTTCTAAAACAAATCTCACTCATTTATACCAATCCAATAGTTCATGAAACATAAGAAAGTTCAAGCCATTTAATTATGCTTTGAAGGATCCAACATGCGTGCACACTCAAAGAAAAAAGAAAACCTGATGAAATTTATTTGGAAGGATAAAAAACCACTAGGCAAAGTAGGCCATGATAGACAAATTGTTTCCACAGGATTTCAATTCCAAAAGATAGTTGTCAATTAGAATCATAGAAAACTCACCTGAATTTTTCCGAAAGGTTGTGTTCAATCAGGAACCGATAAGACAAGGCATTTTGTGAGCATCAGAGGCACTCTTGTCCGTTGAGTGTATCATGAAAATGAAAGGTGGTAGCTTCTACTTTTTTCTCAACAATCCTGCTACACTTGATCGGTACAAAAATGAAAGAGAGGGTTACGTAGCACTAGCTGTACAATCATCTCTTACAGAAAAGCTGGAAGACTTTGGGATTTCACTTCCCCTAAGTACTCTGTTATAATTAACCTTAAAAGACTGTGAGCCGTATGGTCGACTGAGCAAGCTTATTGGCATTCGGAGAGTCTGCTTTCGGTTTCTTCTCCCCCTAATCAAAATGCTGAATGTTTTCTCACCATCAATTTTCAATTCACCATTCCGTCCATCATTTTCATTTGAGATATTTTTCTGACTTTGTTCACTCTCAGCATTTTCAACCGTAGACAGATTTGGATGACCATTTTCTTTTATGCTTTCCAACCTGATTTCAGCTACTTCATTTGCATTATGTATTTCCTCTGAAGCTGGAAGATTCACTTCTTTCCTAGCTTCCCCCACGTTGTCAATATCCACCAGCAGAACTGAAGCTGAACTTGGGCTTCCAGAATCATCAGGCTGCAGTTGTGTCTCCAATTTTGGACCAGAAATTGGCTCAACAACTGGTGGTGGGACAGAGAACACTGGATGGCAGCCAGGCCAAACTGGAGCTGGAATAAACTCTGATACAGTAGGGTTCATGTTGCACTGCCACGTGAAATGACTGGGATGAAAGGCACTGGTCGTTACAGGAAACGTGGTGGTTGGCACTGCTTGGTTTTGAGGATAAGGAGGAGGGTACATAAAAGGCAGTGGATGTATCATGTTTGGGGTTGGTGGAGGCGATGGGTATGGGTGGTGAGGAGAGGAGCAGATTGGGTTAACTGTGGGTAGGACAGTAGCAGGCCGAGGGTGCACATTCATGTTTACTGGCCAAGGTGGAATAGTTGGAACAGCCCCAGGACCAGAAGGAAGAGTAATATTCATGGCAAGGGGTGCAGAACGTGCAATGACTGGTGATGGGTTGAATGGAGCTGCTGATGCAGACAACTTCTTATTGGAAAATCCCCGAGGGTCACTTGAGTTCAGAATTAAGGATTTCTCCTTCAAATCATCTACTCCTTGCAAGATCGATTTCAAATTTTGATTGGTTTCAGAACTGCTAGATGAATCCTTCCCACTCACTTCACTTTTTGGAGAATCAACAGAGTTGGCCACGCCAACCAATATGCTAGCCTCTACCACTTCTTGAACCTCAACACTACCAGATTCAAGTCCTTCCACACTCTCACATGCCACTAAAGAAGGTTTATCTTCTATTGCATCAGTTAATTTAGTGTCTTCTTTCTTCTCAGTAAGTCCTATTTCCTCCTTTGAATGCTCTGCAGAATTAGGAATAGAAATCTTATTCTCTTCAGAAATATTTTCTACCCCTGTTCTGATTAGTTCGTCATTTCCTTTTACTTCATTCATTTCCTCTTCATGTTTTCCAAAGCCAAGTTCCCTGTTTTCCGGAAAATCACTTTGAGGCACCCAGACCTGCAATTTAGCAATGGTACCTGGTGGGGCCAATGCTACTTCCTTGTATGAAGGAGATTTTCCAAGACTGACAATTGAAGTTTTCAGTGGAGCAACATCATTTGGCAAAGAAGTTGGACAAGGTAATGGAGCAATGGAAAGCTCGCCACTATTTCCAGAGGTCTCTGTTGTAGCAGGTTTGGTAGATGAAGGCATTGACTTGACACGGTATGTCACAGCTTTGACTATTCTCCGTCCAAATTTGGTTGCTTCGGCAGGGTTCACTGTTTGGTGATCTGTATAACTCCCATGAGAAATTGTTCGTTTCTTTAATAGGTAATGCTTAGTATTCTTCAGAGTATTCTTCACAGGAGGATACTCCATTTCAGTGTTTACATTCTTTTTCTGATAACCATAGACCCTGCCAATAGTTGCACGGCGCTGCTTAACTCGCTGACCAGATGAGCCCGCTGATCTTGGCCTTTGAACTGGTTGCCATCCATCCTCTCCTTCAGCATGTGTTTCAGAAAAGATTTCATTGGCAATATTTGGATGTTCCTCTACAGTCTTTTGCATAACAGACTTTTGGGGCTCGATAGGTACAGATCTAGTCACCTGGTTAGCATCTGCACTACCTTCCATTTCAGGTAAAGGCGTCTCTTCTTCTGATGCCACTTTTGGCATTTCTTTTGGAGCTTCATCAGAACCTCCTAGGCTTGTATTTTGATAGGATTTTCCCTTCACCTGCAACAGAAACGGAAATTATTTGATAATGTTCATTACACGTGAGTACAGAGGTGCATCCATGCAAGGGACATTGCTTCTTGGCAGTCAATTTGAGAATGAAAACACCTCTTGCATGCAATTGGAGGATTCCAATACAGGAAAGTCAGTCTGCCTAGAAAGTTTTCCCCTCAATCTATGAGCCACCATGGCTTCCCTTTCTTAATAGAAGCTTATATATTTCAAAGCTCATCCAATCTTAGACTGAAACATTCACGTCCTTATCTTTTTCCATGAGGGACAGAATTTATATATGTTTGAAAGAGAAGAACGTCTCTTTGGGGAGGAAAATGCCGTTTCTTATAACTTCTCTCATAACTAAAATGCCGAGAAGTTTTCCCTTTCAGTCAAAAGAGATGGTGCCTATTTGTCGAAGAGAATGTTTTCTCCTAATATTCACCATCGGCAAAATGGGTGAACATATATCCCTTAAAATTTTATAAGTTCATGGGCAAGTACAGTATGGTAGGGAACTGTTTATTTTGGGCTTCTGACCACTAATTAAGTGCTATGGGTCAGCCAAATGATCAAGCTTCAGCCAAAGCTCACTTGCAGACAGCCTCAATATGGACTTTTGGTTGATTTTATTTATGGGCCAGATACATTTGCCATTTCCCTCTGGATGGGTCTTAACCGTTCAATGAAAGGCTGCCTATAGCATGACAAGCCAACCAATTCCTCGAAAATGCCCCAGTCTATGAACACTTGGACAATTATTTACACACCAATACAGAGTGCAAAAAGAAACAGATTTAAGTTTATTACAGATCTCATTGGCTCACAATGATGGGTTAAAATTATTTTGACCAAGCATGATCTAAACTTTAACACACCTTTGCAATATAGCTTTTCCTCTTTACTGCTCCATCTCTCCCTTCGACATCATCGTTTGGATTAATGTAGTCAAGCAAATCTGAGACACTGCAAGATTTATAAATCATCTCAGTTACTAGCAAGGATATGTGTTACTGTTTATAGGAAAGAGAGTGGATCATGTGCTCTGCCACTAGCAAACGGCAGTCTAGTGCAAATGCATAGTGGGTATGATTCAACAGGGTTCTTTAGATAAATATTCCAGCGCATCATCCAGAACAGATAAATTATCTTAAATATATATATGTATACACACACACAAACATATCTCAACAGTCTCTCATGTGTGGAATTTGGAAAGACCCTACAGAGGACAAATACAATCAATTCACTATGAAAGACTTATGACTGGATCATCCTTGGGGAAGCAATTGACTGTTTGACCAGTCATTGCAAAGCAATATCTAAGCATGAAGGTGGGCACCTGGTCCCACTAGGTTTTCATGTTGATATTTCTGAAGTTCAATTTTGAAACAAATCTTGATTTTTCAATATCTATTGGCAGATTAAAAAAGCAGCCAGACAATAGCAGTGCATCCCAGGTATGATAAGCCAACAAAGTAGCAGAGGAAACTGCACGCATGAAAAGTCAATAACAGTTGCATGAAGGTCTGAATTATCAAGGACCTTAGGTGGCCTTTGCTGGCTATGGATGCATCCGGCTTCCGAGTACCATTTCGTGCAGCTTCTTGCTGTTCAAGAGCCTTGGACTCGAAGTACTCAAGCCAAGCAGCAGCGTCCTGCAGCATTTGATTACAATGTCTAAAATAATTCTGGAAAGCAAAATTTTAAATGAGCTTTAACCAATTTTTTTTTTTTTGATAAGTAAAAAAAAAAAAAATGAGCTTTAACCAAATTATAACACACTTTACCAGAAAGAAAAGAATAGACATAGTAAAGAATAAATGGGTTAAATAAAATTAAGAAAAAAGAAATCACTACAAAGGGTGCTAGTAACGTTGCTTGTTTCTTTTAGTAATTATGAAATGTGACCAAAAGTATGTTCCAAGTTAATGAGCACCTGACTTACAAAGGACCTCGAATGCCTAAATGCATACCAAAAAAGGGCCATATTCTTGAACCTAATAAGATACCTGCGTGCGCAAGTCATCTGGGCCCAGCTTTGCTCGCAGAATTTGCAAGGTTGTTTGCTCATGCTGAACACTCAATGGGTATGCTTCCATCAATGAAAGGGCAATTGCAATTGCATGGTAACTTGCTGCCGTCTGGAGGATTTAAATTAAAAAGGGAATTACTTATCCAAAGGTGTAAAGAAACATCAAGTAAAATATGAGTTTAGAATGAAATTTCTAGAGGTAAAACAATAATTTGCGAGCACGTATGAAGTGCAAATGAAGTTTTGGTGTTCATTCATTAGTTCACAATAGAATCCACATTTCCAGCAGAAACAGCCCCTAACAACTAGCTACCACCCGACTTCACAGAATAGTACTTCTGCTGCGCCCAATGCATATCTATCGGTTTCTGTTATCCAGTTAAGTAGTCATTAATAGAATCCCTAGTAGAGAATATGTTTGGCATGATTTTGACCACAGAAGAGATGCTTCTTCATTGACAAGAATGAAAAACAAAAAATACAAGGTAGCATCTCCCTATCAATTATGAATGACACTGCAATATTTTAATAACAAGATATCTGGATGGGACCACCATCAAATGTAATAAAAGTGTTACCATAAAATGCTAGTTCACTTGTTATTTGCAATCTGGAATTTGAGACATGAAATAGTTCTCATTTCAAAATATTGAGGCATCCTAATGAGTTTTCTCCGTTTTCAAAAAAAAGCACCCAACGTACCTAATTGGACTGAAATGCCCCTTTTGTGGGCAAGCTTTTTTTTTGGGGGGGTGGGGGGGGGTTGTGTTAGAGGGGGGAGGGAGGACTGGAAAACCTTTCGGCATATACTAGGTTTTGAAGATAACAATGACAACAGGTTCCATTCATTCATTTCAATATAGGGCTCTGGTCCTTATGTTTGATAGTTTGAATATCAGAAAGCCTACCCCCCATTTTTCACATTTCAGAATAACTGTACCATATACTAACCCAAGTAACAACAGATAGTCCTATTGTACCGCCTCATCCAGCCATCAACAGAAAATGACAATGGCCTTTTAAGGAAGTTTTTTGCTTTTTTAGCAAAAAAGCAATAGTATTAACAAACAACTTCAAACACAAAACACTCAAAATTACTTATACATTTATGTCACATTTTCAAGCAAAAAGCAAAAAACACCACTAAAAAGTTTTATCAAATGAACCCAATAGCTCTCCCCCTTCATAAAGGAAGGTATTGGGTTAAACCTATGGAAGGGGAGGGATTGGGGAGAGGGAAATCTACTTCCCATTGTTATAAAATTATTACAGGATCAAAAATTTACTTATTTATAACTATATTATACGTACTTTAGCATAGACATGGAAAGAAAATAAATAAAACAAAACCTGAATATGGTCTGGGCCAAGTAACCTTTGGTTACACTTCAGAGCTTTGTGGAGATATCTGAGGGCAACATGCACATTCCCTAGGCCTTCCTCCATCATAGCCACATTTATGTATGTCGCGGCAGTGTTTGGATGAGATGGGCCACATGTGAGATGAAGAAGATACAGTGCACGCTTTACATACCTGATCAACAACAATTGTGAACCATCTTAACAGAACCCATTATAACAGCTAAAGACCAACTAATACTATGTCCAAACATCTAATGTATGGCATAAATCACTACAAAAGAAATAAATATTCCAAAAATTATTACAGTAATGTTATACATTATTAGCATAAGAAAGAAACTAGAGCATGCATCATATAGATCATTAAGGGTAACCACTCAACAAAATCGAGTCAGGTACAAGATCAAACCCTGAAAGGCATTAACCATGGAATCTTATGAAAATTTTACGTAGCTCTGGACATTAATATCACAACAGAGAAGAACAAAGCATACTTGAGAGCCAGCTCTGTGTGTTGAAGTCTGTAATAGAAGACAGCAAGATCCCCATAACTCTTCATTGTATCTGGATGATCAAGACCTAGTTCTCTCTCATTGATATCCAGAGCTTTCTGTTGATAAACTGTGGCCTGTGATTGGAACTAATTGTTGAATTAAATTTGACTTGAAAACCTTTACTACAAAGAAATGAACTACACAGTTTTGTATTTATAATGCAAATTTATTATGTGAATGCTCTACGAATATTTCAATAATAGTCTGGATAAGTGAAAGTGTGAGAATAAAGTTATACAAATGCAGGGACGTCCCAGCAATAACAAAACAAAAGGGACTGCAAATACACCTGATTGAAATCTCCAGTGTGATACAAAACTACAGCAAGGAGGCTGTAAGCCCCTGCTGTCATCCGATGGTAGGGACCACAAACTGCTACAAGCTTTGCAAGAGCCTACAAATACCATAAAAGTAAAGCAGGTAACATATGACAATACCAATATGAAAGGGACAAGGAATAGTTGTTGATACACCTTATTACTATATCATACAATAAAGGATATCCAAGTTGTGATTTGGAAACCTTATTATACCTTAGTCCCGTAGGCAACTGCATCTTCAAGTTTTCCTTTATCTAAAGCTGTTTTTGACGATTCTAGGAGTTGCCTCCCATCAGCTGATGAGCAAGCTGCTTGCTGAAAAGAAGCAGAAAATGTAGTTGAATATAAAATCTCAAAAATAAAATTACTCTCACATGCAAGAGAAAAGAACATGCTTCCATTAGTCTCTGTCTACTTCATCACCTTATACACTGGGACCAAGCTGACAACATCTGATTTCCGGAATGGATTTGGAGAATCCATATCAAAATCCCTTGGAACCAGCTCAATACCCACCTAATAAAGGGAGAGAGAAGGGGAAAAGGGGGGAGGGGCAAACTGTCAGTAATGCAGCATTCATCTGTCATTCATATCAGTAACACCTATGATCTATCATCTTCTCAAGACACACAAAATTCCATGTGAGAACCATTGCATCTAGAGGAAAATGGCATCAGGGAGGAAAATGGGTCCACAAAATTTATGAATCAAGGGACACATCACAGTAGTTGGTAGCACCATTCCAGCAGGCCCAAGATAATCCAAAGAGGTGGGCATGGGCATCAAAGTCAGCACACCTCTATGTTACAATAGATAATATAAAACGCTACTAGATTAGGCTGACCATAAAAGTCATCCAATCATATGGCACATCCAACAGGCCTATATGCGTCTCTAATTCTTTTTCCATCACCCTGTTATGAACTGAAGTATTCTTGGGGGTAGGGGGAACAAACTGCCAATGATGTATTATGCGGTTCAATCCAATGTAATACAAAAGTTCACAACAACATGAACCTTTTATGGAATAAAGAATGTGAATGCAAAGACATAATATAATAGAATGTCAGCAATTTACGGCTATATACCTTATGACATAATCCACGAAGAATTGCAAATTTTCTAACATCTTTGTAGTTCAAGCTACTAAGATTCCATTCATATCGCTTCATCAAGAAGACCTCGAGCCATCTCCACACAAGGGAATGGGCATTGCAATATTTATTCAATTCTTCATTTTCAGGAACCCCAAGCATCATATTCAGTGCAGCAGCTATTGATACTGCCATGTTCTCTGTGTTGTCAACAACAGCAATTACTGCCTGAAGAATGTGCTTAAATGCTCTCACTATCATCTCATGAATACAGAGTGACTGTACATGTGGTAGCTTTTCTGAAAGCTTGACCTAGAGAAAAGAAAAGGAAAGTATCTTTAAATAAGGAAAAACACGTACAAGTAGCACCTCAATCTTATAAATTATAGTTAGCTTCTTGTTCTCTAGGATTCAAAATCTTTCTGACAGTTCCCAAATAAAGATGGAAGGTAGTGCAAGTTGGATGCGGCAATAAGAGAAAGAAAGGCTACGAGAGAAGCAAATAAAACAAGAAACGAGATTAGATTTTGATGCATTACAAAGATTGACAGGCCTAGTCAAGATTGTTTCTACCATCACTAATGCAGTAATAAAGATGGCAATACACATAGTCTAGATCTAGATAAGCTATGTTGCTCCTTTTTCACTTATCTAATTCCAAAACATATTCCAGAAAACTGAAGTGGATATCACTGTAAATACAGCAAGTACTGTCAAAATGTCACAGGCACGCAACATATCACTGAAGTGAAGGGCATTAACCCCTTTTAGGTGGGCATAAATGTAACAGAAAAGCTTTGGCGGGTCGGAATGAGGCACTTACAACTTGTCCCAAACAGCGCATTCGAAGACCTCTAGTATGCATGAAATCAGTTAGAGTCCGGCCATCAACTGGTGAGAGTTCCAGTGAACCAAAATCTGCTACCTGCATTGCATGACAAATACTAGACACAGAGTCACTATAACCATATTAATTGGCAGATTCATTAGAAAAATTAACAAAATAATATTCAGTAATTACCAGTTTCGGAAGAGCAACTTCAGTGTAATATTTCTGAGACAGGTCAATTAGTTCTGGCAAAGACTGTCAATCACAAACTGAAGGTTACTTCAAACTGTACTGTACAAGCATGAATATGATATATCCTTGAATGACACCTAAAAGATTTTACCTTGCAATGAAGACCAGTTTCTGATTCTTTTAGTCGAGCAAAGGCTGCTTCAGACAATATCCTCTTCATTGCAAGCTCATTTTCTTTTGCATTGGTTTCAAGTTGCGATTCTACAGAAGACAATATAGAAGTTTTAGCTTCCCCAATACTACATTCTGCATGGGATCTTGAGCTTTCAGATTGCACTTTCACATTGCTTCCATCTGATTTCTTCTTGTTGTTCTTAAGGGATCTAAGATTTGTTCCAAGCCCCTCGACCTTCATTTCATTCTTTGCCTTCTCACCAGATGGCTTCTTATCTTTTTCCGTATTTTTTTGGTCTCGCAAATGTTGTATCCAACAGGCTCCGAGTTCCCATCTCACGACATCGTCAGATCCCAGTTCCTCTTCCTCAAGCTTAGCAACGCTTTCTTCCAAGAGTCTCTCCACAAAAGCTTGGGAAGCACTGAGTTCTTCATGCTCCAAAGTTTGCATATGTGGTACTGGTTTATTGTGCTCTGAAGGTGTTGTTTTGTGAAGAAGTAATCTCAAACTGTAAGGAACAGAGTTATAGTAAGACTCTGTACAAGATAGCCATATGACTGAAGGGGAGAGAGCTACAAACTAAGGAGCAAGCCATCAGAATAAAAAAATTAAGAAGGAATATATGGAATTGATAGCTCTCTAACATGAAAAAAATATGCATTTTTATCCCATGTGTGATAGGGGTTTCTTTTTTGCGAGTTATAGTAAATTCCCTACTTATTACACACACACACACACACACACACACACAGTGGGAGAGAGAGAGATAATGCATATGTACTTAAAACAGACATCACAAACAAAATAAACCAGAAGATAAATGTGCTTAAAGAATTTAAGAGTTGATAATAAATAGCAACAAAGTAGCCAAGGGGCTTATTAGCAAGGACCGCACACATGCAGCATCAAGCAATCCACCATTTGATGATTTTCATTTTGGGAAATCTGAAGGCTGGATTTTGATCTTCCAATAATACTTCCTCAAAAGAAAACATAGTAGATAAGATAACTAGGATTACACTTAGATCAAGTGCTCTGTGTTATTTATATAAAAAACATCAAAACCTTCACAGATCCCAATTCATGTATGGTCATGATGCAAAAGAGAATGAGTCCATTAACATGAGATCTACTAGCTCGCAACAAATATCATAAACTCTCCACCAGTTATGTAAGGGTTATTGATTATGCATCGGTCAAATTGGCACATTCTAAGGGTAAACAAGTACCTGTTAATATTAAGGGCATTGGCACCTCCTTCGGGTTGATCAAGGAGTTCAATGCTCTGAGATGTAGTACTGGCCTTGTCATTCTCTCTCTGTGCAACTTGTACAATAGTGATATAACCACAATATCTTACATTGATAACACCTAGAGTGGCAATGTCCTGCACTCAAATGCAACACTCTTCAACCATTTTTGCAGAAACCACTTGCACCAATTTTACAAAAATCACAGAAATTTTTTAAAAAGTATCTTACTTGAGCAGCAGTATTTTCATCAGCAGTGATCCCTTTCAGTAGGTTTCTTTCTACTAGATTCTTTTGATCTGATCCAGTTGCTTGAATTCCATCAATTTTAGTATCCACTTTACAACTCGCATTAGAGGCATCTTTCATGACCATGATGTTCAAATCTCCTACTCCCTCAGTATAGAGAATTTCACCATTTGAAACTGAACAAGTTAAATTTGGCTGTCGCATTACATGCTGGACAGCTTTAATGGCTCTGAAAATGGCAACATCAACGAATAGGCTGTGAAGAAGGAATGCCTTCCTATCTCGAACCTGTCTTTCCTCCGCCGTCTTGCAAGGCATAGATGCAAGCAACAAAAACTCATTAGCCCAAGGAATCAAATCACTTTCTCCATCTACTCCTAGACCACCTCCATTACCTCCCCAAGTTTCATCTTCAACAGGGAGAGGAGGGAAAACTGAGGGTAATTGTGCAGCAACAGGAGGAACAAGCCATGTGTTGGCTCTAAAGCCGTAAGGAAGATTCCCAAACTGCAGGTGGTAGAAAAAAATATGGTTATAAAACATGGGAAACTACAATGGTTGAGAGAAGTATCATACTTGGCATTGGCATCAGTCAAAGGAAGTATGACACAGGAAAATTTCAAACTATTACCTTGTTACGTTCTGAAAATGCTTTCATGAGATCATTGTAAGCCTGTAATTTGAGAAACAACCAAAAGTTTTACCAGCCAAAAAGGAAGAATGCAGCGTAAAGAAATAATAAATTGAAAATATATCACAAGTTGATGAAGAGATTATATTAGCTAGAAATTCCATCTTATGGAAAAGAGACGTACAGTGCAAATTATGAAATCAACATTCTTTTAGAGTCAAATAATGCACGATCAAAATCCAACAAATCCAAACACTATGATCGAGAATTGAACACCATCTAAACTTTCAGTTTGCAAAATTTAGCCTATTGTTAAATTAACACTTACCTCAAAAGCTTAAACCGATAGGAAATTGTTTATATATATATATATATATATATATATATATATATATAAACTAATAGAAAATTGTGAATTTAATCGCTTATAATACTATCCTAACATTCTTCCTTATGAGTGAGCCTACACCTCTCCTCAACTAGTGGGGCTCAACATGTAGAATATTTAATTTAAATGCAAGTAAACTATGAGTTAAGATTCAAACTCATAACTACTTGTAACACCCCAGTCCCATATTGAAAAATGAGTAGCCCACATAAAGTGAATCATTTATAAAAATACTCATGGGTGCTAAGTCTCACATTGCTTACTTACCAAGTGAAAAGTCATTACACTACAACTCTAATACCATATTAAATTGTCATTTATTCTAAAAGTTTAAAAAATAGGAAAAAGGTGAATTTATAATTAATATTATGACAATATCATCACGACACAATAAAAACACCCTATGCATATAATTTTATCTTGTCTAGGGTGGCACTAACAATCGGCATTTTCTAGCAAAAGTTTCTTGAGAATAAGGCAAGAAAGACAAAGCTTTGCAAGCATTATCACTGCATCTTTGAATACGTGAGTGTCATACCCGACACCATGTGCATTTTACTTTTGTTTCAAAAGGTTAGACTCGGGACAAAATAAGCCATTCAAGTTGTAAAGCATAATTTTATTTTAGCGAATGATCCATTTTCAACTTGTAAATAGTGACTCATTTAAACATCATCAAACTGAATGAACAAAAGTTCAACAAAAATATCATAAAAAGGATTCAAATTCAATGAATTTGGAGAAACTAACATTATCAAGGGCTCTACTAAGCTGTCGTAACAGATCCACAAGGTTGTGGCTAAGGATCCGCTGCTTTCCAACGCTATAGAATCCATTTCTGCAAGCTTCCACATGAACCACTTTTCCATTGCAAAGCTTCACCTGATTAATCACAAAACAGCTCCTCAAAGTTGTCAAAATGGCATTCCATACCAAAACATCATAGATTCATAGGAGTACATACATGCAGACAGATATAAAGAAATGAATTTATTTATACATGTGTGGATGGTTACGTGGTTGTGTGTGTCCTGGAAGAAGGTCTTACATCAAGGGAGAAAAGATGATCATCCGCTGAAATCTCATCGACATGTCGTTTCATTGCTCTCCTTATAACTGCAACATTCACGGGAAAAACAACTTACTAGCTTGAAGAAAATGCTTGAAAAAGCTCAATGAAAATGCTATTTCTCTTTTTAACAACATCAAAAAACAAAACAAAACAAAAATTTGGAAAATTGCTCAGTTTCCATGAAATGTGTGTTTCGAGTTAAGAATCTCATTTAAAAACTTAAACAACATTTTCTCAGAACAACTTCATTGGTTCCATTCCAGAACAAAACGAAACCATAAACCTCCGTTTGTTTCTGGGGAAAATGGGAGGCACGAAAAAAAAATCCTAACAATTGTTTAAGAAAGTAAGGCACAATATTAATCAAAAAAAAAAAAAAAAATCAAGCATTTCCTTTCACTTCCTTCCCAACAGTTTCCAAGAACGGTAAAGAGACTATACGCACACATACACAGAGAGAGAGAGAGAGAGAGAGAGAGAGAGAGAGAAGGAGAGAGAAGAGTACATTGGAGAGGGGGAGTGAGGTGGGAGAGAGAAAAGAACTCGTAGAAGGTTCCGAGTTTGGGAAAGGCGTGGCTCATCTCTCCCTCTTCCTCCATCGCCGCTTCTTGCTTGGCCGCTGTGCCTTGAGCCTTGGTGTTGGTGGTGGTGGATTTCTTGGTGGACGCCGGGGCGCCCTTATCCTGCGCACCCGGCGCATTTTTAGCAGCGTCGGACTTCAAACTTTCCTTGCTCGTCGCCGACGGGCCAAAGCTCGTCGTGCAGGCGACGATGTCCAGGAGCCTTCTAACGTGCACCACTGCGCGCTCTTCATCGTAGTCCTCTGCAACAACATCGACCGTGTCAGATCAGTGACCGAACAAGGATCGTTCGGGATAGAAATTAGTAAAATTCAGTAAACGACGTCGTCTGGGATTGTAAGCCAGTAAAAGCCGCCTACCTTCCACCAAAGTCAGGACGCACGGCTTCAGTGCGGAAACGTCCACCGTGTCTTTTAACCGTGGCCCTCTTACCTGTCAAATGTCAAGAGCACAATACCTAATTTACCCCTGTTGTGACCGTTATTCCTTACACTACTGAATAACTACAAATTTTCTTACAAAAAAAAAAAAAAACTACAAATTTTAACAAATACAAAGGCTATATATATATATATATATATATATATATATTCTGAGAAATAAATACATTTATATATATGTGGACAGGGAGGGGTTGGAACATCCAAAACGAGACCATTGAGTCGTGGAGAGCCGTACGGGTGGGGTATTATACTAAAATTGCCGTATATTGTCAAAAAAAAAAAAAAAAGGCAAAAATGTCGTGTACCATGTTTAATGTTTTCCGTCAAACATTAACAAATAACTTAATCCCTCTCAAGGAAGAAAATTACAAATTTGGATACAACTAATAAGAAAAATAAAAATGAAGTGTTAATTACCTCATGCGAGAATGAAAAATTCGTGAAGCCGCAAGTTTCGGTCTTCACGGATAAAAGCCGACGAACATCAATAATCCTGTCCGTTGATATTCCCTGTCAAAGATTTCAATGTTAGCATCCCCCATCCCCCATCCACGTGAAATTAACGAAATTGGTTGTTTGGCCCAAGAAAGAAAGAAGGATAATATTATGGTATCTGGTCAAATTACGGAACCTTTCATCACCTCTCATTCGTCTTCTACTATTATGGAGCTCAAAATTTGGATTAATTCTTATTGCTAATAAGTAATAACACAAAGCAATGCTTAATTCCAGCACAAAATTATAGTGCAAGGGACTCTGGTTACTGAATCTCAATAAATAATAAATATATATATATATATATATATATATATATATATATATATATATATATATATATATATAATTCAATTAGCAATAATTAATTGCTAATAAAATCCAAAGAGAAGAGCGATGAAGTTGTGAGAGTAACAAACCCTCAAAACGACACGAGTTTCGTCGGGAAGGTTTACAGTGATATCCATGACGACGGGAAGAACTGCAAGTTAAGTCAGATATTAGAAAACCAAGCTCAAACTTGAAAGATTTAATTTTATTTAATTAGCAGCAGATTCATATACCCTTCTCTTCTTTCTTCTTCTTCTCTCCTTTCGGCTTTCCACGAGAACTGTTTCTGGGCGCCATTTTCGACCTCCGATGGATTCAGATTCAATAAGCTGAAGGTTGAAACGAAAACATATATAATTCATTATCATACCCAAGTACGTATTATTCCTTGATTGATGATTATACAGTTATTTAATCTCATAAACAAAGAACAACCCAGCAAGTTTTTTTTCCAGTACTTCGAGAAAGCAGTCGAATTTCAAGAACAAAGCCAGAAAAATAGCATATATATATAGAAGATAGCAGAACAGAAAATCTCAAGAACTTATACGTACTGAAGAAGAGAGAGTAAAGGGTGTAAATTTACTTTTAAGGTTGTGAAGAAAATGAGCAGCAATAGGAGCTACTGAGTTAACACACCATTAACAATGTGAATAGCAATTAAGGTAAAATGTAAAAGCTGCAAGCGATGGTGTTCGATTGGAGAGGTGGGGTTTCAGCAGAGATTGGATAATGACGAGAGCGTAATCCACCAGAAGAAGCATGAAAGAAAATGGGGGAGAAAGAGATATAGGGAGAGAGACGGGGTACGATAAGGTAGGAAAGGTGGAGATTTAACAGTCAGAAGGGTATATGGCATTTTATGGCAGTTTCTGGATTATATGGAATTATATTATATATTCTTTTGTTAATTGCACAATAAAATACAAATATATTTTAAATTTCATATATTTTGATATTTTTGAGTAAAGAAAACTTTCACATACTCTATACATGACAGGGAAGAGGGCAGTAGGCTGCGGCGTTTTTCAGGAAGGGAAGAGTGTGGGACCACTGCCTTGATGGGGTCCATGCAAACTAGGACACCCTAAAAATATGCAATGAAGCGTACAATCACAGCCGTTCATTCTTTTTCTCACTTTTTTTTTTTATTAATATAATACAAAAATGTTTTTGACTTACGTTACATTTTTTGTTGTTAAGTGATGATGCATAGCACATGATTGCCACAGATATTTGATTTCCAGATTTTATAATTATGAGAATTGTTTATATTATTATTTTCTGTTTCGAGGGGAGGGGTGGGCAAATTGATTGAAGGCTCTGTTTGTTAATGCTTTTTAGATTGTATTTTATTTTTTTTGTTTGAAAAAATATTCTTATGTGATTTAAAATGAAAGTCATCCGGAATACGAAGAATTCAAGTTTATAAGTAATTCAGTAAAAGCATTATTCAACCTTTCAAGTATTTTAAAAAATCACACTTTCTTGTTTAGAGTGCGAAAACGTGAGTTTTTTCACTTTTGCAAAACAAAATTTTTTTCAAACACAATTTTAAATACTAAAATTTTTATAATTTTGTTTAAACACTTGCGTTTGACTTACGAAATGGCCGCCAAACACAATTTGACCCATATCATACCAAATTACGCAACCATTGTTTCTGTGACTTAAAATGAGTTAGGGTTAATATAATTGCAGTAACAGGATTCCCTATAACATACCCTATAACATACATAATGCTTCGTGGGAGTAGATAACTCTTTGTGAGAAATGCTCCAATCGCCTTGCAAATATGAACAGGATGACACATGCATATCCAATTGTAGGCCAAGGCCAAGTAAGCACTTACGTTAGCGGGTCAAATTAAAAAACTTTAGTTCTGTCAATTCTGATTGAAGAGGGAAATCTTTGGGGATCATCGTTATCAAATTTTCTATATTTTCAAGCTTAGATTTTTTATTTTTTTTTTTTTTTTAATAATAATGTTACAGGCCTTGAGAAATGAAATCAGTTTGGAGTCTTTGGACCCTACTAGTGTGAAATCATTCTCGCATTCAAATAAATGCTTACAATGTCAGTAATACACTGAGGGACTTCCTCGGTGTGAACGACTTCATCTATGAGAGGTGGCTGGCAACAATCTTCTTCCCCAATCTTTGTCTATCTATGTTGTTCGATCTTGCACCCTAATTTTTGAAGGATGAATGCTCGGTGCTTTTTTAGTGTTCTTTTTATGTCTTCTTGGTCCTATATGGATATCATTTTATAAAAAAATAAAAATTAAAAATAAAAATAAAAAGGTGGCCCCTTATTTATCTCACTTGATTTTTTAAAAATAATATACACATAACTATAACCAGGAAGATAATGAGAACACTAAAAGAACACTTAGTATTTCCCGAAATAGTTCTAATAAAATCGTAGGCATGGACGAGTATAAGGAGGGTATAGCTAGTCAAGACATATTTGTATTATCGTATTCAACTGGACAAAAATAATTATGTGATTTTATAGAATTCTTAACAGGCAATTTATGTAGTGTTAAAAGTGTAAAATACTCCCCCTCGCGTATCACCAATATGCGGACACGAACAAAATTTGCAGTTAAATATTTGTTTTGATACTATTTTAGTTATTAATTATTTTAAAATTTTAAGTTGGTTGAAAATTGTTGATTTAATTATTTAATTAATATTTTAACATAATTTTTCTACTCATATAATGTTTTTATTAAATATATTTAATATTTAAAAATAACAAATGAATGTCTACTCCTCCAAGTGACTGTCATGCTCTTATAATTTACTAAAACTTGTACATACAGTCAATTTTGGACTAAAACAAATAAATAAACAAATAAGTAAACTAGGGCTCACATGGCATGTCGAATCAACTTACTAGTCAATTAGAGTACAACTCATTTAGTTAAGCAATTCAAATCTCTTAATCCTGACACAACTCTTTTAAATTAGCAAGTAACACAACAAGACCTCCATAATCCATTTAATAAAAATGTCGTATTAGGTTGATCCAACCCAACCTAACCCGCATAACCCATTTAATATTATACAAGTGGTGTTGTGTTGACCCAAGCACGACCTATTTCAACTTGTATATGAATTTATGAATTTTAGCCTTTTAAGGTTTTGTTTTTAAATTGTACAAAAAATCTAATTTAATTTAGACGGATTATTCATGTTATTCATGGATTAAACAAGTTAACCTATGATTTAATTGTTTATTAAACGGATTAATTCAGGCCAATCCAACTTGACCCGAACCCAATTATAAAAACTTTAATTTCTCATCAAATTAATGTTAAATTCATAAATTGTGTCAAAAATTACTCACCTTAATTAAAACAAAATTTACATAGTCACAACAAAACAATCTAGGAGTCTATACTGTTATACGTTTAGTCGTATACCATGGGGGTGGTTAACCCACCACCACACTCCCTGAGAATGATGTGTAGTTGATAACTTGACACAGACCTCTCAAATCTTGGGCTCCCTATATAGAATATTTTTTTTGTTTCTTTCACAGAGACTAATAATACATATAAAAATAAATAATAATAATAATACATATAAGATTCTTTAAGTCATCTGCACAAAAATATTGCTTCTGACAGTCTTGTATTAACTATTAAGGCACTATTTAGGGTGCGTTTGGGACTGTGATTTCACAAGAATAATTTATGTTTTTAAAAGATATCATAAAACGGAAGGCGTTTGACATTGCAATTTAAAAAATACTTAATTTAAAATAGAAAAAAAATTTGCGATTTCAATAAGCAGGCTAGAGATGCTTATTTAAAAAAGTGCAAATTTAAATCAAAATCATTAATTCGCATAACAAATATTTAAAATTATAGCGATTTCAAAAACACTATTTTTAAAATTACATTTATTGAAATCGCAATCTCAAACAGATCCATAATTTCAGCGGTAGCCTTTTCTTTCCTGGACTCATAAAAATACTCCGAAAAATACCACTAAAATGAATAATTGAATAAAACAAAAATTCCGAGACAAAAAGAAGAGAACACTGATAATTACGTTGAGTAAGCTAATTTATCTGATCAAAGTTTGGTGACCCTTTGATGAATTCTTCTGTTGCGTGACACGCTTCTCTGCCAGTTTCTTTTTCAAGCAAAATTCTTTATTATTTACGTGGCTCTCAATTTTACAGCAATTTCAAGAAAATCAATCAACACGTTCGAAAAATACACGTCTATACGTCTCTCTGCATTGGATTTTTCTTTTCTTTTTCTGATTGACATTTGTTTTACAGAGCATGCTCATGTAAACCGGGAATGTAGACTATAAGAGTATGGTATACCGTATATATACGATATGATGCCCGTCTAGTTGCAATGTTGTGTTTTGTTTTACAAAGCCGTTCTGTGTCTTGTTTTTATGGTTGTGTTTTGTTGGTTTTTTTATCTCCCTTAGCTGCTTTAGATTGTTCTTTTTGTGGAGATTGCTTCATCAACTGGAGATTGGTCCGCCCCTACAACAGATCTAAATAGGAAGATCCAGATAGGAATTTAGTACCTCTTATTTAACAGCCTCCTTTCAGAGAGTGTTGTTATTTCAAAGCTAGTCAGATATTTGGTTTGCTCAAAACACTACTTTGTTGGTGTCATTTCTTGGTCAGTTGACCAAGATTCAGAGGATTAAGCCATTTTTTGGCCAATTTCTTATTTGTTTATATTTTCTGCATTGTATTGCTATTTTGGGTTTATTATTGGGGAGCTCAACCTTTTTTGGTTTTTTGATTCCTTGTACCCTATTCTTATTTGCTAAGAAAAATAAAATAAAAGTTGACAAAAACAAGTATGGGTTTTGAAGATTTATACAGTTAAAACATTAAATATATGAAAAGTGTGACGGGTTTTACAATATTAATCTTGAATTATCAAAAATTACAATGTTGGTAATTCATGTATTAGAAAATTTTAGTTTTACCCATATTGTTAAGATCTAAGGTTAAATCAAACGATAAATAGGTAAAATGTTCCTTATAACCCTATAAAAATTATAACGTTTAAAATTTACTCTCAATTAATATATTTTTTTTTTTAAAAAAAAAGAAACAGAAAAGAAAATAATAACTAAATGTGACTCACCACCACCGAGGAATTTTTAGTTTTTTTTATTTTATTAAAAAAAAAGGGGGGGGGGGTATTTTGTGCATTTTTGCATTTTTTTTTTTTTATTAGAATTTACAAAAAATTCTGACAAATTGCTAAAATTAAAAAGGGCTGAAACGTAAAATACCAACATTAGTACATTACAAATCCACCGTAAACATTGCAAAGACCATGACAGTTCCGACAGATAAGTGATGTTTCTCCAACTGACTGAAGTCAAATTAAAAAGTGAACTCTCAATGTCAAAAAGCACAAAAGCAGGATGAGGCACTGCATGACCTAATTTCCATTTATTTAATGAACAACGAGTCAATGACATTAGATCGCCTTCTTGAGGAGCATTATTTGAGCCTTTTGCAACACGGTTTCCCTCAATAGAAATTACATACATCGCATGAAGATTATACACTAATTTTCAACTTTTAGAATACTCTAATCTCAATAATTTTGCAATCAAATGGGCAGAGGGATGATGATTGGTCAGCTTATTGCAGCAATTGTCACCAGAATCTTTAAATAAAAAGCCACTAATGACTACTAGGGTTTCCTTCCAGGAACATGTTGGCCACTTAACAAAATAAGTGGGGCGGTATAATTATATGGTGCCTTTTTTCTCTTATTATACTAGAATATAAAAATAGAAGAGACATTGCAGGTTAGATTTAAGGTTGTTTTTGGACACGTGCTGATCAATTACAAATTATGCTGCATTATTGAACCAACATTTGAAAATGGGAAGACAACATTGGTCGAACCATGCCAATCAAATCACTGTAATTTGTGGAAGAAAAAAAACCAATAAATGAGTCCCAAACGCTAAGACAACATGAGTCCTTCATGCATGATCCTGATCCTGATAGGGACCAAACACACTGAGTTAATGGTGAACTTTTTTTTGATACCTTTCTCCTTTAGTCTTCTCTACATCATCAGCATCAACCCCCCCTTCCCTGCGTTTCCACCAATGCTATCAAAGTCAGTGTACGTGGTCACGAGAAATTTTATTTGCAATTTTCAGCGTTGACTGATTAACATGTTCAGAATTTAATGTTAATTTTTATTGTCACGGTAGAAAATAAACACTTGAAAGTACATGTAACATTTCTCACATGTGATTGAAATGCTATGCATTATCCGCCATCTTCTCCCATCATTCTCATAGTTTATGTGACATGGTCTCTCATGTCATTTAGTGCATAAAAATTAATTTTGACAGACTGAGCCACATAAATTTTGAGAGATGTAAAAGAAATAAATTATTCTATTGAAGTTGCTCTGTGATTGTAGGATCAAAATAATCCCCACCCCAAAATTCTTAAGAGAGGGAGGAAAAAGAAAGAATATAATGATGACACTTAGTATACCTTTTTTCACCGACACAAGTTAGACGTATAGTTGTAGCTAGTCTTCTTCTTCTTTTTAGTATTATTTTTTTATTATTATTATTACTTTAGGCTTATAGCGTTGTTTTGGAATTGAATTTAGGCCTTCTCTGTTAAACACCCGAGATGGAAAATCAATCGCAACTACCATGTGGCAGGAACTCAGCATTTCATTGGCTAAATACATATTATTTCCTTTCTTGGAAATAAAGCAAATAGTCAAAATTACATTAAAATTTTAGTGGGCCGCTAATGCCTACTTCAAGCTTATTTCATTTTTTCATTTTTCCATACCAATCATTATTATTATTATTATTATTATTATTATTTTATTCATGAACCGTGCTGGAGTGTTTAACAAACACCCCCATTATCTTAAACTTTTCACAAAATAATTACAATATTACGTGCTAGAATTTTGCCTGGAAACATGATGAACTGTGCAGTGTTGTTCTCAAGGGTAAAGAGGAAAAGACAATCTCTTTTACCGTCAATTTATCAAATTAAATCCACCTATTACATAATAAAAAAGACAAAAATTTCCTTCAAACGGTTTAAAAAATATATTTTTTAACTCATTTAAAATAGTATAAAGTATTTATAAACATTTAAAATACACATTAAATTCAATTTAAGTTAGTAATCTACTATTAATAATGTTAAGAATTTCATGTGAATTTTAAATATTTATAAATACTTGGCACTACTTTAAATAGGTTGTAAGATATTTCATTTAAACTAATTTGAAGTTTGAAGGAAATTTATATCCTATTAAAAAAGATTAGAATTTCATCCGTTGGCTGTTGACACCATAAACTAACTTCCCACAACTCATACTCCATGGGCCATGGCAGAAAATAAAATAAAATAAAATAAAAATGGAATTTTTCTCCTATAATTCAATACAAGTGAAATATCTTACAAAAATAATAATAATAATAATAATAATAAAAATACAAGTGAAATAATTAAACAAGTGGGTTGCTTTGGTTAAATAACCACTTATTCCAAAATGTTAAGTTTATAAGAAATAATGAATTTAATCATTTAATTTATATTTTAACACTTCTTCTCAAATATGAGCTAAAACTCTTCTATTAATAAATGAGACCCAACAAGTGAAATTTACGAAGTTGAAAAGTAAATGACGTAAACAATATTTAAGACTTTTACTCTAATACCATATTAAATTATCTCAAAACCTTAAACTTATAGAAAAAATGAATTTAATCATTAAATATATATTCTAATACTTTGTTCATGACTCCTTTGATATCTACTCCATTTTAAAGAACTCATATAAGCAAAAGTGATATTTCACCAAGCCACTGAAGCAAAGTTGAGTTACTCAAGCAGCAGTACAACGAAGAAATTACAAATAATGCATGTATTTTTCTAATTGTCGAAGGGAACTTTTGGTCATACATACTTACATATTCCAATTCATTATAAGACACAGAACCAATGAGTAATCTAAGCCCAACAAAACAATATTCCCAATCGATAACATGACTTCCATGTGGGTCTTGGGCTTGCTTGAACTTCTCTGTTGGTCTTGGCTTCATATATCCAAGCCAAGCTTGCTTTATAGATTTAGCTTTCCAGACCAATGCATCAAAAGCACCAAGGCTGAGAAATTTATACAAATATGAATATCTATATGCATGTAGGGTTGAAAAGGCAAGCGGTTAATAATTGTCTGCTAACCGCTTTAAAGCGATTAATATATATGTCATTTCCAAAAAAAACAAAAAGACTGAATATAAAAGTTAATTGTATATAATTTATTTAATATACAATATAATTTATTGTAAAAAAAAAAAGAGGATACAAAATAGAGAAAAGCAAGAATAACCTTTAATTTGTTTGTATGTGAATTAAGAAAAAAGAAAAATGCTTGAAAGTAAAAATGATTTACGAATCCAATGCAATTAAGAAAAAAGAAAAGAAGAAAAAAAAATCCCCCATTGTTAACTTGAAATATGATTGAGAAATTTAAAAGGTGGAAAGAAAAAGAACAAAACACTGATGGAATGCATGCAGTTTTAATGCAAGAAGAACAAAGTTTGGACATTTTCTCTTATTTTCCCATATTTTGCTACTGATGATAAATAAAATCCATTTGCTTAGCAAAGCAGGAATTTAATTTCAAAAGACAAATGTATCTAGTGTGCTAAGAAACCAAGTGCAAACCAAATCCCCATTTTAATTAGAAAAAAAAAAAGTGCACACTAACCCCTCAATCCCAAGTCCAACAACTTGTCCTATATTGAGTATTCCCAACAACTACCCTAAAGCTGCTTCCCTTCCCTACACATAGGAAAAACCTAAAAAAAATCACAAAAACTCACCTACAATCGCTTCCCTATATCTTCTCTATACATTAGGATTGCTACACATAATCTCAATGTCAACTGTAGCAATCCACATAATTTATTATAATCATAAAATGACATTCTCTCTCCTCTTACACTTTTCTATGCAAAATAAATGAATATAAAAACAAAACAAAAGTAAAACAAACAATATTTTAATGTTATAGGGAACCACAAAGGGAAGCTATTGTGGAGTGTATTTGAATAGGGAGTCAAAAAGTAATTTGGTTTCCTAAACTTAGGAAAAATGACGAGGAAGCTGTTGTGAATGTTCAAATGAAACCAATGCTCTTCAACATTCCTTATCTATAAAAGGGACTTTAGCATTCCTTTGTAAAATCATGTGGAATGCTTAGTAGGCTCAAGGCTCAAGCCTCAAGCCATAAATCGGCTGGGTTCAAGCCCATAGATAGTCGCCTTCTTAAGCCATTTTATTTTATTTTATTTGAAAAAATTTATATGAGTTGGGTGTCAAGTTGAGCTTGTTTAATTGGTGAGATGAGCTTGAGTACTCGGCTTGTTTGGCCTGTGAGTTTGAGCTTGCACAAGGAATTTTCCTCGGTGAGCCAAGCCAAGCTCAAATTTCTAAAAAAAAAATTCCATTAAAAAAAGGGTTAACCGCTAACCGCCGTTTGGCGGTTAGCGAAGACAGTTTGTGAAATTCACTAACCGTCTTTTCACCCCTACATGCATGCATGTTACAATATATTAGGGGATTTGATTTTAGAGATTTGATTGTAATCTCCTATAATCAAATTGGATGGTAATCAAATATAATTGATTTGATCGTAAACAAATCACATTGATTTGATTACCATACTTATTTACCTCCATTTTTCCTATAAATGAGTATTTTGTATGATAACAATACAAAATAAATAAAAGCAAAATGTAGCCTTTTAAGCTTTATCTTGTGAGCGTATGTCATAAAACTAAACCACATAATTCTATGTCTATTTTGTTATTTTCATATTATATTTTATTCCACCTTATATCTTCTTTCATGGTATCAAAGCTATAGACTAATGCCACTGTTTGATCTTGTGGATTTTAATTTTATTTTTCTTCTTCTTATTTTTCTATATTTTCTCATCTTATCATTTTGTACTTTGACAGACAAGAAAATACAGAAAAATAAGAAAACAAAATTAGAATTAAAATCCACAAGATCAAACACTAGCGTTATAATAATATAATATGCTATAGCTTTGATACCATAAAAAATAATATAATGCATGATAAAATAAAATTAAAAAATTTTAAAAAAATAGACACATAGAATTACATGATTCGATCTTATGACTTACGTCCACAACATAAAGTTCCAAAGGGCTACATTTTGCTCTTATTTCTTTAGTATTGTTACAATAAAGAAGACTCCTATTTATAAGAGAGTTTGAATTAGAAGTAGACAAGTATGGTAATCAAATCAATATGGTTTGATTGTAATCAAATATGATTATAAGATATTACAATCAAATCTCTAAAATCAAATCCACTAATATATTCTAACGATGCAAGCACACACACAAATTTAACAATGTTAAAAGTGATACAAGTTTTAGCAAGCCTCTCATGAGTCAAAAGAGAGACAATTCCTTGATCAAGACATGAAAATGTACAAATACGAGGGAAATGAGAATGGTGGTAAATAGAAAAACTGCAGCTACCCACTTTGGCCTGTCAAATCTTACCCTCTAAGTGTTGCTAAATAGAAAAACTTTTAAATTACAGCCAGTAACCTCATCAAGGGAAAAACAAAAAGTTCATCAAAAACAAAATTTAAAAACCCAAGAAGTTGGGGAAAAGTTGTTCTGGCAGAGAAACATAAACCAGTGGGAGGATCAGCATGAAGGTTTGATCAATGCAAGAAGCACATTGGCAGCTGACAGATGTTCAGAGTATTGGGATACTTGCTCTAATGTCAGGAGAAGTCTAGGTTGGCATTCAATACTAGAATGCAACCCCACGCCTTTTCATACAACCCATTGCCACGCCGAAGCGCAGCTAATTGCTGTAGAAGAGGTTGCGAAAGTCGCAATGCTATAACTAAAACAAGGACGAGGGCCCTCTTCCTTTCCCCCAAACTTCACACATTGTCACTGCCAACATAATCTTCGTGCTCATACCTTTTACTTTTTCACCATCATATCCACAGCACTTGAAATAATAAATCAAAACTAAACATGATAAATCATATAGAAAAATATAATTAACCCAAAACTATTAAGAAAAGCTACCAAGTTATACAGTCAAAACTAGTTAACCTGAACTTACCCAACAAACCCATTTCATATATATATATATATATATATATAACCTTTTATAACAGAGTTAAGAGCAAAACTTCTTCAAAAAAAAAAAAAAAAAAAGAGCAAAACTGTTATGATCGGTTAAAGCTTTCGCCAAAATCCATCAGAAACAAAGACAAAGCAATAATTCTTCATAAATTACAGCATGGTAACAATGCCAGAAACAATGAATTAGCAGCCAACAATAACTCACAGTTTAGTTCAGCAAAGCTAAATTTTCAATAGCTTGTAACAACAAGCTGAAGCATCGCAAACGAACCTTTTGATTCATGGTGACATAATACAGCATTGAGGCATCTTGAAGAGAAGACCTCCTTGTGCGGCTGTTTGTGTAATGCTACATATGCTTGTCGCCCTCTAGGGTTAAATTCTGCTTCTGGGGCCTGGGCCTTGGGTGATGGGTTGAGACTACTCTCCTAAAACGACTGCGTCTCCAGGCCCATACTTGTGCTTTCCTGCCAGCCAGATGGGCCCCAAGAGCGACATCGTTTCCCGATTTGTGTGTGTGCCTTTTTTTTTTTCTTTTTTTTTTTGGGGGGGGGGGGGGTTTGTTGTGGGTGTCTTTGTGTCTTAATTTCGTCATTTGTTTATCCACTACTCTACTCAATTACTCCTTTAGATTTGATTGGGTTTCGATTTCAAAAAGTGCGATTTAAAAATAACGATTTTAAAATGTGTAATTTGAAAACGTGATTTTTTAAAATGCAATTAAGCGTTAGGTAAAATTGAAATTTAACCTTTAAAATCTTAATTTAACTTTTAGGTTCTGTTTACTTCAATGTAAAATGGTTTCCTTCGTAAAATATTTTCAGGAAAGCCATTTTTTCTGAATATATTTTCCATTGAAAACATTTTACGGCGTTTACCTTGCACAAGGAAAATAATTTTTTTTTTTTATATATATATTTTTTCCAATAAGGTCTCCGCCGTGATCTACACAGGACTTGTTCGAGACCTCGCAGGGACTTACCCGGGACCCTGCCGGAACTTAACTGGGACTTGTCTGAGACCTCGTCGGGACCTACCCGAGACCATGCCAAGACCCGCCCGGGACCCGACAGGGCAAGTCCCGGGCGAGTCTTGGGCAGGTCCGGTCAAGTCTCGAGCGGGTCCCGGCGGGGTCCCATGCAAGTCCTGAGCGGGTCTCGGTCAAGTCCCGGAGGATCACGGTTAGGTCTTGGGCAGGTTCGGTCAAGTCCCGAGTGGGTCTCGATCAAGTCCCAGGCGGGTCCCAGGCAAGTCCCAGGTGGGTCCCGCGGGGGTCTTGGGCAAGTCCCGAGCAGGTCCTAGGCGAGTCCCGGTCAAGTCCCAGTGAGGTTCTGTGCGGGTCTTGGCAAGGTCTATCGATTTAAGAATGAGATGCTCATAGTTGAAAAATGGTTTACGATATTTTCCGAAAATTAAAAAATAATTTTCGGTCAAAAGGAAAATATTTTTCGTTGACCACTATTTTACGTTGAAGTAAACACCATAAAATACGGAAATCATTTTCTGAAAACCATTTTACATCGAAGTAAACGGAGCCTTAAAATTTTGCGTTTTCAAAAAAGTACCCCATTTACATGTGATTTGAAAATGTAGATTTTTTACATTTCCAAATTGCAACCAAACAATAAATTTTATGCGATTTGGTTTAAAATCGTTATTTTTGTTTATGAAATCATAATGCCAAACACATCTTTAACCCCAAACTATATAAGGATATGAAATAGCCAATAGTAGACAGTAGTTATGTGCGGATAGTTGATGTGAGCTATTGCTATTTGCTCCGCTACTCGCATTTTCACCCCTAGCTCATGTGATTGAATCAACTTATGTTAAAAAATAAAAAATAAAAGCCGATGAAAAATGACACATCAACCCAATAAAATAGAATTGATATGAGAGCTGAGTATTTATAATAAATAATGCTATATACATTTTTGAGCTATACAAGCGTGTCGTTATTAAACGTTTATAACTGCTGATCACTAATAACTGCCTATAACCACTAACTGGACAACTGTGTAACTTAAACTAATTGTAATCGGATAACTACTTAGGCCGGTTGCAGTTATTGATTGTAGGCATTTAGAAATCTGATTAATAACCGAGTAAGGGTAGGAGCATATGTGTGAGGGTGTAATTGGCTACCATTTTTTGTAATTTTATCAATATATATTAATAAAATCCGATTCAACATTTAATTTAATGATAATTTAAAAAAGAAAAAAAGAAAAAAAAAAAGTGACAGGGTCTCTCACTCTCTCATTAAGAAATACTGTTTAAGCTTGGGAGGGAGACCGGTTTGAAGCACAAAGACGTAACCGAGTCCACTGACACGCAACTCTAGTCCGACCAGCTCTAGGTGTCTTTTCTCTCTGACAACGTAACAAATCCTACTGGTAGGCCCAGGGCCCCGACAACACGATTGGTTGCGAACTGCCAAGTCATCAACTCCACAGATCCAAGGTGCCACAGACCTCCCAAAATTTCGTTTCGCGCTCCGCACGCAAGCAATTTTCGTCGTCTCCCTCCTCCCCGAGGTCGGATTCCCAATCTTTGGAGCCAAAACTACGTTATAGAAGGGGCTTTTTCATTATTTATTAATATTTTTATATTAGATTAACAAAAATATTACCATAAAGTATAGTATTAAAATAAATAGAGAAGGATAATAATAATAATCAGATATTCATATATATATATATATATTAGCAATTTGTTGATAGGACTTGTTTTAGACGAACCGAACCTCAACACCGCTCGGCTTTCGCTCTGCGATATCGAGTGGTTTTCTGAAGAAAATTGTCTGGTTTTTCTTTAGAGATTGATTCTATGCCTCTTATTAATCGATTGTGAGATCGTAATTCTTAGTTTTCTTTTAAATTTTCTCTCTGCGTTTCAAGAAGCTACGGAAGCGTTTGAATTGTATTTGGCTTCTCCTTTCGTGACCGCGTTAGGGTTTCGCGTCGAAATTTAGGGTTTATATCTGAGTTCACGAGGGTATTTCGCATCGGAGAGCCATCGCCGATTCGAAATCGAAGTGTAGGTACTTGGAACCTGCGGGATTTGTTTCCTACTTTCTTGGGTTTTTCCTTCGGTGTTCGATGTGAAATTAGGGTTTGGTTTGGAGTGTGCATTCGTCGAGTTGAATGGTTTGAAAGATGATAATCAAACGGACTATGAAACTCGAAATGCCGAATCTGAAGCGGTGCAAGCTCGAAGATTCTGATTGGGAAGAAGAAGAAGACTACGGCTATGCGTATTCGGTGAATCCCAAGAAAAGGAAACCCAATGGATATCGCTCAGTCGGTAACAGTGGGGTTGAAGGTTTCAGCAATGGCTCGGGTTATTCTTGGTGGAGCGAAAGCGAAGAATCGTGTTGGGACGGAGAATTGGAGTCGAATTCGAAGCAATTGAACGAGAAAAGGACGTTGAAACGAAGCTCGGAGCGGTTTCGGCCGGCGCTGCTGAAATCGTCGCGAGGGCGGATTCAGATGCTGCCTTCGAGGTTGTATGACTCCGTTGTTGAAATATGGAGGACCGAGAACTCGAAGTTCAACAACAAGGATTCAAGCTTAGAAGGTGACGCAATGGAAGTAGAAGATATGGGATTTGATAAAAAGAGCGAGGACGATAAGTCTCGGTTCAAGAACTCGAGTAGTTCTACGGGAAAAGTAGGTTGTGTGGGTTATAAGAAGTATTTGAATTCGAGTAGTTCCAACGCGAGCACGTTTGGAGTAAATTCTTCGGCATTGATAGGAATTGAAGGTCATAAATCCAGGTTTAGTTCTATCGGAATTGAGCGAATGGCGAAAGAGAATAGTCATAAGAGGAAGGAAGTTTATAAGCCAGAGGACTTTGCTTTGGGTGATATAGTCTGGGCAAAATGTGGGAGGAGATACCCGGCTTGGCCGGCCATAGTGATCGATCCCATATTGCAAGCTCCAGAAACGGTCCTGAGTTGTTGTGTTCCTGGTGCTATATGTGTGATGTTTTTCGGGTATTCGAAGAATGGAACGCAAAGGGTAAAAGTCCTCTCTCTCCTTTTCTGGCTATGATTTTTTTTAGGGTCTATTTTGGGTTCTAAGTGAATTGTGTTGGGCAGGACTATGCGTGGGTGAAGCAGGGAATGATATTTCCCTTCATGGAATTCATGGACAGGTACGTAGCTAAATTTTTGAGTGATGTTTCGGCTAGTTGCTATTGAATTATCGAACGTTTGCTAGAAGGTTGCTTTGTTCAGATACCAGGGGCAGACCCAGTTGTACAAGAGCAAGCCGAGTGATTTTCAGATAGCATTGGAGGAGGCATTGCTGGCAGAAAACGGTATTTTGGACGCAAACCTTGGGGCTGAGCAAATGGCTAATCCGGATACGAATCTCAGTGGGATCCAAGAGGCCACTGCCTTAAATTTGGAACAGAAATATTACTCACAGAATCAGGCAAGTTCTTCTGAACATAATTTTCTTGCCATTCTTCCAATCTGGATGGCTCCCTCTGTTTGCTTTTTATATTTTTTAATTTGGGTTGGACCGTGTCGCTGCCTCAGTTAATGTTACGAACTTACGTGGCCACGTGGGTATTTTTGTAGATTTATAAGAAGGCCACTTTCAGTTTTTAGTTTGTGGAAAAATTGAATTTACTGTGTAAAATACCAATCACAGTTGTGTCAAACTTATGCTTCATGATGCTTTAGTAAGCACAAGGCCAAGTCATTTATAAGTCATTTATCACTCGAGAGCCAACCCTTGAAGCCCAGGATATTCTGGTTATAAAAAATGAAAAAAAGAAAAGAAAAAAGTTCTTGCAATATTGCCTTCGTTAAAATTTTCCCTTCTTGAAAGTATAGTAGTGTCTATTGGAAAGTTCTGCCACAGATTTATATGTTTCAGACCAATTATGATTCGAAGTTTAGGTTTCTACTTCAACAGTTAAATGCTCAGAGAATCTGGCCTGTTCGGTAAAATGATTCATCCTGATTTAATTGCGTGCAGGATGAATACCATAAGGATACGCCACCCTGTGATGGCTGTGGTTTGTTTCTGCCATGCAAAACTATGAAGAAAATGAAGGGCTCAACTTATGAAACCCTGCTTCTGTGTAAACATTGTGCTAAGGTGTGTTATAAATGCTTTATTGTGGAGAGCCATTTCTTGAAGCACGTCATTGTATCTTGTTTTCTAAGTGATGTCATGTCAATATTTCTACAGTTACGAAAATCTGGACAATACTGTGGTATTTGCAAGAAGACTTGGCACCATTCAGATGGCGGGAATTGGGTGAGATTATCAGCAAATCTAAATTAGGGTTATTTTTTGTTCTTTTCTTTTTTCCTTTTGAAAGACAATTGAATGATTTCAGAGATTGTTGGACTTAACTCTTTGGATTTAGGTGTGTTGTGATGGTTGTAATGTTTGGGTACATGCTGAGTGTGACAATATTTCCAGCAAACTCTTCAAGGTGCTTATCATACTTGATTTGTGATTTTATGTTTCTGTTACTTGTGGATGTTTGTTTACCCTAGTTCATGAGCGCCTGGGGGATCACTGACTTGTTTATGGTTTCAAGGATCTGGAGAAAATTGATTACTATTGCCCAGATTGCAAAGCAAAGTCCAATCGCAAATCATCAGCTTTAGAAAAATGCCAGCCAAAAATGAAGTATGTCTACACTATCTGTGTTTCTTCTTTTCTGCAGTTCTTTTTGGGCAATTGCATATTTGACTGTATAGGCTGACTTTGGAGGTTATAATCAAGTTCAAGCCTAATGTTGCACAATTTTTGAAGCAGGTCTGTAGAAAATGGTAGACAAACTGTTCTGCCTGAGAAGGTGACTGTGGTGTGCAATGGGATGGAAGGAACATACATTCCAAAACTTCATATGTAAGTCTTGAACTCTTTATAAATACTAGGTAGATTGAAACGGATTTCATATTGTCTGGGACCTTTTTTCTTTATCCCTTCTTTCTCACTATCTCATTCATTTTCTTATGCTCTCCTCGCCATTAAGTTGGTTTTTTTTTTTTTTTTTTTGTCCTGTTCAAAGCATCTTGCTTTCATCAAGTACCTTCAAGTATCTATTTTAGCTATGACTCTAGTAATTTATTTCACACAGAAATTTTTCTTGAAATTTACGTACTAATTTGAGACTTGTCATTAAATCTGATTAGGGTTTGTTTTTTATGGACAGTTCTAGCTGGTTAGATTAAGTTCATTGTTAAATTTCAGGTGATTTGAATTATTATTTTGAAGAAGCACCCGTTAAGCTACTTCTGTTTCCTTGTGTCTTAGAATTATGTGCAAATGTGGTGCATGCGAGTCGAAGAAGTATACACCTAGTGAATGGGAACGACACACTGGTTGCAGAGCCAAAAAGTGGAAGTATAGTGTGAAAGTGAAGGATACAATGCTGCCACTGGAAAAATGGGTCTGTACAAGTTATTATCATTTTCAAAGCATAAATGATATCACTTTGTTTTTCTGTATTTTAACTCATTTATAATATTCCAGTTTATGAAAATAACTTCTTTATTTAAAACAACTCTGAGTTCATTAATAGTATGGTTTGTTTCTTATCTTAGATTTTGGTGTCCCAACATTTTTGTAGCATCTTCTCAATGGCTGTTGTGGATGCTAAGCATTTTCCTGATCTAATTTTTTGGTTTGCATTGGATGCATAGATTTGCCTTCTATTTTACTACTTTTCAATGTATAAATCATTGAGCTAGGATTTTAAACGTCAATTGATATTATGGAGTTCTTGTTCCTTGTATGTTATGAATATGCATTTTAGTCTTTAGTGCCCTTGGTTAGAGACTTTTTGTACCTTAGTTTTTAGAACCAATTCTGTAGCCTTGTCAAAACAAAAGTTAATCCCTGTTCTTTTCAAAAAAAAAAAAAAAAAAAAAAAAAAAACAAAACAAAAAAGAAGAAAATCTGATTTTGTAGATGTGGAAACCTTTCGGAACCCAGATTTTTGTATGCAAATCTGTTCTAGCTCGTTTTCTGTCAAAATTTTCTAATTTGTATCATTTTGATTAGTTTTTTTTTTTTTTTGGTTGCAATTATCTCAAGTAAATTTCTTTCCTTTCAATTAAGCAGTATGTTTTGGCTCAGGCTAGGATTGCTTTGATCATTGATTTTTAACCCATGATTTGAGCTAATGGTGTCTTTGAATTAATGAATGATCTGAGAACTTATCTGGATCTATTAAGTTATTGAGTTGGAATCAATTTTCTAGATGTAGATTTGTGACACAAGTACAACCCTGATGCCTTCCAAATTTCTATGAAATTATTGGAGTGATTGAAGCGTTCCTTTCTTTTATTTTTTATTTTTATGTTTTGCTTTTTTATATTTGGTTAAAGATAATGAATTATGTGTATGGTTGCATTGTAATTTCCTGCTAACATTGAAGCTGCTTCAGATTGCAGAGTATAGTGTGCATGGTAACGTGCATTGTATGGATTCTCTGAAGTTAGATAAGCCGCACTTACTCACCATTTTGCAAGGTAAAACATGCACTTCACTTAATTCTTTACGTGTTGAAGACTATTTCTTTTCTGGTGTGCTTTGGTGCTGTGTCTGCGGCAGTAAGTTCTTTTTGTGGATTGGGAGGAAACTAATTTTACATATTTTAATTGCTGCAGAGACATATGAGCCTGTTCATGCAAAATGGACAACAGAAAGATGTGCTATTTGTAGATGGGTGGAAGATTGGGATGATAACAAAATTATTATCTGCAACAGGTATTTCCATCATTTATAGGATCTTTATAGCAAGTTTGTGTTATTAAATCAAAATTTGCTTGGTGGTAGAAGATTGGGTTATATCTTATACACTGCACTACTGAATGTATTTTCTGATACTTCTTTTGTGGGGGTGCAGATGCCAAATAGCTGTCCACCAAGAGTGCTATGGGGCAAAATCTGTTCAGGATTTTACTTCATGGGTTTGTAGAGCTTGTGAATCACCTGATGTCAAAAGAGAGTGTTGCCTGTGTCCTGTACAAGGTATGCCATCTGGATTAGTGTCTTGAGCAGTTCTTCGCCAATCTGTCCAGAATGCTTATATATTGAAGTTCTTTATGAAAATGCTAGTATATGTTTATTCTTCCTGTGTTTTCCAGCAAATCTTCTTGGTCTGTTCTGACAAATAATATTGTGGCAGCCTTTTTGAATCCCTGCATCCTTTTTCTTTTTTATCATAACATGGATGGTACTCATTAAGGATACAATCCAGCTTCCCCCTCTTTCAAATTTACAAGGATTTACTTTTGCCACATGACCATCATGCAAATATGATGACTATATATAGATTTTGAGTATACTAGACATATGAATTTGGATCCTCTCAAGTTCATTTGAATTTAGGAATATCCAGTTAGTTATAGTGAATATGTATATTTGTCATCTCAAAAAGTGAAAAGACAAAAATACCTCTCCATTATAACTAACTGGATACTCTCCAGTTCAAATGAACTGGAGATGATCCTATTTCTAGACATATGTACTTGAAAATGCTTGTGCTATTTAGTCACTGAAGTTAACTGTATTCCGGTGCTCTGCTATTTAGTCACTAAAGTTCACTGTCTTCCAATGGTAATATGTTCTTGTTATATCTGCAATCTGCTTATATAGGTGGTGCTCTGAAGCCAACTGACGTTGAGACACTGTGGGTTCATGTCACATGTGCTTGGTTCCGGCCAGAAGTTGGTTTTTCAAATCATGAGACAATGGAACCTGCCGTGGGAATCCTTAGAATTCCGTCTAAATCATTTTTGAAGGTAAAATGTTGTTCTTAATGATTGTCTAAACAGTTTTCAGTTCTGGTGCTTCAATCACAATATATCATGAGTTTCTCTCTAGTCAATCTTTACAGTCTTAAATTCCATACCTTAATAGTTGGTAGAAGGCTTTGGAAAGTCCTGTGGTTTGACTGTTTTTTTTTTGGACTACAGTGTTGTGTAATCTGCAAGCAGATTCATGGTTCCTGCACACAGTGCTGCAAGTGTGCTACTCATTTTCATCCAATGTGTGCGTCAAGAGCAGGATATAGCATGGAAGTATGTTTTTGTAGCTCTTTTACTTGTGAACTGACCATTGATTCGAACTAATATATAATATTATTGAATTCAACTGTAATTCTTTTTTTTTTTTTTTTTTTTTTTTTTAAAGCCTGCACGTCTGTATGATGCATGCTTCCATTTTCAAATTTTCTTATATAATTCATGAGTAAATAATATGAAGATGTAACTAGGTTGGTGATTATATTAACAGTATTTGTTGAAATTTCAGTTGCATTGCTCAGAAAAGAATGGGACACAAAAAACCAAAAAGTTGATATATTGTGCAGTTCACAGGTTTGATTTGCACCCATCATTTGTTTCCTCATTTTCTTCATCTATTGCATTCACCAGTGGAAGTGAAGCAAATTTTTTGTTGGTCTATTCCATCATGCACGGCATTTATTGGTCCAAGCCTACTTAATACCGTGGTTTTTCTGCAGGGTCCCAAACCCTCATGCTGTTGTAGTTGTTCATACTCCTTTGGGGGTTTTCTCTGCCAGAAGTGTACAGAACCAGACGGGGTGTTTCAGGGGTTCAAGGCTGATTTCATTGAAGAAAACTGAAGTTCCTGAATCTTCAACCATAGAGATTAATGAGTTTGAGCCACTCTCTGCTGCAAGATGCCGCGTTTTCAAAAGATCAAAAAACAATAAGGTAACTTATGTAGGAATATTATTTGTCTATAATATGTTTGTTTCATTAGAATACTAGTTGATTTACTTAATCTAAAGTAAAAGTCAAATTGTTGTTGCTATTGTTTTCTGCAACAAGGTAGTAAATTTTTTTTTTATTTTTTTATTTTTTCTTGTTGGTCTCATCTTAGTTTTGGTTTTGTTTTACCAGAGGCAGAGGGCTGAAGGGCAGCCAGTATTCCACCGATTGATGGGGCCAAGATATCATTCTTTAGATGCAATTAGTAGCTTGAGCACAAATAATGTAAATTCCTATCACCTTTTGGATTTGAAACTTTTGCTTTTGGAAGGGGATAAACTTGTTTTTCTGTTTTTGGAGTAATGAGACAGATAAATGTACATTTACATACTTTCTGTTGTCTTTTAACAGGAAGTTGAGGATCCTAAGATTTTCACTTCATTCAAGGAACGACTTCACCACTTACAGGTACTCTTATTTTTTCATATGCTACTGCCTACTTTATATAAATTTTTAATTTCACTACTTTTTTTTTGGTCCAACATTTTTCATTAACATTTATTTGTGGCTTCAGAAAACTGAAAATCATCGGGTTAGCTTTGGTAAATCTGGTATACATGGATGGGGTCTCTTTGCACGTAGGAATATTCAAGAAGGAGAAATGGTACGAAATACAGTGGTACATAAAAGTTGCCTTTTCTATGTGTGTGTGTATGTATTTTTATGTATGCATGTAAATAAATGTTTGTCTATATGTTTCTTTTTCTATCTGCATATTGCCTGCTATTGGGAATTTTTTTCTTTAGGATACCCAACTTCCCAAAATTTTTATAATAGATTGATAGACAATGGTGTACTTATTTTCTGCTTTACTTAGGTAGTTGACATAATAGCTATCTGTCTGCTTGTCTCTACCGTTTAAAGCATTAAGTACATCACTGGGTTGTTTTTCAGTAACAAACTTGTGGTTCATTTTCTTTCCTTTTTGAATGCGGGTGACTGATGCTAGGTATGTGTGTACCCATCCAGGTTGTTGAGTATCGCGGCGAGCAGGTTAGGCGCAGTGTTGCAGATCTGAGGGAGGCAAAGTATGGATTAGAAGGCAAAGATTGTTACGTGAGTCCCTTTCTTCCCTTTTTTTAATATTCCTTTGATTTTGTCTGTGTAGATGTATGCGTGGCTTGGCAATTGCTTATATTGTTAGATATCCTTATGCCTATGTTGGAAGTCATCAGAAGTAGCATGATGCTTCAGATGCAGTCAGGGAATATTGGGGACCTCTGTGTCTCTGTTTAGTCGGGCATAGATGTCCAATGCATATCTTTTACTCCATTATATTATTCTATTGTGGACTTTTAATCGTCTATGAATCATGGTTATTAAAGTCGAATGAAAATTTTATGCAGCTTTTCAAGATAAGTGAGGAAGTAGTAATCGATGCCACAGATAAAGGGAATATAGCACGTTTAATCAACCATTCGGTAAGCTCTTCTGTTGGAGTTGGAAGTTTTTGCTTGAAGTGAGAAAATCTCATGTTCTCGATTTCACTTCAAGATGCCTATGCTCATAGTTATAAGTTTATGCTCAAATCTCATGTTACTGCAGTGCATGCCCAACTGCTATGCGAGGATTATGAGTCTCGGTGATGATGAGAGCAGGATAGTTCTTATTGCTAAGACTAATGTTTCTGCTGGTGAAGAACTAACGTGCGATTTATTCCCTGACCTCTTTCTTTTTTCTTCTCTCTCTCTTGCTCGTTTATGCATTAACATTCAGTTTGGGCTGGTTGAAGAATAAACAATTTTTTCTTTTTTGAAAATTTTTCTGCCACAGGTATGACTACTTATTTGATCCGGATGAGCGTGATGAATTGAAAGTTCCTTGCCTGTGTGGAGCTCCTAATTGTAGGAAATTCATGAATTAAGTTGCACATTCTTTATTTCCGTCGTCTCCGCAAGGAGCCCTGACCCATTTCCTAACCGATGAGGATTAATTCTTTTTCCAAGGGAGCTTGTAATTTTTTTTTTTTTTTTTTCTTTTTAATTTTACCCGTATATGTATGATAAACGATTTTGCTACAATAAAATGTAAATTCACCAGCTTTTTGGTTGGTGCCATTTTTCTAAATAATTGCGCATCATCTTTGTAATATTCATGTCATGCTTTTCCCCTGCGGCGGATAACACAATCAAGAATAAATTAGAAACAGGGAAATATGTCGGTTCTTTTAGTAGCATCTTCGTATTTCAGCCTTGATTTGAAACTTGTAAACCTGCCATGAGTCATGACAATAGCCACGTGTCCCATGCTGGCGATTACAATCCTACGGCCTCTTTTTAGCGGTGATAACCACACGTTCATATACTTGTACTAGTTATTTTATGCGTTGGAGTCTCCAACAAAAGAGAGTAGGCCCAACTGAAGTTGGTCCATAATCAGGCCCAAATGGAAATGGAACTGGGGACCCGAGGCCCAAATATTTTTGAATTTACTCATATTATTTACTCCTATTCATTTAGTTTAAATCTGTTGAGTATTTCGCGCGCTTATATAAATAGGCGGAAGTGTGAGAGAAGGATTTCAGACTCGCACAAGATTTACTCATTTGGTTTTGGCTCTGTGCTTCAGAGCGATTGGCATAGCAACAATGGGAAAGCGACTGCAAAGTTCTGTTCCGCAGTCGGACCGATTGGAGAAGCGGTTGCGACGAGCCAAGCCGATTTGCTCTTGCGGCTCTCCTCGTCCAGCTTTCCTCACTGCTCACTCCTCTTTCTCTTGGTTCTCTCTCTCTCTCTCTCTCTCTCTGCGAATTTAGCCGGAATCTACTTGATTTTGTAGAAAATCTCAAATTTAGCTCTAAATTTTGTGCATGTAGGTGAATTTATGCCTATCTTGAATATCTTTGAGTTTCAGTGAGAAGCGAATGAGTGAATGCAGGTGTTATTTGGAAATTGATTCGAATTTTGTGATTCCGTTAGAAAATTTCCATTTATCTGTTTTTCGAAAGTACTGTTCGGTGAACTTCGAATCTCGCTTGTAAGGCTAGCTAAAAGCAAATCTGTTTTCATTAGGCAATTTCGCACTCGTACAGCTATTTGAACCATATTCTGAAAAAAAATTTGCTGAAAAGATTTATAAGGTACCGAACTATGACTTGAAGACTAGGTTTTACTCTGAATGATCGATCGGATTTTAAATCATGAATTCTAGAAAAATTTGGCAAAAAATAATGCATTTTCTCTACATTTTGCGAACTCTGTTTCTGTTTGAATTGGTAAGTTCAATTTCGTTAAAGCTTGATGTGGTTCATTATAATTCCCGATCCTCTGCTTGGTAAGTGAGAAACCGGAGGAATTATTGTTAAGATCACGTTCAGAATCTTTTCTTGGAAAATACGTTACTAAAATGATGTTTTGAAGGTTTAAGCCTTCTCGATTAGAAACTAGAAGTCTTTTGCAATATTCACTTGGTTTAAGTTTAATCGGTCAAGTTCCTGCGTTTTTTCAGAAAGAAATCAGAACAATTATGTTTAATTTCATTCGGATCTGGAATCAAATTTGAATTCTTACTAAATTTTGAAGAAGTGGTCTGAGTTGACTCAAAAGTGAACAGTTTTAGTTCATTTGTTGAATCACTTCTGTTTTACGCCTTTTACGTGAAACTTTCTGTTTTGATTTTGGAGAAAACTGAAAAAAAAAAACAATAATATGTTTTTTCTCTTTCTAAAATTCTCTCAGTAACCACATAAAGCTTAACTGAATTTAATTTTCTTTTTCCAAATTTATAATATCTCTGTGTACAAATCTGTTTGGTGTTCTTTCGAAAAGGTACGAAGAGGACGTGTGGACAGAGATCGCGAAGTTTCTGGACGGACGTTCTCTGGTGATGCTCGCCTTGACGAACAGATGGTTCCACCGTCTGATCATGGAAGATAGCATATGGAAGTTCGTGTGCCTACGTGATCTTCAGGTCCCTGCTCCCGAGCACGTGGCATTCAAGTGGATCAACCTCTACACTTCAGCCTTCGGTAAGGATTAGACATAGCCTCTAGATGCTTTCCACGTGTCGTTTGTGAATGGTGTTGCAATGGTTTAAGATAGGTGTTACACATTGTATAATAATCGTCCGATCAAGTTTGATTTATGATTTGGGCAGATGGGAGTCACTCTTACATGTTCCGCCAGCAGGAGAAGCATATTGGTCAGTTCCGTTTTCTTTGTTAATGAAAGGTTCCATGTGCTTCATTGACTACCATTAGCTGCTATTTCGACCAATCTTATTTTTCAGATTTCGATATTAGAACCACCTGGTGATTCTGAACCTATCCAGAGATTAATTCAAGGCTGGTTTTTAGTGCTCATATGTATAATTCTAGTTGCAAAAATACAGTGCACTGTATAGCTGTATAGGGTTGTGGCCTTGTGGGTATGTATGCTCGGTCATTTATCGAAATGTAAGAAGTTAATTTACATAATATTCAGATAATTTTGGCTGAATGGGGATGATGGGCAATGCTTGTAACGCAAGAGCTATTAACTTAAATTTATGGTTTTATCGAGCATATATAAAAAGAAAAATCCTAGGTGGTGTCTCTTATGTGAGAGTTTGCCAGTCATTATGCTTGATTAGGAAGGACTAAACCCATTAGCTTGTAAAGATATATGATCATTCGGAAAGTTCATGCTTTCTTATTTGACATTCTCCTGACCCATACAGATGCAAGTATGCCTGCATTAGTAGACTAATGAATTTATTCACTGTATCTTTCATTTGATGGAAAAATCAGATTGGATGCGAATTGGTGCATTTTTCCTCAAATCTTCAGAAGCACTCCTCACAGAAAGGCTGAGCTCCCCAGAGAAAATCCCAAAAGAAGATACTATAGAGGAGACTTTGCAGTCTTGCGGCTGTTGTGTGTTAGACAATGTTAAATCTGGGATCTGGATAGCTGGTAGTTCCAAGTCACTCTTATAGACTCCAATGTTAAAATTTTATCCCCTCAATTAACCTCGTTATTTAACTGGTGCTGATGTTTTCAGATCTCCAGCTTGTTCGATGCCCTGTCTGCGACCTCAATACATGTGATGGTGAGCAACAAAATTCATTACTACCATCAAAAGAAAAGAATCACTTTTCAATTTATTTGATTGATGAGATTAGCAGCCACCGTATTTGATTAATTAAAAGAGATACGGATATTCAATCATTAGGCCTATTGCACAGAATAAGGCCTTACTTAGAGAATCTGGTAGTGTTGTGACTCTGAGTCATAATTGAGTAGCTCTGAGGTTTTTGTGGCGGTAAGTTATGGTAAAGTTTATAATATGTAGTCTTCACAGGCTCATCCACTTCTATTATGCTTCAGAAACTGATTCTTTTTTTATGCTTTATATTCGTTGGAGGGTATGCTTGCTTTTTTATCCTAAGGTAACTCACCAATCCACCGGACTTTGCTTTGATAATGAATAAGCCAACATGCATGTGCAGCATGTCTTTTGTGTTGAGACTGATATTAACTACTATAACTGATGCATCCTATCACTGCTCCCATGATCAATCTTATAATGAAGCCAAAATCATCAACTAAGGGACAAGCTACTATAACTCTATAAGTACTGCATAAGCAGCTGTCCATTGCGGGTAGTATGTATTGCTCTCATATTGAAACACAGGAGGTTTTAGTCCATCAAGCCCGCAGAAGTATTCATGACCTGGATAGTATCCTTATTTATGTAGGAACAATGCAGACATTAGATGCAAGGCATATAGAGCTGTTCCTCTGCGACAAGTACAAGGATGGAAGCTGGGAATATGAGCTTACTGGATCTCATGATGTCAAAAAGCGCGCAAGTGGAGCTTTTGCAGCCATTTTTGACCTCAAACACCTCAAGGACCCGTCATCATGTGGTAATTCTTGATACTCCATACCAATTTAAGTCGCTGTTTCATTATTCTGTCACCAAAAGAATCACTTCGACTTTTATATTATAGCGTGATCCAATTTGTGTCAGATGTTATCTAATGCTGTTAAGAAGAGGTAGTAAATCTTTTCGCATGAAAGTGTGATTGATGAGGCAAAAACGATGAAGTGAAATTCGTCAGCAAGTCAGCCAAAATAATTTCACGAGTTGTGCTTTGTGAATGGGGTTTGAGGCAGTTTAAGAGTGTAATTGAACTTCGTCACAGCAAATGCCTCAAGTCCCTGATTCTATGTCAAGCACATTTATCATGTTATTAGTTGCTTCCAAACTATTGAAAAAGTAAAATGATCTGACCCTAATTTCCGAATGAACTGGCAGCGGTCTTTAATCTTGATTCATGGATAGGAAAACACAGTGACTGGCAGCCAAAGGCTATGATCACTCTCCATGCGGTTGCTGTCAACACCAATTTACAAGAAAATGAAGGTAATTATCCTTCAAAGCTCAAGTATTTGTTACTTTAAACAGATTTTAGCAGCCCTTTTACTTCTGCCCCCACCATTCCATAACTATCATAAACCAATCATGTGGTTACTCATAAATAGGCAATCAGATCATGCTTGCATTTCCCATTGTTGGTTTACCTAAGTTTCTTACATCAGTTATGAAACTCAGTTTGATGGATTACGGCTTCTAATGATTTTGTCACGATATCCTCTTGGAAGCAGGACTTCACCTCAAATACCAGACCATGAGAGCTGGAGCTGATGGGGAAGTTGTTTCTATTAGAATCTCTCAGCAGCTCCTGTAATTCTTCTCAAATCCCAAAACCTTAGCAAAATTTTATCCATCTCTTTCTCACCTGATATAGAGAAGTAATCTTCAACCATAGAAATCTTATTGGCTAGTAACTTTTATGTTGCTCCTATTAAAAGAACATGATCAAGAGTTGAGCTAGTCTGGTCTTCCCTGTGACCACTGTGTTTTTCTGTCGCTGTATGAGGAAATGACAAATATTTTTCAGGAACATGTATGTATGAAATTGCATACTTACATGTATACATGCATGGATATGTGGCTAATCTATATTTGGACAGAATGGATGAATGGTACAGAGTAAGTCTACAAAGAAGAAGTTATGCCCTAAGAGGTAGCTCAATCGACTGGTGACCACGCCTTATAAAGCGGAGGTCACTAGTTCAAATCCCCCATTCTCCTCTTGTGTAGACATGTCAAAAAAAAAAAAAAAAAAGGGTCTACAAAGAAGCCTCGCCAAATTATTCGTAATTGGAGCAGTTCGTTAGTCATTTGATCTGGCCTAGAGAAGTTTATTTTAAGCTTTTTATATTACTTGAAATAATGCTACATTAATCTTTATAAAGGTTTTTAATTTTCAATGCAAGGACAAATTTCCATTATCATTGTTAAGATAATACCATTCAGAAACTCCTACAATCAACATTTTCATCAAACAAATTCCATATAGTATTGATATATATTTAAGGCACCAATTTTTATTTTTTATCAAAATTTTGGTTTCAAATTATGTGTTACCGTCCCATCATTTTATGCATTTATTTACTAAAACAATAAATCACATGAAATGGTAGAACTTAAGTTTTGAGCCAAATATTTGAAAAAACTAGCATTTCTTGTTCACATATATTTGAGTGAGCATTGTTCTTTGATTGATTCATGCTTACATGTAATGTACTTTGACCTTTCCATTTTGGAAAAGGGCCGGGCCGGGCCGGACCCAAAAGCCCAAAGAATTTTTCTCAAAATTAACCATAACATTTTTACTTTTTGCATCACATCAATAATTTTTTATTATTATTTAAATAAAAAAATTACTACAAAATAAATTTTTTTATTTTTTTATACAAAATATTTTTATTTTTTTCTCTCATAGCAATTAAATCTTTTACGATACAATTCTACTTCTTTTGTCCATTGCATTGCCAAACACAGCTATGTGAAGGCGCTTCAGCATGTTAGTGTGATTCCCTTTTAGACTAATGGACCACATTTTGTCCTCTTAAACGAAGGTGCGCAGAAAATCCTTCTGCATACCTTTTCTTTGAATTGAGAATATCCTTGTGATAGTTGGAATATAGTTGTATGATTCACAAACGCAATTACGTCAAACGTGAGTCATGTTTAATCATTTAATAATGTTGACCAGTCAATAGCAAATTGTTGTTGGATTTCGCCGATCGTCATAGACTTATTTTATTTTTTATTTTTATTTTTATTTTTTCCTACGAATGAGTTTTTTAAAAAAGGAGGAGGGAGATCGGAAAGATTGACTTGGGCCTTAAGAAACGCCGTTGGAGTTAATTATGACGTTCTTCAGGAAGATAGTCTACGACCATAGAGGCATCATTGCATAATACATATTTCTATTTTAACTATCAATTTTTTAAAATTATTTACATCAAACTTAACATTTTACTATTCAAGATATAATTTATTTACCTACTTTTTCTATTCTTAAAGAAAATAAAGAACCTCATTACTTTATTTATTCATTAATATAACTAAAGATTTGTTACGCTACCTTACTCAACAAATTTTTAACCATTTTAACTGCAGAGTTTTTTTGAAAAATTTTTATTATAGGATAACCAAAATGATTTTTCTTTTCCTAGCTATTTTTTCTACATTCATCTATAGTGCTTACTCAAATGTAAAAAAAGCCTGGTAACTCTATGGATAAATTCTTAATTGCTTTATTCATTTTTTTTTTCTCTTTTTCTCTCTCCCTCACCCTATTATTAAAATGAATATAAAATTATTAAAAAGATCATTTTAATAAAATAGAAAAAAAAATTAAATAAGTGGATATATATTGTTTTTGAAAAGTAATTAATGAAAATAAAATAAAAAAATTTAATAAGTTTAAATAAAAATGTAAATAAGTCATTCGAGATTGAGATGCTATAAGAGTGGCCACATTCTCTCGCCAATGATCCTATTTTAGTAAGAGGCAAAACTTCCCAAAAATAAATAGTAGTACAAGGATTAAAAAACAAACAAAAGGGAAGTGCATATGTCATACGTGGCATGCGCTTATTGGCTATCAGTCATGGCGAATGTCAATTGGACCACGAGTGTGAAACAGTGAAAATGCCAGCCATTTTTGTCTCAATCTTAAAAGCTAAAAAGCTTGGAGAGCAATCCAAGTCCAACAGCAGGGCAGGGCAGCTTCGTTATAAATATGTAATTGTCAAAAGTCAGACATTCTTACGCGCAATCCACCTATCTCATTACCGGCGGCTACACGCGTCCTCCTCCTTCCTCTCCCTCTCCCTCTCGAACGGTCACGGAATTGGAGCTCGTCCAAAGCGAAAATAGTGAAAGTTTGCTATTATTGGCATCCCATTTAAGCTCCGATTCCTCTTCGTTTTCTCCTGTTCGGTAAGAAGTCCCTCTCTCTGTCTCCTCGTGTTCTTGGTCTTCTCCTTTGTAATCTCATACACTAATGATTTCACAGATCTCGAGGAGTTGATTGATTTTATTAATTACACTTCTCGGGATTCGTGGTTTCACTGTCCCGTGTGTTTGTCTGTCTCTGCGAAATGTCTTAGCCCTGGTTGATTTCTAGGTTGTCCATTCTTAGGTCTAGGGCTTCAATTTGTTCCTTTCTTTTTTGGTTGTTGTATGTAAATTCGAAATCAAATATAGGGGCTGTTTTGATCATCTGGGGATGAACTAGGTGATCTTTGTAATTATGAAAATGGCCGAATTCTTGTGAATTGTAAATATCTTTCGGTTAGGTTATTGTACATTTGATTCAAAGCTTTTCTGACTTGTGTAGTAGTAACCAAACAATAAAATGTCGTCCGCCGGTGTCACTATTCTTAATCCGGTTCTCAATGAGCCTGTGGTTTTCCCAACTCATTTGTATTCAAAATTGGATCTGTGCTCGAAAGAATCGATTTTGATATATCTCTCCATTTCGGGTTCAATGACTCCCATGCGTGTTTTGGAATCTGATTCCATCGAGTCCATGAAGCTCAGAATTCAAACCTGTAAAGGGTTTGTTGTTAAGAACCAGAAGCTGGTTTGCGGTGGCCGGGAATTGGCTCGGAGCAATTCTCTGCTCCAGGACTATGATGTTGCGGATGGGAATGTTCTGCATTTGGTTCTTAGGCTTTCGGATCTTCAGGTAATTACTGTTAGGACTGTGAGTGGGAAAGAATTTACATTCCATGTGGAACGAGATAGAGATGTTGGGTATGTGAAACAAAAGATTGTGAAGGAGGGGAAGGAATTTGTTGATTTTGAAGAGCAGGAAGTTGTGTTGAATGGAGAGCGACTTGAGGATCAGAGGCTGATCGATGATATCTGTAAACATAATGATGCAGTGATACATTTGTTGGTTCAGAAATCTGCAAAAGTCCGTGCTAGACCAATTGAGAAGAATTTTGAGTTGTCTATTGTCGCACCACAGTTGAATGATGGGAGAGATTATGACGGTGATGGAGAAAAGTGTAGCAGACAATATGATGTTGGAGAAATAGTACCGAGGAAACCTCCTGACAGTGATTTTTTGTTGGAGCCAGTTATTGTTAACCCCGAGATTCAATTGCCCTCTGTGATATGGGATATGGTTAACTCTACATTTGACGGATTAGATAGTGGTCATTACCCGATCAGGTCTATGGAGGGTACAGGAGGAGTTTATTTTATGATGGATTCTTTGGGGCAGAAGTATGTGTCTGTTTTTAAGCCCATGGATGAGGAGCCAATGGCTGTGAACAACCCCCAAGAGCTACCATATTCCCTGGATGGTGAGGGGTTAAAAAAGGGCACGAGAGTCGGAGAAGGAGCATTCAGGGAAGTTGCAGCTTACATTTTGGATCGTCAGAAGGGTGGGCACTACCCATTGTTTGGCGATGAGAAGGGTTTTGCTGGGGTTCCCCCTACTTTTATGGTCAAGTGCTTGCATGGAGGATTCAACCATCCAGGGGATTTGACTGTCAAGATTGGGTCTTTGCAGATGTTCATGGAAAATAACGGAAGTTGTGAGGATATAGGCCCTGGGGCTTTTCCTGTTCAGGAAGTGCATAAGATTTCTGTTTTGGATATAAGGCTAGCAAATGCGGATAGGCATGCAGGCAATATTTTGCTGAGCAAAGCTGGAGAAGATGGCCAGCCTATACTGATTCCGATTGATCATGGGTATTGCTTGCCTGAAACTGTAAGTACTCTGCTTAACTTTATTCATGATTAACTTTCTGTAACTTCATGCGTCCTATGGCATTTTTATTTGTTTTAAACGGCTTGTTGCCTCATTTATCTGTTTTTCACTTTCATAAATTATGGATTCTAAAATTATTATGAGATTGTAGTATTTCACTATTCTGGACTCCATGCTGTACATTTGATTCAAATTTCAATCAGGACTCCTAGATAAGGTTTCATAGGACTTACTAGGCTTGATTGAATAAATGGATTTGGGAGTGTACTTCTACAATTGTTTATGATGTATCCATCTGATCATTTTCATTAAAGGTTTTTAATCTAAATTGATGTGCGAAGCACATTGTTGATTAAGTATTGTCAAAAGACATGTCATTTAGATGATAGTAATTTTTTATTTTTTCAATTGATTGTTTCAGTCTTTTTGTTGAGTTTGTTGAATCCTATTCACTTTACACTTATGCTGTTCCTGCAGTTCGAAGATTGCACATTCGAATGGCTCTATTGGCCACAGGCTCGCCAATCTTACTCCACAGAGACGATTGAGTACATAAGATCGCTGGATGCTGAAGAAGATATTGCCCTTCTGAAGTTCCATGGATGGGAGTTGCCACTTGAATGTGCTCGCACGCTCCGCATCTCAACTATGCTTCTGAAAAAGGGGGTGGAGAGAGGGCTCACCCCCTTTGCCATTGGAAGCATAATGTGCAGAGAAACCTTGAAGAAGGAATCTGTGATTGAGGAGATTGTCCAAGAAGCACAGGATTCTGTGCTTCCTGGCACCAGTGAAGCTACATTCCTTGATGCCGTGTACCAAATCATGGATCGCTACCTTGACGAGATTGCTGGATCGCCTTTATCATAAGGATGCTGGTTTTTCTTTTCGGTTTTTGGAATACAGGTATATATAGGTATGGCAAGGCAACTAGGATTTTCTCCTTTTGTCCGTCCACACACAATGTGATTGGAGTAACATTTCTTTGTGATTATCCATTCTTTCATATCAAATTATCAATCACTAGTGTGTTGTGATTGAACTGAAGTCAAGTTTTTTAAGTTACAGATTCACTTCTTTAAGTTTTTTCTTTTATTATTTTTTTGAACGAGGGCCTCTCAGCTTGAAGGGGTAGTGTTGTGTGATTCAATACAACGGATTGTTTGACATGGTAGAAGTGATGAAGCTTAAATCCATTGAGGTTTTGTAGTCCACCAAAACATCAGATTTTTTAACGTGGCAGAAATGATAAACCCTAAATTGATTGAGGTTTTGTTGTCCGAGAAATGTTAGAGGTCATTCTGTTTCTTATTATTTGGCCCATATTTCATTATAATTAACTATTGAATTTGTGGGGTTCATCGTTAACTTATGTGATATCTACATAAGTCTACAAATTCAATAGTTAAGTGTAAGGAAATATGAGTTAAATATGTTTGACCCCTAGCATTTCTCTTTATTGTCCACCAAAACACTAAATTGTATGATGTGGCTGAAGTGATAAAATCCTGAATCCATGGAGGTTCTGTAGTCGAACAAAAGGAGGAATTTGTCTATGAAAATTTTGTTGATAGGAAAAACTGAAATAATTAATTTCGTTCAACGTTTAAATTAACTCATTTGTATGCTGTTCAATCCTTACTCTTTATTAGATGAGTAATGCTATATATATATATATATATATATATATATATATATATATATATCCATCATTATTTTACTGTTTTGATGCGATGTTGTTATATCCATCATTATTTTACTGTTTTGATGCGATATTGTTACCTTCAAATCAGTTCTTATTAAAAATAAAATAATGGTAAGATATTAGTTATAGCATACTCTTAATCGACTGAGCCTAATATTTATGTTATTTATTTTTCACCTCCTTTCTACCTAATCTAACCCACAACAATTGATCTGTCAAGAGAGAGAAAAGATGTTAGCTAACACGGCTTTTAAGCCTTTTATTGTCATTAAACATTGAGTAGCAGAAACAAGTTTACAGTTCCATAAAATACTATACACTTCAAACTATTTCTCCCCAGGTTACATGAATGCAGCAGGGACAGCAGGGTGATGAAGAACAGTTGTGAACCTCCTTTGCATTTGAAATAAACACAAAAATAACTTGGAACAACCGCATGATGAGGAGATTGAAAGTTGGCTCCAGCCAGAGTCATCTTTGGACTGGAATAAACACAAAAAAGCATATGAATTATGCAGTTACCATTTCTCGTGCATAAAGTTTGGAAATTTTTTGTCCTCCCAAAGTTTATGCAGTTTGACATCCAAAATTTTGCCACAATCAAATGCATGCAAACATAAGCTCTTGCTAGCAGAATTGGCAACAGATTAACTTGAGAAGAAGAGGGCTTGGCAGTGGCAGGTAAATGTCGGATCAAAGACATGCTAGATCTCGCTGTGGCTATGCCATTTGTCTGTCATTTGTGAGACGAAAAGTAAGACTCAGAATAGTTCTATGTTCTTAGAGAGGCCTAAATCCTCCTGACCTTCTTACATGGGTTCTTTCTTCTTTTTTTCAAAAAAAAGCCAACGAACTCTGACTGAAATGGTACTTCTCTCATAAAAATAGGTCGGAGAATGAGGTTGTTTATTCACGATCTGCTGGATGCAAATATAACTTACCAATAAAAAATAAGTTTTTTTTTTTTCTTTTTAACATGCTGCCCAAATGCAGGAGGCAGGTATCATCCTTATTTCTTGCCATGCTTTAGCTTCCGCTTCGGCCCTTTTCTGAAGAGAAAAAAAAGGAAACACAGGGTTTTTCTATGAAAATGCAAACATTGCTGAAATACCTCATGCATATTAAGTAGACTAGTTCCATCCCTCTCTGCCGAATTTCAGAACTAACTTTGTCAGAGTTCAAGAGTTACCTCTTTGAGGGTTTGCCAGTGGCACCAAACACACCCTTCATCATTGAGCTTATATCCACAGAGCGTTCCTTCATGATCTTATCCTGGTAAATTTTGCTCCCAATCTCACTAATTTGTTCCTCCACTTCTTCCACCGTTTGGTCCACATTGAGCTGAAGCTCCCCTTTCCGGATGACAGTTACACCAAAACCATTTCCTTTGGCTTCCCGAAAAGCATCCTAGGGAGAGTTAATGACTGTTAACGAGAGCAAAAAAAAAGGTTTCCCATCTCAACAGGGAAAAAGAATAACTAATAACCCAAAGAGGAAAAAAAAATTCTTTATTATATTTTCTAGTGGACAAGAAGGGAACTCTAGGCCTAGCGGTCAGCAAAACACACAAAAGCTAAAGAACATAGCTGAAAGGAATACTTAAAAATACACTACTTTGATAAGTTAAGAGAAGAGGAAATCAAGCATCAGATGGCGCCATCAGAGAGGTCTCTAAAACAAATGATGATGTACGACAAGCATAAATGATATTGTGAGCATGGTCCACTGAGCTGGTTCTTTAATAAAATGTATGACCATCGCCAACAAAGGCACTCAAATGATTATAGAAAACATTAATATGGAGACAAATAAACTCCTTACTTTAGGCAGCCGTGGAACAACAAAGGCATGGCCATTTCCAAGCATGTCCATATGAGCCTGAATGATGTAACACATATTTTTGCAGTCACCAACATCTTCAAAGGCAATCACATGATATGGCTTTGGTTCCAATTCAAGATCAGTAGCCATCTCCAATGAATAGAATCCAACCCTCTGTTCCCCATTATCAACTGTGTACAATTCGATGCACTGGAAAATGGAGAGAAGATAATCTGTAACTATATGGAAAAGGATTTTTTTTTTTTTTTTTTTTTAATGATGGGGAACCCCGCATGGCCACTTAGTGTACCCATCCCTGAAGGGCAAACTCCCGGACAATTCAGTGGAATATATACTAAAGCAGAATATAAGGTCAATTAAGTGAAATATTTTGACATGTGCTTAGTATTGACACTTCCTTTTTTTGGTAATGGGCAGATTCAGGTCAAAGTAGCAGAAAAGGTGAAATATCTACGTACCAACACATGTGGGAGATCTAACCACCACAGGTAATCTTCTTCCTTCTCATCTGCGTATTCACGATATTTGCTCACTACAGCTTGGGGTCCAAACAATTCCATCTCTCTTTTTAGTTTGTTGAGCTTCTTTTCCATGAATTTCTTATTCCTTTCAGGTACTTTCGTCATCAAGTCCGCTGCTTCCTGTATTTCATTTTCAGTGATCCACCGATCTAAATCCTTCCCTACATCCTTCATAATTGATTTAACTTCGGGGTCTGTCTCTGCATTGTAAGATTCCAAAAATCCATGGGACCATTTCTTTGTGTGTTGCCAATATTCCTTCCCTGATTGTGTTCCGGCTTTAACAGAACCATCACTGCCTTCAACTACTGTCTTAGATTTTTTTGAATCCCCATCATGGAATTTTTTGTTTGGATCAAGGGCTGGCAAAGAAGTTACATTTCCAGAGATTGGTGATTCTGTTGTTTTTTGAATCGAGTATTCCTGATCCTTCTCTATGGGGTATGAATTACCAGTGTTTTCACCCAAAAATGCCTTCCTTTGTTCGAGGAAGTTATTGAGGAACTCAGGATTTTTTTCCACTGGAGGTACTTTCCAGCGTGGTATGATTTTTTCTGGTGGATCATACAAGCTGATACCATCTAGAGGGAGAGAGAGAGAAACATTATCAGCACCAGTGCTTGAAAAAACTTCAAATGATAGGTTAATTATATGCACATAAACTTAGCCACTACTTGGTGACTTAGTATGTATAACCATTTACCAGTCTACGTATTGGTTCTTGAGAACTTCATTCTTAATGTAGAAGTCGTTACAGGTTTCAGCATGAGGTGAATTTCATTGTATTGCTGGTACTAATTTGGATTTAGTTATATTAGAAAACTAAAAATATATTGCTTTTAAGTTCTACCTTAAGGAAATAACGAGTGAAGGAAAAATAAATGATTTAAGAACAAGTAACTACCTGCTCCATAATCAAGATTTTCAATGTTTGAATGTAGCCATTCGTGCACTTTTGACAGCTTTTCATTCTCTTTCTCAACCTTCTTCTCAAGACCCCTAAAGAATGCCTGTTTATCTTCAGCATCCATCAAATGAAATGGATCCCGCCCCGCCAACTCATTTTCACGGACTTGAAAGACAATTTCTCTAAGACTGTCATCTTTCATCCACTCAAGTTCACTATCATCTTCACTAAAACCAAGCTCTGTAATTTTGGTATTTATATTGAGCTGTTCATTAATTTTTTCTCTAGCAACCATGTAATTATCTTTGAATCCAACTCCAATCTTCTTCATTATGGGCTCAACTTCATGAAAATTTGTCTCTATCCAGTTTTCCATCTTTGCAGATGATCCCGCCTCTGTATTGATGTCATTACCTTCATGATTTAAGGAAGTTTGGGGCTTCTGAAGACCCCCCATTCCACATCCCAACTCAGAACCTTCAGAATCATCATTGCTGGTAGGGACAGATTCCTTCGGAGAAACTTCACAAGCATTTGTGGAAGGTATAGAATTTGATGTTGGACCTGAAATGGCAGCCACTTTGTCATGAACGTCCAATTTATGGCTTGTACTGCTACTAAATCCCTCCTCACTTGGAAGCCTGAAAACAGCAGCACTTTCTTGCACAGTTTTGACGCCAGATTTTATGCTAGGCTTTAGGTTGTCACGTTTTTCAGAAAGATAGTCTCTAGCTTCTTTTACTGACAGTATCACTCTTGGTTTTGTTCTGATAGAATTTTCCTTTGACAAACACGATTCACCATCAGGAGTATGAGAGAATCGGATGACTTCTCGTGTGTGTGTTAACTGCAAAGCACTTTCGCTATCTTTACAATCCTGCATAGTGCTTTGCCTATAATCTGAAACTTTTCCACTTGGAGCGCTACTATCTTGCCTATCCTTGTCCTCTATGAAAGTGACCATACTGAGAAATCCAGTATCATCAAATTTTGGTTCATCCAAAGTTCCCATCTTTACAGTTCCATAAATACCATGATTCTGCCCTGAATTTCCATTTGGAAGGTTAGTTAAAGACCCTTCATCCTCTTCACTATGCTTATTGACCAGTTCTATCTCACTAGATAGTTCATTATTCACAGCCTGCTTTTCTTTTTCATCTCTATCAGTCTCAGTTTCCCGTGCACGCCTGGCCATTTGTCTGATTTCCTGAATTTTATTATCCAAGTCGGTAGATTTGGCAGTCAGAGAACCAGATGAATGTCCTAATGACAATTTATCAGTGCATGCCTTGGCTTTCAAAATAGTATCCATAAGTTCTTCCTTATCAAGCTTAGGCTTCTCAACAAACAGAGTGGGCGATTCTGAAGTTTCTTGAACAACCTCCACGCTCACCTTCTCCAACATCTCTTTCTCCTTTCTCGACTTTATCTTCCTCCTCATCATTTCTTTCTCAGCTTCTGTATGGTGAACCTCCTTCTCCCCGAAAGTAAATAACTTCTTTACTGCCCACAACGCAACAAATACAAATAACACCATTCTACCAACCCTCGGGAGCTTTGGGAGCAGCTCAGGCGGAAGAGTTAAACTCCGAACCGCCTTAACAAAACCAGACTCCGCGCCTTGAACAACAAACTTCGCCACCGAACTATTCTTCGGAAGCACATTCTTCCCACTCTCCATCTCTCTAGCCAAACTCTCGGCACGCAGAATTTTCAGGTTCACTTCCGCTGAGTCGTCCAATTCGCGTCGATCAACACGGCTTCTTCTTGAGATTTCGTGCTCGTCAACCGAAACCCACTTGACATTCCCTTCCGAATCCTCAAAAACCGTAAAAATAGGACCCGACCCAATACCCCAATCCTCGATATCCTTCTTATACTGGTCAGCCCAATTCTCTAACTTATTCCAGAATACAGATTCACTCAAACGTTTTGACTTGAATTCCTCCCTTCCACCATTTTCAACTCTATCAACAACACCACCATGATCAGAGTCATGCTCTTTTGCACCACCAAAATTTAAATCATCTTTAATACCGCTATCATCCAAACCAAGATTCGGTTTTTGGAAATCAGAGCTGGGTTTGTAAGTAATGGGATTGTTACGCACCTGTTGATAATCAACGAGCTTCTTCCTCAGCGAGTTCCGGCGACTCGTGGGTCGACCAAAATTCGCAAGCACCTGGAAATTTCTGCTGCTACGTGATGGTAAATAGATTGGAAATGACGGGTTCTTGTAGAAATTCGAGCTGGGGATGTTGTACCTAAATGAGGTTCTCTTGCTCCAAGCTTTAATCGGGAATTTGGGAGAGAAAGGTGAAGTTCCAGAAAGAATAAGAGGTATTTTTGGGTTTGGAGGAGTGAGAACCTCCATGGATTAAGACAGTTGAAAGAGAGTGAATCGTAAGGAGCATAGCATCGCACTCGTAGTGTCTAAAATGTCTTTGATAGAAGAGGTTTTGCAGCATCGCTAAAACCCATTTGCCCACCGGTGGAAGCTGATGATAAAGTCCGCGAACGACGTCGTGGTGCGATTCACGGGGAAAAAATGATTACACAAGACTCGCTGGAGGTTTATCAACGGGCCCAACAACCCAAGCAAATCAAATCTTGGAATAGTGTATCAATGTAAGCCCACTATAACAAGGAGCCCAATTGGAAAGGGTAAATTGATAAATAACAACAATATGGACCTAATGGGCTTCTGAAAAAGGTAAAAGAAAAACTATAAAAGTCCAAAAAGTCTTGAGTTGTTAATCTTAAATGAATAGAATAAGATAAATTTAATCATTTAATTGATATTTTAACAATTATTTTTATGTTTTATAAAAATAAATATATCACATTATTAACTCCTTCTATGTCAACTTATCTGCATGTTCAAGGGCGGATCCAGGAATTTTTTCCTCGGGTCCAGGTTCCGAAATTATATATATATATATATATATATATATATATATATATATATATTACCATTTTGCCCCTGAGTCCGCCTCCCTCCCTCATTTCCTCTCCTCGGGGCTTTTTATTTTATTTCTCTCCTCTTCCCACCACTACACAATTGTCTCCCATCTTTCATAAATAAATATTTAAAAAAGAAAAGGTACCCGAAAACTTAAGCCCCACTCATCTTCAAGACAAATTAGCAAAAACCCATTTTTATTTCCGAAAAGACAGAATGAACTTTTAGTTGCAGATTAAAGAGGAACACAAAAATAGCAAAAAAATTAACCTAAAACTCAACCATTTTCTGAGAGAAAAGAGGGACCACTTACCGACACCGCCAGTGTGGCCAAAGGTTTTTTGTGTCGGAGTGAGAGAGACAAGAGCGAGAGGGGATACTAAACGCCAGGGAGAGGTTTAGTTAGATGTCTTCGCCGGTGACCAGAGCCCTTGCCAGAGTGACAGAGAGCCAGAGAGGGTGAGCGAGGGAGGGATGGGAGAGCAGTGGGAGAGGGAGAGTATTAGGTTTAGGCTTCAAAAAATTTTGGAGAATTTGGGGAACCACGAGAGTATTAGTTTTCTTAATATTTTTTAGTATTAAAAAAATAAAAAGAGAAGAAAAGGTAGACATATGTTGGACAAAGGTTGTCACCCTATCATTTCTCTTCTAGGAATGTGTTTAGTTGAGAAAAGCTTATTTTTTTATTATTATTAAAAGTGACCCAAGTGGGCATATCATGGATTTTTTAAAGGAGAAACATTTTAGGGGGGGTGGGGTGGACATTTTTTTGGAGGGTATAAACAGTAATTTTTCAAGGGCCATTCTATCTAGGATTTTTTTTTCAAAGGGCATTAGGGAAAATTTTCTTTTGTTGGGTTGCCAAGGACCCCCCACCCCATAAGGTGGGTCTGCCCCTGTGCATGTTGCTATTGTAAGAGTTCCTAAAATCTTTTATTAAGATGTTGATTCTTTGTGGGTGAGTGGTGTTCTCTTGAGCCTTCATAAACGTCTAAGGTGAGGTTATGGAAGAATATTATAAAGGGTTAAAAGATGGTGCTTACGTGCCTTTTATAGTGTTTATGAAAGGAAAAAGAATTAAGATAAATTTTGAGGACCGTAAGAAGACTTTATAGGAGATTTGTCCTTATTCTTTGTAGGAAATTAAGTTTATATTCTTCTTTGTAGGAGATTAAGTTCATATTCTTTAAAACTTTATATATGTAGACAATTGTTTGAGTTATCTTTAACGATTAGTTATAGTGATTTGTTTGTTCTTTTTGCTCCTTTTATTTTATTTTTTATTTTTTTGTGTTTCCTTTAGTATATTTTTTATGTATTTAAAGGCACCCTATGCTTTTTATGATATATAACCTTCTGCTGCTACTCAATTTAAAGCTGACATCCTGAAATAGCTTGTAAAACAAAGTCAACAGAATCAACATATATATATATATATATATATATATATATATATATATATATATAAGGTCAAGGTACAATCATTCACAAGGCCTCAACTTGAAGAATGGGACAATTTTCTCTTTTGCTTTGCTGAACTTTCTTTTATTTGGGGGTTAGATTTTATAAGTTTTTCTGATTCTTTTTTAATGCAAAGTCGCGGTTCTTGTTAAACTGCTGCAAAGCTTTCTGCTGAAATTAGTTGGGTTATAGTCACTGATTATTGGTTGAAATCTGGCAACAAAAAAAAGTGCAAAAAAGGGAGGGGAGGAAGAGAGAGAGAGAGCTCACAGACAATTTATGAAAGGTTGAAACCTTCAGCACCATGCATAATTAATGACAAGCAATGTTATCTGCATCATCTACTAATATTATTATTGTTCCCAACATAATGCATGAAAGTACAGCACACAGGGAAGAGAGAGAGAGAGAGAGAGATCCAGGCTAACTACAAAGATTGTGTATGCAGGCCCCGCCTTCTGGGTTCTGCTGTTCTTTCCATATCCGGCCCGTAACACGCAACTTGAGCTCTTTCCTATCCCCTCCAGAGAAGAAAAGTGCCATGTTCCGCTGTATAATGAGGCCATCATGGCTATCTCTAACTTTCCTGTGGCTGTCCCTTACGCTTCTTGGGTTGCCCTCCCAAGTCAGTTTTCGACCATTTCCTCCAACTTCCAAGCTATAGGTGTAGTTTCTAGCGTCGTTTTCATCACCCATGAAACGGAGGAATGCCATATAAACAGGAGCCATGCCAAGCTGGAAGGCTTCAAAATGGAGACAGAAGTACTGACCAAAACAGTGGAAGACCTAACGAGGACAATAAAAAAGAGACAATTACTCAAGTTTCATGAAAATTCTACAAGTGGGAATAGCAATCATCAGCAAGATCAGGGACAAGCGGCCATCGGATGCAGCACAAAGAATGATAAAATAGCAATCTTCTATAAAACAAAGAGCAACGTGATTCAGTAAACTACTATATAATTGGCATATCACTGAGGATGACGTAACAGTAAAAATTGTTTATTTGCCCTTTCAATAAAAATAGGGTTTTCAATTTCAATCAAGACTTATTCCACATAGGAAAAAGAAACATGTATACTTACAGTTAACATCCAAGTAGCATTTTCTACTTCTCGGGGATTTGACTTGACATAACGATGGTTAAAAGTGCATCCAGAATGCATATCAACCTTGTGATCATCCCTTAAGTGGGCAACAAGGAATGGAATATCTCCAACGACAGAGCAGTCCGATCCAGCATATGGACAGTTGTATGGTCTGAAGTTACAAACAGCTTCATGTTTGAGTTTACTATAGTAAGGGAATATCTCAGGGCACCCAAGAGAGCTGTATTTGCAGCGCAGTTCAAGTGATTCAGCTACCTTCTCCAATGCTAGACACCTAATGTCGCCAAGCTCCTGCCTACAAGTTGGACACCGGTTGTGTACCCTTGTTTTACAGGTCGAACAGAGGGTATGCCCATTGTGGCACTGCAGAAACAATAATTGTTAGAAACTCAGAAATCTTTTAGGCATCCTAAGGACTGTGAGTAACATGACTCTATTCCCAGACACAATGGTAACCCAAAGTTTCCCACTACTTGTAGAGAAACAGTGACAACATCTGGGAGGAAGCCATCAGATATGGTTACATAACCTCAGAAAATCTGGCAACAAAAGCATGCAGGTGTTTTTAAATAAATACAACATTTTAAATCAGTAAACATCAAGCAATAAAATAATAATAATAATAATTAAAAAAAGAAAAAGAAAAAAAGAAAGATCAATCGTGTCAAACTACTCGCTAGGAAGAAGTTAAATAATACACACGAAGAAAGCCAAATCTGACCTCTACACCAATACTAGCTCCAACTCAACACACAAAATTCAGGTGGTCAGAAACTCTTCAACAAAATCTTTTCTGATAACCCTTAAATAGAAGCGTCTAACACCAGAAACCCAAAATAGAGTTTAACCCACTTCACTTTTCCCAGACTTGCTTTCAGACAAACCATTTTAAAGCCATCCAATGCCAGTACTCCATTTTTAACTCACTTCATAAAGAAAAGCCTCGGTCATGCATTTGCCAATTGCAGATCTCTCATCTCACAAACAAAGCTCTTGGATGACACTTAAGAGCACCATTGAGACTACCCATACAGACATGGTAACAAAGATTTGTAACCATGAAATAAAACAGTAGATCTGGACCAAGAAATTCTATCTATATAATATGACAGCAGGGGGGAAACAGGATTATAGGAATATCCTCCTCACGACCAAGAAAGGAACAAAAATGGCGCCTATAAAAGAAATGAGAAAAAGAAAATACCAAGCCACTCTGTATTTGATCTAATTTCAGTTGCCACTTATTCTAAAGTTCTTTTGAACATGATAAAACTTCCAAAGACAAAAAAAATTCACATCACATATCAATATCTCCTGCAGCAGTCATGTCACACCCCATTATGAAACATAGGCCATCATTGTAGAAGGATCTAACAACGAACAAACCTCTTTTGGAGGCGACCCACCAAAGCTTGTCTTCACCTTCCCGAAGATATTCCTGTAATCTTGTTTTTATCATTGTTGTTGATAGTCGTTGTATGTGTAAAAGGAACGCGGAGTCTGTAGACCATCTTCTTCTCCATTGTGAAGTTGTCAATGCCTTATGGGATGTTTTCTTTAGTTGATTTGGGTTCTTGGGTTATGCCTAAAAGAGTAGTTGACTTATATACATGTTGGTGGACTGTCGGGAGCACTTGAAGTGTTGTTGTGTGCAAGATGGTTCCATCATGCCTCTTGTGGTGTCTATGGAGGGAAATGAATGATAGAAGTTTTAAAGACCGTGAGAGGACTTTGGAGTAGCTTAAGTTGTTATTTTTCTATATTTTGTATCTTTGGACAGCAGCTTTGTTTATCCTTTGGTAATTAGTTACCATGATTTCATTATTCTCTTTTCTCCTTCTAGTTTGGTGTTTTCTCTTTTATACTTTCTATGTACTTGGGGCACCTTACACCTTTAATGAAATCTCGATTACTTATAGAAAAAAGTAAGTCCACTATCTAGAAACTTTCCAAACAAGGATACTCTAACCTACCCGAAATAGAGTTTTTTCTCCCGGCTACAAGCTAAAAATAAACTCAATCCAAAACCACCGAACCATGTCCTAACTGACACAGACATGCTGCTCATAAAATTTGAACATAATAAGAGGAGTTTAGGGTTAGGGGTATTACAAGTCATCAGCCACCATTCAACCATGTGATCAGCTAGAGAGATTCTATAGAGCAATTCCCATTATATGCAGTCATTATAGCCATGTATTTCATTAATATAGGAAATTTCAAGTCTTCTTCCAAATAGTCACTAGTAGTCTCCGCCCATGGAAAACCATCCTAATTAGTTAACTTGATTTTTGCAGACCCAAATAGCAATGGAAATTTAACTTGACAAAATCACTAAACTGCAGTTTGCAAACACATCACACCTATTATTTCACTCACACACCAGAAACCCTAGCTCTCACATCTTTTAGCACCACTACCATCTCAAATAAGTTGCACGTGCCTAATACAATACAACACAAGGGAGAGGGGTTGTTATTTAGAATAATGGCTGGCTAAACAAAGCATAGGAATTTAACCAAACAGACAGTGCTGCTATCTTAAAACTACAATTAATCAAGGAACATGATTGAGATCATGCTATCTCACATAAGCTCCTTTAGATTACTCACTCACACAAGACTCATTGTGAAATCATAAAATCATCCGCCCTTCCTCATCTTTGAGATCAAACTGGTATAGTAAAGAGGGATAGAGCCATTCATATGGAGGTGCACAGTTTGGGGAACACAGGAAACAGTAGAACAAATCAAGTAAACTCCCTTAGTGCTAGATAAGTAATAAACAAAGCTTTTCTTGGTTAAGATGTATACTCAACCAATAGAACCATCAAAGAACCCCAATTCAGAACCAATAAAATTCAAACTCTTGCAAAACGCAATGTTTTAACTCATGGCACGCTTACCCTTAGCTGCACCTTCTTTCCAGACTGTTTTGCATAAATTCTAGCAACTAAATCCCCCCAAAATCCAACCCAACCCAACCAAATCTCACAAACATAATCATCCAACAGAACTTAAATCCTACCCAAAATTTCTTCTATTTGGTAGTGCATTCTGCTCTTTATCTAACCTCAACATTCCCAATGCAATGCAATTATAACACAAAAATCCATAATCTTTACCAGCCCAATCAATCCAAAAAGAATCATCATCATAATTATAATAATAACAACAACAATAATAATAATAATAATAACCAGTAACGATAATAACAAAAATAAAATAAATAACAAATAAAAAGTACATAGAAGCTGGAAGCAAATTGATCAAGTCCAACAGAGGAAAATATTGAAATAGGCAAAAAAACAAAAACAAAAAACAAAAACAAAAACAAAAAAAACGAAGAAGAACCCATCAAGCAAAATGGAGGAAAAAAACAAACCTGATGGATTGGGGGGTACATTGAATTGGTGCATACAGGGCATTCAAGAAGCTCATGGACGCTGGTGGTGCTGGGACTGTTGTTGTTGTTGTTGTGAGGCTTGGAAATCGAAGGGAACTGATGGTGATGGTGATGGATCTCGTCCTCATCCATCACATCCGGGGATGGCACGATATCAATGCTACCTGACTCCATTCATATAAAACAAAGCCAACCCACGAACACACAAAACCAAAATATGAAATTTATGGGTTATCCTAAAATGGGTATAATTTTGTGGTTCCTTTGTATAGGATTCTCGCTGTACAGTCCAGAAGAGAGGGACAAAAGAGAAAGAGGTCAAAATTGTGGGCAATTGGTGGTGGGAATGAATGTTTTGTATGTAATCATGTGAAGAATGAACGAACAAAAAATAAGGAAGAGCAATAAGGGAAGGATTCCATCTGTATAATTATAAGGACAACTATTCATCAAAAAGGGTGCTTTTCTTCATCGTTTTACATACGCAGAGAGAGAGAGAGAGAGAGAGAGAGAGGGGCACCGTTGAAAATCCAAGAGCCATTTGATCAACATCATGCGGATTTGAAGTTTGAACTGAGACCGTAATGATTGGTATATGGAGATTATAGATCCTTATTAATTACCACTACGATTTTTTTAGTTACTTAAACGTTTGTATGCTGTAATAAGAAGAACGACTGTGCTATCATCATGTTTTTTACTCTTCTAAAATTGGTATGGTTTTTAAAATTATTATTAAATTAAAATTCAAGTATGATTCATCTAAAGTTTAATGATAATTTTAAAAGTCACATCAACTTTAAAAGAATAAAAAAAATACTCTTAACATTACTCATATTTTATTATTTGGTTGCTCTATCATTTAGGAAACATAAATGTTTTTTTTTTAACATCCTTTCATTTATTTTGCAAATTAGGCATGGATTTGTGGGATTCCCATGCTACTTATAAATTTAATAATTAATTTACAAAAGAGATGGACTGCGTATATGCATGTAGCAGGTCTCTTTAAGAATATGTATTATCCTAAAATGAGAAACTTTTGTTCTTCTAAAAAATGAAATATGTATTCCCTAAAAAATGATGCTGGTCTAAAAATAATAACTCAAAAAAATCATTCATCATTTTCATTTCATTTCTATCCCTCCAATAGGTGGCTGACCACCCAACCGAAGCTCCATTGTACACCCCAAGCATGCCATCTGGTGGCCTTAACCACAATATTGGGGCTTATCATCGATCATTGCTTTGCTTTGCCAACTGACGGCCATCATCCGGCTCAACCTATTGCTAGCAATCATATTCGGTGATCCTTTACCGTCTTCGAACATTGATTGCTCACATCCCCCTCTGCTAGCCATCTCAAGCCACTATCTGTAATGTCCATGAAAGCCCTCTACTGTCTGCCTAACCCACCATCGAGCACCGTTCGACCCAACTTACCTCTGACCATCGCTCAACCACGCTCATCATTGACCACCTTGGCGGTGGTCAATAGTGGGTTGGGGGGCAAAAAGTGGTCAAGAAAACAAGGACATAGTTGTCGAAGATGACAAAAGGCTATCAAGTACAACGACAGACGATGATTGGAGACAATAGAGGATTGTCAGATATAGTTGCTAGTGATATGCAAGGCCAAAAGATGGGCGGTGGTGGGCAGGGTCAGGCCAAGCAATGGCACACAATGAGCTTCAATCTGGTGGTATTAACCAGTAATCTAGTGGCTACAACCACCAAATCCGAGTGGCCCAACCACCCCAGTGCCAACTAGGAGGAGGAGGAGGAGGAGGTGCTATTCTTATATTATTTCTATAAGTAAGAGTATTTTAGGAATTTGGGTTGAAATTTGATTCCATTTCAATTAGGAAACTTGGTCAACGCAATTGCAGGGTGTGTTGTCACCAAATAATAAATAAGAATGATCATTTCAATCTAGTTTCTTGTATTGTTACTAATACTCATTTTTATTTGGAGGTAATCATCATTCTAATATAACAAAAGTATCCAAAAGGAGATTTACACTTTTTTATTTTGTTGGGCATTTTCTCTCCTTTCTGATTGGGATCTGTTGCAAATTGCAACTTCTAAATCTGTGGGGGAAGGAGAGAGACAGTAGGGTCTGGACCAAATGAGGAAAACATGGGAGTAAGGTGGTGCACATTATTGGACTAATGTCAAAGACATTATTTTGGATGGACAAGTTTAATTTTCTTTATAATATATGTGGGTCCCAGTTATCTCATGTTGTTTCAGAATTTGTGGGCACTTCTGATATGGTCAAATTGATTGATGCAATTAATAAATGTAGGATATATGCAGGGACGGTAGCATTTGAAGTTTAGGGGGTAAGATTAAAAAAATTAAAAATTTAAGAAGAAAAATTTTAATTTTTAAAAGGTTATAAGAATATTTTCTAAAAAAAAAATACTAAAAAATTGATTAAATAAATAATTAAATATCTATTTTAACAAATGTCTTTTGGTCACATATTAATTATAAATGCCCGAATAAACATCTGAAACTCTGAAAAAATTGTATTTATTATTCTTGACGTTCAATGGGGTCCATCTTCTAAATATAAAATATAGATTTTCTTATCTATTCAGCATTACCTTTTGATCTAATCCTTTACTTCTCTAAAAGTTACAATGCATTATGCATGTGTCATATCACTCTTCTACTCTTAAAGCTTGTGAGGCAAGGTTTATATTTTAGACGATAATTTATCATCTTTTTTATTTTCTTTTTATCTTTTAAAATTGATGTGGCTTTGAAAATATTAGAGGGGGGTGGGAGAAGAGTATGTGAGGGAGAAAGAGAGAATAAAAGGAAGAGATGGCAATGGAAAAGGGAGACCCCCGGCTCTCTTTTTATGGATCATGTATATTTGTTATCATGTTTAGAGAGAATATTGTGGTATAATGATGGCATAAAGGGTTACTTAGGTTGAAGGTTACTTCAAGATAAGAGGAGCACTAGCGCACAAAGATTCTAATGCCTTTTGTCTTGGATTAGAAGGAAGGTTAACCACTATAATGGCAACTTTAGCTCATCCATTGTGCTATGAGTAACCCATCAGAAAGTGGAATGGAGGTAAACACGCATTATCATCAGCAAAACAATCCGGATAAATACGGCAGCGTTTCAAAATTACATTTTGGGAATATCATCAAACATTCAAAAATTTCCCACCAGCTTAACTTTCTTACAAGAATCATTTGATATGAACTACCCAAACCAAAAGCAGAATATATAGAAACTTCGCAACTTTTTTATTGTAAACTTTCAATCCAGCTCTGCTATTCACCTCAAGTATATACAAATCTTTCACAAAGATTTAAAATAATTGAAAAAAAAAAATTCTACATATATATGATACACCTGAATGTGGTACACCTGTGAAATTCTGATTCCTTTAAAAAAGCCCAAAAGCTTGACAAGGAAGTTTTCATTACCATTGATTTGGGAAGGCTTCTCGGTAATTTGAATCCTCACCCAATGTAAGCTCTCTTACTGTTGCATCCTTCACCTGTGTATTCAAAAGCCTCTGAGCTAACCTATCTTTTGGTGTTACTTTCTTGCGCAGCATGGATGACAGTGTTTCCTTCTTGTTTCTGGCCGACAGCTTCTCTCCATTAGTTGCCTCCATATCTTCTCCAATAGCTGCAGAGCTTGAAGTCGATGCCAATGCAGCATCCCTAAGAACCACGTCATTGTGCTCCCGAATTTTCGCAAGCTTTGCACGCTTCAGTGACCGTTTATCAATTTCTCTCTTTTTCACTACCTCTTTATCTCTCTCACGAACATTCTTCACAGCTTGTTTTGCTACCTGCTCAACTAAATCAGTCCCTGAATCAAGAGTTATCTCGTCCTTTGAAGAGTTATGATTAAGTGGCTTTCCTTCGTCATCTCGAGGTATAATACGTCCATGAAATGGGCAAACTCTCAAGTCTCTTCTCTGACAAAGTCCCCCTTTCCTCAAAGGAGCATGGCATGGTTGAATTTCAGTTTGCTCCTCTTTGTAAAGAGTTGAATGAACATTCAGTTCTGCAATTTTCTCAGCTGGGATAACTGCATCATAGTCCACCCTACCCCAGTGACTTTCAAGCTCCAACCCCCGCTGATTAGCTAAAACCTCCCTATTTGAGCCCCAGTTATTCAAGAAATAGCCCCAGCTCATCATGGGAGCGTCAGCCAGAAGCTTATTCCTTAAAGAGTTTGTACCAGTTTCACCACCTTCAAGACTGGGCAACTCATTGTCATTAGAACCCCTGTTATTGCTTTCAAGAGTTCTATTTTTCAACTCGATAGATGCTAATGCCATGGAAAGATTTTCATTTTGATTATTGGGCACAGTAGACCTCTCATTCTCAAGTGATCCAATCTTACCCTCCTCCCAGAAATCTTCTTCTTCATCATCACAACTTGTAGTGTTTGGAACAGCACAACCTGATTCTTCACACTTCTTCTTCACCGATTGGAGACAATTTCGGATATCTATCAACTCCTTCAAAGTGGAATCTCTGACCCTGTTGTCTGCCACTTCGACCCTTACAAGAACAGAAATGCCTTCTTGGACTGAAACCAAATGCTTTGTCACTAGAAGCTTGTATAGCTCCCTCAATGCATCAAAAACCACTTTATTGTCATTGTTTTCATGAACCTTTTGCCCTTCTCTTAAAGTATTGAGACGGATTTGCAGCAGTTCAGATGAACGAAACTCTTCAAAATCTTCATCATCTATAGGACCCAGTGGCATAAATTCATCTTTTGCACAGACAATGTCTAAACATTCTCTAATCTCATCTATTGTTGACTTTATTTCTTCCTTTATTGATGAGAAGTTCTCCTTCAACATTTCAAATTTTTTTAGTAAAAGCTCTTTTGACCTTCTTTCCCTTTCCCTTCTCTCCTGCTGAATTCGAGCTGCATGTGCCTGTAGATTTGGAAATTGGAACTTGAGGGTGTTTTTAAGGTAGTCAAATCCTAATCTGAGCTGCCTGTAATGAATCCCAAAGGAAGAGTTCCACTTCTCCAGGAATTCAATTGCCTTTGAGCGCAAAACAGATGCAACAGCTGGTGGAGCAGGGAGAGGCAGATTTCTTTTGAACCCAACACTCAAACTTAGTAACTGATCCAAGTTCTCAACAAGGATGGTTCTGAAAAGCTTTGACCGCATGAAGAGTTCATCAATTATGAGAAGCGTGAGATACCTTACCTGCAATAGATTATGTCAAGATCAAATCAATGTTCACCAAAGCCTTCTTTCTCTTGAAACAGCAGCAATATTGCAACGAGAATATTTAGAGGCAGAGACCTCAAAACCGATAAACAAACAAATTACTCCCACCCGCAAATAACTGTAACACATAATTGTTCCAACACATCTGAAAAGCATATATTTGGGTGAATACTTGATTTTTCCCACACTAATGAAAATAATATCTAAAATCCTGTTTATAGCCTGACCAAGGATACCACAACATCATCGCAATTCACAAGCAAAGGCTTGACTCTTCAACCCACCTAACCCAACAAAAAATTATCTAAACTGCCTGGAAGCTAGATAAATTCGCAATGCCAATCTTCTGTGTAAAACGCTCAAAGAATCTTAAGGACTAAAGTTCATAACCAAATGACTAGTGGTCTCACACCACCAATCTACCAGACTTTCTCAGATTTCAAAAGGATTACATTTAAACATAAGCAAAATAATGGCTCCACAACATGTTACTTCAATCCTCATCATGTGTGGCAATAAAACAGGCATTCCCCATTTCCTTCACTTTTCCCCTACAAATTTCCTGTCGCATTTTAGCGCTTCTTAGTTCTCACAGCATTTATCCCTCTAATATTCTATTTCATGACGAATCTTAATGTGCAAACAAGTGATCACACACCAGTTCTATCAGCCAGCAAACAAAACAACTGCCAATCCTGTCAATGCTCTTGAACTAGCATTGCGAAGTCAACCGAGAAAATATGAAATTAAAAAAAATAAAATATAGTTTCATACAACAAAATTTATGACTCAACCAGGCAAACCAACATAAGCCATACTACCCAAGACTTTATTTTCTTCCCTTTAGTAGCATTCAGGAAAAGTAATACATTTCAAGTTGAAGGCACTGAAAATTCAAAATCTCTTCAAGGAGTAGCCAAGGATAATTGTGAATATGAGTTGAATTCAACCAAATAGTAGAACAGAATCAAGGCAGCCAAACCAAAGAGCAGAAATTAGGGCTTTGTTATCTTGAACATTTTTTTTTTCATCAGTATTCTCAGGAATCAAACATAGGGTAATAAAACAAACTCAAACACAAATCAATGCAAAATGATTGTCTGGAAAATCCAAATTCCAACTAGAATCAAATTCCAATGCAAAGCTTAATTATCGGCAAAAACATAGAATTAAACCCTGTACTTATCCACACAACAATATCCATCGAAACTCAAAACGGAAAAAAGAAAAACAGAAAGGCGGGATTATTATGAAACAATTAAGCGAACAACAACTAAAGAGACAAAACGAATCCAAAAAATGAGGACCTGAGAGTGATCGCGCTTCATAAGGTCCATAAGGGTCTGGGCGGCGAGTCGGAGCTCCCGATCCGAATAGCGGACCACCGATTTGATGGCCTTGAGGAGGCGAGGGTCCACCTCCGGAGCCGTGGAGTTCGTCGCCTTCTCTATCAAAGCCCTTACCTTCCCTCCCTCTTCTCTCTCCTCCTCCATTTGCCACCAATTACTCTGATTATTCCAAAACAAAGAGGGATCGACTTTTATTTGAAAATCCCCAATTTATATGGCTCTAAACCTTTGGGGGGTTAGATGGTACATTTAATTACATGAGTAATTCTAATTGCATGTAACTATGTAAGACACGTAGCATATAAATGTAAATCTGTTTTAGGGCTGAATAAGCCGAAAGTTATTAACTGTTATTCTCATAATTGTACGAGAATGCGGTTAGCAAAATTACTTTAACTATATATATATATATATATATATATATATATATATATATATATATTTGAAGAGAAATTCATTCTGATTTCATTAATGAATAATCAAGAGCATAAAAAGCTCTTACAATTATAGAGTATAAAGCTCTAAAATTCTTAACCGAAGCTAAAGGAGTATACGACATAAATGTCAAAAATAAACAAATCTTATAATGAAATCCTATGCCGTCTATACATCTGCTAACTTATGCCCAATCTTTGGCTTATAGAACAAATCTGCTCGATGCGGACTTAATCCAGGACATAGATAGCCATTTTTTAGGCATGAGCAAAAGCGCCACACCAAAACAAGTCCTTCTCAACCCGAAAGGTCAGAGAATTATTCACGTCTTAAGCACAAACATCAAGGCAACAAAACAAGCAAGGAAATACAGGGAAAAAACAAAACAACAGAGAAACCCACAAATACAGCAGCAACCATCATAGCAAGGAGCGGAGGACTCTACCGATAGTGCGAAAAAAGGGCAATGAAGAGATGCGGTGGAGATCGGTAGCATAGTGGAAATGGCAGGGCGGAGTCACGACAACCGATGTGCTATGGGGCACCAAGAGAGAAAAAAAACTCTAAGCAAAAACAAAACAAAAGGGAAAGCCGCACAAGCGGGTAGGCTTCCTCTCTCCCCTAAGCAGGGACCTACTATTTTTCTTTCCTTGATTTATTTGTGATTTCAAAATTACTTTAACTGTATCTACATTAAGATAAATGATTTTTTGCATTTTCCTAGTATTCTTCAAGGATATTTAGTTGATGTGGTATACTCAATCCATTTTTAAATCAATCTTAATTAAAAAAAAAAAAAAATCAAAGCTGAATTGAGCATGCGAAGTTAACTGAATATGCTGAAAAAATATGGGATAATGCAAAATAGTATTTTTAGTAATAAAATTGAGAAATAACAATAATAAGGTGGCAAAACTATCCTTATTGTGCTTAAATAGAAGTTAGAGATGCAACTTTGAAAAAAAAAAAAAAAATTACAACACTAACCTTTATTGAAACAATCACAAACTCGCTCGAGTTAAGTTTCTATTCCACGATTATCGCAATCTCACTTGATGTTCCTTCACTCGATTGAACATCGAGCAAACTTAATGTTTTTAATCTCGCTTGAGACCAACAAAAAAAAAACCCAAAAAATACAAAAACAAAAACCAAAAAGGATAGTTGTCAAACCACCTCTAAAATTGGCCGTCAAGGAGAGCGTAATAAAAAAAGAGGTGGCTAAGCCAACCCAGGCATATTGATGCATGGTGGGGCTTTATTTATTTGTCGATCCAAGATCTCATTAGCAAGTCATAAAGGCCAAAATAAGGATTTCTCTGTATATTCGGGCAGCATACGATGATTCAGCTAGCCCACGTTCCAATGTGACATTTTGAGCCTGTTATGATATCCATCTTAATTACGCCATTCCTTGAGCTGGGCCCTAATTCTTCAGCCGTCAAAGTTGATTTAATTCATGTTATAATATTATTGTCCTATTGTCATACGTTACCGTATTAACTATTACAAATATATTCGGAATATTTTATAATTTTATAATTATTATATTTTCTTTCTTTTTCTGTCCTCATACAACTGTAACTATTCTATTTTCTTCTTTTTCGTTTCCACAGTGATTTCTGTTGTCTTTTTCATCAATTTAGATATCAAGGCTACATGGGCCAACCAGCGTCAATTATTGGATAAAAAAATAGGATGTAGGTTCCTGCCTACCCAAAATAATAAATTATTCAGAACATATGTAAAATAATGGGTAGCTTATACTCCTCTATGATATTTATAAAGACAGATCTTCTTTTGGTCCAACTTGTCACGGTCACAATAGGACAGCCCATGTTACATATATTTGTACGTTGTCGTTTAAGATTGCAACATTCTGTGTAACACACAAGTTATATATATATATATATAATAATTTAATTATATTTTTACAGCTAGAGTCCACCCAACATGTGGGTAAAGAAGACACTTAGACACCTGCTTTGCACTTTCCCAGGTTAACGCTACCGAGACAATTCTCACTGTGCTGCATTGGGATGGTGGGAGCCCAGTTTTTTTGACTTGGCGCTCCTGACATGTGCGTTGTTTCTTTTAATTGTGGTCACAGTGGTCACCGCCATCTGGGCTTCCTGCTTTCTGATGATTGATTCAAAGTATTTGGTAAATTGCAATTAACTGAAATTTTTATTTTTATTTTTAGTTTTTGGTAAATTGCAATTAATCAATTTGGGCATTTAGTTGGAAAAAGAAAGAAAGAAAGAAAGAAGGGGCAAGTGGGCAGTGCGCTTACACATCAAAAACAAAAGGTGTAAAGACTGCAAACAATGCATCATTGTCATCGACAAAACAACGTAATGATTTCCTTCGGCCCTACTATGCCATCGTCCTTGCATTTCCCAGTTAAATGTAAAGTTAATAGGTAAAAAAGTTGCATATTGTTCAACAGAATTAACTTAAAAGTGAATAAAAATTACCCCTGTATTAGAGTAATAATTATGATGAGATACCGACAACAAAGACCACGTGAACCCTGTAGCAGTCTCCCATGTCCTATCCTCTCTCTTTTACTAGGATTAAAAAAATCCAAGAAAGATTTTTCTTTTTCAACTAAACAAAAACCCAAAAAAGAAAAAAAAAAAAACAAATGGGAGGGGAAAAGCTTTCATATTTCCCACTACCGTCGCGCACGCCGCTCAGTTCACGCGCACCCACGCGGGGCAAACCCGATCCGAGAACCCGCCAAATCGTACACGACCCGGAACCCCTGCTGCTGGATATTCCCAAGAATCGACAATCCGCTCAACGTACCGGCAAACGCAAAGCAGAAGGTACCATCAGTATCCACCGGGATCAGATAATTTGTCGCCGGCAAAGACAAGTCAGCGCCTCTAAAATGCAACACCACCGTCGGTACCTTCACCTCCGTCATCCCGGACAGGTCAAAGCACGTGTCGAACAATGAAAACTCGGGTCCCCGCTTCAGATTCGATGCTCCGGCCCGGAACGCATCTCTTAAGGCTATATAAGCGGGTCGGGTTAGGCGAGTAACGGATGTGCCCGAGTCGATGATTACCCCGCCGTTTCCAGAGGGGTCGAGTTTGAACAACGAAGCGGTGATGCCAGGGATGAGTTTCCCGCCGACGCTGATCCCGAGCAGTTCGAGGTAGTAAAAGGTGTCGAGCTTGGGGTTGACGAGCAAGGAAGTAAACCGGGCGGTCCGAGAAACCGCCGAATCGCCGAACACGACTGAGGACGGCCTGGATGAGGCGGAGCGGTCCACCAAACAGTACGAGAACTTCCGGTTAAACCGGCGACCGGTCTGCGAGGGGAATGACAACTTCCCCCGGCCGAGTCCCAACAGCCCCGCAGCACCGACGAACAAGCCCTCGTTGTCGTGGCCACAACCGACCGCCACGCGCGCCACCCGGGTACGACGGAACGTCAGCGTTTCGGTGGAGAAATCGCCGAAAGTGAATGATCCATCGCCGTAGGAGACTTGATACATACAAGTCTTGCGAGAATTGCAGCCCGCAGAGTCGAGCTTGCGGCACAGTGGGGACGCACAGGAGATCCCGGCGTAGGATCTGGATTTGGTCGGATCGAAGACCGGGTCGCCCTGGGAGTAGCATTTCTTACACGGAGCGCACTGGAGCCAAACGATGTCGCTCCCAGTGTCGAGCACCATGTACATGTACTTCGGGGGGGTCCCGACGCCGATGCGCGTGAAGTACTCGCCGCTGCCCTGGGAGAGCCCGGAGATGACAGAGCTGCTAAAGCCGCCGCCCGGAAGAGGCACGCGACTCCGGTTCACGGCGGATGCGAGGGAAACCAGGTCCTTCACTCTGACAGCGTCACGTTGGAGCCTGAGGTTGAAGAGTTGCTCCGGCGTTTTGTCGAAGGACAAGGAGTCTATGTGGTGCAACTGGAGGGTCGTGGTGGATGAATCCGGGTCGGTTTCGGTGAAGTCCGGCATGAAGGAGTCCGACTCGGCCCATGAGAGGGTGTGCTGGGTGCTAAGGAGCGGGTTGAGGACAAGGGTTTGGTACTGAAGTGGTGAGGCTGAGGAAGAAGCGGAAAGAAAGATGAGAATGGTGAGGAGAGAGAAGGCAGCATTTCTTGGTGGGGGTTCCATTGGAGAGAGAGAGAGTGAGGGTCTGAGAAAGAGTAGGGGGTGAGGGCGGCTTAAATAAATAATGGAAAAGAGCGAGCGACAGTGGTGAGTGTGGAGAAAGGCGGTTCTGGAGTGGAGTTAACAGATTCATTTTAGCATCGCAGTTGTCGTTTTGGGTTTGGCTGTGATTGTGTACGGTTCTACCGGTTATCGTGCTTCCGTGGGTGGGGATCCACTCTACTCTCTTGTGAATCCTCCATGCCACTTCACGTTTTGCCCAATTCCCAAATGACCAACTAGGCGGCCAGTAAGTGAATGAATCATAACCGTCCGATTTTTGTATATTTGTCTCTTTCTTTTTTTTTTTTCTCGAAATGTTTGTAGTTGGATACAAGGAAAAGGAAAGAATCTTATAATTTCACGATAAATCACGACTATGCGATTTTTATTTGTTAGAATATATATATATATATATATATATTACTCACTATGTTAAAAATAATAAAGATAATGTAATTTTATAAGAGTAGTGAATGTAAATGTTTAATGCCAAATTACTCATAATTTTTTGGGTTAAATACCTAATACCCCATGGAGTTTAGGAACTTTATTTTTACTTCCTTAGAATTTTATTTTTATCACAGGACCTCCTGGGGTTTTGATAAAGGACTAACTTAGTCCATTCGTTAGTTGACTGTTAGTTGATCGTTAAGACTGACACGTGGACCAATCAGATGTTGACATGTGGCACTTATTTAATTTATTTTTTTTTTAAATTAAAAAAAAAAAAAATTTAAAAAAAAAAAAAAAAGGAAAAAAATTGGGCTCCAAGGCCACCCCCAAATGGCCAAGAGCCACCCCCAATTTTTTTTCCTTTTCTTTTTTTAAATTTTTTTTTTTTTTAATACATTTTTTATTTTTTTAAAAAAAATTAAATAAATGCCACGTGTCAACATTTGATTGGTTCACGTGCCAGTTTTAACGGTCAACTAACGGATGGACTAAGTTAGTCCTTTATCAAAACCCCAGGGAGATCCTGTGATAAAAATGAAATATCAGAGAGATAAAAATAAAGTTTCTAAACCCCATGGGGTATTAGGTATTTAACCCTATTTTTTTTTTTTCTCTTCCGCTATAATTTTCGTATTTTATATTTTTTCACAAATTTGAATATTGTATCATAGGTTTATTATATTTTGACATGTTCACACAAGGGAACGAGGAGAAAGAATTCAAACTAATGACCTTCATTTTATAAGGTGTGTTTCACAGTCAATTGAGCTACCCTTTGGAGACTAACTTTATTATATTTCAATATTATTTAAAGGATATGTTTTGAGTAGAAAGTGCATATTTTTAATTAATATTTAACTAGTTATATCAGCTTACTTGATTTTTAGTGAAATTAATGATTTGGCGAAGACTAGCCGTCATTTAACAAGAGTTTCATCATTAACTCATTCTGTTCATATACACTCATATTTGACATTTTTGGATTGACATGCTCTTTGATAAGGGCTTCTGTTCATCATTTTGGAGATTGGACAAGAGAAAATGTCGTTAAAATTTTATTTTATTTATTTTTATTGGGTTAATAATATTTTTGGTATTTGGGTTTTGAAGTTTTTTAACTTTTCTCCTTAGATTTTAAAATATGACAAAATTAATACATTAAATTTTGAGAAAGACCGAAACACTACTTTCAGTTAGAAAAATTATATGGGGGTGGTTAAACCACCCCAGCCACCCCTAGTTTGACCTTAAGGGTGGCTCAGCCACCCCAAGGCCGGTCTGGGGGTGGCTCAAGGGCCATGGGGATGGTTTCGGCCACTCCCTTTTTGGCCCTTTTGAGCCACCCCTAAGGTCAAATTGGGGGTGGCTCCTCATAGAATTTTTCAAAATCTAAAGTATTAGATTTATATTTTTTAAAATCTAGGAAAAAAAATAAAAACATTAAAATTCAGGTACCAAAAAAAAAGTTATTAACCCATTTTTAATATATATACGGTCAAATAAAAGAAAATAAAATCTTTACTATAAGATATCTAATTTTCATTTCAATTAAAATGAAGAATGAATAGACCCTTACACCCACCTGAATCCTCCATTTCAAATAAAATGGAGAGAAATCAATTGTTTTTAGAGAGACAATTTTGTCATTTTCTTTTTACAAAAATATCTTCTTAAAACAAATAAATTATTTGAAATGGATCTTCCATTTCAAATAAAATGGAGAGAAATCAATTGTTTTTAAAGAGACAATTTTGTCATTTTCTTTTTACAAAAATATCCTCCTAAAACAAATAAATTATTTGAAATTAAGACGATATTTCTCACTTACCCTCGTATCATATCATAATTAGTACCAAAATTGAGCGGCTCAAATTTTTAGGAGAGGGTTGGAAATGGGGGTAGCAGTGGATGACAGAAATGCCCTTGGGCTCAAGTGGAAGGACAACTATCCTATATGGCTATATTCCTATCCTTATTTATTTGCTTTTGTTGGTGAAAGTTGGGTTTGTATTAACTGTAATGAATGCTAAAATCACTTGGAACTCGGGAGTTGAGCTGGCCGCTAAGATCCCGGGAGTGAACGGTGAAGTGATTTCCTGTGTGCCATCTTTGTTAACCGTGCTGTTCCTTTATCTATCCTCCGACGGCCAAAAACATTCTCGCGATAGTAACCGTTGATTCAGAATTATGTGACATAAGATGTGACGTGGACGACAACCAACATGTGTTTGTTAAAAGTATTATCTTATTTGGAGGATATGGAATTTATTATTATTATTACAATAATAATACGAAAACATAATTCTAATATAATATCCACAACCAATGAATGTTGTTAGCACTAAAGCAACTTTGTTCTTTTCCTTCAATCAAGTTTACTTAATTGGTTCGTTTTAAATGCCTTGCAAATAAAGAAAGACTGCTTAAGGACTCAGGAGTGCTCAACTTTATAAAAATTTCCCATCAAATTTTAGGCTGATAAGCCAATACAACCCTATTTAAACATGTACAATGAATAGTTAGACCGGAAGTAGAAGACAAAGACATCAAAGAACATGTAAATTACAAATCCTATGTTTTCCTAAAAAGCCATAACCACTACCTAGTATTTTCCACAATGCCTCTCTTAATTACCAAATTATTAAAATATTAATTTAACTATTTAATTAATATTTTAATACTCTAAAATACTTGACTCTTGAACAAGTTGACTTAAAAAAAAAAAAAAAACCTATTCTCGAATCATTATTTATGTTGCCCTTTTTGGATGAATCAATTAACATATATTGATTGCCACTAATCTCGCACGCGTTTATTTGACTTAAAACCATGAGAATTTCCATGTTGCCATTCACTACTACTGTATATTATATGGGGTGTCCAAAAGTGACAGCACAGAAATCAGAATGATAGAAATACGGATGAGTTCAGTGGGAAAGCATGCCCCTTGCAATACTGTTGATGTTTCTCCATGACTCCTGTGTACCATTTGCTATGATTCCTATCTTCCAACCGACCACCCAACTCTTGTGTTCTTTTTTCCTTTTATTTCTTGCTTTTCAAAAAGGTTGTTTTAATGTTCTGTAACATATTTTTTTAGACTAATTATAATTCCTACCTTAATTAACACAATTTAGCACATAGGTTAGTGTAAGGTAATGAGTTTAAGACTTGCTATTCCTTTAACTCTTGTTTATTATTTGTCCAACTCTTTTAAAAATTTACCATTGAATTTGTATGACAGATTCAATAATAAATTTGAATATATATAAATGGAGTTTGATCGGGGTTGAACTCCATTGGTTAGGCTCAAATTAGCTTAATAAAATGAATCAAAAGCCCATAAAGGGATACTTAGGGGTTAGGTTTGAATCTTTATAAGTTAAAAAAATCCTATAATTTTGCAATGATTTCATGAGTGATGATTTTAATTAAGGGAATTTTTAAGAATAAAAACCCTAGTTTCACAAACTCTAACATGGTTAAGGTGTTATCTGTTTTGGCACGTTGACTCGTGGATTTATCTCAAAAATATTCTTAATTTTTTAGTAAAATATAAAATAATTGTAATGGCTAATAAAATAGTGTTGGTAAGTTCAATGGTTGGAGTATATGTTGAGCTGAATAAAATTTCCGCAGAATGCGAATTCCTCCGGATTTTGATGTAACTGAGTAGGTAGGACATTAATGGATGTGGATGCATACAAAAAGAAAGGTAGTACATTTATGTGAAGCAGGTAAAATAATCAATTATACAACCTGTGTTAGGTCCCGATTCTGAAAGTAGATAAGGTAGGTAGCTAAGCATCACTTCACATTATGGACAGAATGAATTTGATAGCATTGGAAAAAATAAATGCAAAACTTCATAAAACTCTACCAAGTTCCACTCTTTGTGATATTATTTTTCTTAAGTTATAACTCTTAATTAAAGGTATTAAATTTTCAATTTTTTTTCAATTACTCTATTTTATTAGGATTTTTCGTTAATTTTTGTCAAAATATTTAAAATACCCATATTTTTTTAATAAAAAAATTGCAAATATGTTTGTTATATATATATATATATATATGAATCTTTACAATTTTTTTATAATAAAAAAACATTGGTATTTTGAGAATTTTGACAAGAGTTTTGACAAGAATTTTGAGAAGTTCGATACCCTTAATTAAGAGTTTTTGAACTTATAAGAGTACTTTCAAAATGCGTAAAAGTTTAAGAGATTTTTGTGAAGTTTTCCCAAAAATAAACAAATAGGGTACAGAAGTGTTGTCTAAAACTCACCATTTGAATAGATGGTTGAACAATTCAAAATTTATTTAAGCTGATAAATCTCATATAGAATCTTTCACACTTTACCAACCCAATTTATTGATAATTAATTTAAACAACAAATTACTTGGATGGAAGTTTGGCGAGCACTAAGTACACTGAACACTCTCCACCATGGAGTAAAAGAGTTAGGTGGAGTGGCAAGATTATAATAGAAGCCTGTTTCCTAAACCGTGTGGGGGCAAGCAAGCAAGCACTTTCCAAAAGCAACAAAAAGAAGAGAGAAAAAAGAGGATTCATCAACTGGAAAGAGGATTAAAGTAGCATTACAGAAATATAGTTAAGGTAAAAAGAAAAAGTCATAAAGATAGACCCAAATTATAAGCTACAATTGGACAAGAATTACATCATAAGTTCCCCACTCTCATGCCCAAGTCAACATCACCAATTACCAAATTCAATCTCACTCATGCTCTTTACTAGCTTTACATTTTTCTACATATTTTTTTGTTTTTTCTAATTATAGTAGCTTTACCTTTTAAAATGGACTGCAACTATTTACACTTGGTCTGAGTGGGTACAAAATTTTCCTTCTATATGTCTATGGAGTTTTAAAATACAAAGGTTGGAATTTATTGAAGGAAACACACTCCTTTATATGTTCTGGAGTCTATTGATGAGATGGGGTTGGAAAAAGCTTGAACCAAATTTGGATAGTGATGAATATAAAGGGTAATTGAAATTCTTAGGAAGAATTTTTTTTTTTTTGTTGTTGGAAAATTAACTACCAAACTGAAACAGCAACTTTGTTAGGTTCTGAAGGAGAAAACAGATGAAAATCTTTTAGATTTCATCATTGAATACAAATGGTAACAAGTAAATTAAGCATTTAGAGTTTTTCTTTGAAGGAAAAACAACAAAAATGAAACATGGGCATCTGCCAACCCCATGGATAGAAATTTGATTGCGAGAGTGAAATAGCATGTAAGAAGAACTACCGCGCACGCTTTCATCACCAGAACCTTTAAAACATAACGTTAAAAAAATAAAAAATAAATAAACGAAAAAGGAAGCAACAGTTGCGTCACTAAATAAAATCCCAATAAACGAGTATGTGTTGGGTGGAGTTTTAAGACTCATGCCAATTGCCATGAGAAATCAAATTCGACAAGTTCATTAATATTCCACCATACATATGGAGTAGTAATGTGGACTGATGAGAATGATCCATACGTGGGGTCCATCTTTTTTTTTTTTTAAGCAATACACGGAAAAAGGGTCGAGGGACGGGTCTTTGCTGCTTTTAATTGGACATATACAATTGGAGGAAAATGAGCAAGAATGCTTATGAATATTTGGTTGAAAGTGACCCATTTAATTATTTGGTGTGTCTTAGAATTGGCACATATGTAGATTTTAGTTGCCGTCCAGCTCGAGAAAAGCTAAAGTTGTATGTCAATAATATCCACATAGGATAAGAAGAACACGAGGAGAATACCAGGAGAGCATCTAGCATTTCCCAGAGATAATGAATATATCACTACAAAAATTAGGAAAAATAGTAACATGTAGAAGGTGACATTTTAAGCCCAAACGACCTTTCAGAGGGGTTGTTTACTGTTCAAACGACCCCTCCTTCTGAGGGGAGTCGTTTTACTATTAAAATGACCCTTGATAGAGTTGTTTTGTTAAAACGACCAAATTCAAGAACGTCCGTAGCACAAAGGTTTTCTGTAGTGTATGTACTAGTCCTTTAATGGCGAGAGAGACCACCGTGGAATCCCCTTCAACCTACAGAGGTTTTTTTCTCAATTGAGGCAGCTAGATTAATTGCTAAAAGGGATGCTTGTGCTTCACTTGTGTTTGCATCCACATGTGAGAGCCGCTTAGAGAAGTTAGTCGTTTGGTTAAAAAACTCAAAAAATATTTATTTGAATTTTTGCTATAAAAAAATGCCAAATCATACTTTTGAATATATATATTTTTTTATTTAAAAAAAGTTATATTTTCTAACGCAATTTTAAACCGGCTCATGGTGCAAATCCGTAGTATGTCACTTTGGTCATCACTTATAACAGCAGCTGCAACAGTAAAATTAGGTCTAATAACCACATCATAATTTTGCCTTGAGATGAACAAATGGTCCATCCAGAAGAGTTGACAATTGAATAGCGACCACTTAACCAACTATGAAGTTGAAAAATTTGTTATTAGACATGGCGTGTATGTGTGTGTTTGTTGGAAGACGGAAACAATGGGAATGGCTTTAGTTATGAGGTTGGAGGTGCCCATAGAGGAGAGCATCTTTAATTATGGGTTTAATTTGTCGATCTCAGAGTGCGGTTATGATTGAGGTAACAATCATTGAATCGCCTTGGCACAATAATCTATCCAAGCCCAGAAGAATTGAACTTTTCATAGCCATGAGGACAACTTTAAGAGCTTGTATCTACAAGCAATTCTCTTGTTTACAGGTTAGACATTAGAAAGCTAGCAAACAATCAAGCAAGACTAGAAAATAATAAATTTTGCAGAACAAAAAATTATGTTTTATTTGTATTTTGCAGCTACTTTGCTAGTTCTGAAGTGAATTTTAATTTTATGTTGAGCTCGTAATTAAGAAGTGTACAGAACACCTAAAGGATGCTCTGGCACGGATTAGCAGAACCATGATAACCGTCACTGCCTTGTCTCTTTAACTTTGTCTCAATTTTTTCTAACTCCTGAACAAGCTTAATGTTTAAGATATCCACCAAGTATATTCCAATGCACATAGGTATAAGGTACTCAGAAGATGCAAGCCACTTCGATACATGTTAGGTGAACGAGCAGTTTTAATATGTAACAACTCAATTTGTACATAAATATTGCCTTCAAGTTCTGAAAGTAAAGAAGAAAGGAGTAGCACTTTCATTTGGCTTACATCCTGTAAATTTTTCAATGGAGATCTCCTGTTAAAAAAATGAACGGGCAAGATTGCTTCCGGTGAAAAAATAAGTAGACTTTTTCTCCAATCTTGCAATATTGTCCATTCATTTTTTAACGGGACATCTCCATTGAAAAATTTACAGAATGTAAGCCAACACTCATTTTTCGTTTCCAATTGGATATGTAAGCATCCACGAAAAACTAAGCTTCAAGACATTTGGAAGAGCATTTTGCACTATAATCTTCTTCAAACACCCTAACCCTATCACTCCTCCCTGGACCAGTCCCCGCTCTTCCCACCAGTTTTGCGCTCAAGTCGTATATCTGTAATCTGGATATCCTTAGAAGCAGCCTTGCACATATCATAAACTGTAAGAGCAGCAATGGTCACAGCAGTCATTGCTTCCATTTCAACCCCAGTTTTTCCGGTAGATGCAGCTTCCCCTTCTATATCCACACTAAAATCCTCAGGGTTCAGTGTCAGATCGACACGAACATGAGTCAAGGTTATGTTGTGGCATAGTGGGATGAGACTGCTAGTTTCCTTTGCTCCACTTATTCCTGCAATTTTCGCCACACTAAGGACATCTCCCTTGGCGATTTGGTTAGCTAAGACCAAATCAAACACCTTCTTGCCAAGAATTACCTTACAACTAGAAATTGCAGTTCTCTTACTACTTTCTTTGGGAGAAACATCTACCATTTGGGCTTCACCCATACTGCCAATGTGGGTCAGGCCAATTGTGCTTTTAACTCCTTTATGAGAAACGAACTGGGTTTCTTCAGCCTTATATTCATTTCTTACAGAACTTGCAGGTCCATCTGATGGAGGTTCACCAAATACAGATTCCATTTCCTGATACGAGGAAGTATGCTTTGATATTTGTTGAGAGAGAAATTTCCAGATGCATACTGAGTTGGGGGATGGGAAGGAAGTTTTACAGCAATTATGTCATATTTCTTGGAAGTGAAATTAGACTCGACCTTTCCAAATTCTAACATTGGTCTAGCAACCATGAGTCTAATGAAAGATGATGACTTCTAGTATCTGAAATATATGTTTGGAACACTACTTTATAGTATTTAAAATCAATGCTATTGTTAACTTGTACAGTTCACACTTTTTTTGCTAACCTTTTCTTCAATTTTGCATATTATCTTGAGTTCTTATCCTGCATTGTTCTCTCCCCTTTTTGAGTATCGATTTCATTATACAGTATAAAAAAAGAACACTGCCACAATTTTCATGAAAAAATGGCAATGCGCCTTTATACTATGATCTGGCACACTTCATCGTAAGTAGTAAGCATGTTATTGACAATTCCACATACTTAACATTCTGGGGTGATTTTTCAGTCCTACAGAACAGTGGATTTAGCATTTCTAAGCAACAGAATCTTACCTTATTTAGGGCATCAATGGCGCTTGCAAGATCATGGTTGCTGTTACTGCTAAAGAACCTTCTTGAGTGAGGAAGCGCCACTGCAAGTCGCCTGAAAAACATGATCCACAGATCCCAAATTGTGTCCTACAGCTACAAAATATTGGGAAAATATTCATACTCTATTGATTTACTCAGGAACTGTAAGAACATCACTTGGTGAGCATTCTGAAACTACTTTTATCACTTTTGGAAGCAAATTTTGCTACAAGTCTTGCTGAAACAAACAATAACTTTGCTCTCAGATGCTAATAATACAAGTATCTAGCTTGGTTGAAGCAATATTCTCACTTTTTCCAAACTATACAAAAACAAGACTTCAAAATTCACTTTCTTGCTTCTTCCTTCACTTTCTCCGACACCAAAACGGAGAAGCAGACCCTCATAACATGAAATTCAATCCAAATGCGCGAAAAAACCAAAAATAATAAAGAAAAAAGAAAGCACGTGAAGTTAGAAATATTCTCGCAAAAAGAGAGTACTATTCCAAAACCAGTTCTCACAGGCATTTCCGCAAACATGTTGAGGTGATGAATCGAAAAAAGCAAATGAGCAAAATTCATACATATGCAATGATTTGGCTTCAAACACGGCAAGATAGAGAAGTAACGAAATGAAGTTTTAGTGCTTTTGCAAACCTTCGAAGGGCGAAGATTGCAGTCTCTGAGTTGAAGTTTGAACCTCCGAGGCTGATGTTGAGCGAGGCTGCGAGAGAGAGAGAGAAGAGTTTTGGCTTCAAAAATTAAGAACCCGGAGTCCTTTCCGGAGGGGCAAGAAAATCCTGGGCCTTACCATGTCTTATGGGCTTCAAGATTTTTGGGCCAGAATAGGCTTCAAACTCCAAACAAAGGACGTTCGATTGTAGTCCCCAAAAAAAGAAAAAATTAGAGAGCAACTAGGGCGCTTGGGCGTTAGTTTGGTATTGTCACGAATGGCCTACACGCATCATCGAATCAGGTTAAAGAAAAGCAAATTAGCTGACATTTAATGTCTCATTGGACACTATAACATAAAGAGAAATGATACTCAAGACTCCCAAGTTTTACTTCAGTAAAAATTACTATTAAATTTTGAATGAATCACCATTAAATTTTAAATCTAATGATAATTTTTATTTTTACGTAAGCAACATTGGGAAGTATAAACTTAGGCGTCTGCGTAACATTTCTGTAACATTTCTCTAACGTAAAACTGTAAACTCTAACCTAAAACACAGGTACCATAAGAAAGAAGAGGTCAATGAGAGGTGAAATTTTACCTGTTGCAAATAAGTAGCAACAAAAGAAATTGAAGAGAGTGCTGATAGTCATAACCAGCAAAAGTCTTTATACAAAATTATGACATAGGTTAGCCACAGTTTTTTTTTAATTTTATTTTATTTTTATTTTTTAATTATAAGTAATGCATATCACTAATTAATAAGTGCAAGGGTGCAATCCTAATACACAAGATACATACAAAAGGTAACCCCCCCCCCCCCCCCCCCCCCTTTAAGAATTAAAAAAAAAAGCACAAAATCAGAAAAGTTAGAAAAGTGAGAAATAGTATATGCCCATGTCCATATATATAATATAGCCAATTAACCAATATGCTCTTGAGCTATTTTATTTTAACATTAACTATTTTATTTCCTTAAAAATATTATTGTACAACAGCATAATAATAATACTGTGGTTTTGCATCTTCACAAATAGTGGCAGGAAAACCATCCGGTTTTATTTTTTGGCCCCAACTGGTGCTCCTAGTTTTTCCTGTATCTGGTTTTGGCTCCAACTGGTGGTCCTAGTCTTTCTCTTGGTTCGATTTACTGCAAGAAGCAATTGGGTCAGTTTGATGATTGATGATGACAAAATCAATGAAAACAAAATGCTATATAATTGCCACCGGAATTGTATATGACAATCAGGTGCTACTTGATGACATAACAAACGAGCATGATTTTATTCTGAATCAAATAGCAGCAGTCATGTATGAATCGGGGTGTACACATCCCCATCCCATGGCTGGCATTGAGTTGGATCTCATCTTTCAACGGGGGATAAATACCAGTTCTATAAAGGCCAGCGTGATAACATTAACGTTGTGGGTAAATCTACATGACTTTTACTTCAGTCTCTTACTAAATTTATTACATTTTTACAGGACTAGTTGAAACTTTGCACGAGGTAATAACAACAATGGCCGTAGTAGTGTATGATGCATAATGTATCAATTAGCTTCATTTGGAAGTAGTAACTTTGCACACAAAATGTTGAAGATTGAGAATGTAACTCAAAACTAGAAATTAGATTCTCAATCCATGGATGCTTAGCCATGCTAGGCCGATTGTTACCATAGACTGACCCATGCGTAGAACTAGGTGTCATTACCATAGCAACTCCTTGGTGCCATTACCATGGCAACTCCTATTTTCTAGCATAAACAAAGTCATGAAAATGGCAGCATATACTTCAAAAGCAGAGACATTGATAAAACCAATACAAGAGATGAAGATGCATACATGGATGAAGTCTGTTATAGAGAGGAATGGTTTTGTGACGGTATCTTGAATATCTCCTGCCTTACACAGAGATTAGGGTACAAGAGATGCAGGCAGCTCTCTCCGATTGTGTAATCCATTGGGCCAATGAGATTCCAAGGAAAGTAGACAATAATTCCATTCGATACAAATACAAACCTTTCATTTCATATCCATCAAAATTTAAATGTGACTCTTTCTAGTACCGGCGTTCGTGTTTCAGATCAACAAACAGATCTTCCTTCGAACCTCCATCAAGAAACTAAATAAATACAACACCTTCTTATTCAAAATACTATTGCCTCAAGTTACCTTACTCTTCTAATCTAAAGAGGTAATGGTAGGTACAATAATAGCAAAGAATATATGTTTTGCCATGCAAGAAAGTAGCATACATATATAGATACATACGTGTATATATATATATATATATATGAAATAGGTACCTTTTTTTTTTTTTGACGTGAATGAAACAGGTACTTATGTATGTGTGCATATGCAAAACACAAAACTCCAAGCTGGTACAATTGTGAAAATTTTCAGTAACCAGTGAAGCAATTAGCAAACTGGCAATTCTTTCCTCTAGATCTGTTATATTTACTATTAAATTGTCACTTATTCCAAAAACTTAAGCAAAAAGTAAATTGTGCAGTTAATCATTTTATTATCTTTCAAATACTTGCTAAATATAGAGGTGAGCATGGGATCCTAAAACCCAACCAACCCAATTGAAAACCAATCAACATCGATCAATTTCCAACTTTTGGTGGATAGCTTTTGGTTCCAGGGTTCAAAACTCAAGATTGTCAATTCTGATGTTGGAGGAGGGTATCGGAGATCCTATGAAAACTACCCAATGGTTATCCACTATGTAAAAACCCAGACTTTCTCACACCAAACATAGACCCTCTACTTCTCTCACCTGCTAAACTAACACTAGCCGTTTTCACTCTACATCTCTTACCCATACCCTACACAATCTTGTTCGCCACCCCTCTTGGGCCCTAAATCCCTATCACTCTTCATTTCCCAACGTGCTTGTCTGTTTGCCAACCTCCCTCACCAATCTCAAGTCCGACACCAGATGATATCATGTACCAAATATTTTTTCTTAAAATCAAAGCTTTCTGCAGTGACAGATTGAAAGAGTCAACAATCCAACCGCCATTCTCAGTGTTGGCATTCTGGTTCAGAGAGGACTAAAAGAGCTCGAAGTTTCTCTTGGTGAGTGAGACGCCAGAGGTCAAACCTAGGGTTTGTGATTGTGGGTCTGGTGGTTTGGGACTGCAGAGAAATTGAAGGGGCAGTACAACATCGTAGTAAAAAGCACAATGGACCCAAGTGGCCGAGCCAAAACCAAATAATTTAGGCTAGAAAAACAATGTACCAAAAGGGTCAAGCCAAAACAAACCAGCCAATCAACAACTGGCCGATAGCCATTGGTGCTGGTGCAAATCAGTTGCCAGCATTGGTTGGTTTAGTTCGTGGGCAGTTTCTGGCAGCCAACACCATAGGTTCAGTGGCTGAAAACTGACCATTGGGGTCAATGCTCACCCCTAACTAAATGGAGCATTAAAAGGGGGAAAAAAAAAAAAAAACTATAATTTTTTTTGATAAGTTTTTAAATTGGGTTATAGATCCACCCTGAATGGTGGGTAGCCTTAACCGGATGTGTGGATAACTGGAAAGTCCGAAGGCTGTTTCCATCCCTGTCAGGGGAGATGCCAACCATCTCTCCTTTCTACGAACACACAAAAAAAATATTATTAGCCAAACAGCCACGTAATCTTCGCACAATAACCCCCATGAAGTGTTCTACATCACTCTCTCTCATCCAAAGAAAACAAAGACTAGAATACCAAAGTCATAAGGCCTTTTATCTGATAGATATCATATTGGGCTTCAAATATTAGCAGCAAAAACAAAATCATTATAAAGGGATGAATCTTACTCGAGATTTGACATGAGACTTTTGGCTTCTCTCACAGCCCAACTTACAGCATATAGTGTCATCTTTTTAACCTGCAAGTAAAGGAAGAAATTTAATAGAGCCAGAAACATGGATAACATGAATATTTATTATCTATGGCCTATTTGATAGCCATCCCTAAGTAGGTATATTTCAACCTAACATAAATAGTTAAAGCCTCCATTTCATGTTGTAGTCAACATGAAGCACATATCTGCGATGAATTTAGCTGCCAAACTTCTTCCATTATTCAAATTGATCGTGCTATTAATCAAATACCAAATAGATGCCATCCAAAAGTACAATATATAATTTTTCAACTTTTATAGATGTACAATTTTTAAAGCCTAGTTCTGACATTCATAACCCTTATTAAGACACATACAAGTGGTTATGGGTCCATTTGACAACGTTTTTAAAAATGCAGTGCTACAATATTTAATATGCATAAATACTATTTTATTACAGAATGAAGAAAAAAGAAACTTAACATGACAAATAAATGATTATGAGTAACAAAAAGGCAGAAAATACAAAAAAGTACCTCCAACTTGTCTTCCTTAGCTCTATGGTTCTTTGGGAGCAACCGAAACTCTTCAGTTAACCGGACACATTCTTCAACATTTTCGGGAGATACAAAATCAAGTGCGACCTTTATACAAGACTGAAAAAATGACCCGAAATAGAATCAAGATAAATATTGAAAGACTAACAAAGATAGAGTGAAGGTGAAAATTAAGAAAATTAATATTTGTAGATGGGCAACAAAGGCCCAAAATAAGGAAATTATTTGAAAGCAATTCATTTTGGCTGTAGGAAAATCCGTTTTTTTTTTCCTAATTTTTCTTGTGTGTTTATATTACCATAATTCAAACAAACTAGTTCCATGCGTCCATAAAATGTATCAAAGTTACAATGTAATTTAATACACGCTTTTTTGTCGTATTTTCTTTGATAGGTTAATAAAATAAAAATAAAAGGGGTGGTTTCAAAGAGCTCACACGATTTTTAAGCATCAACCAGGGAAATACATATCAACAACTAGAAAAAAGCCCCAAGTATTTTGATAAAGATGTAGATCATTCATGTCTAACTTATGGACAAGCTCGTGATTAGCTGATCAATTACTTGTCTATTTCTAACTTGATGAGGGCATCCTGCTGGAATAAAAACAGCTTCACCAAGGTATTGCTCAAATGTCCAAGGTTCTACATCTGTGTACAAAATAAAACATAATTAGTACTGTAGCGGTATAATATAACTCTGCAAGACTGACTCGGAGAGATATAGAAAAGATTCTTACTAAACTCCTCCTTCAGTTGTTTCTTATGTCTCTCATTCAAGAAAAAAGTCTGATCATGAATTGGATGAATAACCTGAAACAAGCACATTATAAGCAACTCTATTCTCTTGTACAAGGACATAGTTAATAATTATCAGCAATGATACTCACAGATTTTACACGAATATTGTTGATGTGGCGAAATTCCTTCTTGTGCCTTTCCAAGTATTTAATCAACTTAGGAACATCTTTCCGACGGAAGATGTCCCAAACAGCACCACCATGGCCAATCTCCTGTTGTTCATTATTTTCAAGAGAATCCTTTGATGAGTCTGGACTCGACTCTTTTGATCCTGGATCATTAACTCCATCATTTCCTGGAAAAGAAATCCCTAAAGCTTCTTTCTCATTAAGCTTCCTTGTCACTTTTTCATTAGAAGATTGAACACATTCTTGAACAGTTGTATCAACTACGCCTTCATTCTCAGCTTCAACTCCATTTGCTAGGCACCGAATTTCAGCAGTAGGAGAAGAGCTTGTACTGACCCTATTACCCAAGGGAAAATTCCTTTCAGCAACTTCAAGTTGATAAGATGAGCAGTATTTTTTCTCTTCAGATTGATGTCTGCCTTGTGTCTTTAACTTCCCATTTGTTGTACATTCAGAAATAATCTCATGTTCACGAGTTCGGTTAAGCAGCTGTCCTTTAATTCCATCCCCAGCCTCATCTATTTCACCATGAAGTTCATGAAAGTCCTCAACTGCATGTTTCTTCCGTGTGTTCTTAACATATTTGAGTTTCCAGGAATCAATAATCACCTTAGTTGTGTGTGTCAGTACATTAACCTAAACCCAATCAAATGCCCATCAGGCAACATTGTCAAAGTCATGATATAGAATATCGTCAATAGAATCAAGCGAAATTAAAGAAAATCGTTAACTTTAACAAAGATGAAACTGGAATCATAGTTTAGAAACACAATTTTTTGCAAAACCTTCCACTTAGGAATTCCACATACAGGCTTCATGTGAAATAATTTGAGCATACAAAATGTGTATTATAAGTGTAAGACATGATGAGATGAAAGTATAAAATAAATCTAAAGTGAACACTCTTAAGCTCCCACAACTTGTGCTAGACATTAAATTATAATAATTGATGTAAAAATGCTATAGAATGCATAAACAAAAATATTAAATAGCTTGGCCCATAATGCTTGCAACACAATTAACTAAGCATTGCCAGAAAAGTAACAACCAGTATGTGCTCAGGCACAAGGGTGTCAAGAAAATGATTTAAGAGTGGAAATTTTAATTTATTAACACTTTCAGAAGGAAAAAAAAAAAACTAAAAGATGAAAGCAAAAACAATCATTAACGACTCAGAGAGGACAAACTTTATCATACTCTTCCGGTTTTTTAATATGCTACATACTCCAGCTCATTTTTATTTCCCTTTTTTTCATAGGTTAATGAAATTAATTAAAAAGAAAAGAAAAAAAATAGTCAAATCTCTCAAGCAAGGATTGATAGGTACAACGAAATATTTCCCAAGCATAACAACGTTACCGCATCAGACATATCACAGTGCAGCTTTGTCACTGAATCACCTCTACCAAGCTCTTCGGAAAACCCATATGCAATATATGTTTTGGGTCCCAAATCAGGTTTCAGCGAGTCATCAGGAAGTTTTGTAGCAAGGTTCAGAAGACCTGATTTTGGATCAGTATAGTCACTGTAGGGGAGTGCCGCTATAAATTCAGCACCATGCCTGGGCAAACGCTCCCCAAACAATGTTGATGAGGGCCAATCCTTCAATTTCAACATCTCAGGCCAGCCATCTTTATGCACACGGCCCTCTGAGTAGCCCATGAAAAATTGGTGAATATTAATCTCAACCTACATAACAATGAGATCTCATCAACCCAAAAATCTCATAGGTGCAAATATGGTAGAAGTATTCAGACATTATTTACCAGAATAAGTTCGATAATTAAGATAACCAACCTCACACCAATCCAAACAATCAATGGCCTTCACACTTCTAGTCTCTTCTTTGAACTTTACATTACCACCTGTTTCTCTAAAAGCCCTCCACATGACCATTGGTTCCCAACTAAGACCAGATGTCTTTTCAAGAACATTTCTGACAATCACAGGTTCACCCCTCATCCAGTGTCTCTGAAAATGATCAATTTCATCATATGCCATGTCAACAGCATTCGGGCAGTATAAGAAGTTATCATCACTGTTTTTCCTGAACGCTGCTTGTCTCAGATCAGAAATTATATCCTTGTTCCCACCAGAAATATTTGACAGGCATGTAGAACATCCTTGAGATAAATCAGAATCTGGCGACTTGTAATTACTAGTAAGATCCTCTGCATTCTCTAAAAGCTTTATTATCCAGTTAGCTTTAAAATTGCGTTTCAACTCTAGTTTTGCAGTACCACAACCTCCACGCTCTTTTGGAGGGCATGGAATGCTACCATCAGTATTAGCTCTCCAATCAGGAAAGTGACAGGACATAAGAGCTTTAGAATCATTAGAAGCAGGGGTCTCTTGGCTCTCACCCCCAAGTCTTTGCATTTGTGCATTAATATAGCCCTCTCTCCCAGTAACTTGAGAATAAGCTTTTTCTAGACACTGTTGTTGAGATGTTTCTGCTTCATTACCTCCAGGCTGGTGTCCTCCCCTTAGTTCTTTACAACAGTTGAGACACAGTTCATAAGAACAACTAGGGTTGGGGCAGCTTCTGTGGAAACCAACAATGGATGTATTGCAATTGTCACTGTCATATAAGAAAACACATCCTGTCATAACTAAATTCAATGAAGAAAAAACACACAAGTTTTAATGTGTGGCTGTGTAAACAGTTTACAGATATATATGAGCAATTATATCCATCAAGGAAAACAAAAGGCACAACCACTAAATCAGACAAAATATACATCTCACGCAATAGTTAGACATCTAGTAATAATCCCACTTTTCATTCAAGAAAACGAGCATTGATGCATTAAGGATCAAGATACACACATGCAGAATAATTGTATCCATGTATCGAATGTCACAAGTCTTATAAAGTTATGACCCCTTGATGCGGGTTGCAACAAGAGTTAATTGGGTCCAGTAGTTTTATTAGTTAATTGGGTTATTAGCTTTAACTTAAGTTTTTATTTAATTTACAAGAGTCAAAAGTTATTTTTGTAATTCAATACATGGGCGTTGCCCTAGAATATTTTAGGCAATTCAATAAATAGGTGTTGCACTAAATTATGTTAGATAAGTCAATAAATGGGTGTTGCCCTAGGGTTTAGTCGTTAGTCAAGTTAAGCGTCTTTTGTACTCCAATGAAGGTAGACTTTGATGGAATAAAATTATGAGAAATTGATTCTCTTTCCTTTTCCTCCCACCTCTTCTCTCTCTGTCTATCTCTCTCTCTCTCTCTCTGCTTCTCTCTTCTCTCTCTTTCCAGGCTTCTCTCTTTCTAGCTTATTCTTATACAGCCTCTACACTGTCAGAATCAGCTGGTTGTCAAGCTTAGAGGGGTGGCAGACAGAAGTGAAGTCACTGGACAGGAGTGAAGAGTACTGAGGGTTGAGATTTAGGAAATGCAAACCAACTTTGGAAGGTGTCTGATAATGGAAACACTGTTTTCATCCTGTTTGCTGGACTTTAGAGATGATTTTATAAACACCACCCACAAGACTAATGGACTGAAGTCCTTAATATCCACAACCGCAGCTTTCTCAAGGATGCAGGAAATAAAATTTGCATTAAGGCTTTTTTCAACTTCCCTCAAAGATGAAACTCTTGGAAAACATTTATGAAATCCTCTTTAATGACCTCCAAACAAGTCTGGAAAAAAGCCACGGAAAAACCATCAAGGCTCAGGGCCTTACCACCATTCAGGACACTCACCACCTCAAAAACCTCACTCTCCTCAAAAGCTCTCTCCAGCCACATAGCCTCAACACTGATGGAATTGAAAGAAAGACCATCCAGCTTTGGTCATGAGCTAAATATAAATTAATCTACCAACCAGGTTTTGATGTCTTCCTTTTTCCACTAAAGGACTCTCACTACCTTCCCCTAACTTATAAATCTACTCCATTGGATTATATCAACAGCTTTACACCCGAGCATCCATGTTTCCTCGAGAAGATCAAGAACATTCTTTCACTAAGAACTAAGCTTACTATGTTTTGATCTTGCAACCACAATGCCCAAAAAATTACTTCAAACTACTGCTCAAGTCTTTTATTTCAAATTTACTAGCAAGATAATTTTTTAACCTTCGTATTTCTCCATCATCATTTCTTCTCAATACTATATTATCGACATACACAATAAGAGTAGCTACCTTTCCTTGTGAAGAATGTCTATTGAAAAGTTTATGGTCAGCCTAACTCTGCTAGTAAACACATCTTCGCATACTTTGAGAAAACCTCTCAAACCATGCACTAGGATATTATTTCAAACCCTATAATGCCTTCTTCAGCTTGCACACTTCAATGTTGGCTGAAGGAAATTCAAGGCTAGGAGGAACCTCCATGTACACTTCTTCCTCTAGGTCTCCATGAAGAAATGCATTTTTCACATCAAACTGGTAAAGCGAACAATTTAAATTGCTGCCAACAAAAGTAAGACTCAAATAGAAGAGTTCATTTTAGCTATTGGAGCGAATGCTTCCTCATAGTAAAGCCTTTTGCAACCAATTTAGCCTTATATCTTTTCATAAAACCATCGAATTTATACTTTGCCAGTAAACACCCACTTACATCCTGCTGCCTTTTTCCCATTAGGTAATTTAATGAACTCCCATGTATTATTTTTGTGAAGGGCTTTCATTTCCTCCTGCGTTGCTTCCCTCCACTATCTCACTAAGAGCCTCTTGTACTGAATACAATTTGGAAATAAAGGTATAATATGAAGGTAAAGATGCTCATAGGAAACAAAGTTGGATATGTTGCACCAGGACAAATAAAATCTAAAGAAAATTAGGAAACTAAAATAGTGGCATAAATTTTTTATATTTTTTATTTGGCACCGGGTATCTGGAGCTTCGCTCAATCCCGGGGGTGCAAAGGCCCTCGGCAAGGAGTATAGTGGCATAAAATATTAGAATAAGTATATGTGGATGATGTGTAGAATTAGGGATATTCAGACAAAACATGGGATATTAAGTCAGAACCTAGAAGTTGAGGTGAAAGGAAACTCAAGAGAATAGAAAGTGAATCGTAAATAGGAAAGAGGAAAACCCTAGCCACCCAAGGAAAATAAATATTCCCTAAATTAGCGGAAAATAACTTAAAATGGTGATTTGGATGGGAAAATAGTGAATTTTGAGTCCAAAATAGCACTTCGAAGCTACGCTCAGTAACCACATCAAGTGCACCGAAGAGAGCTTTCCAGATTGGGGTCTTATGCGTGATTCTGACGCATGTAGCCCAAGTTACGCCCAATTTACTGCCACATACACAATATTGCTCGATCGGATTGAGTACAATATGGAGTTGGGAGTGATAAGACAAAACGGAACGAAAAACATAGTAAAAAAACACAAAATTAAGGCTAATTGCACTAAGCTCGATCGACCGAGGGAAAATCAACTGACAGATGACACTTGATCTACCAAGAAGGTGCTCGATTGACCGAGCTGCCAAAAACGGTTGAGCTTATTTGAGTCTAACGCGATTTTCACTCGCATTAAATGCGAGTCATGATGACTCGATCGACAGAGAGACCAGCTTGATTGACAAAGCCATGTGTCACGTAACCTATGACTGAAATGGAATCACTCAATAGGCTAAGCTACACTGAAACCGACTAGAGAGCATTGTGAGGTAGCGAAGCTCTGCAAGTTTGAGCGTGGAAAAGGAGGTACTCGCAAAGCAAACCTCGGGAGGTATAAAACTCGCTTTCTCATTTTTTCCATAAACTAGTGATTATAGTGTCATTGTATTGTCCAAATATAGATATATACATAGTCATACAATAAGTAACATTAACAATATTGAGATAATATTGATAGTATTAGTATTTCGATAATGGAAGTGATAAACGAAATGTTTTCAAAAATATTATGATAAAAGTATAAGTATGGGCTTGCATGGGGAAAATATGCATTAATGCGTCGTTGTATTGCCCAAATTTAGTTAAAACTATTGGAATTTGAAAGTGGAGGTTTTTTGTAAAAACTAAGGTTTTATTTAGGATTCAAAAGTTTGAGGTTTAAAATTTTCAAAGTATATTAATATATGGTGTTCAAAGTACTAGTTGGAATGAAGAGTGGTTAAAAAATTTAAAAAAAAATTAAAAAAGGTGGATTTTTGTGGTGTTTTCAAAAAATGAAAGCGTGTCAGAACCCCCTTGGTCGACCGAGTATTGTGCTCGACCAACCGAGCTTGAGATAGAAACTTCCAGTGTGCCCTAGTCAATGCTCAATCAAAGCTTGATCAACCAAGCCTGGGTAGTGTGGTAAAAATAAGGTTTTTCATGGGCTAAACCATAATTTAAATGTCCTTAAAGGTTCAAGGAACATCTTATGACTTAAAGGAAGATTAGAATCTGACAATTAGATGTAATCTGTATGTAGAGAAAACACGATTTCAAGCCAGACGATTTTAAACCAAGGATTAGTGAAAGGGTAAGTAAAACTATCCAACCATACTGAAATGTTTTACATGCCATAAATTGTTGTGCACAATTACTGACTCTGAGCCCTATGATTTAAAGTATGTTTCATATATGCACTGAACGTTATACTAAGTTTTTCATTGTTTAAAAAAAGGAATTTAATGCAAAAATGAATTTTGAAGGAACAAGTAGTTTTGAAAGGAATTAATTTAAAGGAAAGAATGGTTTTTGAATAAAATGGAAAAAAGAACATTTTGGAAATGTTTTGTCACAACCCAGGGTTGAGAGGGGGAATACGCTCGATGATCGAGTGTCGGGAGGAGGAGTACGACTTGACAACCTAGTGATAAGTGGATATGCGCTTATCGACCCAGTGCTAGGAGGAGGAATAGGACTAGGCTGACTAGCCACCCAGAGTCATGAAGGCTAATACGACTAACCACCTAGTGATAGGAAAGGTAACACAACTAGCCACCCAGCGTTAGGAGGAGGAGTACAACCAACAACCCAGTAATAAGTAGGGTAATACGCTTATCGACCCAGTGCTAAAAGGGGCGCACGACCATCAATTAATGAAATGAAATGAAAAGTAAAAGTATATGTTGATTTTGATATGCTATTATAAGTGTGTATGCTGCATGTTTTGATTTAACTGTTGTATTTTATTATCAACTGAATTTAACTACTATAAATAGCTATACGCTAATGTTTTAATATGGAAAAAGATAGCGTTAAGTATATCCGTTATTTATAGCTATACAGTGCTAGAAGGGCTCACGTCACACACTGTAAATAGTTAGCTAGTACTTACTTACTGAGTTTGGGCTCATTGTTTCCACCTGTAAAACTGTGGAGTTTTACAAATACAGTCAAAGTAACTGAGGAAGAACCCTATTGGAATCAGGATTATTATCCTCGAGGATCTGCTGGAGGCCTCAATCTTTGAGGTATGGCTGAATTTTGTGGAGATCAGCCATAAGTGTTACTAGTTGCCATAGTGGCATTTTTGTAATAGTTTGAACAAGGTTAAATATATTTTGTAATGACATTTGATAATTATATGAAGTTGTCTAGTAAAGCTCTGGTGTTCAGTTCATTGTGTATATAAGTGAGTTTGTAGTTTCAAAAAGAAGAAAAAACATAGATACATGCAATTTCTGCTAAGTGAATCAGCGTAATAGTAGCGCCACATGGAATATGTGAGTATTCCGCGTCTATCGACTTATATATTTTAAGCTAGGGTGTTACATGGGATGTTGAGTACATGAAGTGGTTCCTTTTGCATTGTGCAATAGGAAGGTTTATGTGATTAACAATAGGTATTGAAGAGGTTTATTTATTTATTTTGAAGAGTTTAATAAACAAGGGATTTAAGTAAAATTACCTGAGTCAAGAGTTGATGCTTGGCAACGAGCAAACAACTAAAGTTGGAAGCTCATCTGGCTCATCAATAAGTGCTGGCAAAGTAGCAGGTACAAGCAGAGGACTGATAGCATATTTCTCTTCACTACTACTCTCCCCTTGAGGAGAGGTTTGGGTAGATGAAAAATTAGGTTGTGATTCGAAGAATGTCAAATCCATAAACACAAAACACTTCCTTAATGGGGGATGATTACACTTGTTCCCCATTTGAATGGGCGAATAATCCAAGAAGACACATTTATGGGCTCAAGGATCCAATTTACCTTGAGCTGGACCATGAAGGTAAACAAAACAAACACCCTAGGGGGAACAATACATGCAGAGGAAGACATAGAGGGTGACAAAACCTCAATAGGTGTCTGGAAATTCAAGACGAGATGGCATCCGGTTGATAAGATATGCACTTGTGAGCAAGGTATCACCCAAATAAGATTTGGAAAAATAAATAGAAATCATTAAAGCTCAGGTTACCTATAGAAGATGCTGATATTTATGCTTAGCAACTCTATTTTGTTGAGAAGTGTCAAGACAAGTCGTCTGGTGGATAATGCGATGCTCAATAAAATATGTGCAAAGGTCACTAGATAGATACTTACCCCCATTGTCTAAACGAAAAAATTTGATGGAGGCATTAAACCGAGTTTGAACCATTTTGTGAAACATCTGAAAAATTGATAATACATCACTTTTATCTTTTAACAAATAGACGCATGTGGTCTTAGAATAATCATCAATTAAAAAATCCACCAACAAAATCTAGATAAAGAAACAACTCTCTGAGGACTCTAGATATCAGATGAACAATAACAAAAGGCTTAGAACTTTTATTTAAACTAGGAAGAAAAGACACCCAATGGTATTTGACACGTTCACAAGTATCATACTGAAACTTAGAAACATTATTGTGCAAAAATAAAGAAGGAAACATGCATCGTAACAAAGAAAAAGACAAATGCTTTAGAAGTTGATGCTAGAGCCAAATCATTGTCGCAGAGTCATCAGATGACAGATAGACGGCGTGATAAGCCTATTTGAGTTGACCATGTGTCCGGGGTTGAGAATAAAAGTGGTAGAGACCATCCCTCAAGTTATCACCCACAATGAGGAGCTGCCCCCACCAAGGAGGTGGCCATGGCTCATAACACACTCTTCTAGCCTAATTCTTCTTTTGATGACCGATTCAACCTCTAATAAAAAATATATACCTTTGTTATATTTCATCTCTTCCATCAACAACATCGGCTCTAGGAAGTCAAAATTGAATCTTGCTATTGGCTTTCCAAAAATTCATTCGTGAATAAGAATTCAAGGGCTATAAGCAAGCTCTTCTAGTTGTTTTTCCTGCTGCTTATTATGATGGCTATGTCCAATTATCCACCATGACTAAGTCCTGGAAAAAACAATAATAAGAATAAGAGATAACTATGTAATTCAAATCATGGGTAATACGTGCAATAGATAATAGATTAGTTGCAAAATCGGGTACATTGAGAATATATGAAAGTGACGAAGATAGCGTTACAAAAATAGAACATTTACTAGACATAGGTGATAGCGAACCATTAGCTATTCTTACCTTGTCTCTACATGAGCATAGATTATAAGAAGAAAACGGGGGAAGATAAACTAGTCATGTGATTGGGAACCCCTGAATCAATGATACAAGGATCATCAGATTCAATGGTGGAAGCATTCAAAGCATAGGCTAAATTACCTGAATAGGCAAAGGAGGAGGATGCACTAGTGGACATTTCTAATTGAGACATAAGCCGACGGAGTATTTCTAGTTCTTCCTTATTGAGTGTCCTGGTGTCGGGAGTGGAAGGACCAAGAGTAGGCATGGAAGATGCTATCTCTGCTCTCCACTATCAAAGGGTGATTAGCCCGAGGCCAAGTACATTGTCAAAACAACCTTCTCTACCTAGTAGGTTGACCATGAAGCTTCCAACAAGTCTCGTACGTCGAGACCTATTACAGTGGTCAGAAAATAATTTGTCCTTCTCATCCGTATACCCATCCGTTACTTTTCTTTCATCACAACTCCTATAATCTCCTTGTTGTTACATTGGGATGGAGTAACTATGGTGAATCGGTCATGTGAAGAAGAATGTAGCATAGCACTAGGACGACTCTCCTCATTTTGAACATATGCAAATAACTCCCCTCAAGAGGAAAATGCTCCTTCCCCAAAATTAGAACTCAAACTTGATCAAACTCAAAATTTTAACTGGTAAGAAATTCAAAGATATGCCGCTCGTTTATTATTCTTCAGATTTTAACCGTATACACTGCACACTCGATCTAAAAGATTTGGTAGTAATCCAATTCCTGTCACAAACCACGAATCTTATGAAATAGATGGCAACAAACCACTCACCTTGGGTTGTCCCATGAATCTGAAGCTTCAGCTCATAAATGTGTTGCATTCCCCTTCTTAGAACAAATTTGCATTGTTACGTTCCAAATCTCCTTTGGAGTGTAGAGAAAAAGATAACTCTGACTAATCTCCAATTGCATAGAATGTAATAACCAGGACATAATTGTTGAATTCTGTAGCTCTTTCATAAGTATAATTACCTAACCGGGGCTTTGAGATTATACCATTTAGATATCTCATTTTCCCCTTAACACTTCATAAATAACATGGTATATTACGACCAAGTAAGATAATAAAGCCCGTCTAATTTCACTATTGTGATTTGGAGAGTTGGATTTTCAATCTAAGAGGTCACTTGTCTCTCTATTCCCCTTTTGTGATTTTTTGGTATATGCCTCACTTTTAACATTTCTAGATAGACATCCAACTAAATAGCTCTAATACCCAACCACGAGGCTCAATGAAGTATCGAATATAACATTAAAACTAAACTAGGCATCACACATCATACTTGATTAAATATGGAAACAACATAGGTATAGTAGCATCTTTTTTTTACTCCTCTAAACAACTTGTCGTTTAGTGTAACTTACCGCTCGTTTAGTGTAACTTGTCATTTGGTTCTGAGCTACACGACTTGTCGTTTTGGCCCTTTAAACTGCCGCCTTACACAGCCACTAGAACAGTCATCATAGCCACTAGAAACTCGTGTTTTCTTTATAAATCAACGCAGATCATACCGCTTAATCCAATCGCCCTCATAAATCCTCTTACTCGCAACAACAAGGATCAAAACCGAAGAAAACTGATTGGCACCACCAGTGCTGGTTGTGTTCTCCGCGTTTAACCGAAAAAACTTTGATCGATAATCTTCTAATAAGCACAGATGCAAGCAAAGACCAAGCTTTTTCCTTTATGCTGATGTCAGCATATGTATAGCCAGCATTTCTCTCCCTTTTTTTCTCGATTTTCCCAGGAATCGACCGCTTTGATACTAAGTTGAAAAGAAAAGAAAAAGTAAAGAAAGAAAGGAGCAAAGAAGGGAGAAATTGTACTATTTCTAGGTTAATGAGCTATATATTAAAAAAAAAACAGGAATGCAACCTATTATGATATAATAATAGAAACATAATCAGAGAATAAAATAAAATCAGGAAATTAATTGTGTTTCCTAGCGTAGCACATAAATGATAACAACAGATACTAATAAAACTCAACATCTAATATTCATCTCAATTTTAGCATCAGAAAGTCCAAAAAATGTACCAGTATAGACGCTCGTTTTTATCCAGTTTGATTCTTGTTATATCCATTTCTGTCAATTGAACACCTGAGAAAACAATAAAAGAATACTTAACACGGTAAAAGAAAGTACAAGCTTTATTTACTTATATATCACATTTTACCTCGTATATTGGATTCAATTTCTAGTTCAAATATCTGCTCCTTAAGAATACATCTGAGAACAGGCAGAACTTTATATAGCAGGTACTGCAACCGCTGTAGTTTCACAGTGACATCTAGTTCCTTATGGCAAGGCTGTCAGAAGAAAAACAAGAACAGTGAGGAAAAAAAAAACAAATGTAATCTATCTCACAAACTTCCCATAATTGAGATTAGAAAAGGGGGAGGGGGGAGACAGAGAGACAGAGAAGGCATACCTTCACAACCAGAACCTCCCGCAAACAAGCTTTGCAATTGCAGTTGCCACAACAAAATGGACATGCATCCTCAACTTCCTCTCTTGTCTTCCCAGGGTACCTATTTCATTACAAACTATGTAAAGTCATTGCAGATCAAATCCCTCAACTTGAGAGCACTGTATTAGAACAAGGCTCATATTAATGCTGAGAGCTGGCTGAATTAGAATTGGCCAACACCTTCGAGCATATAAGTAATCCTTGGAGCATAAACTCGCATAGAAAAATGTACTAATAAAACTTCTATCATTCTTCTTACCACTTTTCAAGGCACTCATAACAATAACGCTTCCTATTACAGTTGGAACAGAAGACGACTCCACTCTTGTCATTTCGCTGACATTGATGACACATTAAACTCCCCTTCTTGTTTTTATTGGACTCGTCCTGCAGCGGCTAAGCTTGTTAAAATGGAAGACAATTCATTGCTGAGTAATACAGGAATAAAAATAAATCAGGCATACAATACACTTTCAATTGATGCAGAAAATGCGAAACAAACATCGCACTCTTGTTATAGGGAGTTGTAGCATTCAGAATAGAGATCTCGCTGCAGTATTGATTTCGCCAGATTACCGTGGTTTGTAGTGGAATTATATTTTTTTCCAATAGAGTTGATATTATTGTATTTTTTCTAATTTTTTGTGAACTCAAGTTCTGGGCATAAACTTGACAGTTGTAATCTATATTTTATTATGATCGAATTTGTCCCGACTGTAGAGAGTTTTCTACGTAAATTTGGTGTGTTCTTGTGTGTTGCTCTCTTGGTGTTTGATAGTATTTCATATTAAGTGCTTGTGTGTGGTTTTTTTCTTCTACTTTTTGCTTGAATTATTAATTTAATTCATTCATTGAAGGTACTTTGGCCCAAAAAAAAGCATATAAAATGCGAAGAAAAAAAAACTGAAAATCTAAGAAAGAAAGACATACAACCATTGAATTTACCTTCTCCAGGGCTTTACTCTCGGACTTAGCGGGCCTCCATTGTCCTTTATCGGAATTACTCTTTCCTTCACCGGAATTACCATTTCCTTCGCTGGAATTACCCTGTCCTGCACCCTTATTGAACGTAGACAGAGATTTTTGGGAATTAGTTACGCCTTTATCAACTTTCACTCTCTTATACGCAGAGAAGTTGTTCTTCTGCTCTTTGGTCAAAATGTGTTTCAAGTGGGAGTCGGACTCGCTCGCTTCCCCAGCCAATCCATCGCTCACCTCCTTCTTGTTCATCTTCTTCTTATTATTATTATTTGATCCGCTGGCGTCCCCTCTCCCGCCTAATATCTCGCCGGAATCTCTATTTTCGTCTCCGTCTCTCTGATTCCTCTTCTGCGTCTGCTGCTTCAGCTGGACCATGTGCTTCTCGCAGTACGACTTTCCCGGCGACGACGTTTCGCTGCACCGCCATTTGTTCGGTCCCGCGCTTCGCTTGCAGCGGCGATCGGACGGCGTATCCATGAGAAACTGGCTACAATCGACGGCTAGGATTGCATTGAACTCGGCTGAGATTTGTTGGGCGGTGGCGTAAGAGATATTCGGACAGGGCGAACTTTGTTATGAAACGAACACGAATCTGTTGTATGCGAATGGATGCTTATGTAGGGATTGGTGCGAATTGATGCGTTGTATGATGACGTGCATTAATTAAGTACGAAGTTTTCCCGAGCCGATCCAGAATTAATTGTTCTAGGACACGCGTCACTAAGTCGAAAGAAAACTTTCTCTGTGCTTTAATATGTCCTTCTTTTTTTCTCAAGAAAAAAAATGTCCTTCTTTTTATATCAATTTTATAACCACATTATACCTAGAAAATGTATAGGCTGAAGATCTTGATAGGATTTTTTTGTTATTAGGCTATTCCAATTTCATACTTTTAAGAGAGGGAAGTTACGGACCTACCTACGTCTTATTCAGACTAGGACAACTATGTCAGATTCAAAAAATGATTAAAAAAAAAAAGTGGTGCAAGAACGCCATTAGTAAAAGATAAATCAAGTAGGGCTAGAAACCCGAATCCTCTCCATTTTCTTTAGTAAAAAGTACAAGAAGTGAAGTTGGAAATCCGGATCTTCTCTATTTTATAGAAATTGGAAAGGAACCGGTTCTTTATATTACAAAGGTAGAATGATCAGTTTGCTTTTTTTTTAGATCATTCTATCATTATATAAAAAAGGATCGACTCATCTTTATTTCCTTTAAAATAAAAAAGAACATTTCCTCGAGTCGGAGGGTGGCCAATGTAAGCCATGACCCCCAACACAAGGTAAAAAAAAAAAAATTATAATGTAAAATTTTATTTTTTTTCTTTTGCCTTTTGACCTTTACGCACTAAAATTTTTGGCCTTTTGACTCATGCCCATACCAAACTCTGCCTCCGTTTCAAAATAGAACCGATGAGAGCATTTTTTTTGGACCAAACATACTAAGAAAAAGCTTTTGATCTCAAAACCATAATATTTTTATTTCTTTTCGACAATAAAGATGAAAGCCATTAGCAAAAATTGGAAAAATTGGATACTTGAATGGCTTTATATCAATCAAAGGTACATATGACCCGCCAACCGTGGTCCAGCAATGGCCATCAAGGGTTGGGCCTTAGGCATGGTCATCCCATAAACCTCACTTGTATCTATATCTTCAGGCCTCAACCCTTCCGGTGGGGCCCATTCAAAGCAGTGAAAGAGCCGAGCCAAAGCCATCAAAACCATGGTCACTCCAAGCGGTGCACCAGGGCACTTCCTCTTCCCAGCACTAAATGGCAATATCTTGAAGTCGGCTCCGTGGCTAATCTCGACTCGGCGCCCATCGACCAACCAGTGCCTCTCAGGCCGAAACTCCTCTACGTTGTCCCAGAGCTTGGTGTTCCGACCCAACCCATGAGTGTTGATGAAGACACGTGTCTTGGCCGGGATGTAATAGCCGTTGATGGTGGTGGCGCAAAGAGATTCGTGTGGGATGAGAAAGGGCCCAGCTGGGTGCATACGGAAAGTTTCACGTACGACGCAACGCAAGTAGTTAAGGTGGGCCAAATCAGATTCAGAGACCATTCTGTTGGGTCCCACGACGGAATCAAGCTCTTCTTGGATCTTTCGAAGGACACGTGGATGCTTGATCACCTCGGCCATCGCCCACTCATTGGTCACAGCTGAAGTGTCTGTAGCAGCGGCAATCATGTCCTAAAGTGCCATAAACCAAATTGGTCAATTAGTGTTTCATTGAGGTTTTATGAGCACCGGACGGAGTACTATTTGATGGGTAAAATTAAAAAATTTAAAATGTAAAATTCTAATTTTTTAAAATTTTTTTGAGGAAAATGTCAAGTTCGCCCCTAATGAGCACCATCATTTTATCATACTACAAACAATTATCCCTTAGTTGAGTAGCATTAAGAATGTGTATAGTCTTAAAAGAAATTGAAGGATCCATGACAATTCCCCAAATTGCTACTAACATGAATAGGTAAGGTGAGATATCTCATATGTTATTTATCTATCTAAAAAGGTGGTTAGACAGTCCAAAATGTATTTGGGTAAGTGGGTCTCATGGATTAGATCCATAACAATTACATGTTTAAATTACTATCAATTTCAGTAAGTAATGTAATAGACTCCATGTAGGATCCACTTGCCAGGCAGATGACTGGACAATGCAAAATTTATCTGGGTATGATGGTCCTATATAGGGTTTCTTACATTACCTGCTCAAATTGCTAACAATTCGAACAGGTAATTGTTGTATATCCTTATTTGAGTCACATATGAGCTTTCTTATATTAATTATTTGTTTAATTGCTAGCAATTCAGACAAGTAATTGCTATGACTCAAAATCCTAAAACAAAGTAATTAAAAAAAATTGAAGGAAAGTAAATAGACAGAATACTGCAATCATACAGTTAAAAAATATATATCACCTGGATTAGAGCTTTAATTTCTATATCATCCATGTGTTCTTTCCCGTCTTCACCAGGCAAAGATAGTAGGACATCAACAAAATCCAATTCTTCATCATCACCTGCACTTTCCTTTCTCTTTCTCTCTCTTGCGCTCCTATGTTCTTCAATGATCCTCATGTGAAAATCATCCACTCTCTTCTCCACATCCCGCATCCTCTTTTCACACCCATAAGGGTCCACGCACCTCCAAAACGGTAGATAATCACCTAAGTATATCAAGCCCAAAAGCCAAAACAACTCATGGGTTATATCCATGAACTCCATAGCCTCTTGAGGGCCAGCTGATTCAGCACCAAAATATTGCTTCCCCAGCAACATCCTCGTCACATTGTTCATTGAGAATGCACCCAACACTTCCCTCAAGTTCACCGCCTTTCCGGTTCGAGCCCGCTCCCAAACGTCTCGAACAAGATGTTGGGCTTCCTCGGCGCGGTGCTTCGCAAATGACTCGAGTCGCTTTGTCGTCAACAAGTGCTCCATGCAGATTCTCCTCATCCGCTTCCAATGCGGCCCCAATGGGGCCAGTGCCACGTCTCCGCACCCATAGGCTAAATGAATGGCGGCGAGAGTCCGTGGCCTGGAGGCAAATACATCGTCTTGACGAACCAAAATTTCGCTTATGATATCAGGGTCGGTGGTGGTGATGGCATGAACGCTGCCAAGGCGGAGGTAGACCAAGGAGCCATATTTGCCACACAGAGAAGCTAGGTCCCTGTGGGGGAGTTGGGTCAACTGGAGAAGGTTACCAAATATCGGCCACCTTCGTGGCCCCGGAGGAAGTCTTTTTGTTTGATTTAAGGACTTCCGATTGAGCCACTGGTAAATGATCTTGGCGAGGAGAGCTGCACAAAGAAGGGTTGAAGCAAATGTGACTAAATCCATGAATGGTACCAATTTTTTGGACTTTTTTGTTGCATAATTTCATTAAAAATTTAAGTTTGTTTAGACCTTTAAATACTTGCTTATTGCATAAATAAATAATGCTTTATTATTAATCATAATCTTTACATGCGAAAGGTCATAATTGTGTAAATGGTGTGACACATCTACAATTCTACATAGTTGAATCAAACAATTGATTATGAAGACTTTCATCCGTAGGTTGTTGGGTCGATGAGACATGCTCTTTGTGATGGTCACATATGGACTCCTACTCTAAAGAAATGAAATTTGCCTTTCTCCTCCTACTCATGGTAGATTGAAGAGTACAACATGCATGGCCCCTAGTTAGGTAAAGATATTATAACTATACAGGCTGCTCAAATTGATTCATTTATTAAGACAACTAAGGTTACTTTTAGTAGGTAGAAATGGACCAGGAATGGATCGGGAGTGACTATAATAGTTATTTTATTATTTGGTTGCAAATCACTACTATAGATCGAATAGCTATTTCCATAAATGAGAAATAAATATTCCTCTAAAAGATTAGAGACATAGCTATTTTTCCTGAAAAGAATTGCATTTTCCTTTCTTTTTTCTTTTTTTTTTCTAAAAAAAATACATTCTCCGTGAGTGGAGGGTGATTGGTACCTAGAGCACAACACTTGGTCGTTCGATTAGGGTATTTGGCCACTGTAGGGAATTAACCTTTTTTTTTTCCCAAAAAAATAAAAAAGAAAGCTTTTTTTTGGCAAAATCATTTTTAGAACTAGGGTACGTTTGAAATTTTGATTTAGCTATAGTTACAGTGAGGAAATTTTATCATTTGTGTGTTATCACCAACGAAATGATAGAAATGGTCATTCTATTACAGCTTAATTATTATATTCCTAATAATACTCATTCCTATGCTTAAGAAATCATCGTTCTAGTGTATCAAACGTGACCAAGAGACGGTGAATTAAGGAAAATGCTAAATATACTAGTGCATCTTTATTACAAATTTACAATACCTCTACAAAACTGAGGTGGAATCTTACATGAATACTGCTAAGTCAATAATACTAGAATTTGATTTCCAAGTCAAATTTTTATTAACAAATTCATATGTTTAGAAATTGAAGGAAAAATAAAAAAAAAAACTTATAGGATCAAATGCTCTTCCCCTCTCTTCTCCATCTCATACTCAAAATCATTTCATCTTTTATAGTAATTTTTTTTTTTTAATAAACCCAAACCCGCTCAGCATTCTGTAAAACCACCCTTTTTGGTGGTGTTAGTGGTGATCCTTAGGGTTGTTCATTATAACTGACCCGCCAACCGATAACCGATAACTGATAACCGCTAACCAATTTCATAGTTGGTTATTAAAAACCGCTAATCGACTAAATCGGTTGCAATTCGCGGTTTTAGGGGTTAGGAAAAGGCGGTTATAACTGATAACTGACTATATATATGTATAATAATATAAATATTTATATTAATAAACTATTAATCAAAACATCCTGACTTGTTGAGTTGTTGGCCGTTTACTAACTTTACTGCTCTGCTTCTCCAGATTTGAGAATTTATTTTTTCCAGATTTTGTAATATCCAGATTTGGGATTTGTCAATTGTTGGTTTTCCAGATTTTGTAATATCCAAACTGAGTGATACTATAAGTCTTCATAGAGTCCTCCTGGAGTCATCCAGATGTGGCTTTTAAAATCACCAATAAATCAAAAGTTAATAAATCACATCACATTTGGGATGACTCTAAGAAGACTTATAGCATTACTCATCTAGACTTGTTGTCTTTTTTTGTCTTTTTAATTTTTTTCATTTGAATTTGGATTAATGGATTTAGGCTATGTTTTTTTAGCCATGTTTTTGGGCTACAATTTATTGGGCCATTTTTTTCATCTTTTTTGGAATTTTTGTCCCAAAACCCTTACAATAAGATCAAAAATTACAAATTAAAGGCCCAAAACACTTAAAAAGCCCAAATACCCATTAAAAAAAAAAAAAAAACGGTTATAACCAATCGGTTATTGAATTGAATAACCGATAACCGCCAGTTATAAAATAACCGATAACCGACTAGTCGGTGGTGATTGCGGTTATTAAAAACCAATAACTGACAAAGTCAGTTGCAGTTACGGTTATAACTAATAACCGACGATTATAACCATTTGAACACCCCACTGATCCTGCACGCATGTAACATCTGACTTTCAAATAACAAATAAATGAAAATATCTAATTTCACATATGAGGTTACAACATCATAAATAATAAATTTCAAAGTGTAATATATTTTAGTTTTCTTTTCAAAGATATGACTCTCACATAACACTTTAGAGCTGGTAAATAAACCTATTTAAATGAATATTAACTTTGTGGTCTTACATTTCAAATACCCCCATTGAGCTAGATTAAGTTAAAATAGCCGGCATACAGGTCATACAATGGTTCCATGGTCTAGTGGTCAGGACATTGGACTCTGAATCCAGTAACCCGAGTTCAAGTCTCGGTGGAACCTATCTTTTTGCGCCTAAATTTCCCGACCGCTAATTTGTCAAGCCTCAAGTCCGAAACTCTGGAATCTGAACTATGAAACACATATTTCAGTTCAAACTGTCCCATATTTGTCGTTGCCACGAGGCAAAACACTATCTAACATTCCTGGAAAACAAAAAATTTCCGAGAAAGTCGTTTACTTTTTTTCCGGCAGGGAAATGGACTCTGAAACTCGACGGGAAATCGAGGAAACAGTGCTCGACATACTGAGGAAAGCGAACGTGGAGGAGATGACCGAGTTCGAGGTCCGACTCGCGGCCTCGAAGCGACTAGGGATAGACCTCTTCGAACCCCAGCGCAAGTTACTTGTGCGGAGCGTGGTGGAGAATTTCCTGCTCTTGACAATGGAGGACGAAGAAGGAGGAGGAGGCGACGGCAAGCAGGCCCATTCGAATGTTCGCGAGGAGACCAAAGAGGTGGTGCAGGAGGAGGAGGAGGAGGAGCAGGACACAAGGCTGAAGAAGGAGGTGAATGACGGCGGAGACCGCGTTGTTTGCAAGGTGACCAAACCCTAGCGCTCTCTTTGAGACCAAAAAAAAAACAATTGAAGTTATAGGAAATTGGGTTGTTCGAAAACCCTAGTTTCTCTTTGTTGCTGAGAAAGCCGAGGAAAGGGAAGGAAAACTGAATTGATTTTAAATCGAAGGTTTCTCATTTTCTTGGGGACCTCACTGAAATGACCTTAATTAACACAAGGAAAAGTGAATTTGAAGATTATCCTTTTTTTTTTTTTTTTTGTTAATTATCTTGGGCTTTAGAAAAATGGAAAAATAAAAGTAGTAAATAGTTGTTGGTTGATTCAGCTTTCAAACAAGAGGAGGGTGGTAATTCAAGATTTCAGAGGGAAAACTTTGGTTTCAATTAGGGAATTCTATGAGAAGGATGGAAAGCAGATTCCTACGGCCAAAGGTGAACATATATGCATACTGTTCTTTTTTTTTTCACATTTTCCTCTTTAGTTCTTGTGTACGTTTTGCTTTATAGTCTTTGCTTGTTGATTTGTTCGATTCAATATAATTGTACTTTGGGTTTAACATTACTTGCCTGCTTTCTCTATTCTTGTCTGTATTGTTGCATTTCAGGAATTAGTTTGTCAACTGAACAATGGTCGGCCTTCAGGAAGAGTGTCCCTGCTATAGAGGAAGCCGTCAGTAAGATGGAACTGAAGTTAAGGTGAGATTACTTTGTTGGAGTTTGAAAAGCTAGCTTTGACATGGTCTTTTGAATCTACATTATGAATAAAACTCACTGAAATTTCGCTTATATTAGATAGAGAAACTACACGCTTGCATAAATTAGGATTAAGGTCCGTTCATATGTGTACTAGGGTTGTGCCACTCTACTCTTTTTTTTGCCACTCTACTCTTTTTTTTAACGGGATTGAATTACTTATCAAAATAATTTTCCAAGCAAATAGTATTATTTGTACTCGCTACTTATAATATGTCATGCATTAAAACCTTTTCTTGATGGTTAAGAGTATGTAGCTGAAAGATTTACTGATTTGAAATATTTACTGAATAAAATGTAGATCCCACCTTGATGGTAAACAAACTGAAGATGTATGTGATTCAGTGAGTGATCTTGCTTCCCAAGAAGTTGTTGCTATTGCCACCCACCGTTTTTATGGGAAGAATTACCATTGCTGGGCACAGCAAATGGAAATTTTCTTAAAGCAATCAAAGATTGGATATGTACTTACTGACCCATGCCCAAGTGTTTCTTTTGGCCCGGAAGCAACTACCGAAGAAATTGCTCGAGCCAAACATGATGAGCTAAAGTGGGTGAATGATGACTGTATTTGCCGTCGCAACATCTTGAGCTCTCTGTCTGACCCTCTCTTTTACCAATACTCTAAAAGAGCTGGGAGTGCTAAAGAACTGTGGGAAGAGCTGAAATTAGTTTATCTTTTTGAGGAGTTTGGAACAAAGAGATCTCAAGTGAAGAATTACATTGAATTCCTGATGGTTGAAGAAAGACCTGTAGTTGAACAAGTCCAAGAATTCAACAACATTGCAGATGCTATTGTTGCGGCCGGAATGTCGATTGATGAGAACTTTCATGTCAGTGTCATCATTTCCAAACTTCCACCATCTTGGAAGGACTTCTGCATCAAGTTGATGCGTGAGGAGTATCTACCTTTCAGGAAGTTGATGGATCATTTGAGGATCGAGGAAGAGTGTCGCAGCCAAGAGAAGCAAAGAGAATCTTCTAATCTGTTGGGCGATCACGACGTCCGGAAATTTAGACCACAGACCAGAGATCTGAAGCCACCGGGCATGCGATGGAATAGACGAGAATCAGAGATGGATGGAAGGCCCAAAATCTGCCACAATTGTGGCAAGAAAGGGCATATTTCGCGCAACTGTCGTGGGAAGTTTGTCAAGGAAAATAATGAAAACAGATATGTGGACAATGGATCTATGCCTGCAGTTACAGAGGTTTAACATGGCTAAGGAAACAAATGAAGTAGCTGATTGACATGGATACCACCCAACTCAATTGTAGTGAGATCTTTGCCTGTAGTTGAAGAGGTTAAGGGAATCGTGAAGTAGCTGATTGGCTGATTGCCATGGTCACCATCCATCTCAATTGCAGTGACAACATGTTCAATTCGTCAAGATTTGGTCTGGACAAACTGAAGACTGGGCTAGCTCAAGCCTTCTCATACCCAGCAAAACCCTCTATTAGAGGATACTTTCTTTTTGACTGTATATGGCATTGTGATCAGTAAATAATATGCTTCCCCTCCCCCACTTTGTTTCCCCCTTTTTCCCTCAACGTATACAAGTCTGACCTGTCTGAATCTTTTACAAGCCAACATGAGATATGAAAGTTCTAGAATTTGTTCATAAAGACGATGCAGCTTAAACGAATGCATTGAGCAAGGCCTTCAAAAAGAAAGATTGAAAACACAAAACAGAAGGTAAATGTGTTGTCTGAAATGAATATGTAGCTGCAGTTGCAGCCTTCAAAGGAGGAGCAAAACAAGAGTATGAAGTGCTGAAGAAACTAATACTTATAATAAGCTTCAAGACATTAACATGAGTTATGGTGCTTGATAAAAATTGTTTCACAACCCAACATGGTGACCTCTTAACAGAATGAAGAGGAACAGTAAATCCAACCTGACGAATAATGCTAAAAATATGAGTTTCCTTGTCACGTAAAGTCATGGATAACAAGACTTAATGCAATCAATTTGTAAAAATACTAAGCAAGCATATGCAGTCGTGCAGAGTTAAAGATTTTGCACATCAATTGCTAGATAAAAGTAAATACCATCGTGAATAAAACAAACCCGGTCTTCTGTGTTCTATTCAACGACAAAGTCACAAAATTACACGATGTTAATCAAGCCACATAAAATTCCTTAAAATTCCTCAGCCTGAATAATGTTGTAATTTCCAAACCTTCAAGGTTGAGAAAGGCTGGCTAAAGTTTTGGTCATAAGAGGTTATAGTACATTCCCACTAGACAACAAACAAAACTACTGCAATAATAGAGGCCAGTCACATGACTTCATTATACTTTGCTAAGATGGCCTGGAAGGCAGTACATCATCACATCTGCTAAGCTTCCTGTCCGAAAATTTTTAAGCATGTCTTGTGAAGTTGGCATGGTCCAATAATTGTTGTTCTCTTTGCATATCCTCTACAAATTTAGATCTTTCCCATTCCAGCTTCTTGATCATATCTTCAGTTTGGATGTAGGTCACTGGTGCATTCGACTTTCCAGAGGCTACGGGAAATTTTACCTCTACATCTTTCCTAAAAGCAGAAAAGATATTCATTATCATGCTTTAATTGCTACAATGACATCAGATATCAATAACAAGGGAATAATTCTTATTTATATTCTGAAAAGGAGGGGCCTGCATATAATATACAAAGGATAGAAGGATATAAATCTGATGGCACAAAGTCGTTCATGCAAATTTTCAAATCCAATAAACTGTATCTGAGCTGTAAGCGTCTAGGTTAAAAATCAATGGTCTATATTGGATTGCCACATAGCAATTCTCAAGAATTACAAAATAGTTTCATACAGAGACACACAGGTTAAGAAAGAAACATCAATCTATAAAAGATGCCGTGAATGTACGATATAATTCATGTTGTCTAAAGCTGATACTAACCGACTGCCAAGGTCAAATACACCAGGTTTCTTAATCATCCCACCATCTAAAGACAGTGCTCCGTCAGTTATGCATGTGAGAGCAAGTAGCATCTCGCTTCTGGTTCTGTATATTTGCAGGCGAGAGAAGAGGCCATAGAATAATGTCTCTCTCAAACCATGTCCACTGGCAGTAAGACAAGATAAATTTCTCCTATCCAAATTGATCATGTTCACTGCATAATCAAGAAAGCCAGGCGGACACTCCCCATTCTGTAATTTTGGCTTTGGAAGATCAAGTTTCCTTTGCTGGTCATCAGCCACAAATCCACCAGCATATGGTCTGAGAAAAAACACTAGTTAGAGTCTTTACATAACAAATAATTACTTGAACAAAAACAGGGCAAAGGTAGGGTACTCTTGCCTTAAATCTTCAAGACAAATGACAAGGAACCGGCCATTTATTCTTTTCCCAATAGAAGATCCAAGCAAATGTAGACCGGTTCTGCTATTTACTATGCCTTCCCCATCATACTTCTCCAAAGCCTTAACACCTTCAAATGTCTTGGAAACTATTGCAAGCATAGTCTCTAATCCCAAGTACTCTGAGAGAAGCCTGTGACCAACATGTAGGATTAGATTAAAAATTTCCATGTATCAGTCTTTTTATTTGCCATCTCTGAAAACTATTCTATGACCATCCCAGTTTAAATTAAATCAGAATTGCGGATAATCTTTTGAAATGCATTTGGATAAGTTTCTAAAGGTGTTTTTGTATTGTGTTTTTCCAAAACTAAAAGGGGAAATTACTGAACCACTTCCTGAATTTCAATGTCTTTATCAAATTGCTTCCTGGGTTTTAATTTTTATCTTTTAACTCATTGCGTTGTTCCCCATTATTAAATTGATCATTGAATACAATTCTGTACAGATTCCATCAATTGTTTTTTACGGAGCCCATGGAAAATTACAATTATACTCATTTCTGAAAAAGGAACAAAAAAAAAAAAATCAAAAAACAAATCATGGGTGGGGTGAGGAGTGGTCGCAAGTCACTCCTCTGTTGGTGGGGGTGGCCATGAGCAACCCCTATGACAATGGGAATGGCCGTGAGCCACCCCCTGTATCAGTGTGGGTGGCTGCCCTCTTAGGGGGCACCCACCTCCCTCACCTCCAGTGAAGAGGCAGCCTCCACCCTTAGAGGCCAGTCTCTGCTTTTCTTTTCTTTTTTTCAAAAGAGGTCAGCCTCCACTTGTTAGTTAGCATGAAAGATTGAACCATATTTTCAAAGATGTTTTGCACTTGTTTTTGAAAAAATGAGCATGCATTTTCAAAACATTTTTCTACAAACGTGAGTAAATTTTCTAGAAGTATTTATATTTTGTTTTCTAAAAAGTGTTTTATGTGTTGTGTTTTGAAAATGAAAACTAAAAAGTGTTTCTGTGGGGGCCACACACCTGAAAACTTGTTTGAATAATTATATCTTAAAAGTGTTTTTAGCGTTTAAAAAGTGAAAACACCTTTTGAAATGCCCAACCAAACATGCTCTTAGTATCTAGTAGAACCCCATAATGAGTCCAGATGTCCATCTGATCATGAACTTTGGGGTTGTTAGTAACAATACCAAGATTTTAGAGTTGTTTGTGAAAATGATATGAACTACAGGATCAATGGCAGTAGCAGAACCAAGAGTGAAATGAAAAACAACTAAGTTCCTCATAACCATAGCTATTTCAGAAATCTTAGAGCTTTGGTTGATCGCCAAGAAAAACAAATTTCATTATCAGAAGAAAAAATGATCTGAGTAAACATAGTCTGACTAGCTGTTGCTTTCAATTGTTGGGTGACATAGGAAAGGTGTGAAGGATGAAAACTGCTGACCTACTAAGGTTATCATCATCAACTCTGGCAAGACTAGCTACAACACCCAGAACATCCTTGGTTAATGGCAAATCCAATGCCTGACTTAAATGATTAGCTTTCAACCAGCAAAATATACCAGCTGCAGAGTTTTCTTGCTGCAATATCTGTCCCATTGTTTCCTCCTCAGTGTGAGAAGAATTATCATTAGCTGTTTCAGCCACATTTGCTGAACAATGATACCTTCCAAGACTCACTAAAATCTATGTCAGCACAGAAAAGATTTCACAGTATTATATAACTAGAGCTTTAACTGAAATCAAAAAAAGAAAACCTACTGTACTAGAAAGTCAGCATGGAACAACCCTTGTACTTAAGCTTGATATGCATAAATACCCCTCCCCCCAACCCAAAAGATAGAATATACCTTGTAAATCACGTATAGATTCATCTAACTGGTTTATCTGAGTTTTCAGAAATTTAAGATTATCTTCATGCTGCTTGTCTTTTTTCTCCAAGCTCTCTGAATTATCCTGAAAAGTATGCTGAAATGAACCAATAAGAAAATTGTCCTTGAGCGTAGATTTTGGTATAACGCTGCTCAGTTAAGTCAGAGCAGATTTCGCAACTTACATAAAATTCTAAGTTTATGAACATGTATCCAATTTGGCATACAGTCAATAGCTATGAAACTTGCCACAAAAAATCCCTAAAAGCTAGAGTCTATGATACACATTATATACACATCATGGAAACTAAAATGCTATAAGAGTAAGACGTAAATCTGTTATATATGCAAATAAGCAATAGGAAGAAGAAAATCTTCCTAAGACTATTCTCTTCCACCACCCCACTCCAAAATAAAACGGGAAAAAGAAAATCCCCAAAACACCACTAAATAGAAAGGAAAGTAAGATGACATATACAAAACTAAAAGCGAAAGGACAAATTTTTTAAAGGTCATCCTCCACTATTACATCATTATAGTAGAACCCATCCTACAAAACTGAGAAGGCATGTTATTGTGGAGAGACAGCGCATTTGGCATAGATAAAAGCACATCCAGGTTTCTTTCCTTTTTCTTTTTTCTTTGAGGATTTCCCTTCACAAGAATTTCTTCTATGGCACTTAAGAGTATCTGATAGGACTCTCTCTATACCTTTTCGGAAGACTTCACACAGGTGATTTGCTCAAGGCACAAGGGTCAAAATGACTGTCTATAGGTGTCAAATTAATAAGATTGGCATACTGGCTAATAAGAACTGTGGTCCTAATTAAGAAATTTATTCAGGATAAGCATTCAGCTAAACAATTCAGGATAAAAAAAATATATTAATTAAATGAGTAAATTCGTCATTTGAGCATTGACTTCACGGTTTTCCTTTACTCTCGGTTAGAATTTTTAGTTCGGAATATTAGAATATTAATTAAATGAGTAAATTCGTCATTTTTTATTAACTTAAATCAATATTCGTGAATAATAAAAACTTCAAAAATTCATTTCCAATTTAGCGCTACAGAAACCAAAATTAAACCTTAGAATATATACACTCCTATCTGACAAACTTAGCACTTAAAAAACTGAAATCTAATTAATTTCCAATGGCCTAGAGTGTTTGATTCACAGAACCATGGCAGAAAAAGCTATGAGATAGTATAAGCTTGTACTTAAAACGTGGAAAATGCAGCTAAATTTTCCATGCAAGAGGCTTTAAAAACCATAGACATGGGGGAATGGTCAAAAAGCTTATATACAGTCAGTTTCCCTCCCTTTATTTTCCTTCAAACTCACATTCATTGGGCCATGTAATTAGGTTAAATTTGGGTACTTCATTTTACAGTCGGTTTCTAATTGTTCTTTGAGCAATGAAGATCACTCAAAATCTCCAAGATTCTAAAGAGAGAGAGAGAGAGAGGTAGAGAGAGAGAAGAAGAAGAAGAAGAAATGGAAAACTCCCATAAACCACACGCGCCCTAAGTAACAAGAATGTTCGTTATATTTGAATCAGACAATTACAAGCGGTAAAAGAGAAGTGAGTGGTAATGTTGTAAATACGAGAGATATAGAGAGCAGAGATCGAACCTGTCGGTTAGGCTGATGCATGGCTGAGAAGAAGATGACTCAAAAGAGAGTCGCTGTCTTTCACTCCTCACTCAGCTTTGAAGATCGAGGGTTGAAATTCAAAACGGAGTGGCATTTGCGTCAATTTGTGGAACTCCGTTGTCATTTTGTAATGGCAATAAACATCTGCAATTCAATTGCATGTCCACGTGTCCCAATTTCCATAATCCCCTTTTTTCTCCTTTACTAGAAAGTGTGGCCCACGCGCTCGTTTGAAATCTTGCCGTCTTCACTGTTGAATGAGTCAGCGAGAATGAATATAATTTTTCTTGTGTGATTTTTAAAATTAATAATAAATTAAAATTTAATATTAATTTTTTTAAAAAAAATTACTTTAATTTGAGAATACTCCTCTTTCTTGTTACTTTCTGTTCCAAGTTCTTTCTATTTTTCTTTATTTTATTTTATTTTTGTTATCACCACCAATTATTTTTTTTCTTTAATAGAAAGAATATTTTCATCAATTGACAAAGTTTTTTTTCAAACTGGGTTAAAAGAATTTTCTTCAACCTAATCAATAAAAGTGATCCTATCCATTTTTTTAATAACATATGATATGCACGTGAATTTTTAATAAAATTTATTTTAATTTTGTCTCTGCTATTAAAAAAATATGTACATCTCACATGTTCAAGGGACACATGTCACTTTTATAGTTTTATAGACTAAATTAAAAAAAATTCTTCCAAACTAATTTGAAAAAAAACTTTATCCCCAACCAATTAATACTCATCCAAACTTATTAAATAAAATATATTTCATGATCACAAATCACAATGCATATTTAGGATTCATATGATTTAATTAGTGTGAATGCAAGCATGGCATGTGCCACTCCCATTTATTTATAAAAAGAAAAAAGAGGATTTTGAAATTTGCGAAAAGTGCTTGAGGAAGAACGTCTTCCTTCCTCGACCGCTAATAAAATGTTGGCGTTTATGTATAAAGTGTGAACAAATTCTGACTTTGTTGTAAATATGGACGTGGAACATTTGCTTTGAGTGCTGGTTGATATAAAAGAATTTTTTATTTTTTTTTAAATTTATTTAGGTGTTTCGTGTTTGGCTGTTACTTCCTTAACCAACAGGAAAAAAGAAAAACAAAAAACAAAAAAAGCAAAGAAAAAAAAGTCAAATATTCGTGCCGAAAGCATGCTGACTGACAGCATATTGTAGCTTGGTCTTGATTAGACCGGAATGGTCAAGGTTTCGATTTAATCCATATGATCACGTGTCAGCCGTGACAAATCTGCCCACATATACAGATCTACTATGATTTGATTTAATTTACAATGGGTTTCATGCTGACCACTCAACATACCCACCCACCTATAGGCAAACACACCCATATATATCTTGCGATCAGAAGGTTCTCCTCTGTCCTTCGTATTAAAAGGAAAAAAGAAAAAGAAAAAACGCGTAAAAAAAATTTGGCTTATTTAGAAAATCAAAAGCTGGTTCACATGTCAAAATACTATGCGGTGGCGGGCCAGTGTTGAGGGCAGAAGAAAAAATCTTTGGTCTATTGAAGATGCTTTGAAATTGAACCACACGCCACATGTCAAAAAAAAAAAAAAAAAAAAAAAAAAAGTCTACGTGTACGCGAATTTGACACGGGCTTGCTCAGTGATATTTGTCATACTTTTTCGGCTCAGTTTTTCAAAGCACTTACTTTTACTTTAAAAGGCAACACATGCACCACATGATTTTTGTCACTCGCAAAATTCAATGGTGGAAAAGACGTAGGCCACATGAAAGAATTAAACAGCCCTCATGGTGCGACGCTGATACCATTGGACCACAACATCGTATGTTCAATATACTTATTACTTGCACCCAAGTTGTTGTTGTTGTTTTTTTTTTTTTTTTTTTTGTCAAGGTTGGAGATACCTCAAATCCCTTTATGGAAAGGAGAAAATATTAAAAGGATGGCCTAAGATTTGAGAAGAGGATCTATTCTTTCATCATTTTCATGTAGCATGTGCATCTACACAAAAGCACTCCATTTGGTTGTTAAGACGACACAGGGAAAGGAAACATTCCAAGGATATGCCAATTTCCAGTTTCCATCGTTTGTTTGTTTGTTTCCCTTGATATAGAAGGTATCAGTTCAGTATGAGCGTGTTTTGTTTAATGCGTGTCGAGTTAATCACTTTTTTAGGAACAAAAAAAAAAAAAAAAAGAAGTTGAGACCAAAATAGGAAGTGCCCCCATTCCATGGGAAGGTAATTCTTACATTGCCATGGTCAAGACTCCAATTTCTTGCCCACATTACAAGCATGCTGACAGCTAGATTGACAAGAAACGGCTGCAATTCTAGGCAATAATAAGAGGAACAGAACATGTTTGCTTTATGCACAAAGCAAAATTAGAATATGATTATTATGAAGGTAATTATTGGATAATGCAGTGGAAACCACCCCCCCCCCCCCCCCCCCCCCTTTTTTTTTTTTTATCTTTCCCTTTCAGTAAGGGAAATAACTACAAAACCGCATTCCCATGAAAACAGAACTCGGATATGGCAAGCAAAAGCTATTCAACTAAAATTCTTATCTCATAAAAGTGATTAATTGAAGCATAGATTTATTGACGACACACTAAACAAAATAATTGTCTGATGATACATTTAACCAGAGTCCAGACATTGCTATTAATGTCATTACAGAAGAAGTAAACTGCCTTGCAAAATTGGGAACCAAAAGTAGACCATCACATAGCTTGCAAAGGACAAAGGAGACAATAAATAAGAGCACAGAAAATAAATGCCAAAACAAATAACTCATTATGCATCAAATTCATATATCTCATAAAACTTTGATCCCTCAGAGGGCACAAGCAGCAGTGGGTTTACAAGTAACATGCTGATTCACAAAGAACTAGGTAAATAACTAAAACTTTGAGAAACTGGCATAAAAATTATAAAATTAAAAAAAAAAAAAAAAAAGAACAAAATTGTCTGATACTAATAACCAACAATAATACAGTCATTTTAACTGACAAATTTGATTCACCTAGCAAGAATACTTCCCTTATAACAGAATATGTATACTATAAACAATCACAGAAAATTTGCTGCCCTACTTAGTCAAGAAGTAGTAATTGTTCTACTTTAGCCGGCACTGCATTCCCTTATAGGATCCACTGCTGTATATCAAAACCTGTAAAAGAAAGCTTTTAATCTGGTTCTCCACTACGTATTACCTATGGACTACACTAAATCTGATTCTCATACTACCCAACTGAAGACAATGGCTGTAAGGAGTTGGATTCCCGAGAAAATGCTGCAATCAACTTTTCCTTTGTCAATTGCTCAGATCCTTGAGACTTGATTACAAATGTATGAAACACAGTGTCATTTGCTGCGGCGATTTTCGACTCTACAACAGTAACTTGTGCATCTTTGAATGCTTGGATGACTCTTGATGCAGGGTGTGAATCTAAAGGGCAGCTCACCCTTACAATAACCTCATCATGGGCAGCTTGAATATCAACATTAGGAGGTCGATATAGGTTTTCAGTGTTCGAGTTACCCTCCAAAGTTGATGCATCTCTTGAAGTGCTCCCAAATCTTTCCCTCTCTACTTCCATGACCTTGAGCTTTGCCTGAAGCTCATTGATGTAAGCAATGGCATCTCCCAACAAGGAGGCTTTGTCCATCTTGGATATATTGGGCACAACAGCTCGTAATGCATAGAACCGTTGATTAAGCTTCTCCCGCCGCTGCCTCTCCGCCTCCACATGATTGAGCGGTTCTTCTCTTCCATTTGCAGGTTTTCTGCCTCGTTTCCTGGGTCTCCGTTCCTCCGCTGCACCTGCTCGCTCTTCCTTGCACGAGGCTTCGACATCTGAGTGCTCAGATTCAGCACTAAACGGCCGGGACATCACAGAAGGCCTTGAGGTGGCCCCTGAAAAATCAATTTGCATTTGCACCTGCTTTTGTGGCTGGTAGTGGTTTAGCCGATATTCTTCCATAACCCCATTAACACGCTCCTGTAAGTTATTTGGGGTCTGCGAACAATAAATTTCTGATGGACTCCCTTGTTTCCCACCATGAATCTGTCCCCAACTTGAGCTATGGAGACCATTTCGTGGGCTGGGGTATGCAATCTTACTCCTATTAGGATAGACTTCCCATGGCCTCTCTTCCATCTTTCTAACAGCAAGTTTCTCCCGGTAAGGAGGACGAATCAAGTTACCCGAGTTCAAATCCTGCCCAAAGATCTTTGGAATTCCTTCCACTCTATCCACCATCCCCAAATTCACAATAGGGGCATTTTCATCTTTCTTCTCACTCACCACCGGCAATGCTGGCACTAGCTTAACCTTTGTTAGTGAGGGATGTGCCGAAAATGATGATCTTATTGACTGCAACAATTCTAAATTTTCACCCACAGATCTTACTGAACCCAACTCAACCACACCCACATCAGTTGTGACTAAAACAATGGTCTGGATTCCAGCAGATTTTGCAAGGAACGACCGGACACAATAATCAGACTGCGATTTCAGAGCATCCGGGAGCCACACATGCTTCCCGGACGCAAAGCACTTTCCTGGACCGCCCTCGCCTCGAGGGAATGAGAAATACATCGATGCAAGAAAGAACATCTCCGTATCGGTAACCCGGTCCAATCCTAAGGCATAATTATCCTCATCCGATCCCCCAAACAATTTGTGCAGCTTCTGAAGCACCCTTTTCCTCATCTTCTGCTGAGTCTCATCCCCCAGGCGAAGATTAAGAATTCGCATAGCTTCAGGCTCCTCCCCCTCCTTAGGCTCCCTACAAGACCCATCCCCCCACCCCAAAACCCAATCCCCTGACTTGGACCTTGAAAGTTGCCAAAAGATTGCATAATTCCAGCTAAAGTTCGAGGCGTTTGGGCTCTCCACGAGATCCGAAAGCGTGTTTTGCAAATGCTCATCACTTCCCACAGCCATTAACAAATTTTCATTTGGAACCGAGCTCGATAGCAAGTAATCGAAAGCCCGAGTCCCCAGAACCGCCGCAACCATGGTCTTCTCCTCATCATTCCACACCGCACCACCCAAACCCGCCTCAATCTTCATCTCTCAACCCCCAAAAATAAATTACCCACAATAAAAAATCTCTAATTTTCAATACCCAGATCAAATCTCGGTCCCCAAAACCCTTTAAGCAATGAAAAATCCCTGCTTTTCTAGCACTAAGCTCAAATCCAATACGTTACAATAGACCAAAAACAACAAACCCCACATCATTTTCTTAAACCATAGCTACAAATTCAGATCTCACAAGCTCTAAATCTTTAAGTACAAAGAAAACCCAGGAAAAGAAAGAAACCAAAATTGAGCAAGAAAAAACAACAACAATAGAGGAATTGAGAAAGATAATACACACCAGTTTTGGCTAGAGAAATGGGATCATGAAGCGGCGGTTGGTTAAGACAGGAGAGTAAATAATAGTCTCAGTGTAAAGATTCCCGGGTAAGTGAAAGTTCAATTGGGGATATAAAATTCTTCCAGGAAAACAAACAGGCAGTTAGTTCACAAACAATAACGAGAGCGAACGCCTTCTCTTTCTCTCTTCTCTTTCTAGCAAAGTGAAGGTCAGACTGGGAGGAGGGGAACAAATGGGGTTTTTCATTTTTATTTTCTTTGATAAATCTTAAACTTTCATAAAAGATATAACCATGGTTAACAAGGTTTTGGCGTTGGAAATTAACTATGGTTAATTCGTTGGAGGTTGAGAAGTAGTCGGCAACAATTTTTTTTTGTGTTGGTTTGTTTGTTTGCTGCTGAGCGACACAGTGGGAAACAGGCGAAACACCTGATATACTACTCGCAGTCGCAGATGATTATTTCATGTTACTTTTTTTCTACTGTTTATCTCCTTGATAATAAATGCCTTTGCTTCATAATAATTTCTTCTTTATGTTTTTTTTTCTTTGACAGAAAAGGACATAAAAGGCTTTGCTTGATAATTATTATTATTTTTTTTCTACTTTTAAAATAACAAATATTAACAGATAATTTAAAATAAAAAAATATTTACTAAACACTTAAAATTACTTTTATTTTTATTTCCTATGTAACACTTTTTCTAAAAGTTCCAACAAATGGAGATAAAAAAATTTGGTAATTCTCTTGCCAAGAAGAGGTTGGCAATAATTATTTCTTTCAATAAAGAAAGGGACACGATAACTCGGTGCACATGTATAACATGTGACTCTTTTTTTTCTGAGCCATACAGGAAAAAGTAAGTGGAATGTACAACATGTGACATGGTTATTCTTATTTTTCCCACTTTGTTTCTTTTCTTTCGGAATAAAACGCAGAGCCAGAGTACTGTTTCCTCAAATTATATTTTAAAAAGTTATGGAATTCTAAAATTTTCCAAAGATTTTTTTCTTACTTTCATATATATATATATATATATATATATATATTACACATTGATATCAAATTAAACAAAGATCCAAAGTTAGGTCACGAAGGTACAATTATTTTCTTTTTCCACGAAATCATTCAAGAGAAATGTTTTGACTGTCCATCTTTCAATATTCAAAACTATAGTACTCACTTAACTTTCCAAAATGTTGACCGTTTCATTGAAATTTTGACTTCCACTTTTGGTGTTCTCCTATTAGAACTTACGGTTTAGGGAAGAGAGATGAGAATTAAAAAAAAAAAAAAAACTCAAGTGAATTAAAGTTGTTCGGCCAATTGCATACGTCTACACATCAAAACTTTTTTTTATAACTAAAATTTTCCTTGATATATTTGATTGCGTACAATATTCTATTTATATATAAAAAGTATGAACTTTACAAGTCTTTTATATTTTTACATTAACAACAATAAAGTTAATTTATCATTTATAATTCTTGTCTCTTGATTTATTGTAACTATTGTCTATTGATTTATTGTAACTCTTAACTCTCGAGTTCTTTGTCTCTTGAGTTATTGTAACTCTTGTCTCAATAAGCCTTCGCAAACCTAATGGTAGATCACGTATATTGAGGTTTGGGCGAGAAATGGCTTATATGGCTTGAATTATAACATCAACTGCTATGACCGAAACATGGACTTCGGTGACTCTTGGCCGACATCAACTACTATGGCTGTACTTGAACATCAGCAACTTTTTGGCCATGATCAACTATTAGGGCCGGAATAGAGCCAATTGTTAGCCTGAAATTGACCACATGGGCCAGAATAATACTAAATAAATAAATGTTACATAACATAAAATCAAAAGGTGCAACATCAAAATGGCTAAACTGGAAAATAAATAAACTCTGCGACACGTAGATCCTACGATTCTACCATATATGTCTTTTTCATTCCGTCGAAAATCGATTTTACGAATGATGGAGTATTCGTCGAAGCTTCGGAGGATGAATAAAGTTAATTTATTTATAGAGAAAGAGTATGAACGTTATACTTTATACTTTTACATTAACAACAATAAAATTAATTTATCATTTGTAACTCTTGTTTCTTGATTTCTTGTAACTCTAAACTCATGAGTTATTTGTCTCTTAAATTATTGTAACTCTTGTCCCAATACTCATCATTCTACGTGAAAATTGTTTTCTAAAAAAATAAAAAATAAAAAAAACTTAATCCCCTCACAAAGAAGATCTATGAATATCCCTGTCAATAAGTTTCATTCATGCTTTCTCATTGCTTATTTTTTAATTCATTTTCTTAGTCTTTAGATTCGTCATAATTTATCCTCTCTCTCTCAATCAAGTGCAAGTGCTGTGTTTGTGTGGAACATTTGTAAGGTTTATTGTAGGCAAAATAAAACGAGGTTGACCGCGTGGGTCCAAAACCTTAAGAGAAGAAAAGAGATACAACCAAACGATCCTATCGACCATTGGTTTATGATTTATTCTTCTTAGGTATCATCATTTTGAAAGTTACAACAAAAAGAAATCCTAGGAAATCAAAAAAGTTAAAGGGAAAAAGAAAGAAATCTGATAAGTTTGAGGTTTGAAGCTTAATAAAGATTATAAAATTACTTGGGGCTGTAATTGTAAAGCAGTTGGTGGCCCTTAATTGAGTAGAATCAAAGGCAACAAAAAAGCTGAAAGTGATTCCAACCCAAAGATGTGTGGCCTCATTTTCACTCTTTTTTTAAAAGTTGGGGTGAATTCATAATTAACAATTTTTAAATAATAATAATAATATTTATATATATGTAAAATTATGGAAACTAGTAGGATGAGGGAGAGAGAGTAAATCGGAAATTACCAAAAAATACAAGTCAAGCATTAATTATTATTATTATTATTATTATTCATACATCACGCACACCGGTCGAACATCACGCGTTTTGGGCGGCTCCATCATCCCCATTGCAGAAGAAACACGTTTGGCACTGCAAGCAAGCGCCACGTGTTTAAGGCATGTGGGCCTATTAAAACGTGTCGAGATGTCATGGATCCTCGATTACATCTAACAAATTAAACCGATAAGAAACCCGCCCGAGAGAGAGAGAGCACTAAAAAACAGTGAGGAAGCTCGTGAACAGCATGTGAACGTGAACCTAGGGATGTGTGATGAAGCACGTGATCTACATTTAATATTCTGCTTTTAAATATTTCCTGTAACGTGTTTGGCGTGTGTCCCTATTTTTCTATTGCCTGACGTGGCATTGCCTTCTTTCTCACTTCTTTTTTTTTTTTTTTTTTTCATTTCCTCAGATTTTTTAGTTGGTTATGATGCAACTTGCTGGTTTCGTGTAGTGTGGCACTAATAACTACACCTTCATTTTATTTTCGTTGAGTTGGAGGATTATTTTTCACGCCAGAAAATAAGTTTTGAGAATTTTTATGTCTTAGATTTAGTATGTTCATGTTAAATGTGTCTCATAACTGAAGTTATACATGAGTTAACAGAATCTGATATCATAAATATGATTTGATTATATTTATGACTTTTTAATTTCATAGTAATTAGTTATATTTTATCAGATATAAGAGATTTTATGCTCTTAATCTTTTTTCAGCTAATTCCAAAAGATTTTTGTTCAAACAAAACATTCATTGATTTGATGTCATACTACTTATTAGCATTTTGATTAGAAGATGGGTAAAAAATTAACTCAATCTTTTTTGATAGGGCCGCAAAAAGTGGTATAGGAAGCAAAGCCTAAAAACATGAGAAGAGAAAGACTCATCAACCATTTTCAAACCCTCACTGGCAAGCAAGTCAACAAATACTAAAATAGACGTTGAAGGATGAAAGGCACTGAATCGATCTACGGCATTGACTCAATGGGCCATCATCTCATTGGCCCGTTATTCAAAGCGACGTAGTTTTTATATTTCTTCTCCTTCTCCTTGCATAGCTTTTAACTCGTGAGTTTTTTTTTTTTTTTTCAAAGAAAGGACCACATTTGATTTACATGGCCACAGAAACTTGGGCTTCGCCATCACGGAAGATGATAACAATTCCACCCAACTTAACTTTTCTATCCTTAATCCTTACACCATCGAAATTTGCTTTTGTCACAGGAATCCTATAATTGGAGGGTGTTGCACGTGTAGAATGTGCGTAGTGTGTAGTGTGTGTGAAAGTGCGTAGTACTGTGTCCTACCCTAGATTTTGCTACTTTGCTTCACATGGTCGGTACATTGAATTTGGCCAAGCCTTAATTCAGGCGTCCTGAAAAAAACTGTCCATTTTCAAGCTCTTTTCATGTGGTAAAACTTCCAATATAAGTTGATTTTGACCTGAAAAAAGAACATCACTTTTTTTTAAAAAAAATTTCACTAGTGTCAAACCCTAATTAAATCTCCTTTTAGAGACTGATAGGGTGCTTGAGTGCAACAGCCATAGGTTTTTAATTATGGTCTCTCCCTCCATTGATTAATTATGGTACCAAAAATGAGTAACCGCAAAACAAAGTCGCTAGTCGCTGACTTCTTTTAAATTTGTAATTAGGTTCGACAAACTCTGATGATTTGAGGAAAAGCTCAAAAATAATTTATGGTCTATTTTTTATAAATAATAATAATAATAATTTTATGAAAATTAAAGACCAATAATGTTTTTGGTTTGCCAATTATTTTCACGAAAAAATATATATATATTTTTTTTAAAAAAATAGCTTTAGATTATCAATTCTAGCTATTTTACTACGTCTACATATAGGATAGGGCAGTGATATACATCACACAGGCGTGCATGAACAGTCATGCACGCCCGTGTGATTTAATTATAAAATATAATTAAAATATTATATTTTAATATTTTAATTATAAAAATTAAAAATTAAAAAAATAAAAATTAAACACGGGCGTGCATAACTGTTCATGTACACCCATGTGATGTATATCACTGCTCTATAGGATAATACTAGACATTTCGACACTTTTTCCTGAATTCCTTTTCTCAAATGATCTGGTCCATTTAATAAATAAATAGTTTTATATATATATTTTTTTCTCAAATGAATGTGGGATTCAAATTATTTGGAAAAAAAGTTTTGAGATGCTTAGCAGCCCTCTATATTCTTTAATTTTGCAGTTTATGTACATAGTGACATATTCAAGCTATTGATCTAATGACAATAATTTAATTAGGCTACAATATTGTTTATAATTAACTTACACGTGAAATCCAGCTACTATTTTTACAAAAAAAAATATTACCTTGATTCTTTCTGCTTCCAATCGTTGCATGCATGAGATCATAATTCCTATTTAACTTTTATGAAGTCACGTAAATAATTAACATATTAAGGAAACATATATATTAGTGGAAATGCAATTAATATTTAAAATTAAAAAATCATTGTAAATTTGTTTGATCCACATTGATTGTTTCAAAGACGTGACTAAGGTTTTTCTTATGATGTTTTAGAGGAACATGTAGATTTATCAAAAATTTGTTTGTTTCTTTTAAAGGTTCCTCACAAAAATAAACAACCAATCTGTCTTTGATATTTTCTTCCATATATACCTAAGAGGCATTGGTCTTAATTAGATATCTTAGGCTCTGACCCTAGTGTTAATTTACACTCATCATCATCATTTGACCTTTTACATGCATTTGACATACCGATTACCTCAAGGAGTCAATGGTCTTTCATGAATAACTTTTAACTTTTTTTGTTTTTGTCGGTCAGTGAGTGATGTTTAATTGTGTTGTGATTGATATCGATCACATGCATTTGCATTAAACTGATGATTAAGAAAACGGTTGTTAATTTCTTTTCAGTCTCTTCCAAAGAACCAGCACCCAAAATTTTGTTAAGAAAAAAATAAAGAAAGGAGGAAATAGAGGAATTGTTTAACTCAATTCCTTTTCCGTCCATTTCTAATGGGCATGGGCCTACGATCCAAAGCTTTGTGAAGCTCAGTTTAGGCAATATTCAGCCATGGGCCATGGCCCATAGGCTTCAATAAAATAGATAAACACCGCTCTTCTAAAACGTTCAATTGTAGAATGGGTTTAAAATCACGTCACTCATTATTCAAGATAATGACTTTATCTTAAGTTTAAGACAATGAAATATATCCAGAAAAATTGCAGGAGACATTATTTCTTCTATTTTTTAGCATTTAATATTTAGTTGAATTGGTTTCTAAATAAAAATGTATATATAGACTTTTGAGTAATACTAGGGACCATCTTTTTATCCTCCTAAAGCTGATATAGCTTTTAAAATTACCATTAAATTTTAAATGAATCATGCTTAAATTTTGATCCAATGATGATTTTGAAAGCCACATCATTTTTAGAAAGATAAAAATATGGTTCTTAGCATTACTCTATACTTTTTCTTGAAATGGGTGCTTACTGAAAGGGTCATTTTCAGATGAGCCTAATCATAATGTTGGCTGTTGTGCTAACTCTTTCAACTACTATTATAGAGCAAACATTTTAGGTTATAAATAAATACCATTAGACAATAGTTTTTTTTTTTTTTCCTAATAAAAAGGGTAGGTCGGAGAGACCAATTGTGGCTATCCTACCTGAATGTGACCAATTGTGGCTATTCTACCTGAACATAAACCATATGCCTGACTTACTTCAATTGCCACATGTAACGCCTGATCATTCAACGGCCAATTGATTGCTATTGGAGTTACGTCTCAATGTCACTCCAAATGACAAAATTGTAAGAAGTCATTTAGTTTTAATAAATAGTTACTTTTTAATTTTAGGTCATCAATTTTGTCTACCAATTATATCTATTCTTCTTCTTTATTCTTCTTCTATTTGGGAAAATAGTCATTTTTATGAGAATGATTATTCTAAAAATAGTGTGCAATCAACCAAGATTTATTCCGCATGCCAAACACGCCTTATGCGATTCAATTACATTCCCAAGTCAGAACTCATTACGAGGTAATACAATATACTAAACAATATTAATCATGAATATAAATAGTAAAATCCATTATTTTACTCCAAGTTAAGAAAAAAAAACCCTCTTAACGATTGATGAGAGGGTTTATGCTTGCCAAAAAAAGAAAAAAATTGTGGCCACTATCAATTATCAAGTCACTGTCCATGCAATGGCCTAGATTATGTGCCCTCAGTGAATGGCCATCTCGACGCGTGGGCTTTTGCCCATAACAAAGGAACAAAAAACCCACCATGCACCAAGTAGCATGTAGAAAAATCTGCACGGGAAAAAGCCCAAGACAAATAAAAATCAAATTCACCAAAAGCCCGTGCTACCGTCCACCGCGTGAACCACACCAAGAGAAGCATGTAAAGCAAGAGCCGTCCTACTTAAAAGGGTTTTGCCAAGATATCAATCTTCCAACACTCCGGGAAAGAGACAGATACTGATCAGCTCTGCACACTACGTACTCCCACTCGCCCACTGCTTGCTGTAGGAATCACGACCAAACACCACCTGTACATTGTTGGGACCAAAAATCTTTCCAATTAATGCACTAGATATATAAGGCTACATGCACATTGCAGGAAGCCCGCTATTTCACAGTTTTTTTTTTTTTTTTTTACCGATTGAATTTTTTTTTCGTTAGAAGAGACGACAAAAAGTATATATATATATATATATATATATATATATATATATTCGGACACGTATTTGTACTTGTAATATTGATCTACACATATACTTTTATAGAGTTCTTTCTATCTTTGTTTGATAAGCGAGTTTAGCAGTGACAAGAGCCGAATAGGTGTCGGGTATCCTGATCTTGCTTTCCTTCCCTTCAAAGGATACTTCCAACGACTCATTTCTTTATCGCGCTGAAATAAATAGATGTATAGTATTTTTTATACGGTTGTGACTGTTTGAGAGTGTAAGTATAAGGAGAAGGGAATATGGTATATACTACCCGGTGGAACAGGCCTAATTAGAGCTTTCTTTGGGCCAGCAAGCTCTCTAAAGGATCCATTAGGCCCTCTAATATATGGACATTAGAATGCAACTGTTTTTTGTGTGATTATTTGCTACATGATCAGCCAAAAATTGAAATTGACTAAGTAAGATGGGGAGCGCTGTAACACAACGGAATCTTTCCCCATCTTTTGTATACGTTGAAAATAAATCTTGTGATGATAAGGGGGATTTTTATGGGGTCAAATCGAAATAGCCAATCATGTCTGGAATTGGTGGGACCCCCACGAGTGACACATTCGTCACGCGCTATAATGCCGCGGGGAGATGGTTCTCTCTCACTTGCTCAAGCATTTACGTAGGATAGGACCAGTTGCTTTAAGAGGGTAGAAGAAGCTGAGTATACGACGATTCTACAGAAGGGTATATCAGTACTTGCGCGTCCACCTCTTCTTGTAACGTCTATCGCGATTCACAGGTATAAATGCGTATAGGCACTCGAAGCCAAGGGGTTGTACTGTAAATGGAGCAGCCACCATACGCAGAGGATTACCTGACCTCCACCTCAGCCACCCAATCTCACCGCAAATCAGACTCCCAACGCGGCGGCACGCGCCACCCGGTATTCCGCGGCGTTCGGAAGCGACGGTGGGGGAAATGGGTGTCGGAAATCCGGGAACCGCGCAAGAAGACGCGCATTTGGCTAGGCTCTTTCCCGGCGCCGGAAATGGCAGCCAAGGCGTACGACGTCGCTGCTTTCTGCTTAAAGGGTCGTAAAGCGCAGCTCAATTTCCCGGACGAGGTCGACCACTTGCCTAGGCCGTCCACGTGCACTGCCAGGGATATCCAGGCCGCGGCGTCGAAGGCCGCGCATGCCATAGTTTTGGAGAAGAAGAAGCGCGACGTTGATGCCGTGTCAGGTTGCGACGACTTTTGGGGTGAGATTGAGTTGCCGGAGCTGAGGGTTAGTGAGTGTTATTGGAACTCGTGTGGGTGGTCGTTTACTGCAGGAGACGCCGCGGGGCTGGACGGAGAGGTTTCGCAGCCATTCACGGCATGTCTCTAGCGCGTATTGTATCATTGATTGGTGGGTATATATGCTCCATTTATGTACGTATGTACATATATATATATCACATCCGGTTGTGTTGCTACTCTAATGTACTTGTGATGTATGTATATCACAACCGGTTGTGTTGAATATAGAAGGGCCTATATTATTATTTTGCAAGTCGTATGGAGTTTTTATTATTGTTATTATTATTATTATTTGCCACCCTATTTTAAGCAGTCTAGTGCATTTGAGCTCAGTTTGATGAGTTTAAGCTATTGAATTTCTGCATCTTCTATCAAACCCAAAGCAATTTCATTAATTAACTAATTGGTTTATATAAATTTTATAGAGGAATTAGGTGGCGTAAAAATTATGAACGGAAAAATTATTGCACAAATTATTATTAACTTTTTATTATTAACAATTATGAACGGAAAAATTATTGTACAAATTATTATTAACTTTTTATTATTAACAATTATGAACGGAAAAATTATTGTGCAAATTATTATTAACTTTTTATTATTAACAATTATGAACGGAAAAATTATTGTACAAATTATTATTAGCTTTTTATTATTACCATCGTGGTTGGCTAACATCCCACGATTGTGATAAGGATATTTATAAAACTTACACTAGGTAATTTTGTACGTTTGGAATTTTTTTAAAAGATAATTAAACATTACATAATCTTTATATATTAGAGTGATTTTGGAAGAAGAAAGAGAGGAGATGTTCAAGCCGGCCTGTGCTGCTGTGCATGTAAAGCCAAAAAAAAAAAAAAAAAAAAAAAAAACCAAGTCTAATCGTCGTACAACCACCCAAATAGAATTACAAGTACTTATGTTAATTAAGAGATCATTATCATATGCTAAAACTATGACAAACCCTATTTGTAGAATCAGTTGACATGTTTTAATAAAAAAAACACACAAAAATTAATTTAATGACTTTTATTAAAAAAAATAAAAAATCACTTTTATATCAATGATTTATCCATTCTAATTCGTTTAAACTTTTGAAATAAATTGTGATTTAACAACTTTGATGGAACGTTTAAACATAAAAGAGTATGATATAACATCTTAAAATTTGTGTTATGGAAAGCTATTGGCTAACAACAACATAGCTAGCCCAGAAAAGGATGTCTTCCGATCGACTTTTGTCGGCAATCAACTCTTTATCATGTGTATTATGCAGCAATGAGTCCATTTCGTAAAAGGCCTGTAATTTTCTCGAATAACGAATGCATCCAAACGTTATTCCGCATACTTTTCACGGAAGATTGTAAACGTGCCCCGTCATTAATTTGTTTATATTTCTTTTAAGTAAAATTGACCCTTTTTTTTTTATTGGGAAATAGGGGCACTTATCAAATAGGATATTTCTTTGAAAATTATGTGGTGACGAATACGTATGAGACAGTTGAGTGGGGTTATGTGGATGAACACGTATCAGACGTGCATTTGAGTGGGACAGGTTGGTACAACTTGGTAGGCATCGTATTAAAAGAATTTGGCGGCCCGGTTGTTTTCGCCCTAAAATATTTACACCCAAATCTTGCGTTAAATTTCAAATTTAACAATCATATGATTCGTCGCATTTCTCATTGCTTTTCGTAAAGGCCATATTGATGAATATATATATATGGCAACTGTTAAAAGAGAGTGACCAGGTTAAAGCATCTTTGGTATTGCGTTTGAGAAATAAAGTTTTTAAGTTAAAAATAGTTTTTAAGCAAAAGTTTCATTTTTAAACTTTTGACAAGAGTATTTTTTAACCATTTCTAGGCTTTTTTGAGCTTTAAAAGCGCTTTTAATTTTTTTTACCAACGAGTATTGTTTTCTTCAAATTGACTTTTTGAGTATTAAAAACACTTTTAGACCTCTCAAATAAATCCTTAAACTTTCTTCTACCCCGATGTTGTGGTAGCTAATTCATTATTAAAGGTGCCATGACTATAACCTTCTGGATGCGTAGAATAAGCAAAAAAAGTGGGATTTTTTTTTTTTTTTTTTTGTTCAAAAAAAAAAAAAAAAGGTTTTAAGCCAAAAAAGCAAAGGGAGACTAGAATAACGATGTTATGCAGTAGCATCTGTATGTTGAAAATCAATGATAAGAAGGGCTTAAACATAAGGAACCGCAAGCTGTCATTTAAGTCTAGTTGATTCATAACCTTACTCAACTTTGTTGAGACATTAGTATGGTTTACACTAATCAATTATGCATGAGAATTCTCATTATAAGAGTCAAACTCATGTCTTAATATTTTACTTAACCACATAGAGATTACCTTGAAGCTATTAAACCATTACCCTTGACCTGTATATACTATGTTAGATTGAATGCCATAAAAGTGCTAATAGATTATTTCTCCCAAGGTGGATTGAATTCATGCTCTTGAATATCTTAAGTTTTCTTTTCTTGTTTTCCTGATACAAATTTTATGTAAAATTCACTCTTAAAAATTAACTTGCAAAGAGAAGATGTCCATATGATCGTTTTAACATTTTGTAAGACAAAGTTTACAATAGAAATTGGAATTCAGCACAATTGTTGGAAGAGAAAGATCAAGAAAATGATTGAGTGATGTAAGAGAGGTTAGAAGAAGTGGATGCAACAAATGAATACATGAATAAAATTTAAAAAACAAAAAACAAAAGTGAATACGTGGTTGGACCACGAGGCAATTGAGCTGTATATCACACTATAATAAGTGTCATCAATGTCATGAGTGTGATCTGTGAAGGTTCGATCTACAGCACTTGGTCCATCTCACCTTTTTCCTCGCTCTTGGAGCTTTCAACCCCAAAAATAGACCAGTGGCTACACGTGTCCACCATGGACAACAACACCGTGTAGCCCACACAGACAAGGATCACTAAATGAGACAACTCAGACAAGACATGCAGCTATCTTATTGCTAAATAAAAAGTGGGCCTATAGTTTACAAAAAAAAAAAAAAAAAAGTGGGCCTATCAATAAATGACAAACTCTCAACCACACTGTCGACTACAAATTATCAAATATATTTTTCCTTTTTTTCTTTCAAAGTTTTTATCAAATATCTTGAATCTCACAGAATCTGAACTACTGATTCAGTTCGTTCACACGAACTGAGATAAATAGTGATACCAATGGATCCATTGACACGATTCTTTGTGCAATGGACTTGTCATGTTGTACCTTAGTTAGCACTAACAATCTCATCAATCATTTAGCCCCTCATAAAAGACACTCAATTATTAAGGAGAAGATTCTGATAATTACGTTTGAAAACTTTTTTCTTTTTCTTTTTTAGACCACTTATTATTTTAAAAGTCTAAGTTAAGAACAAGAAATTAATTTAATTAATTTAATCAATACTTTTTTTAATAGGTAACATCTCAACACGTGAAATATTTAATTAAAATAAAAAGTGAATTAACAAAAACATAGTTCAAACTCAAGACTTTACTCTAATACCATATTAAATTAATACTTACTCCAAAAGCTTTAGTGTCGGTAGGATTGAAAATATTAATTTAATTATTTAATTAATACTTTAACAATTTTAGTTAAGTCTCTGACTTTAATTTTGACAAATAAATTCTTAGGCTTTTTCTCTGAATTCAAATGAGTCCTTCCATATATATATATATATATATATATATAAAGGGAAATCATTATAGTCTTATTAATTGATAAATGATCACGAGTATAAAGCTCTGAGAAAATCATAGTCGAAGCTACAAGATTACAAGATACATACATAACAATCTGACATTCAAGACCTATCTATGACGTCAAAATCCGCTAACCCATGACTAATATTCAATTGTAACAATAAGTCTGCTCCAAACAAACTCAATCCGATATATAAGTAGCAACATCCTTTAGCCGAAACTCATCCTCATCGACTTGCAAACTAGGAAATTATTCATATCTTTAACCCAACAAGCCAATACCACAAAATACAAGGAAAACGGAAATACATGAAAAAAAAGAAAAAATAAAAAAAGAAGCACAAAAGCCCACAAAACACTACCAGAGGAAGGCTGTCGAATGATAAAAAACCATGCGCAGGCCCGTGCGAGTCACGATCCGTCGTGGGGTTACCCGAATCAGAAGCGGTAGGTGCCGTAAGAAGTAGGCGAGACGCGTGTCGAGGTGGGTCTGACGGAGGGACGTAGATCGAGTTTTGAACCGTCCGATTCAAGAGCCTCATTAACCCTGAAAAAAGACACAATAGAAATGGTTGACGAAGTGACATATCAAACCAATCAATTGCCGCATGAATTTCATTTTGACATATATGCGAATCACATGACAAATTTATTTTAAGTTTCAAAAATACCCTTAATAAAAATAAAAAAATAAAAAATAAAAATTTTAAGAGAGAGAGAGAGGTGACCAGTGACCCTAACTAGTGAGGTAAGCCTCCTCTAAATATATAGAAAGAACTAAGAAGCCACTACTCCTCTAAGCCTAAGGTTGTCCTTCATAGTGATGGGTTCCCATGACGTTGCCCCCTCACACGAGAAGGGTGGCCACCCTTTTAAGCCTACCCTTCCCAGAGGGAGAATGACACATGTCTGAGTACACCTGTCCACCATCGATTATGGAGTTTTTAATAAGTGTACATTAATATACATAGTTGAACACAACTCTAACCCAAAAGCCTAAGTTAATAGGCTAAGGTCCACTTAGTTATATTAAGTATTATTTTCTTTTTATATTTTCTCAATGTGGGACACAACACTCACAGCACATTACAAAACTTTTTTTTTTTTTTTTACATTACATAAATTAAATCTACTACCGTTCCAGTCCACTCATTTTTTTAAATCCTTTGCCAAACACACCCTATATGTTCTTAGATGTTGCTTTAACCCTAGCTAGGTAATCCTAAGATTAACAGTTTAGTAATAAGTAACAGATAAAAAAAACGAAAAATATTCTTAGTTGTCACTGCTTGTTGAGCTTGAGGGTTTTGGGAGGATGGAAGAAGACGGTGGAGAAACAAGAAGAGAGGATGTTTTGGTACTACTCGCTCTCCAGACCACATAAGTAAAGATACAAAATGAAACACGTGAGGAAAATTTGATGTAGGATGTGAAGTTTGTGGCCGTGTCTGTTTCAAATGTCAGATTATATGTCTGTCAACTGCGCATGGGCCGGGATGGCGTTTGATTATTATTCCCCTTACAGTGTCGTTTGTTTGAACCTCGTTGCTTAAACGACAGAGCAGCAGTACTTGTTAGGTGGACCGCTGCACCTGGAGCTTTCACCCATTAATCTCTCCCCCTTCTCCGGGGGGTGGGGGGCTAGGGTTTTGTTTGTGTATAGTATATTTCTTTTTTTTTTTTTCTATCAATAAGTGTGAAGAGCATATTCTGTTATTGCAAGTACATCGGACCAAACACGCTGAAAAAATAAAACCAGATCTTATCAAACACTTCTTAAATTTTGTGTGTGTCTTTGTAAAATGATCATATATACCTAACGCCAATTAGGATATGCAAACTCTACCAGTCCTGCCAGCTCGATGACAGAGTCATGTGCTTCCTTTATGTCGTGAACACAACAGTGACATGGTGTGGTGTCCTTTCATGTCTTAATGTATAGGACATGTACATAAATTTCTTCCGAACAGGTTTTGAAAAAAATTTCTTTAATTTACTCTAATCTAATAACCATTAAAGGTCATTTCTCACATTATTTATTATCATTCCACTAATTTAAGAACTTAAACATTAATTTTTTAAAAACAAAAAAATGTTAAATGACAGTTGTCATTTATTAATTAGAGTTTTTTTTTTTTTTTTTTTATATCAAAATAGGTGCTTCTCATTAGAAAATCACAGAACTAGAGTAGATTGCTCTAGTAATAACATGTCATGAATACAAGCAGGAGGCATATCATGCCAAGTTTCAGAAATACAGTTCATCAAAGCATACTTAGCTAGATCATGAGCCACTTTGTTGCCTTCACGTTTCACAAAAGTAAGCTGCCAGTAACCAAACACCTGCAACTCCATTTTGATGTCGTCAATCATTTGCCCCATCCAGCTCCTATCAGCATCCGTGGAATGTATCGCATCAATAACCCCTTTGGCATCACCTTCCAAGTGGACGTTGGAACAACTCAGCTCGTGGCACAAGTGGATGGCAAGTAACAAAGCCAAAGCTTCAGTGCCTGCTAGGGCAAAATTCCCCGTTCGTGTTGCACATCGCGCCGCCAGCAAATTCCCCCGGGAATCAAATCAATTTGGAGAAAATTTGTGTCCGTACGGTATATATATATATATATGTCCTTCATTTTTAGCTTGTTTAGAAAAGTCTGACTAATCAAATGCTTTGCATTAAAATGAAAGCAATTTGAAAAGCACATCTTGTCATGCCATCTCTGTCTAGATCTGTGCTGTCACTTTAAAATGATTAGTTAATTTGAACTTTTAAAAAAAAATTATTTATAAAGCTCAGTTTTATATAGTAAGTAAGTAATATGTGACTTAACAGTGACACTCATGAGTGTTTTTATAAACCATTAACTCTCAATATGGGAGACTGAAGTGTTATACTAATAATGTTGACATGACACCCAAATCAGCCATTGGATTAATTCTTATTAATTTTTTTTTTAAAAAAATGTAATAATTAATTTAGAGTGTCACGTAGGTTTTTAGCTCAACAATATTGTGAGGTCCATTATTCTCTCACTTTTGTTTGTGCAAATCATTGAGAAATTTAATTAATTAATACTTCTGATACTTAAAAATATTTTTTTCCTTTATTTCCATAAATAATAATTATAAGAGGATCAACTATGATGTTATACAATATAATGAATATATCAATTTTAGATGTATCTAAAAGAAAAGATGAATAATTAAGTGGTCATGGTTCGATTTGCATCCAATAGGCGGGCCTAGAGGTATGGACCAAGCCTGCTAAATTTGACCCCGAAGATGACTCTGCGTATGATCAAGTCCAAGGTGTCAGAGATTTAAGCCTGGGCTGAAGTATTTCCACGCAACCCGACTAGAGTCGGATTGCGAGCAATTTGGGCTTAACTGTAAGCGGTTGTTTTTCGCGTGAAAAAAAATTAGCAGGCTTTTCGGCTAATTTTGGGCTGAAGTATACCTTCTTTCCTTCTCCTTTTGGGAGTGGGCTGAAAATTGGGCTTTTCGGCTGAGGCTGAGGCCCACTGAGCCTATAAATGGTTTGTGGTCATCACCTGGCGGAGTTAGAGCTCGACGACGATTCGGCGGTCGATTTTAGAAAAAATCTCAAAAAAACGAACGGTAAAAACCTTGCCAGTTGCCAAGTTGCTACAGAAGAAGTTAAATAATTCTTAAAAATTTTAAAAATAATTTAATAAATTGTTGAACCATCTTTTCCCTCAATTTAAGGAGTGATAGATGATCTAGTGAACCCACTCACGAAGGTTTGGGGTGGTGCAATTGCTCTTTGGGGGCTCTGGAGTAATGTAGATAATACGGTTATTTCTGAATATTTGGAAGTCTGGATAAAGCTTTCAAGGTATTGCTTTATTAGCTAAGAATCGTGTTTTATGAAATAAAAGTTACTAGTTTGAATTTTTTTTTTTTTTTAATCTGTGTGCAGACGTGTATATATATATAAAGAAAAAAAGAAAAAAAAAAAATTGAGGGGCTAATCGACCACTCCAACCACTTCAATAAGATAAACCGTGGTTTGACCACCTCCTAAACTGGGGTTATTTATTTAACTGTATTTATTTATTTATTTAAAGGCTTACTTATACATTTTGAAAGAAAATTGCAGGCAAAAAACGCTACCCGAAAGTTCCGGGATTGGGATTCCCGGCAATACCCATAAAATTGCCTATCAAATTTTTTTAAAATTCTGGTCATCTATTTTCATCTAACAGTTAAAAATTTGCCACATGTTCCACTTAATGTACAATAAAAATATTATTTAAATTTAAAAAATAAATATAAAATTAAAAAATTAAAAAAAAAAAAATATTAAAATACATGGGGTGGGGGTGGCCGAGCCACCCCATTTTCCCCTTGAGCCATGGGGTGGCCGGCCACTCTATTATTATTATTTTTATTTTGTTTTATATATTATTTTTACAATTTAAATAATAAAATATTATTTTTTTAATTATTGGGACACGCTTGTAGATCTTTAGACGAGATTTACGTCAAAATTTAAAAAAAATTTGCTGGACAATTCCTCAGCGATCGGTATCCCAATCCAACTTACCACTCCAGCGTCTAAAAGCTAGCTGGGTGACTGGGTCCAAAACCCTCTTCATATATATTCCCTATTTAAATCCCCACAAAATACTCAAACCCTCGATACTTTCCCTCTCCCTCTCTCTTCAAATCTGTCACTCGGATCGGTCACCTACCGCATTTCCAAATCCCCCACTTAAACCCACACATCAGAAAAGCAAACACATATCCTCACGCTCATGGAGTGGAACCCAGAAACCCTAAAGTTCCTCTCCGAATGTTTCCTCCACACACTCTCTCAGGCTCCCGAGCCGCGCCGCCGCGCCGAGGCCTCGCTCGCGGAGGCGTCCGACAGCCCCAACTACGGGCTCGCGGTCCTCCGCCTGGTCGCCGAGCCCTCCGTCGACGAGCAGATCCGTCAAGCCGCCGCTGTGAACTTCAAGAACCATCTCCGTGTCCGGTGGTCCCCCGCCTCCTCATCCGACGAGCTCAGTGCCCCGTCCCTTGTCCCAGACTCCGAGAAGGAGCAGATTAAAGCCCTAATCGTTTCGCTCATGCTCTCCTCCACTCCCAAAATCCAATCCCAGCTCAGCGAAGCCCTTGCCCTCATCGGCAAGCACGATTTCCCCAAATTGTGGCCCGCATTGCTCCCCGAGCTCGTCGCCAGCCTCCAAAAGGCGTCACAGGCGTCCGATTACACCTCTATCAACGGTATCCTCGGCACCGCCAACTCTATCTTTAAAAAATTCTGTTACCAGTACAAAACGAATGATCTTTTGCTTGATTTGAAATATTGCTTGGATAATTTCGCCGCACCGTTATTAGAAATCTTTCTCAAAACCGCCGCACTGATTGATTCAGCGGCGAGCTCGGGTGCCCCCGCTGCGACCCTTAAGCCCCTCTTTGAGTCTCAGAAGTTGTGCTGTAGAATATTTTACTCTTTGAACTTTCAGGAACTGCCTGAGTTTTTTGAGGACCATATGAAGGAGTGGATGACTGAGTTTAGGAAATATCTGACTACAAGCTATCCAGCGCTTGAGAGTGGTGGGGTTGATGGGCTTGCGCTCGTAGATGAGCTTAGAGCCGATGTGTGCGAAAATATTAATCTCTATATGGAAAAGAACGAGGAGGAGTTTCAGGGGTATTTGAATGATTTCGCCTTTGCCGTTTGGAGTTTATTGGGGAATGTGACTCAATCTTCAAGCCGTGATCAGCTAGCAGTGATGGCAATTAAGTTTTTGACCACAGTGAGCATGAGTGTGCACCACACTCTGTTTGCAGGTGAGGGAGTGATACTGCAGATTTGTCAGAGCATTGTGATTCCAAATGTGAGGTTGAGAGAGGAGGATGAGGAACTCTTTGAAATGAATTATATTGAGTTCATTAGGAGGGACATGGAGGGTAGTGATCTCGATACTCGGAGGAGAATCGCATGTGAGCTTCTTAAAGGGATTGCTACAAATTATAGGCAACAGGTCACTGAAATAGTTTCTGCACAGATTCAGAATTTGTTAACCTCATTTGTATCGAACCCAGTTGGAAACTGGAAGGATAAGGACTGTGCCATATACTTGGTTGTCGCCCTTTCTACTAAGAGAGCTGGGGGTGCTTCTGTCTCAACTGATCTTGTTGATGTTCAGAGTTTTTTTGCTTCAGTTATTGTGCCTGAGTTGCAAAGTCAAGATGTCAATGGATTTCCAATGCTTAAAGCGGGTGCGTTGAAGTTCTTTACAATGTTCCGGAATCAAATACCAAAGGATGTTGCAATACAGATTTTCCGAGACTTGGTTCGGTTTCTTCTTGCAGAGTCAAATGTTGTGCATTCCTATGCTGCGAGTTGTATTGAGAAACTCTTGCTGGTCAAGGATGAAGGGGGAAGAGCAAGATATACTGCAAAAGACATTGCTCCATTTTTTGGGGAGCTGATGACAAACCTTTTTAAGGCCTTCAAATTTCCAGAATCTGAGGAGAATCAATACATAATGAAGTGTATCATGCGGGTTCTTGGGGTTGCAGAAATATCTCGTGAGGATGCTGGAAATTGCGTTATAGGGTTGACCTCAATTCTCATGGAAGTTTGCAAAAACCCAAAGAATCCAATCTTTAATCATTATCTATTTGAGTCCGTGGCGATTCTTGTCAAGCGGGCTTGTGAGAAGGAGCCCTCTCTTATATCAGCTTTTGAAGAAAGGCTTCTTCCTTGTCTGCAGCTAATATTGGCCAACGATGTTACTGAGTTCTTCCCTTATGCATTCCAGCTGCTGGCTCAGCTTGTTGAGTTGAATAGTCCACCAATTCCTCGAAACTACATGCAGATTTTTGAGATTCTCCTCTCACCTGATTTGTGGAAGAGAACTTCAAATGTCCCAGCGCTTGTACGTCTGCTTCAGGCCTTTCTTCAGAAGGCACCCCATGAGCTTAGCCAAGAGGGGAGGCTTAACATGGTGCTTGGGATATTCAACACGCTTATCTCATCCTCTGGTACAGCTGAACAAGGCTTCTATGTGCTCAACACAATCATTGAGAGTCTTGAATATGGTGTAATTGCACCCTACGTTTGTCATATTTGGGCTGCCCTTTTTGGGCAGCTCCAAAATAGGCGAACAATTAAGTTTGTCAAGTCTTTCCTGATAATCATGTCACTCTTTATAGTCAAACACGGTCCTGCAAATCTTGTAGATACTATGAATGCCGTTCAGCCGAACATATTTTCTATGATCGTGAAGCAGGTTTGGATACCTAATCTTAAGCTGATCACAGGAGTCATTGAGCTCAAGTTAACTGCAGTTGCTTCTATCAGACTTATCTGTGAGTCTCAAGCTCTTTTAGATGCTGCAAATGTTGAACTTTGGGGGAAAATGCTGGATAGCATTGTTACTCTCCTTTCACAGCCAGAGCAGGATAGGGTGGAGGAGGAATCGGAAATGCCAGATATTACAGAAAATGTGGGTTATACTGCCACCTTTATCCGTCTTTACAATGCTGGGAAGAAAGAGGAGGATCCTTTGAAGGACATAAAGGATCCAAGGGAGTTTGTGGTTGCTTTATTGGCAAGGCTTTCTTCCCTTTCTCCTGGGAGATACCCCCAGATCATCAATCAATATCTTGATCCAGCAAATCAAGCAGCATTACTTCAACTTTGCAACACTTATAATTGCCAGATAGTTTGAGTAAGTAGTTATTCGAATCTATTACGTCTTTGTTTAGTATTATTTATTGTGTTGCAACTTTCATTGGTACAGGATAAAGTATGTTTTGATTACTTACTAGGGATGCCTACTTATAAAATACATATCTGAAATAGTATGGGCTTATGCTGAGTCATATATAAGTTGCCAAATTTGTTCTAATACAGGAAATTGCATAGGTACTGGGTTTCTCGTGTCTGATAGATCAGTTGTGTGTTTTATTGTACGGGGAATGCATATCATTATCATACAATCAGCATGATCCTCTTATTTAATGCATTGGTGGCCAGTGAGAGCAGCCACATGGCCACCCTCTTTTAAAAGTATAGAGTCAGCAGTACATATGTTTCCTCAAAATAAGCTGGTGTAACCCACAAAAACCATTTTCTCGAATGTGAACCCCATTAGAAAACACTTCTCACATTTATGTTACATCAAAACACTTTTTCAAACAAAAAACAAAAAATGCTTACCGAATACACTTACAAACATGCCCAGAAATATTCGGTTAAAGTTTTTTTTATTAAAAAATTAATTAAAAAAACTAACTGCATGTTAAAACCATGAAGACGGACATTGTCTGTGTCACTTGTGAGTTCTAAAGTAATGCAGTGTTCATTTGTGTTTTAGTACTAGGAGTTGTGGGGTCACCCTGAGATACCGCTCTTCATTCTGTTGATAACCATAGTGAATAAAGCAACAGTGAGTGTGTTGTTTAATATTCAAATCTCTTCCTTGCATTTTCCTTTTGCTTTGGAAGAACACTTGAACAACTATATTTTTTATATATAAAAAATAGCCATAGTGAATAGGACATAGCAATTGATTAGTCCTTTCATTTTCTTCATGATAATGCCCTTCAAAGCTTGTAGCTTCTTTAGATGAAGAGAAGTAGATGTTTAGGTTCTTTCCATTACGTCATCATACCTTTGATGGAGATCTTATGACCTGAGAATTTTGGCAACTTTGCCCTTGACTTCAACTGCAACTTAACACTGGCTCAATTAAAATTAAATACTAAAGAGATGCTCCCTCGGGATTGTGGATTAGTCGGGCATGGTGGCATTTGTATGATGAGCTTTTTGGTTTTGCTTTCTATAAAGGGGTGGTTTTGGGGTATAAACTATAAAGTAGCATAATGTTTTGTGCTTAAAATAGGGTTGTGTTTTTTTCTCTCAGGGAAATACGCCCCCTGTGGGGTGGGGGGTTGTTTGGAGTATTATAGTCCAATTGGAATGTGACTTTGTTTTTGTGATTAATTGATGCATGGATGGTTCCAGCAACTGCAGCTCTGATTGGATCTTGGCATCTTGCTCTATAGATATTTTAAATCTGGCAATTTTAGCACTGATATCTTAACCAAGAGGCAATTGAATTCCTCTGAGGGCTTATGCCTATCAAAGGGCTTTAGCTCAGACCTATAAAATGATTTGTCTTTCTGTTCTTTGTTTCTATTTTTGCTTCTTTATGAGATGTCTTCCATGTGATCCTAGTTCTTTTCCAATTTAAAATTTTACTGTATAACGGTATTTGTTATATCTGAATGTTCGCTGATTAGTTGTCTGTTTAAGTATATATTCTGTGAATATGGACAAAGAAATAAGGTAGATCATTTTGTTTCTGGAACCATCTCTCTTTTTACTTTGTTGTTTTTGAGTTGGTGACTGCATTGGCATGTGTAACATAAGAGTCCTTTTGTGTCAGTGTGTGTATTAGCGTATCACTTGCATTCATTCGCACATATATCTTGAGTTTGTCGTTATATACATTCACTGATCTCTAGCTAGTCTCGTGCCTTGCTAGAGAATTAGATTGAAACTTTCTTCGTTTGCTAGCTACATTGTCACCCCTTCTATAGTCGTCCTTTTTTGTATTTTGTGCTTCATCTATTAGCCTCAATGTTCTTCTAATCCTCCAGTTGCACAATCTTACAGGATCTTATCAGCAATGGAGCAGGCTTGTTTTTTTGGCACGATTTCAACGAGTCTTCTTCAACATGGTTTTTGTGCGAATGGTCTTTCACGGCGCAATCAACTGGTTTAGATGGTAATAATTTGTCATCCAGCTGACAGCTGTATAGTCACCCAAGATCTTATGCAGTGTGATGTGGGATTTTGGTGCTGACAGTTTTCCTTAGATTACCATGCACATTGAGCAGCCGGTAGTTTTACATTGTGGGTCACTGGGTTTTGGGTATAAAAAGAACTTCATCTTCTCCCTTTTGTTGTCATCATAGCGTCTTGTTTAGCCTGCATTTGTGAGCAAATTGATGACTATATTGCGGTCGACCAACTTATATTGTAAACTTATTATACATGCATGCGATTGTGTCATTTTTTTTTTTCTAGTCTCGACGAGCTATCAAATAGCTCTAGTTGTGAAATGAAGGAGACTTTCAGCATATTTTGTGCTTTAACACGTATTAAGCATTAAGCAAAGACCGATATTTTAAGAAAAAAAAAAAGAAGCAAGAACACAAAAGAAGAAGACTCTTTCATAATTCATGGGCAAAATATTACTCTTCCCTCTCCTGGTTGTGGGTTCGGTATATTGTGCTTTTTCGAAATTGGACTAAAACTTAAAAGAATCTAATTGTCGAAGTTTAAAATCAAATAACTAAATTGAAATTACACAAAAACATAGAGAATAAATTTGAATTTTTCTTTCAATAAAATGTTATCGATTTTATTTCCTTTATTGCAGTGCTCTTTATTTATTTATTTTTATTTTTTATCCCAATGCTGTGGTACGTGAGTAATTGGGCCCCAAATCTCGTCGTTGACAGCTCTGCTTGGAAGCCCATTAATCTGTAAAGGAGCTAATGAGAGTGGAAAGAGGAGACGGTGGAGACGGATCCTCTTCATTTGCAAATCCCATTCATATGTCTTCGTCGGCCACTTGGCCCAATCCCGAATAAGACCGGTTTGGCCTCGGTGTTGGATTGGGTTTAGTGATAATTCCTCCTCCTTTTTTCCTTTTATTGCCATATATAAATTATAAGAGCCTACTTTTCTAATTAGGACTTCTATAAATACTCTGAAATATATCGTTTTCATAATCAAAAAATCATTTAGATCTTTTATTTGGTCGCGTAGATAATTTTTAATAATATTCATTATTAAAAGGACTCGTTCAACAATAAGTGTTGCAACTAGCCAAATCAAAGATAGTGTCATCGTCATTCCAAGTTCATAAATTTGTGACACTGCTATAAATCTATGATATTTTCTTCAAGTTTGAAGAGTTTATTGTGACTGATGTTCACATCATTTTGAAAAGTTTGCTTTCACACCTTCTAATGTCCAATCACTTTGGGTCTATTGTGCCATTAAGAGTGGTCCTTGGGTGGTACAATTTTTACGTCGTTAAGCAAACATCTGGGATTGAATTCAATTTCAGTAACGAGAATTCTTATGAGTAATAAGTGTAAACCATCTTAAGATTCTACTAATATTTTGATAGAGCTTGGTCAAGTTATGACTCAATTAGGCTTGAGAACATGTGCTACTATGGTCACGTTCAAATAGAGTTGCCACTTTGATCACCCTCTTTTGTCTTTTTTGTCTTTTTTTTTTTTTTTTTTTTGCTTAGATAAAAAAAAAAAAAAGAATATATTCGCCACGTGTCTCCGCCTATGGATATATGCATGACTCCATCAATGACCAATGTTCACGCTAGTTCCTATGCACACAAACGGACACAAATTTTCTCCAATCTATTTCAATAAGTGACAAGTGTCATTCAATATCTTTAGATTTCTTACAAATTAATGTTTAAATTCTTAGATTAGTAGAATGACAATAAATAATTATTAAAAATATTAAAAGAAATATATGAGAGATGAGACATATCACGTAGGAAATCTCTTAGAAAAAATTTATGTCCCACGCGAAAGGTCCCCAACAGTTTTCAAATATATTTGTGTCGTGAAGCAACCGCAGGGGGAAGGGCCAAGTGAGAAAGTGGGGTATTTTAGAAACCGGAAAGAAACCGTAGAAAACGAGATCGTTTCAGCTAATCGTCTTTTTAAAATTAATTAGGTGATAAATAATGATTAAGAGATGGTTCCTTGTAACTCTACACATCTCCGTGCTAACATCACGCATATGACATGCGTGCGTTAGGTTTCAATTATTAATCAACTGCCAATTGTTTTAAACAACATAATTAAAGACAACAAAAAAAAAAAAAAAAAAACAACAACAACAACATAGTTCCTTTATGAAAAATCACCCAAATCTTATTTTATTAAAGGATTTACAGTACAGGGACCTAAACCTTTTCTGTCTCTCTTGTTGTGAAAAATAAAAAATAAAAAATTAAGAAAAATATAAAATGTCATTAACACTAACTTTATGATTAAGTCCAAAAACAGGCTCCAATAAATTTATTATTTTTAATGGAAATCAAATAGGAAAACTCCCACCTATCAATAAATAACACGTGGAATTTAGTGTCGTCTAAATGGGCCCCAAGTAGGAAAGAATGTTGAGCTGATTGATTATATTACCAAATAGGAATACTCGATCCCACCTATGATTCTTCCGGCTTTTTCCTGTTCTTTTTCTTTTTCTTTTTTTCTTTTTTTAATCCTAGAGATCATTTTTTTAATGGATAAGATTCATTAATTATAAATTTAAATCCATCTGAATATAACTTAAATATTCCTTCCTTAACAAAAATTTTCCCACAAAACCTGAAGGTGCCCTTTTTTTTTCTTTTTTTTTGGGTCAATTTGTTTACCCTTATACATCACTTTTAAAATTAAAATGGTATAATTAAAGAAGCAAATCAAATTCATTCAGGTGCATTAACCATTTGTATAGTAAAATAAGATGAGAAAGCGTAAATATTATTAATTAAATACGGCCGGCCTCCCAACTGACCTCCACTAAACCATTGTTTACTATTTGTTGTAGGGTTACTAATTTTAAGGTTAATAATATTAATCCGTGTGGTTAGATGTATAATAGGATGGTTCAAACCGGTGAAGCCTGGCCAATCCACAGGCACAGTAAATGATTAATGAGATAATCATGATTGTCTTAATAATGTTAATGCCTTTTAGGACCCAACCACATGGTTGAGGCTCAGCCATGTATGTCTTGTCCACTTACCCTTCCCCACCCAAATTTTGATAAACTGTTTCTGGCACTAGTTTTATTATTGTACTCGGGCCCTTCAATGGCCAATTGCAAGTAACCAAATATTAATTTTGTTTAGTGCTAACTTTACTTGATTTGACCAATCCTCGGCCCTTCATATTGCTTACTTTCTGCTATACTTTGGATTCAATCTTGGGGGTTAAGCTTGGTTGAGAAATAATCTATGGCTTGGGTGGTGGTGGTGGTGGGGTTGTATAGAACATGAATCTCAAAAGCAACCCTCCAAGGAAAATAAATAAAGCTAATTGACAACGTTTGGGGTCGTATAAATATATACTCGTATCCCCTCTTATTATTATTATTATAAAAAGTTGCATATATTTAGATCGTTAGAATGCAATAATTCCCTCATAATTCTCATGATCAAGATTTTGATTCCATAAAGTGAGTCTATGCAACTTCTGTGAGAGGTTGTTTGAGTTTCACCTATTCGAGCAGCTCGAACAAATAGAGTTTGAGCTGTTCGAGTACTTAATCGAACAAGTAAAGCTTAGACAATCTCATCTTTGTTAGAATATACAGAAAATATATAATATATAATATTTTTCAAATATTTCATAATTAGGTTGATATTTAAATATTTTTTATTTATGAGTTGATAGTAATTAAATATTGTGATTGTAATCAAATCAATGAGATTTGATCACTATACTTGTATTTAGACATTACCATATAAATATGGATATTTGTATTGTAAACAAATCAAGTTAATGAGCACAATATAGCCCTTATAAGTATTCCAAGTAGTAGAAGTAGGTGTTTAATACCAGAGTAATGCTATGTACCATCTTTTTATCTTCCTAAAATCCTCCTAAAGCTAATGTGACTTTTAAAATCACAACTAAATTTTAGATGAATCATACTTGAATTTTGATCCAATGGTGATTTTGATAGCCACATCAGCTTTAGGAGAATTTTAGGAGGATAAAAAGAGGGTACCTAGCATTACTCTTAATACCAACCTCTTGTAAAGTTCTTTGTGTTATTTATCTCTCTTGCGTCCGCTGTTAATTTTCACGTTATTGACTTATTACAATGTACAATGAATATATTCATTATATGGTGCAACGTGCAGCCTTTGTGAGAGGTTGTTTGGGCAACCTGAATAAATAAGGTTCAAATTGCCCGACTATTTATCCGAACAAGTAAAGTTGAAACTGCCCGTTACACCATAGAATAAACGACCTGAACAACCTTATTAATCATACATAGACAACACAATAAGAACGGCCAAGATTTGCACACTGCAAGAGAAGAAGTAAACAAGTTTTCTGAGGACATCCTCTCAACATGATTACCTCAATGTTTACCCTTTTTGTTTCCATATGTACCATTTTGATTTGCTCATGATTATGAAAACAAAGGATCATACGTTTGCTAATGACAAACTTCCACGTAGGGGTTGAGGCCCTTTTTTTCGCATTAGTGTAAAGGTGACGTTAGGGGTGTCCTTATTTGATAAAAAGAACTCTAAAAGGTAGAAATGCGGAAAAGAAATATAGGGGGTATCAAAGATTCTCAGCTTAATGACTGGATCTGACGGCTTAGAAAGCGTCCAACTAGGTCAAAAGTAAGTCCTGATTTGTACGGCCAAAGTGAAGTAAGATACCACTCAGCCTCTCCAAAACAGTTTACAATTTTCAGATATTCTAAATCTAATCCCTTTGGAATAACGTAATTTCAATTTTAAACACAAGTTTTTAAATTTTTTACATTTAACCCTTTTGACAAATCCAACTTGGCTAGGCTAGTTGGCAACATGGCAGTAAAGTGACAGCTCTAACATGGCTTTGTACGCATATAGCCACATTTTCAACAAAAATGTGGAATAAAAAGTAATAGAATAATTGAAGTTAAAAATTTCTTAAAATATTTATAATTAGTCCTTTTATTTTAATATAAGTATTCAAATTTTAAAGTATTAAATTTGTTTATAAAAATACAACAATGTTATTGATATACCAAGTAGCCACCTGACCATCCCCTGTTGAGAATACAAACTTGAGCCGAGAGGTCACGAGCCCTAATGGGTCGTGAGAGCTAACATGGCAATTGTTCATGTAACAATTAGGGACGTGGCGTAAATAATAGCTCTCCATTGTATCATCCTAATTTATTCTTGATGAAGAAACATGCAATGTCCTTAGCCTACCAATGAGCATGCAATTTGGCATGACACGTAATAACGGTCACAACTTGAATGTAGGAAAGGAATTAGACGCCATAATCAGCAAGAGTAGTACCCATCAACATGCTACACCTGGCCAAGGGCACCTCTCTGTAAGGAGACGGATTTGAAGTCACGGCCTTACTAGGGTCGACATACCCTATCAGTGGATGATACTTAGCCAAGGCCGTACATTGTTTGCAAGTACTTCACATAAGAGGGAGCATGCAACCTACACATCCAGATACACAGACACATTATCATTCATACTACATTATCCTTGATCCCAACATTCACTCTCTCTAAGAAATTTATCAACCACCTTCGCTAATTTAAGTATCGGCATCATCTCCTGTCAAGACTCCCATTAAATCTTTAACCTTATTATTCTGTCTTGTAGATGTTTGTTGTTCGAGGTTGGCCGTGTAATCAACTGTATCATCGGTTACAATCTTCTTAAAATATCTTATAATCTATATTTAGATAAAATGATTTCTGATAAAAATCTCAGAATTTGTCTTATGTATTGTCAAAAAACTAAGTACAGTACATGTTTTATAATATCTTTAATGGTTCAGATTTAATTCAGATTTTTTTTATGAGATAGAGAGATAGAGAGGGTACAATTAAATTTGAATTATTTAAAAATTCAAAATTTTGTTTATTTTAAAGATAACCTAGAAAACTGAGGATATAAGAGCTTTCACTTTTAGAAAGTGAATACGTAATTTGAGGTGGATTGAAAAAGAATAAAAAACATTATAAATTGAAATGAGAGAATATATATTAGGATTAGATTATGATACCTTTTTCACAAACTTTTTAATTTTTTAAAATAAAGAATAATACTTAATATCTATAATATAGCACAGAGAATTGAAGATTGAGACTTTTGAATTATTTATGAATGAAAATTTTAAGAAAATAGCATTACTTACCAAAAGTGGCATGTAATCTGAATAAGTTGGACCATCCTTAAGAGCACTTTATCTTCTTAATGTAAATCCAAACCTTAATTAACCAAATAATTAATCCCTAGTAATTAAATTGACTTTCAAAGTTGTCCTAGAACATATTCGGTTGCTTAGATATGTTCTAGATATATATGTGCTATTCTTCTTCTTTTTTTTTTTTTTTTTTTTTTAATATATATAATATAAAAAACCATTAAAGAATAATCAAATTGATCTCTCGATTTCAAAAACTATCACGAATGATATAGGTTGGGTCATGGATCGACCACTTAAGGCCCAACAAGCTTCTAGGCCCAATCTATTGAATGAACTTAATTGCCAGACCAAGCCCAGGTTGAGACTTAGTTGACCCAGCCCGATGCATAGTCGGCCTACCAAGGGCATACTAGTCTTTTACCGAGGGTAGGTCGATCATTCCACATGAAGGGAGATCCACGATCCCTAGATGAATGTGGATAATCTGTACAGCATCCAAACAACCACCCACTTTCAACCAAACGTGTCAAGTTGTCAGCGCCCAACCAATACACATATACCCGAGGACTACTCGGGTATCCACGTCCGACACCAACAAGGCAAAACCGCCTATTCCATGATCTTAGGCTCCTAAGATTGTGAAACTACCAACAACCCACATCCTTCGGCGACGCTGCACAACAAATATTCAGGGATGTGGGAACTGAGATTCACGGGGTGATAACAACTATTTGATGCCTATAAAAATTGAAGTCCCAACTCATTTTGTTGGGTAATGACAACTTTCTCTCTACCTCTCATTGTGCTTATATATTCTCTCTAAACAGTTGATTGACTTAGGCATCGAAGTTATCTTCCGCCGGCACACTATCGGCAGCTCGGATCTCATAGTTTTCTTCTTTTGCAGTCCAACACATCCTTGGGTATCGTGCCGCATCACCCATCGGAAAACTGTGATCAACAATATATGTATACATCTAATAAACTCTTCGACCCTCATTCACCATTGCCTACTTGTTCTTGATGTTCTTGTTGGATGGTTTAATTTGAGGGGAAGGGAATGATTAGAAGTTCATATATGGGATTGCCCATGATTGTTTTCACATGTTTTAACATGAATTCGTACATGGATGCTGATTTGTTTATGCCTTTGGGGGTACCCAGATAAAATAAACAAACCCTAATGCTTATTCTTTAGTATATCAAATGTACTAAAGAAACCTTTTTGTGGGGGCAATAAGAAAATGAAGAAGGTAGAGTGGCCAAACCTAGAGAGAATGTGGGGTGCCTCATAATGTGAATGTTTTAGGGCAGCCAAGCAACACAAACTAAATTGGTCTCCACATGGGGCATGCACTCAAAATCCCCCAGTCCCATTAATCATTTATTTTCCAACATTTTTTGTCAAAAAAGGAGGCACATAGTCCAGATGGATCATGGAGGTCAACCCCCGACAGTCCCCCTCTCTCCTTCTCTCTCTCTCTCTCTCTCTCTCTCTCTTAATCACCAATCACCATTTAGCTTTACTAAGACCTATTGGGAAAATAAATTTCTACAAAAATCCAAAGTAATGGGAAGAATTCGGAAGATTCTTCCAATATACCAAATCTTCGTAAATATTTGTTTGCGAGGAATAGAATCAAAGGAAACACTTTGGTCAGGTCAAGAGCACAAAAGAAGCTATATGATCTTATTAGCTTTTCTCACCAAATTATTTAATATATATGTAATTTTTGTTAAGTTTTAGGGATCTAATCTCCAATCCTAATGGAATCTTCGAGATCAGATGGATAAGATTATACGATAAGATTATTTCAGCTTTATTTATAATTTACACATTAAAAAAATCTTTTTTTGTTTTTTTTGGGTAGTATTTATGAGAAATAGAGATTTTGACCCTTTCGAAGAGCCAAGAGTCATTTCGATGCCCACTGAGAATCTATAACATTAATTATGATTATAATGTTATAGATTATGTGGTTAAAAATAAATAGAATTAGCTTATAAAGAAAAAAAAAAGTTCATTTATGAAATATATCACCTAAAAATCATGATCAACTTTCTTAGTCGGGCTTTGGGGAAGTTTGAATCAGAAGAAAAGCAATTTAATGGGTTTTTTTATTTTATTTTATTTATATATGAAATTGTTATGTTTATTGATCTTGTTGCCTACAAGGTTGTATCCAATCAGGATTTTTTTTTTTTTTTTTTTGAAAAATATGGAACTTTTATTGATGAAATTTTATGAGCATAAAGCTCTTACAACATACAGTATACAGTTCTGAAAAATCATAGCTAAAAGCTATAAAGGTTACAAAGTCATAAAAATGACTTCAAGCTTTCGCTAACGCATGTACAATTACATTTAAGGAACATATTTGCTTCATGCAGACTAGATATAGGACAAGGGTAGCCTAAATAAAAAAATAAAATAGAATAAAAAATAATAATAAAAAATTTGAAAAAAAAAAAAAAAAAAAAAACTAGAAACTAAAAATCCGGCCGTGAGAGTTAAGCCCCCACACCGATCTACTCCATCCTCAACCTGAAGGTCATGACAACAAATCCATCCTCAACCTGAAGGCCAAAACAAACAAAATAAAAAACAAAAACCCCACAAGCAGCAACGGAGGAGCAAGGCATCGTACACATCCCTTTAGAAGACACGCATTGGCCGAAAAAGACGATTAGATTTAAGGTTGAAAATACTAGATCTGGATCTAGATCTAGATCTAAAGCAACAACGGAGACCAATGGAACCTACCGAGAAAACATTGAGCTCAATTACCGTAAAAGGGGAGGAAGGAAGATCTTGTTAGGGAAGATCTCGATTTAGAACTTCCCTCCTCTTAAAGTTCTTCTTAGTGTTATTTAGAAGAAAAGTCGGATCAAGATCTTGAAACGAAGACTAGTTATTTTCATATTTTATAATCCAGATTATAGTTTACAAACCTAATGGTATATCTGTTGCTATGCACTTAAAATTTTAAATGATGTGTCACTATATATGCCGCCATTTAAAAAGTAAAACAAAATCTTGATAATAAAATGGCTACTTTTCCCCCCTCATTGAGTTGTAATTTTAATTTAATTCAATGGGGTGTGACTAATTAATTAAGGGGTTAGCAGTAAATAAAATATAAAAAAGAAACGTCTTGTTAATTAGAAGTATTTCCGTCTTTCAGATAAAGGGATTCTGATTCCAACTTTTGCCTCTCTCTCCTCGTATAGCAGGCTTAGCAGCTGGTAAAAATTGATAAATGAGTTAAGTTCAAAGGTATAAAGTTCCAGGAAGGTGTGATTAGTCAAAAGAGTTGCTTAATATCGAAAATATTCAAAGAATCGGATCCTCCTCTCCAAAAGCGAAGGTAAAGAAGCCTTCAATCCATTTTTAAATCCCATAATCACTCTATCATTGTACATAATGTAATATATATATATATATATATATATATATATATATTAAAAAAAAAATACAAAAGATGAGGGTAGAGCACCCCCACAAAGACTACAAATATTACCGTTTGAAAAAAAGAAAAAAAAGAAAAGAAAAAAGGAACGGGCCAAATAAATAACTCAACCGAATAGTTTTTGACACAGGCCAATAAATAGGCCGCTAAAAACAACAACATTCAAGGTAGTCTAATTGACAGCTAATTGCTTGAAAAAACATTTATTAATTGAAAATGCCACATACTATACTTTCATCTCTTTAGACTGATGTGATAATACCCATTAGTTCTTGAATTAATTATTATTATTTAAAATAAAATAAAAATGGTAGTGAACAATGTCACATCAACTCAATAAAATAAGAGTGAATGGAGATGTATTAGCATAATACTTAGCATTTCTCTTGTTGATCATAAGGACTAACAGATGATTAGTCCAATTACAAAACTATGTAGTAAGGGCATATTAAATGTTGGAGTAATGCTATATACTACACTTCTATTTTTTTTTTTTTTTTTTTTTTTGACATGTCCGCACAAGAGGGGGGAGGGGGGATTCGAACTAGTAACCTCCGCTTCATTAGGCGTGGTCCCAACCGATTAAGCTACCTCTTGGGGACTACACTTCTATTTTTCTGAACTAATGTGACAGTGCCCATCAACTTTTGGATCCGCCATTTATTTTATTTTTTAATAGCCAATGGGTATTGCCAAATCAGGTCGATAAAATGGGGTGAGAGATGAGAATATAATACATACTACTAGTATTGCGAAATAATAGTAAAATATTGAAGTGGCATATAGCATTACTCGTTCACTAAATAATGGTCAAATTATGGAGAAGAGGGTAGTGATGTAATAATGTAGAGGAAGAAAGGGTGGATTATTAGTTGATGTTAAAAGAGTTGTTTCCTGCCTGTGATTAGTGAAACATAGTAGCATAATAGAGGGGCATTTGGTGCTTTAATTAATTATAGTTAAGAATATGATTTGGATCCCACTCCACCACCAAAGCTTTTCTTAATATATCTGAAATTATTCTCCTCCGTGCTCGTATTTACAAATAGAATAATATTGTGAGCGTAGCCATTGGTAGCTTTCAAAGGAACGGTCCTAAATAAACTTCATATTTACATTAAATAAACAAAAATCAAATCATGAGGGGGATTCTCCTCTCCCTCCCTCTTTTCTATTGGTCAAAACAAAAATATAAATCTCACGCGTGCTTTTGTGTACCTAAATGCACACGTGTAAGCAATCGAGGTCATCTCATTACTATAACATTTCCTTCTCATTAAGGCATAATCTCACACTACGCTGGATCTCTTAAATCCCAGATTTCCGACTTGTCATTCATTTCTCCTCTAAATCCTTGAAAATAGGAGAAATTACACTTTCCTCCTAAATTAAAGCAAACAAATTCATTAAAAAACACGAACAAACATAGAAAAGAGAAGAAAAGCCAAAAAAAAATGTCGTGACCCACGGCCAGCTATGGGTCTTGCCCTTTTTCATTTTTTTTTTCTAATTCTTTTTTGAATTTTGTGTTTTTTATTATTATTTTATTATCTTATAGAATGTAGTTTTGTCATTTGAGATGCACAAGGGAAACATTGCAATGCCTTTAGTAGTTAAGAAGGATGCATTTGAAAAATTGAAAAGAAAAAAAAAATTACAAATTGAGTCATAATTTAGGAAATAAATGTAATTTTCAAAAAATATTATTATTTTCAAGAGAAATGCTAGATGTCAATAAGCTCCTCATATTTGGCCCATATTTTCCTACAAATTCAATAAATCAACCATTAAATTTGTAGGGTCTACTATTAACTTATGTGGGGTTCACATAAGTCCACAAATCTAATTGTTAGTTTATCAGATAAGATTGATCAAATATGAAAAAAATATTGACCTCTAACATGTCTCTATTTCTAATGACCCGTTAAGTATTCAGTCATCCGAAAGGACCAAAATCCATGGATTAATGTCTTTATAAAGGAAACAAGAAACCCGAAGAAGTAAATATATTTGGTCAACTGCAATGTTTTATGAAATGGAGATTGTTAATTCGACTGTTCTCATCTCTCTCCTTCAATCATTCACATATAAAAATAAAAGCATATATATATATATGATGCCAAGGGAAAATAGCTTAGGATTTATTACTATAATTATCAATATATCTTGCCTAACTTGTTTGGCATAAAAAAAACTTTTCGAAACTTCGAAAAAGAATATCTTTTATACAAATATTGGAATAATGCTATTATTTACACCTATTTATCTTGCAATCTTGCTATTTATGTGCAAATGAAGTTGAAAACAAGTTGAATATAAGTTGCTTTGAGTTCACTGCCTCTTTGCAAAAGATGGAAGATTATGACTAATATTAATTCTCCACCCCCCCCAAAAAAAAAGAAAAAGAGAAGAATAATATTCCATAAGATAATAAAATAAATATGCATTAGAAATAGCTCAGGGAATAAAGAGTATCATTGTCAAACTTAAATATGGTAATGCTCCTTTGGCATTTGCGAGCTGATTAAGTGGTCTCAGATGCCATTTTGCTTTTTAAAACATATTCTATTCTATTCTGCAATACCATTAATCACATATTACTTTTTTTTATTTTATTTTATCTTAACCACTAGTATATCGTTTTGTTGGGAGACACATGAATATACTATTTTACCCAGTATATTTTTTCAAATTTTAAACATTATATATATATATATATATATATATATATATATATATATAATTTTATTATTATTTATCAACCATTTAATTTAAAAATAATAGTAAAATTTTGAATAAATTTAGCCTACAGAATACCCTGGAAATCGTGAGAGATCTTAATCCATCTTTATCATTTCTAAATAAGTGCTTTACAAATCTATAACAAATCATACATTCCTCTTTTGTTTGGTAATTTACTTTTGGCAATAACAGCACATAATCTCCAATTCTCTATTAAATAAGCGTTTACCTTTTTCATATTTTAGTAATATCCTTGTTTTACTCAGCACTTTTGAAACTTCAACTCATTTATCCATATACAAAGGAAATTAGGGGGAATAATTTGAAATTTTGTGTCGGTTTCAGATTATAACGAAACATATGTATAAAATTATATAGGTCAACTTTAATCCAATAAATTTAATAAAACAGATTAGACCCGTCAACTATAATTCATTAATTTCGCGTTGGGTTTAGGTCGAATTAGTGAGTGGTGTAAAAAATTGTCAATTTTAAATGTCGCGTGTCGGGTTCGAATTATATCGAGACATGAATATAAGATTATAAATGCCGTATCTCTCAACTCTAACTTGTCAGTTTTATGTTAAGTTTAAGTCAAATTTATTGATCGTATCAAAATTATCAGTTCTATATATGCTAAAATTGTGAATCTTCTCTCACATATTAATGAGCTTATTTTTAAATAATCTGGCAATATGGAAAACACACGTACCGTTAAATGTTAAAATTTAATCTTAACCATGAAATAATTGATCTAGTTCTTGTAAGCTTGGATGGGTTTAGCTTAGTTAAATTTTAGTTCATTTTCTGCACCGCTATGGGTAGAAACTTTTTGAAAACTTATCTTATTGATGGATAGGCATTTTGATTCCGAGGGAATAGTTAATTAATCGGAGAAAATTCAGTTAATTATTCTTAAAAAGTATTTATATTTTTGTAACCAAATATTTTCCTGTTCAAATATCTGATCCGAGGAAGTATATGTAAATCTTTTTACATTTATTAGACTGTTGTCTGTTGTAGTATAATTATGTTTCCGGTCTTCTTGGGTTGTTGATTTTGTTTAAGGAGCTGGGGAAGTTCATGTATACAAAAGTTGTGAACTTAGAATGTCCTACATTGGGAATTGGAAAACTAGTCGCGTAGGCAAGAAAAGGACCAAACCACGTGGCTAGGCTTAATGAGGTAGGCATTATGACGTGTACGGTAGGACCACAGCCAGATTTTTCTTTTTCTTATTTAATCTTTTTCCAAGACTAAGAGCTGGACCACCAAACAGACCGGAATGGTCAGAAGTACATACTAAGTGTTGTTGATGACTAAAACCCACGCGCTTCTACACAATCCCCGATCGGTTGCGTTAAAAAAAAATGTTAGATTTTTTTTTTTTTGTGTTTTTTTAATTTTGATTAAACTTTTAAAATTATCGTTAAATTATTATTAATTTTTAATTTATTAATAATTTTAAAAGTTAATCATAATTGAAAAAACATTAGAATATTTTTTTAAAAGAAAAGCAGAAGTGATATTTTTTTTTTTACATGTTCACACAAGAAATAAGAGAAAAAATTTGAACTAATGACGTAATCTACTACTGATTAAACTACCATTTAAGGACAAATATGATATTTCTAAAAAAAACAGTAAAACACTTTGAAAATGTATTATTTTAAGATTTTTCTTTGTATTATTTTCATAAAATGTTATGTAAGTTGTTTGAGCGCGTGTCTTGCACCCTTCCTCAAAAGCACGAAGAGAGAGTGGGGCACAGTCTGTGCAATTACACGAGTTCTCCCAGGTCAAAAGCCGACCACAAAATAAGTATAATTAAAAACCACCCCAAAAAAAAAAGAAAAAAAAAGAAAAACAAAATGCTCTGCCGGATTTACACGAGCCAATACAATTGCCTGCCACGATGCAGACATGGAAAGAGATGGATGTGTGTGTGAAAGAAAACGGAACGGAGATTTAACTCCGTTATTGTTGAGCCGTTACAGTTTCCGATGCGCATCAGCAATTAGGCTCATGACTGATGTGATGTGATAATTACAGGTAATGAATGCCCGCCGCCGTTACCCGACGGCTGCTTGGTGCTTTCCCAAGTATGTAGTACGGTAATCCCGTGATCCCTATTTTCAGGGTGATTACGATTAAACTAATCAAGAGAGAGAAATATTCTGATGGTGACGGATAAAAATAAAACACTATTCTATTTTTTTAAGAACATATTTCGTTTTGTATTTAGTAACAAATATCCTATTTGGTTGTGTTCATTCATTATTTGATTTATTTATTTTTTTAATAATAGTCGATCCAATAGTGAACTTACATGATCATATGAGTAGTTCCTTTTTTATTTTTTTTTTGAAATAAAAACATTTCAATTTCATTGATAATAATCACGAGCATAAAGCTCTTACATCGCAGGAGCACAAATGCCTAAAAATGCAAATTATAGCCGAAACTACAAAGATACAATCATCACCTAAAATCTCCGCTAACCTATGACTAGTTTTCAGTTGAGATAACAGATCTGTATAAGACAGACGCAATCCAATGCATAGGTAGCTCAAATTCCTTTTCGACCTAGAAGCCAAGATAAAGTTCACGTCCACAACTCAAAGGCCTTGACCAAAAATCACATCCACGACCCAAAGGTCTGAACTAAAGTTCAATTCACATCCAAGCAGGCAGATCGAGAGGCCAAAGCCTTATTACAAAACAGAAGCAAGAAAATCGAAATAAAACGTGGGTGAACAAAAGAGGCAGAGCCTTATTACAAGCAAATAACATAACATATGAGTAGTTCTTATAACACATTATTATCCCATGTCATATTATGTAACAATGTCTATCGTCAAAGGATAGGTGGATCGATTGTATTAAAAAATTTTAGAGCGGCAAGGGTGATTTTCATTAAATTATATTCTGAGGAGAAAAATAAGGAGATATGAACCCCAAATACAAATGTACCAAAGTGGATGGTTCTCCCTTGTAAGTGATTAAAATTAATTAGGATACAGCTATTGATAAGACAAAAAAAAAAAAATGAGTGTATACGTAACTCTTAGAGACCATGAGAAAAGGTCTTTGCAACCATATGTTTTGTCCATGCCTAATATAGTTAACCCAACTATTGTGAGTATTTTGTAGCATGGAAGGCAATGAAATTTAGCAAAGATCTAAGAATACAAAATATTATCTTGGAAGATGATGCCCGAAACTAGTACATGTATTCCAATTTTAGAGCAAGTATAGTAATTTTATTAATGATTTGAAGATAATAATGCATATCTCTTGTCATTGTACAATGATGCATATTAGAAAGAAATCAAACATGACATTAGAAATAAAGTAAACATGAGAGCCTATAGAAGGGTGGAACTAGGATTTGTGGTGTTCGGGGACGGATTTTTTTGTTGGTTGGAGAAATAGATGAACTTATTTAAATATAAAAGCACATAAATACATATAATTTTTTTATGTGTGTTTGTGCGTGTTTATATAAAATAAAAGCATATAAGTCTTAGTGTCTTACATTTAATCTCAAGGCATCACAAATACACAATAGTATAAATAACTATTAAAATAAACTAAGCATTATCTATAAGGTTAAAAAAAAATGGTACAGTTAAGCATGTACTTTTTTTTTTTTTTTTTAACAATCACCTGAAGCACAAAATAACAACAATGCTAAAAGTCTAGCCAACCAATGGTAACTAATTGTTTGTTAAAAACCACTCAAAAAACTCAAACCATTTAACTTTTCATTTTATATATTTAATCAGAGTCCCAAACCAAATTGAGCTTATGGTTAGAAGAGAACTAGGATATGGAGGAAAACTAAATGAATTGGATATTTTTGGGTTTTTATGTTGAGAGAGGGGGCTAAAAAGAAAAAGAATTAAAATGGGGCACAAATAGTATTTCGAGGGGACAAAAATATTATTTTAGGATGACAAATTTATAAAATGAGTATATTTTAAGCAAATTTGTAAACATTTTGGACGACGAATGTCCTCCCAACCTAGGCTTAGGTCCACCCTAAGCCTATCATTTGACAAATGCGGCTGTCCAACAATCTTAAAAGCAAATATAGATGGAAAAATACCCTATTTGATAGAGTAGTGTTATAAGACTTCTTGTAGTCTTCAAGAACTAGCTCAATCGGTTGGGATAACTCCTAATAAAGCGGAAGTTACTAGTTCGAATTCTCCTCCTCATTCTTGTGCGGACATGTCAAATAAAAATAAAAAATAAAAATGATGTGACTTTTAAAATCATTAATAGATCAAAGTTCAATACATCATAATTGAGAGGACCCTAGAATGACTTTAGGAGGACTCATAACATTACTCTATTCGATGATATAAATGAAAGCCTAAAATTTTCACCCAAAACAAGAAAGCCATTTCATGATTCCTCCGTTTTATAAACATTTAATTGGCTTAAAAGTTTATATGTTACTTCATAATTACATCTTGAGATTTCCATGTGAGAAATATGTAAAGAATAAACTCACTTACAATATCACAGGCGTATTATGTATATTTTATATATATATTTTTTTGGGAAATAGATGAATTCTCATTGATGAAAAATTAGATGGATATTACTTGTTCCATTAAAACAATATCACGGATAGTCCCTGAAATTGTAGAGTTCTAAGTCTTCTCTATGAATCGTTTATAAGCCTCTTGAGTCAAACCATGTGCAGCCATATTGAAAGTGCGACTGGCATAACAACATTCCCAACATGAAAATTCACTCAACACATTCTTTATATCTCTCACCAGATGGCCATAGCGGGAGGGTGATCCTTCATTGTAGCACAATGCTGTTTCATCTCGTTTGAGGAAAGAAATTCGTGAGAATTCATAAGATTAACGAGAAAAAAAAAATACATACTTACAAAAAAAAAAATGCATATATTAATACTCAAAGGAAGTCTAAGGTAAAAGAGCTCAATTTATCTTACAGTGTAGCGTATATACGTTATTTTAAAGTATAAGAGTTCTATTTTTCTTTAATATATCTTTTCTTTTATTTTTTTTTTCCCAATGATGAACACCATATCTAAAGAGGAAGTGGAAAAATGAGTTTGTAATTGATAAACCTCAAGCTTATGGATCAATAAAAGTAATAGATGGAACAAGTTCTTCACAAAGTATTTGTTAATGTGTTTTGAGAGTGTTTTTTTTTTTTTTTTTAATCGAGTTCGGTTTGTCTCAAGTAAAACATTGTTGAATTTATTTTATTTATCTAACCCAATTATGTTTACATTGGATTCATCTCCACCGTTTATTTTTTCACAATAAAATGGCCAATAAATTTTTTAAATGGGATCAATTTAAACCCTGCCATTTTTTAATCTCAAGCTCTCACGTGGATGGATGGATTAATTGTAAACGAATATGTTTAAAAAAATGTACCGCTTGGGTACATTGGTTCATAAAGTAAGTATTAATAATTATTTCTTTAACATGTTCCTTTCTTATCATATGTACATGTTTCTATTTTTATAGATTAAGATCGAAACACATATGCCTTCAACAGATGTGTTTCCACCATTCGTAGTGCAATCTCTGTTGTTCTTTTTCTATTGTTTTTCCTGGGCTTAGTGCAATATCTCTGTTGATTAGAAAAAAAGAAAAAAGAACTCCATTTATGCAAAGGTGGTACTTGTTCTATCAATTGGGTGAATAGAAAGTTACTAGTGACCACCTCCAAGCAAAATAACTTAGAAAAAAAACAAAAAACCCTTCTACTCTACGGAAATTCTACACAATGTGTATATACAAAAGATTATAATATTATATGCCATTATTATTCAATGCTAGGCTTAAAAATTGGAAAGTAAAAGTAAAAAATAGTTAAAAAGAAAGAAAGACAAATAATGAGATTTGAAAAAATAATATAAAAGAATCAATTTGGCTCGTGAACAGTAACAGCCGTACGATGGGATGGTGAGGAGTGTGAAAGACGGGGATGAGTAATTGGAGGCACTGGGAATCCAGAATCATTTTGATAAAATGAATTTTGTGGGCCAGTTTTGAGTGTTTATCCAGGGTCACTGGAGAAAGGGCAACAGGATGTGATGAAGCGCAGAGGCTAGGGAGGGAGACTAGTACTAGACTTTTTAAGAGATTATATAATACGACCAGAAAAAAACTACAAGTAGAAAGAGACTAGAGAGAGAGAGAGAGAGAGAGATCGGAGAGAGATAATACGACTCAGAGAGAAGGCAAATTTGGGGATTTGGTAACGTCGATTCAGCTGGCTCGGAAGGCGAAAAGAACCAAACCAACAACAAAGGACAGCATCAACGCCATACACACAAGAGCGAGAGAGGTTCAGAAAGCAAAAAAAAAAAAAAAGAAAGGCGGTTTTGGTTTGGGGACCCCTTAGCAAAGACAAAGACAAAAGCAAACCCGGTTTTGTAACGGAAGCAGAGAGCCTCCCAGTCGTTACAGAACAACTGCAGCAGTAACAATAACAACAACAACTGATCATTATTATGATTGCTTGTGTAACCGTTGTTGTGTCTGCTTAGAGGCTTTTTTCTTTCTTTTTTTTTTCTTCTCCGTCTGGGCATTTTTTGCTCGTAAATGGGGTAGCCTATATTTCTGCTATAGCGCGTGAAGCGACGCACAGCTTGGCTTGACCTTCGGCTTGCTTTCTTTTCTTTACTGGGTTTTCTCCGTTTTTCCTTCCACCACGCCGTTTGTTCTCGCCCTTGAATGGCGCATCTGGAAGGTGGCCCGAGGAGCTCGTCGATTTCTCATGCGGAACCGGGTAAGGAAAGTTGGTGGGTAGCGTGGAAATGTCTGTTTGGTTGCCCAGAAAGTTTGGCATAGGGAGAAGAAATGAAGATGCGAATATTTTGCATTCTCTGTTTGGGTCCCGAGAAACGGAGGAAAATAAATTGAAATGAAGATTTCGATCTTTAAGCTTTCTACCATTCTGTCTCTCAAGGAAAAGTGCAAACTTGTACCTACTAAGCTAATTATCTGGTTTTCAAGTCGTAGCCTCCTTAATTGTCCTGCGTTTTCTGGGCAATCAAGCGGAGCAGAAGCTTTCTCAGCCACCAAATAGAGCTGAAGCTCAAGACCCTCTTTTATTTCTCTGATTCACTGTTTTTTTTTTTCTTTTTCGATTTCCTTCGCGTTTTGCAGGATTTGGAGGTGATGATCTGTACGCCGAACTGTGGAAGCTATGTGCAGGGCCTTTGGTGGATGTGCCACGCCCTGGGGAGAGGGTCTTCTACTTCCCTCAGGGTCACATGGAACAAGTACAGCACACTCTTCGGTTTCGCTGTTTTTGTTTTCAGTGTTTCCAAAAATAGATCAAAATCTGCTTTTTAATTTTGCGCGTGTTTTCAAATTTTTATGCCATATTGGGTTTTGTAGTTGGAAGCATCAACAAATCAGGAGCTGAATCAGCAAATCCCTCTGTTTAATCTTTCTTCTAAGATCCTTTGTCGTGTTCATAACGTTCGATTACTGGTATCATACTTCTGATCTTTGTTTCTACATCCATCTTTGTTTTCTGTTTTCTGAAAGTTGGTTTTTATTGTAATTGGTTAATTCATTTTATAGGCGGAGCAAGAAACAGATGAGGTTTATGCACAGATCACTTTGCAGCCGGAACTAGATGTGAGAATTTGTTTCACTTTTGTATTTCTTATATATTTACTTATTTTTTGCATTGTTTGGTTGCTGAGAAAACGTGGAGAAAAAAAGGTGGATGGATTCGAGAATCTTTCTTTTTTTTGGGTTCTCCCAATAAATGGAGAAACGACCTTATGACATAACTTGTTTTGATTCCCTTAAATTGGAAAGTTTAATCTTGTTTATTTATTTATTTATTTAAAAAATAAATAAAAAAATCCAATCTTGTTTATTTACTAGATATTGTTAGTGAGGAAACATATAACGAAAATTCTTGTTCACTTAATTTTCTTTTGCACAATTTTCTGGGTAAATAATTGGTGCCTAAGAATAGAATGAATTTATGTGGTTATGGTGATATTACAGCGAAGTGAGCCTACTAGTCCTGATGGGTACTCACCTGAGCTTCCGAGGCAAACGGTGCATTCATTTTGCAAGATTTTGACTGCTTCTGACACAAGCACTCATGGAGGGTTCTCAGTTCTTCGAAAGCATGCCACTGAATGCCTGCCTCCGTTGGTAAGTACTCCCATTTTGATCGTTTAACGTAGAAGATGGTCTAGTGTTTGATCGAAAGCTTTTCACATGCACTGCTTGCTGTTTTTATATGATAGGATATGACCCAAGCAACACCAACTCAGGAGTTGGTTGCCAAAGATCTTCATGGGTTTGAGTGGAAGTTTAAGCATATATTTAGAGGTAACACATTTGTGCAGTCACAAGTTTACTTTGTGAACCAATGAAGTCCAAGTTTATTTCATTTGAACATACTTCTCTGAAGTACAAGTAGTATTAGATATGTTTCTAGGAACCAAATCCGTTTCCTTATTCTTTTGCTGGAACTATGTTTCTCGTTTCTCCTGAATGTTTAGGCCAACCACGGAGGCATTTGCTTACGACGGGATGGAGTAACTTCGTCACTTCTAAGAGATTGGTTGCAGGAGACGCCTTTGTGTTTTTAAGGTAAATGAACTAGATGTACTCTACATGCTTTATTGTGTAGAGTCAGTTGTATGCATCTTGTGGTGGCTTAGCTCGATAACCTGCTGTGTGTAGGGGTGATAATGGGGAATTGCGAGTAGGTGTACGGCGTCTTGCCCGCCAGCAGATTTCCATGCCTTCATCTGTGATATCCAGCCAGAGCATGCATCTTGGAGTGCTTGCCACTGCTTCTCATGCTGTTATGACCCAAACCCTTTTTGTGGTTTATTACAAGCCAAGGTTTGATTGATGTGTACATTTATTTGTAAATTTGGATATGTATATTAGTTGATCATCTTGTTTATTAGCTTTGATTTCTTTGGCTTCATGAATTTCTTCAGGACTAGCCAGTTCATTATCGGTGTAAACAAATATGTGGAGGCTGTTAATAATGGGTTTTCAGTTGGCATGCGCTTCAAGATGAGATTTGAGGGAGAAGACTCTCCCGAAAGAAGGTGACAACATAACAAATGTTTTGGGCATTGGGTCCTACCTCTTTTTAATCTTGATCGTTAATTTCAGTGTAAAATCTGTTTGGTCAGATTCACAGGCACCATAGTTGGGGTCGGGGATATATCTCCAGAGTGGTCAAAGTCTAAATGGCGATCATTGAAGGTTGAAAAATGTTTTTTATTTCTTATGTTTTGAAGAAAGTAAATTTATTCCACCAAGGGAAACTACAGTAGTACTGACAGAATAAGCATCTAAGCTGCAGTCTCAAGAACAAAATCTCAAAACTAAATAGAAACTAAATCTCTAATGAATACAGATAAAAGGAAAGGTTGAGAATGGTTATCATTTATGCAATTAAATGCTGATGCATTTATTATCTTGTTTGTCTCAACTACTTCGCCTTTCAGGTTCAATGGGATGAACCATCAACGATTCAAAGACCAGATAGGGTTTCCCCCTGGGAGATAGATCCTTTTGTTGCTTCTGCTTCCTTGAACCTTTCTCAACCAGCTGTTAAAAGCAAGAGGCCCCGACCTGTTGATATTCCATCTTCTGGTATGAGAAGCTATTTTGTTGAGTTCTTTTAATGAACTCTTGGTGTATTATATTTAATCTTTATTTACAATCTATTTGGAATGTAGAGATCACCACGGCGTCACCTTTTTGGTATCATGGATCAAACCAGTCCCACGAGTTAACTCAATTGAGTAGTGCTGCTGAAGTCCAAAGCCATGAAACCTGTGGTGGTGTCTGGCCTACTAGGCCTAAGGACATCAATACCAATGGCTCAAGGGTGAGAGCAGAAGGCATGTGGCCCGCTTCTCCACATATGAATGTCTCTCTAGATCTTTTCTCAGATTCAGCAGAGGATGACAAAACTGTAACAGCACAGTCTACACTTTCTGATTACATCTCTCCAGTTTCATCAAGACTAAGGAATGGTCTGATACATGACCATGTGGAAAAAGGGACAAAATCTGAGGCTACTCTCGGCTGCCGGTTATTCGGAATTGATTTGTTGCCAAAAAACTCTAAGACCAATGCTCCTCCAGACAGGGAACCAGAAATAATGATGCCCATTGGTAAAGGACCAAGTCCGACTGCAGCATCTGAATCTGATAGGGTGAATAATCTGGATGCTTCAAAGTCCTCAAAGGAACAGAAGCAAATTACCCCAGATGCATCAATGCGGGAGACACACAGCAAGCAGGGCTCCAGTCTTTCCATGAGAACTCGTACTAAGGTAAAAAGTATGGTCATTGCTGCTTCATATTGGATTGTTCTGCTACTTGCTAGTATTGATTCCTAATAACAATGAACCTTGTTGATCATTGAAAAGGTGCAAATGCAAGGGGTTGCTGTTGGACGAGCCGTCGACTTGACTGTCTTGAAAGGGTACAATGATCTAATAGATGAACTGGAGAAAATGTTTGAGATTAGAGGGGAGCTTCGTCCACAGAACAAATGGGCAGTTGTGTTTACTGACGATGAAAACGACATGATGCTCGTGGGCGATGATCCATGGCTGTAAGCAACATAAAAATTGGTGTACTCGTGTATTTCATTTCCCCCTCTATAGGGATTGGGTCTAAGTTGTGTTTTGTTTCTCATTGCAGGGAGTTCTGTAAGATGGTGAGGAAGATCTACATATATTCAAGTGAGGAAGTGAAGACGATGAGTACAATATGTAAGCTTACCAGTTCGTCGTTAGAAGGTGAAGGAACTACTATTCTTAGCTCAGACTCTGGAGCCTAGAGGTGATGAAACTTGATAGTTCAGTCTCCCTATTTTTACTTTTTTGGGTTTTGTTGTGTTTTGCTTTCTTTGCTTGCGGTTGGGGTGGATTGGCGGTGGTTTGGTTTGCGCAGAGTTGGACCTTCCACAAAGACAGCCAAAAGAAAAAAGTCTACTAAATGGATTGGGTTTTCATGTAAGGGGGGTAGTAGACTCATGTTGAATTGGAGCAACCAACTTAAAGCAGCGTTGTCTATGGGGGGTGGTTGGTCTACGTTAATCTGCCTGTAAGAGTACATATGTAATTGCATTTTGATGCCAGTTTACTCTGGTTTGTTGTTAGTGTGTTGCTTCATATTCTTGTCTTGTGTTCTGCTTATCATCCATTTTATTTGCCTTCATCTTCGCGACTCAGCACTGTTGTATCATGTCTGCTTGTGCACTAGGCGGCTAGAACTAGAAGCAAGCCGCCAAGGTGTGCTTGCATATTGCAAAAAAAGTATTTAGGGTATGTTTAGGATTGTGTTTGAGGGGTCTAAAAGTGTTTTTAACACTCAAAAAGTCGGTTTTGGTTTGGAAAAAAAAAGAGTGCTCGTTTAATAAAAGAATTAAAAGCGTTTTTAAGGGTTCAAAATGCTTAAAAATAGTCAAAATGCACTTTTGGCTAAGCTTTTGTTTAAAAGCGCTTTTTGACTTAAAAGTTTTATTTTTTAAACGCAATTTCAAGCAGGCTCTTAGTAAATTTTAGAGGAAACTTCACTTTAGCCTTTTGAATTTTTACGTAATTTGATAAATTTTTCTAAACTTTTAAATCTCTCAATTTAGACTCATAAATTTTCAGTTGTTCTCAATGTAGATAATTTCGTTAATTTTAGCCGTTAAAAATACTAAAAAAAGACTCTAATATTCTTGATTTTTGTTTTTTGTTTTTTGTTTTTTAAATAAAAAACGTTTTGAAATTAAAGGTAAAGTTGAAATTTTATATATAAGTCAGGGGTATAAACGTTATATAACGTTTAAAATTTGACAGAGGAGTTTATATTGAGAGCAATTGAAAGTTTAGGGGTTTAAAGTAAGATTTGAAAGTTTGAAAGAGGGATTTGTTAAATCGCATGACACTTCATGGGACTAAATTGAAATTTTCTTTAAATTTTAATGGCAGCCCTGGCAAAAGAAAAGAAAAGAAAAGAAAAAAAAAGAAAAAGAAAAGTGTACCAAATAGCATTACATTTAATGAATCAAAGAGGGTTTTTTCCTTTGTAGTTTTGTTAAAAGAACACTAGGACGGAACTTGGTAAGCCAATTGTAAATATGTGGACAAGAAAATATTGGTTGGTGGGTTTCTTAGTACATCGAAGGGAGCAGCAGGTAACATGGTTTACTTGTTCTTTTCCTGAAAGAATATAACCCGAAAGATACTCTTTGAGGAGGCATGGCATGTTATGGAGCAATTGTGGGCATCCTGACGTGTCACAGAGAGAGAGAGAGAGAGAGAGAGAGAGAGTCAATTTCTCTTTTGCTTTCTATAATAAGTTGTCTAAAATGTGGAGGCAAGGGTTGTTTTCATGAAGATTACTACCTCTCGAGGAAGCATTTGTCAATAGGAGGGAGGATTAAAAAGAAAAAGAGAAAAGATCTTTGAAAAGGTGTAAAATCCATTGGACAGCGACACCAAGATATGGTGGCACTATCAAGTTTGCAGCTTCCAACCCTTCATTTAATTAAAAAGAGAAGACAAAATGATGGAACTTTTGCTTTACCAATTACGATTTACGACCATCAGTTTTGTACGCAAACCATATGATGTTATTGTTTGCCTTCAATTCAGACGTAGGGGGAAGCTATAGAAATAGGAGTTGATAGTAACGTAACTCTTAAAGAAATCTTATATATATTAATTAGGACTCAATAATTTTATTGAAATATGACTAATAATTGATAACTACCGGATTTAGATTATAAATTGTTGAAGCAATTTTTCTGACCGGTGGATCTAGAAATTAAAGAAGATGGTTATCGAAGTCTTTTGATCCCTAGAGCCCGAGGACATGCGATTGATAAAGCGTATGCGAGCGGTTATTATCTTAGAGTGTGTGTCCCCTTCTTTTAGGAGACTTTATGAAGATGCGGTTATTATCTAGCACAAACCTAGTCACATTTGCTCAACACAAGTTGTGTTTATCTTATGGACATTCAAATAAAGAGAGGATATTTTCAATCAAGTATCTTGTTTATCGCTGTGGGTTCCCATCATTTACAAATAAATAAATAAATAAAAGAGAAAAATATAGATATGGGCTTTTGGTAGACATAGTCAATATTTCAGATCTGTTTGTTGGTTGTGGGGGAATAGTGCCGGATTTGTGTTTATTATGCAGAAAACATATAGAGAGGGAGAGAGGGCCCCGGACCAAGTCGGGCTACTTAATAATATACCACATAGTATCTTTTGCTTCTTTGTAGGAGCGAATATTGAAAGGGAATTTAATCATATTTATTTTTTCTCTTTTCTGCTATATTATTATTAACCAGCTGCTTCACTTAATGGCCCGACCACTTTTCTGCGTTCCGTACGGTTGCGAACTACTATTCATGGGTAGATTTGCGTCTTCTAGTTGTTGTCAGGTGCTTCTGTCACGATGTTCTGTCGCGTTCATTGGCTTTTGCCACGTATCCAGCTAGCTCTCTTTGGGTTTTTTCATGACTAAAAAATGTGGAACTGAGAAATGCTAAAAATCTCATAATTATTATATAATATGTTAAATTTAATTAATTTATTATTATTTAAAATAATTATAAAATAAAAATGTAATTTATAAGATTAATTAGAGTAGATGTAGCACATGGCCCACTTAAAAAAGATTGGCTCAAGCACTTGCAACTTGTTAATTTTTTTTTTTTTTTAAAGAAAAACTTGGATAATTCTCATTCTAGAAAATCAAAGTGAGAGGGTTTGGAGTTCCCTCTCAATAATATCACAAATATAGCTGGGGATTCACTCAGCCAAGTTCTATTTATGAAAGTGTTGACTGCCAATTTAGCCAACGTATGAACTGTCATATCCGCCATACCATTCACATGTTGACAACTCCAATCAGCTTGGTATTGATTGTAGCACCATCTTAGTATCCTCAATAATATGCCCAAACTTACTCCAATTCTTATTGGATGAATTTACCCCTTTCACTATAATGAAATCCTCCATCGCCTACATAGTTGCTCGAATCAGATCATTCGGGGTAATGAATTGTTCTCCATGAATCACCCCATTCCGCCTCATCCAAATACTCTTGACTTGACGTGTAAATATCGTGAGCATTTCTTTCCATATATCTCTTCCACTAACTGTATGAAGTACTCTCCTGAGAAATTGCATTTTTGGAAAAATATTTATTTGACACTCCAGACATCAGTAGCTAACTTGCAAGACCACAAAATGTGAGTTTCTGTTTCGAACTCAATTCCATAGATTGGACATTTGGGATCCAAAATAATTTTCCTCTTCAACAAATTATCACGTGTGGGAAGGTTTTGTTATGACACTCTTCACAAAAAATTCTTGTCAGCATTTTGGCATATGCATAATTAAAGATTATGGGCCAACCATGGAAAAGGACCAAAACACCCTCTCACAACCTAGTCTGAAACCTGAGTGGTTCTTTTCTCGCCGGCCCAAACTAATTTTGTAGATCACCAATTACAATGGGCTCCGCTTGGGTAAAGATAACGCAACATGAGACCGGACCGGAAGCAGCCAACCTTAGTTCGACTGTAGGCCAAATTCAATTTCTTGGATCATACAATGGTAGCGGGTGCTAGCCTGCTAGGGTTCAACTGTTCAAGTCTTTTTTTTTTTTTTTTTTTTTAATTAAAAAAATAAATAAGAAAGATTTCTTAGGCATTGGGGGCATAATAAGGGGGCCAATGCATGCTCGAGGGTAGACCCTTTGATCTCCACGTGGCTCTATCACTAATTATATTCATCTTTCATTTTTCTTATATTTCATTAAAAAAAAAAAAAGAAAAAAAAGAAGATGAGTTTGGTTGTAATTGTGCCAAACCAAGTACTACAAAATACAGGGTTATTTATTTAATTTTCATTTATTTTAATTAATGATAAATAAAGTAACATAAATTCAACGAAAATAAGAATAATGGGAAAGAAAGATTTTTCCTTTTGAGATGGGACAAAAGTCAAAGAAGAAATGGATGTTTAGGGTAACCAGCCCATTTTGTTTTTGATAGCTAGTGAAAATGACGGAATGCTGTCCAGTTTTGTCGTTTTGACTTTTTTCACATGTTGAATGAACAGAAGAAATATTAGCTGGATTGATTTATTAAAAGGGTTTCCTGATGATTGTTTGCAGATATGCGATATGCACACCCACATTAAAAGTTGGACTAATTTGGCTTCGCATTGGATTTTTGGGGTGTTATAATAATATAAAGTTATAGCATACGACAAAACACCAAACTATTTCTCTTCTTTTTCGTAAAATAAAATTATTATTTCTGCTCTTTTCTTTTTTTTTTCTTCTTCTATTAATTGTACGCATCCATTGAATTTTGTGAGGGTCACAACTTTATAATTTATTTAATGCCCACTACAGAATCATGAAAGCCTTGGAGTTTTGGTAAATTCGTCAACTTTTAAGTCAATTTTTCTAAATCTTTTTATACATTATTTTATTTCAAACTTCTAGCACATGTTTTTTTTTTTTTTTTTTTTTTTGCTTTACTTTCTAGCCCGGTGTACCTAAATATAGGTGGGTATCAGCCATTCTTACATCGGACTATGACAGTGCGTTTTTGACTTTAGCATTTTTTGTTGTTGTCTTATAATTGGTAGTTAATATAGCTGTATAGGTTTACTTTAATCTGTGTTCCTTTTTGTTTCTGTAACAATCTTGTCTAACTCTTTGAAACCATTGAGTCACTTGTTTAACCAATTTTTTAACTATTGTAATTATTTATGTACTATTTTAGTTTATTTTTTATTTATTGTTGAGGAGTCCACCCCATTTTCAATTTTAGGATCATCCACTTCTTTAGAAGTGGGAAATATTTTTTCTTGTAACATTTTTCTTATTCAATTAAAAAAAAAAAAGCGGATCTAAGCTACCCTACAATGGACCACAATCGTCCTATCTTCTAGTCCTAGACTTTGTTGAAGTGGGATAAATGAAGGTTTTATCCTTTCCTTTCCTTATCGCATTTAATAATAGTAAGGACGAAAATTTTCTCCAAACCGATACGAAAGAAATATTCTCCAACTCATGTAAAATAGTGAAAAATGTCTATAAACATTTAAAACACACATTAAATTCTTAATCTTATTAATAGCAGTTTATTAATTTAGACTAAATTTAATGTGTCTTTTAAATATTTATAAACACTTGGTACTATTTTACATGGGTTGGAAGATATTTTTTCTATACCGGCTTGGAGAAAATTTCTGTCCTAATAATAATAAGGGTTAATAACTTTTTTGGTACTTCAGTTTTAATGTTTTTATTTTTTCTCCATGGGTTTTAAAACATGACAAATCTGATACCTCACATATAGGAAAAGACGAAATCACTACCTCCATTAGTTTCCGCTAGTCCCAATTAACAGAAGTCTACGTCATCTACGTTTACATCGCAACACGTGTCCAAAAAATCAAAAATAATAACATAATAATTAAAGAAAATGAAAATTCTATAGGGTGTCCGGCCACCCCATTTTGGCCAATGGGGGTGGTTGAACCCCTTGGGAGTGGTTCAGCCACCCCTAGAGGGGCCACATGGGGTGGCTTTGATTGTAATCAAATATTGGGAATATAATCAAATCAAGGGGATTTGATTACTATACTTGTATTTATACATTGCCCTATAAATATTAACATTTATATTGTAGACAAATTAAGTCAATGAGCACAATGTAGCCTTTAAGGGTATTCCGAGTGGTAGACGTAGATGTCTAACACCGAACTACTTGTAAGTTTTTTGAGTTGATTTATTTTTAAATAGAGATTATTTGATATCAGCATTATTATGGAATACACTAAAAATATTATATATTTTCTATATATTCTAACAATAATAATAATAATGAACCCCACTCTTCGGTCTTCACTAAATGTTTTCATGTATAATGAATTGAAATCCCATGGACATTATTGTTCTTTCAGTTTTTCGATTATTTTATTTAAAATTCTGTTTATTTTATACTAAGATATATAAGTTAGATTTGGTGGTCGGGGATGTCAGCGCCCCATACCCTCATTTTCAAACTATATCCTTTTCAAGTTTAGAAAAAAAAAAGAAAAAAAAAAACGTTTTCATGGTTTATATTGACATGAGGAACATATTTTATATCAAAGTTGAAATTGAAGTCTCAGAAAATTGCAAGAGCTTGAAAGAAAAATCATATAACCATTAATTTTTTTTCTTCTAAAAGTGTCATTAGAAGGCAATATCAAGTAGACCCTATATTATCATTAATTGTGGTCCAGTTGCGTAATATTATCATTTAATAATGTCCTTTATCTTTTAGTTAATGATAACAGATCAAGTGAGAATAAGTTAGATCCTATATTCAACTTCCCTTTTGCTTAACGTGTTACCCAAAGCAATCTCAAACTAGGCCGTTAAATTATCACTTATCTTAAAATTTTAATATTTAGTTGAACCCTAAATTCTTGTTCAGAACTTCAGATATTATATTAAACTTTCATTTATTCTAAAAAATAAAACCCATAATAATTAAAAAATAATAAATTTAATCATTTAATTATTAATTAAGTTAAAACCCAGAAGAATCCAACCGGCTTTGAGTGCATGAATCTAGTTCGGAAGGAACACGTTTTTTGGTTTTTTCTCTTTTTGTATTGACAAGAAGACCACACGTTTTACATCTAAGAAACAGGTGGCAATGATTAATGACTTGTTTGGAAAGTCATTTAGATTTGAGGGATCAAGTAAAGTCCGCGCTTGAAAAGGAGCTCACCCTCCATCTCTGGTCGGCATCCGATGCACGACGCAAGAAAAATCAGCTACGAGTGCGACCACTCTGGTGCTACCATGTGAAGCCGTACTATTGGTGGAGTAAAATAATTTATTGCCATGTGTTCTCATTTGATTGGGAGGAAAACCATGAACAGAGCTTATTGCTGAAGTAATATTCAGAATTATTATTATTATTTTTTTAATTTTCACCGTACGAAAGGAGATAAGATATTTGCTGCCCTGCCTCCGCCTGCTTCACTGCTTTCACTGTGCTACTGTAGTTCCATTTTTTAGAGAGTAGGTGTGAGGAGTTAGGATCGTGTGCTGTCATCTCCATTATATTTCTTCTGCACTCTATTGTCTGAGAATTCATTTATATTATTCTTTAATTATTTGTTAACCTGCTTTGGGAGGAGAAGTTTGATTCGTTTTAATTAAATAGGTTAAGTTATATTTGATTTATATAATTTTATATTCATATCTCAATACAACTCAAACTTAGCATTTACAGTTATTTATTTTTGAAATGACCCGCAAAACCAATATGAACTCAATATAAAATTTGCAAGTAGAGGTTGAAAGATCCGATCCTTTTAATTAAATGTGCCAAATTAAAATTAACTTATATAATCTTATATTTCTAACTCAGTACGACCACAATCCAATGCCAGCTGTCCTCCTGTGTGTGTGTGTGGGGAACCTCAAGATAAGCACATATGTTTGCTAATTCCCATTTTTCAACGGCAATATAGGAGAGCACATGATAACTACGATAGGGATGCTCTTTTTGGTAGCATTTCCTCCTCAACAAAGACAGTGATGAGTGATGACTGATGAGAGAAAACGGGCCAGCCTTTGCTTTTGAGGGCTTTCCTCCCTCTTCCTGATTGTCGCAAAGTCCTCAGCAGAAAGCAAAGTACCCAGAGACAATAATCTCAGAGAAAGAGAGAGGTATGGGAAGCGCGGCAGAGCCGGCGGGAAGCTTGACGCCAAAGCTACCGCTCTTCTCAGTCCCACTGATGCAGTCAACAGAGCCTTCTGGCATGCTAACCCCGCCATTCCACAGCTCAGCCGCAGTCCCATTTCGCTGGGAAGAAGAGCCGGGGAAGCCCAGGCCCTGCACCGCTCTAGCCAACATCAGTGACTTCGCTACAAAGTGCTTGGAACTCCCTCCTCGGCTGCTGTCGGAGACAAAACTGCCTTCCCCCACCACTGTCTTGGAGGGCCCATATGCGGGCACCAGGTCTAAATTTCAGTCCTCTTCGTTTAGACTTAGCAGGGAGTGCTATGGATCTTTCAGTCACGAGAGAGCCCAGCTTGGGGTGCCTGCGCCTCTCAGCAAGAGGGTTTGGCTTGGCTCTTGGGGCAGGAGGGCTTTCAAAAGCAAAAAAGAGGTTGGAGGGTTTAGCCATGTCTTCCCATCTTCCCTGGATAAAGAGAGTGATTGTGGTAGTACCGCCGGAGAGAGCAACAGTAAAAAGGGGAAGATGACAAGGATTAGAAGGGGAGGGAGCTTACCTAATCTCTCCCACGCCAGGTCTCATTTCTGGGTAAGGCTTTATTATATATATGAAATGCAAGACATAATGCTGCAATCAAATAAAGTTGATCCTTGAACAACTGCTTTATTTTATTTTTAAATCTTTTCTTATTTGCGATGTTTGGATGTTGCAGGCGACTATATACGAGGGCTTGAAGCAGGTGGTTCCATGGGGGAATAAGAAGCTGAAGAAAGATAGGGTTGTGATATAGACTAGCCATTGTCCATTGCTGCTCGCTTCTCTACGCTCTGCAAGCTTTTTTATCTTGTTTTTTTATTATGGAAAGATATTTGGGCTCTAGCAAATCAATTATGCATTGTTGAGCTATGAGAACTTACCAGTATTGGTGAATGTGGGAAGGAAGTTTGTAGTAGATTCTTATTTTCGTGAGAAAAAAACAAAGAAAAGAGAAGACAACAGCTCCCAAAGCACTTAAGTGCTCTTTATTGTATTAGTTTCCATCTTAATCTTATCCTATGAATTTTAGTTTGTTCTGTAATTATAATTGTATGGTTTTAGCTTGTGCATATATATATATTCCAGTCCCAGTTTCTGGGCAGTTGCACTCATGCATATTCGAACATTAACGAATATGTAGAGCTTTAAGAGTCTTCCTACTCCAGTTTCTGAGCAGTTTCCACTCAAACAAGCAAAGCATAGATTTCAGTCTTCCTATTCAAGCCATGGTGGTAGTAAAACTCTTGCCGGACAAACAAGTCTTAACATTTTCTCTTCGAAATATGTATTGGGAGAATTTCTGCATGTAAGTGCGCACCCAAACACATGTATGTATGTATTCCAATTCCAGTTACTGAGCAGTTTGCTACTCATACAGATTCCAATAAAAGCACTAATAACAGTCGACAAGCAAAATTCGATTCAACTAAAACAAGCGAAGTATAGATTTAATAGTCTTCCTATTCAAGCTATAATGGCACCAGAAAATAAGTCTTTTAACATTTTCTCTTCAAAAGATGTATTGGGAGAATTTTCCAATGAGCTAGCAGGAGCAATATGAGCATCACCTTGTAGCATTTAATAAATGGAACACAATTCATCTGGAATGAAACGAACTAGTGTTTAAAATCACTTGAAAGAAAACCATTCATATGGCAACACAAAAATGGGAAGATGTTTAATATGCAGTATCATTTAATTCTCCATAGAGTTATCTTAAAAGCCAGGCTTATTACATTGCTGATTTGCTGATGACAATAAAATTGAGAGGCTGGGCATGACACCATCATACTTATTTCTTACCGGTCATACCTGCAACCACCTGCAAAGATGCGCGACATTTTTAGTATTGCGGGAAAAAGAAAGGAGCAACAAAAAAATATGTTGTCAGTGTTAAAGACTTCTTGTCAGAATGTCGCATTGTGTCTCACACCAACAGCAGCGGTACGAATGGAGCCCACTTTCTTATTCAGTTGATCTAGCCCATCTAGGCATGATAATTACAGCAAATTTTTTCGATCAACTTCTTTTCCTCTCTCATTATTCTTTTATTTTTTAAATATAATAATAATATGCAACTTCTTATATCAAATTACAATGAGGCTGAATTGCATGGATGCGCGGTTGACCTATCAATCCTCAACCATTATGCAGAGGAACTAGTAAAATTTCTCTCTATCTTGGGATGTTCAGGACCATATGAGAAAAACATCCAAATTGAATGGACTTCGAGCAAGTTGAGAAAATGAGCACATAACAAAAAGAAAAGGTTGAGGCAGTAAATGGGTACGGTGTAAGGGTACACTATAAAGGACCATAGGCATCCCTTGCAGCAGATCAGTCCACCCCAAAGTATAATGCTAATCTTGATGCTTATCCTTTTCAAAAGAAGGTTCCTTGAAGCAGCCATACCATGAGCTGTTTCTAAGTGGGGCAGGTTGCCAGTGCAATGATGCTAAGGTCATTCCTTTCTAATCATAACTTCCTACGTACTAAGTATTAATTTTTTAAATACTAGATCATCAAAATGAAATAATTTCTAAGTCCATTAAAAAAAAGGGAGTTTAAATATGAAAGTAATTATCAAAAACTAGCTAAAATTCAAGTACCCAGATAACAAGATGCAGGAAAAGAAAAGAAATTGAGATACAGGAATCAAAGAAACATATTACAAAACCAAAGACTTACATCACTTAAAACAGGCTGGGGAACTTGTTTAGATGCTTCGAAGGAGTCAAGAATGGGCCTTACAACAGCTGGAAGGAAGAGGCCTGAAATTTTAGCAAGATAATAACCGGTAAGTTGAAGAAATATTGATTTAAAACCCATGAAACGCCTGATCCTTCAGAGCATTAAAAATTTGATTTCTTTGCATATTACTGAAGAATATTTTCTCCGCATAAAGGCATCTTTCGTTACAGTAATGAAGACTATAAATCAGCGGCCCTTTAAGTCATTGTAAATTGATATATTATGAAAAACCCCATTTAAATAATTAAATTTAATTAAAATTATATCATGTAGCAATAGAACCTATGATCTACCTATATTCCTCCCATACAGCACGACAGAACAAAGTTTCTGCATGAATGCATCAGCTCCAGATGATCATGAAGGCTGTATCGATCAGGGGTCCACACAATGGAGCCAATCAGAAATATAAATTTAGCTGTGTAATAAGGTAGAGCTACTCAAGGTTGAATGACTTTCGACATGGTTATCCAAATCAAGTATTCCCACGGCCAACATAAACAAGCATTGCTGCAGATCCTTCCCGACCCTAAATGTTCCCTATTAACTTTCCTGGGCTCCACCTGTTTAACACACAGAGAGAACCCCAGTTTGAGAAATATTTTCCTAACATACTCCAACAAGCAGCTCAAGAGATGGTATTGTCATCCTCAGTTCAGTGTAATTGTTACTGCCATTCCAATCCTCCACCTCTAGAACCATCAACTCTTCTATTGATAAGGTATCATCATAAACCACTATTATGATGCAAAATAGTCCACAAATCTAATTTGTCTTCTCATCATTAAGCAGTCGAAACTGCTCACTATCTCTTCTAGTGAAAGCCACAAAGTCTGAATCAAGCCACAGAGCCTAATTTGCAGTACACAGCAGACAACTCTTTCTTCCCAGAAATCGTTTCTTATATGATCATCCAAATTTTTACATCCTTCCATTATGAATATATTTTGGAGGTTCAGTCACAACAGAACACTCAGTATCAAGAAACATTTATTGACGCCCTCTTTAGCTAAACAGCCATCTTGTCTGTGTTTTTATGGAGGTCCACTTCTGCCAAAAGACCCATTTGTTAATGCCTTTTTGAGGTGCTTTTTTTTTTTTTTTTTAGTATTCTGATGCGTCATAAAGGAAAAACAATTTAGAGCATTTTGTCTTCTAGGTTGTTTGTTAATCTTCTTTTTTTGAAAACAGAAAACAAAAGTGAGAAAGAGAATAGTTTAGCATATAAAGCTAGTCTGGTTTCCGAGATCAAAGAATTCCATTTAACTCCTCTTTAGCTACAGTCAGCTACTAGTTGCTCACTGATTAAAAACGCTTTGTTTGGTTGAGCAGAAACCAAGACATACATTGCTCCTATATCCATAAAAGCACTCCCAAAATGCTAACCAAACGCATGCCCTAACCATTAACCATTCACAATAAAAGCCATTTTCAGTCTACCATTACCATTATCAGTTTCACTAGAGAGAAAAAAAAGAACTACATAAACTTGAAGTAAAATCTCACCGGAACAACTAATCATTGAGCAAAGTGCTAGCAATCATGAAGAAAGTATCCCCACGATTCCACCCAACTGTTGAAAAAACCCTAAAATTTGTCAAACTACGCACTTAAATTACCTACCCAGCTCATCATAAATTCCTAACTGCCCCTCCACACATAACGCATTATTATATTAATAAAAAAGGGGAGAAAAAAAAAAAAAAAAAGGCCCAAAATTTAACATAATTTAATCACAGCATGAAACTCCAAAAGTTTGTAATAAGCACAACAGGAAAATTAGATGACCTGAAAGAGGATGAAAGCATGGAGGATTAGGGGAAGAAACGTTTTGGTAAAAGATTGGTGAAGGTCACAGAAGGGCTGCTACTATTTTCCGAGAAACCTTTTCCCCTTCCTTTGATGTAAGCCCACAGAAGGGGAAAAGTGTTCGTGACCTTCACTTGGAATTCCACAGCATGAGCTTTGAGCTTTGTGCACATTTGATCACATAAGCAAATTCGGTCATTGGAATATAAATCGATAATGGCATGCTTCTTCCTTTACATAGGAGGACTGTTTTAATTGATAAAAGCATCAACAAGCTCCACTTGACCCTTGCCGCTCCTCAAGGAACACCAATTAGTGAAACTGGTTGAGCGGAAACCAAATTTTGAAAAAGGAAACAGTTAAAATAGAAAGAGAAGAAAAAAAAAAAAAAAGAAGAAGCGATTTTTTAGCTAAAATGGAGAGACAATTTGCTGAGCGGATATGAATGCTCTAAGGAGGCATGGTTAACCTCGAATCTAACCAAACCCAAATTACAATCATTCATCCAAAATCTTTACATTGAAACCCGATTATTCCTACAAAAAGCTAGACATAGCACTCTAATCCTATGATGCATTAATTAAAAATTGATAATAAAAACCAAAGGCCAAAATCAAATTATGAACAAAACGCATATACTAATCAGAGATTCAGAAGGAAAGCGAAAATCAGATGCAGGTTAGGGATTTAGGAGAGAGAAAGTTACCAACTCCAGCGATGAGGCAAGAAGCTGCGACTACTGGCTCTTGCACTATGAACATCTTCAGCTTCTCCATCACCGCCATCTCTCTCTCTCTCTCTCTCTTAGGCTTTCTTCAACCTTCGTTCCCTGTCAGCTTGTCTGCGTCTTCGATTTTGCGTAGAAATGGATCTGCTTCTTTTCACTGCTTCTCCAAGCTAACGTACCGGCCCATGAGGAGTCGGGTTTGGTTAATGTACTCGATTATGCGACTTCTCGATCCGACCCGCATCCAGATCTGTCTCTCTTAAGTCTAGCTCCGGTGACATGGCACGATATCACACGTACGATTGGGAATAGAGCTTTCTTCGATTTCAATTAAATGGAGACAATCGTTCCAATTACATTTGATAGATTTATCGGTGAATATATTGTCATAACATTTAAAATTTTTAAATGATATAATCTGTAAATCATTAAATATAACAAAATAATATTTTAACAGATAAAGATGATCATAATCTGTAGGTTTGATGACAGGAATAAAACTAAGAGTTCTTTTATTGAAGGGATCAAAGCATGAATAAGAAATATATTAAGATTTAAGATTAAATTAATATATAAAAAATTAAACTAGTATTCATTCAGTATTAACAAAATATATTTCTTTAATATATTTCAATTTTCAATTCAATCACCTATTAAAATGGAATGTAACGTTCTTTTAAATCCTAAAAAATCATCTACAATTGAATTTGTTGAATTTCACAACATTTTCTCTTTTTGATGTATAACATTAAAAAATCAATCGAAAATTCATCTTAAATTTTGTTGTGAAACCTAATTTTGAAAATATTTATAGTTGAAAATGCTCGTTCTATTATTGCAGTAGAAACTAGAAGAGGAAGTATAAGTACGACAACTTGAAAAACAAGTCGATTCTCTCAATTTTTTTTTTCTCAATTTTTTCTTCTTTCTTTTGGTTATTTCTCATGAACTAAAAACCACTATATATATATATATAGTAATCAAACAAAAAATATAAGATATCGTAGTTTGCAATTAAATAACTATAGTTATAAAATAAAAATCAAGTAACTATAGTTTCTCAAAAATACATTTCATTACAAATTGCAGTTTGCAATAAGCAAAAGAGATATAAAGTTTGTGCGAATCCATGATCTAAACAAGGATATTGGATTACTATAGCCAAAAAGGCTCCAAAAGCTTCAAACAATCACCTAAACAATGTGCACATTGTGTTTAGAGGATTCAAACAAGAAATCTTTACATCATGCAAACAATGCCATTTACAAATCAATGGTTTCAAAGGCGTTTGTTAATTGTTCCAAGGCCTACAATATGCTAGACGAAGCTAAAGAAGGTTACGCTAGACGAAGCTTAACAAGCTTTCTTTACGGTCACTTAAACAAGGTGTATGATGTGTTTAAAGGGTTCCAACAAAAAAATATTTACACCATAGAGACAATGCAATTCACAAAATTAATGGCTTCAAAGGTGTTTTACGAAGCTAAACAAGTTTTCTTTAGCGATATGGAATTAACGGAATCATCTCAAGAAAAACCTTATTTAAGCTGTTCAAGATGACACTCAAACTATTTTATATTCAATGATTCTTAAAAAAAAGTTGATTGCTCTTTTATAGAAGAATGTAAGACAAAAAATAAAAGAACAAAAGGTAAAGATAATTTCTCATACAAAATATCATCTTTAAAGAAAGCTACTTTTTTACTAGAGTAAACTTCTTTAATGAACTCTCTCTACTTGCTTCACTTTCGATTAAAGTGATTAAAGTAAAGTTCTTTTTATTGTTGTTAGCCGGCAAATTCCCCACTTTTTATTAAAGTGATCCACCAAACTTCCCACAATGCCTAATCTCGTCTTTTAGTTGGTTGATAAGATTGTAATATTTTATGCCGTCTAATGAAGGTAAAGGAATAGGGCTTCGACTGTCATCAAGATGAGGTAGTGATTCTACGGCATTTGCTAATAAAAACAAATCGTACCACAAATCATAATTTTTTTTCGTTGCCATATCTTCTAGAAAATCTCCTTAGAGAAAAAAATAAACACTCGAGTGGGTAGGTTTGTGGGAGAGAGGCTACATAATCAATCCCCCCGCGAGTTTTTCTTTTTATCTAGCAGTTTTTCCCATTCGAATGGCATGAAGAAACAAAAGTCTCCCAAGGTTGCACTTCCAATTCATCAATGGAAGTTCTTCCTCGCAATTCGTTGCAACTGGGCATCTCTTACCATATAAGGACACTACAAATTTGAAACAACATGGCATTTTAAAACCAAAAACTTGTCTGAGATTCTTTCTATTAGGGAAAAAAGAAAAAAAGAAAAGAAATAGTAATGTGAAACAATTAACTAATGACTAAGCAGAATAAACAGATTATCAAAGACAGTTTTTTCATGAGATGTTTCAGTCTCAGAACATTTCGCTCCATCATTCATATACACGCATGCCATCGTACTTTTGCACAGAAGGTACAAAGTACAACAGAGAAATCACATTAGAGAACCTAGAATCTACGAATATACATGCATACAACATAAATTCAAAGCAGCAACTTCCCCTGGTAAATCAATCTTCACAAGAAGCAGGGTTTTGGTCGAAACTCTGTACACTAGAAAGGAGGTAACATCCACCCTACAGTCCATCCTAGGAGCAAGCCAGCGCCAACAAGACTCAACCCTAATGCAAAAGCAACAGCATACTTTTTGATATCATGTCTGGGTCGCCCTCGCTTGACCCTTCTCCCCTTGGTAGCCTTCTGCCAGCTTTTCCGCTGTTTCCGACCTTTGTAAGACGTCCATGGAACGGCCACAGGGAATAGAGTGGAAATTGACTTGTCTTTATTTTTAATCTGAAAATAAAGGGTTTCTAGTTGCAGCAGTTGGAACCACTGCTTATAGGCAAAAAGATGTGAGGCTTGTCTGAAGAAGAGCTTAAGAATGTGCTCCTTCTCAGCATAGGCCTGCTTTGCTGCCTTCTCAGCTTCCCTAGCACGTGTTTGAGAATGGCAGAGCGCTTCCATCAGCTGAGCTTTGCCAAGGTCACCTTCAGAAACTTGTGGCATCTCTCTTATATCCTTGTGGTTTGTACTATAACTGCTTTTAAATTGCAAGTCCCAACAAAAATCTAAGCAATGTACACAATTTATATGCTATATAAGCTAAACAAAAAGATCAGCATAATAAAATTACAAATATGCGTTTGGTCAGGTGAAACAACCAGATCTTATCATGCCAAAGTAAAATGATGGTAATCTAAAATAATACCTGAATGACTTGTCAGAACCACATTGTGAACACCGTTCATCAGATGAAGCCCTCTCGTTTCCATGTGTTTTTAAAGAATCAGGACAGACCTGTACGTGAGTCCTATTGGAAATACCACTAGTTTGGGCCTTCCTATCAAAAGATGATGACAATGCTTCATCATGGTCAAAGCACCCACTAGAAGCATATGGGTGTCTCCTAACATACATTTTCTGAGGTGGGGGAAGATCACAATTCTCGATATGGTTAAGTGAATTCTTCATGACCAACGAGGCCAATTCATCTTTATCTGATGTTCGCCACCATGGCTCGGTCTTGCCACTCCCAATCCATGAAGAATCTGGATCTAAGCAAAACTCATTGGCTTGCTTGGCAACACGATCCATACCCACAAATTCATAATTTCCCCTCATGTCCATTAGTTCGAGATATTCCTCGGGATTCTTACTACATAGAGCCTTTACCTCTTGCTTTCTTACTTCAGGAGCTGTATTCATACAAACAGTAGAGAGACGACCATATTGCATATCAAGAGAAGATTCGCTGTTCTTAGGATCGTCAACATAAATAGTGCCTCCTTTTTGTGGGTTGACCTCATCAAAAGTAGTTGTTGTTGAATTTACAGAGCCAGAGCTTAAGGTTTCCGCTTCAGCCTGCAATGCATTCAACTGTTCATAAGTTACACCCTTTTGGTACCCATAGCTAGGTTGCAATTGGAGCCACCATCTTGTGTCCGGTGATAGATTGGAAAATGAAGGATTCCTGTTAGGCATAAAACCTAAAGCAGGACGATCTGGGCCATCAGCTGTATTGTTAGGTCCAGCATCAACTTGTTCGGATGCTGAAGATGATGATTGGCAGCAAGCTAACTTGGGAGCCCTCTTGGCATCTTCTTGGACAAAGCACCGATTAGCTGTTCTCTGCCATACAACTCTTGCTTCTGCCGCTGCCATCACTCTCCTATTCTTTGAAACATTTTACTGCGTAAAACTAGATTCTGTTAAAATTTGATAAACAACAATTCAGACAAAACTTGTTTTGTGTTTTCAGTTGTAGCAGACAGAAATGATCCTCCTCCAATACCCCCAATCCCAGAAGACTTAAAAAAGAAGAATAATAATTAAGATGCAACAGAAATTATACAAGATGAGGTTCTAGACTTAAATGAAAAATGCGAGATTGTTAGCACATGGGACAAGTCATCAGATTATAAGTTAGAACTTTTGTCAAAGCACACCAGAATCAATTGCTCTTGTAAATGCCTTTCATCATATGCATTTTCATTTCAACGTATATGATGAGTATTTAAGAATACAATGTGCCATTTTTCACATTTTCAACAACTTCTGGTCCTCTCAGAGGAGATTAAGTCTCTATGGTAACAGGGCAAAACTAAGAAAAAGGGAAAAAAAATCCATAAATTATTTATTATCACCTTCAGAAACATGAGTTTCTCCAGTTCTCTATGTCCCTATTCTGTAGTCCTCAAGAAATATTTCCATATAACAAAATCGTTCACTCTACTTCCAGTAACTAATTCCAATCCTCCCCGTAAGTCATCATGTTGACTTCATAAGCAAGAGCAAATAGTCATGGAAATAATGCAAAGCTAGTAAGCTTTTATCAAATTAGTAACTTCTTTAAACGAACCAGATGGCATCCTTCATTGCAGAAGATGCTTCATCAGACTGTGGTGACGAAATTCTCAACTGTTCAAAGAAATTCACAAAAACAGAAGTAGAACCTAGAAAGATTGATCAGAGTGACTCAATAAAAGTTTAAAGCAGCTAAGCTCTCCCAATCAGTGACTTATAGCACTCGGCCTTAGAAAGCTGGCAATCCTTTGGCATCCTGGTAAGGCTGGCTTTTCTGGTGAACCAAGGCCAAGCCAGTGGAAGACCTTTAATTCCACCATCATATCCTTGTTATAAGTCTTTTGTAAAAACAGTGAATAAGAAAAACTCCTCCACAACTTTACCACATAAAACCCCTTCCTTTAAAAAGCTAATCTCTCTCATAAAGGAGAGCCAGGAGCATACTTCACTTGTAATACTCACAGTTCGTGGATCTTGTAATGAAAGCGAATAACTTTTTATGATAATTTAAATTGGTTCAAGTTAAAATTACATTTCCAAAGGCAAGGAGCCCTTCTGTCTACTGCACGGAAAGCATAACACTTTCTTCCTTAAGGAACCACCATTCTAAGTAAGATGGCTCAGAGCATACATAAATTGCGAAATGATCAACAAGGTTATTTACGTCTTAAAAGTTCATAGAAGATAAAAGTTTAATCAGAACAAATACTCACTAAAGCTGACACCAAACACATCCCATATCACCAGATAAAACTTAATAAAAAATAAATAAAAAACCGAAAAAAGCAAAGACAAAAAGAAAAAGAAGATCAAATTGACAAAATTCATCCGGATCCTAGTGTCGAAGAAAGACTTATTGCTGCCTGAAAAGAAACCGACCCAAAAACACTAACACCAAGAACAACGCAACGAAAAACTGATACACAGAATTAGAAATCACCCAAAAGTCAAGCACCCCAACAGCACAATCACACAGAGAAGCTGATATATAACACATGCCACGACCTGGTAAACTAAAACAATCCTGTAAAAGCTAAGAAATAAATCTACAATCAAACAAATATGAAAAAGAAAAGCAGAAAGTAACAAAGGGAAGACAATCAGACAAAGAAAGAAAGAGAACAAACCAGGAGCGAGCGAGTGAGATTTAATTGGGGAAGTCTGACGCAGGGGGAGCAAGTGGGTAGGCATGGATCTGGATGAGTTTAAAGCTACAGGGTGCAAAACGCACCGGTTTGGAGTGATTGAGATCCAGAAGACAATATAGGACCGAGAGAGAAGCTGAGTCGTATCGGAGAAGGCCTTGGCCTTGCTTTTTTTCCTTCGGTTTTCAGTTATCATTTCATTCTCAGCTGTCGGTTTATACACACAGCTTTTAATATTATATTTTATATATGGTAGCGAAAGAGAGAGAGACACAGTACGACGTCGCTTTACTCTGCATTTTTGGCGTTCTTCGTTCAAGTTTGATCGAGGGATGAATTGATTTAATCTTCGGTAGATCCTATATATATATATATATATTTTTTCCGGAGCTTATCCTATAGTATAATGTTTTTCTTTGTCTGTCCGTACACATAATGGTTGGAAACGTGGCAAGGGAGCAAAAAAAAAAAAAAAGATCGAAGGTAGAGATGGGGTCCACCAAGTAGGTACTACAAGATACGAGCCCTTATCTTGTTTTATAGAAAAGCCACGTAGGAAAATCCTAGGTACTAAGCACGCCATTTATTTTCTTTCGGCTTCTCCTATGAATGAATGAATACAAATTGGAAGAGTAAACGCAAAAAATTACAAACGAAAGCCAGCATCTTTCGGTGGACCCATGATTGGATGCATCTGGTTTTTTTTTTGATCTTCTCACGGCAAATAATTATATAGCTTGAAAGAGAGATGCTTGATTTCTTCAATAATGGCCGTCCCACGATTCAGTGACAACATGTTGATCCGACGGTTCAGATCTCTAGTCTACAAAATCTTCTTTACCAAGATTCTCGTTGAAAACAGAGGCAACCAATAACCCACAGGCCAACAACTTAGACACCATCCACTATATATCCAGTGTGTACCCATTGTATTTGTTACCTGAATATGGATGGAAGTATTCGGATTTGGAATTTGAATTCTCAACAATTTGTTGATTAAAAGGTCGATTAAGTGTCCGTCCGAAACTTATTTAAATAGATGATTCATATACCTTTAGGATTAGACAAGAAATCAAATTGTTGACATTTTTTTTCTGATTAGGTTTCTTTCAGATTTGCAGTGAGTTGTGATCCGCAGACTCGTACAATAAAATAGTGAGGGCACATTCCAAGGGGTTGGAGTTGGCTTAAACACTGTTCATCACAATTTTCTAAAAAAATTAACATCAAAATATTTTAACTTTTTCACTTTTTATATCACATCATTTATTTTTTATTATTATTCAAATAAAAAAATCACTATAAAACAAAACTTTTTCACTTTTTCATACAATTTTTTTTACTTTTTTATATAAAACATTCTTACTTTTTTTTTTTTTTTTTTTTTTTTTTTTTTTTTCACATCAATCTACATCTACTACAGTGTCTATAGGCCAAACCATTTATCAAACACCACCTATATTTCTCTATCCTTTTAAGTGCAAGTGGGATTGATACCCACAGAATGTCTGTCCTGCTATGGTGACTAGGAAGGCTAAGTTTGGCTGTAGCTAATTGGTCCCAAAAATTTGGGGTTTGATTTGATTTGATTTAGCTTTTTTGACAAATTGTTTTGAGAAACGGTTTTAGACGAAGGAAGCAAAGGCGCCGCCACGTATCTCCAAAAAACTGACGCCACCATGGAACGGGTTGACGCGTGGAGATTGTGGGGGCTTGTGGCTATGGGCTATTTGACAAAATCCTTGTCGTATTTCGTTTAGACAAGATGAGAAGTATACTTATTTCAAATATTTATCGTTTGATTGATAGACCTAGAATCCTAAAAATCATTTAAATAATTGATTTTTCTTACATAATTTCCTCTTTCAGTACCCATATCACACCCATCACTCGTTCAATTATGCGAGTGCTAACACTAATCAAGGCTACATCCTGTTAAAAGTAATAAAAGATCCATGCTGAAATTAGATGGCTCAACTCAAACCCATTTAACCATCCATTTGGATGCTTAAATGAGTGAACTTTTGACCCTCAAAGAAAACAGAAAAAATCTCTAGATTTTATTTTGGCAACTACGATTACCAATAATTAGTAAGTGGCATTAAAGAGAGAGGAGAAAGGAATAATCATTAAACAACTGCCTTTTGAGGCAATTACAAATGTACATTCAATCAACTGATTAAAGAATCCAACAAATTTGGACCACATGCAGAAGAAACAACCTTTTTATGTTTCTTCACACCTACCTATGCAAGCAAAAATTGTATACAAAAATTGGAACTTCTGTTCATGCTTGTTAGCTCGGTGACCACAACACGAAGAATCATAGAAGCAGTATATACGCGACAAAAAGCCTTCATTCCAGCCAAGCAACCTGATTGGTTATCTTTCCTTATCACAGTCGATTGAATATTTATTCCATTCAGATTGGTCATTGAACAGGAAAGATATTTTTGTTGGATCCAGAAGGGGCTGCATGAATTACTATGTCCTCTGCTTTCTATCCAGGCAAAAACATTGAGCTGAGAGACATGGAAAGGTTGGTTTGCCAGAAAGGGCACAAGTTCTCCACTTCCTGATGGAAGGAACTTCACGAAAGGTCGGGTGCATTTGAGGCTCTCATAGCAACTCTTTTCAAAATTGAATTGTAGATGTATGATAAATTGCTAATAATAAGCAGCAGAATGAGCAACGTGGAAAATTGCACCAACCTTTCCTTGTGCAAAAATGGTTCTCCATCAACAGTTTGTAAGTGACGTGTCTCACAGTGATTGCTACTATCTGAGCTCTACCATCTTTACAATGCCATCTCCACCGCATGTAAGAAAACCGTGAGAAAAAACTTGTATATCTGTAACAGCAGCCTGTTCAAAAATGAATGTATTTTGCTTTAGAACGGGCATACAACTAAAAGAAATTTCGTTCCAAAACAAAACCAGATTCTATGTTATGTTAACAAATTCAGATTTAATCCTAAAGTTTAACATGAGTGCAAGAGTGAAAGAGTACCCGAACAACTCCACCAAAGCTTCGAGAACTGGGTTGCAAAAAGGTATGTCTTTCATGTAATTTCGACCAGTGATGTACTAACCGGGCTCTTTTGGCATCCCAAAGTTTAACATCTCCATCTTTGCTTCCCGTTAAGAACAGACTAGTATTTGGGATGGTAGATATTTTGGTGATACTCCCTTCAGACCATTTGATTAAAAAAATTAGACCAAATTATCATGCATAGCAAATCACATAAAAAAAACAAAATGTCTGTACCTAAGTGAGCCTTCGGTATATACCAAAGCATCCCATTTCGATTCTGGTCTCCGACATTCTTAGCAACCCCTGTCTGCACGTCAGAACTTGAAGACAGGCTAATGCTTTGTTCACTATTATCAGTGTGCCTGTGCCTTTTAGTCCTACCAGTAGCAATGTACCGGAAGTCATGGAGTCCAACATCACCACCTTTACCGCCAGTCACAATAAGAGGAGAAACAGAACCACTTCCCATGTCATTATCAAACACAGAAAGGGAGCGGGCGCCACCTTCACAAGAATAGGGAGTGGTTGGCAACACAGTAGATGTGAGAAAATTACAGACTTAATGCATGTTTTAACTAATTTCACCACAGCTAAAATAGTCTACAAATACAATAAATATGGAAAGAGCACCTATAAGAGTTTTTTTTTGAGGGGGGGTGTTGTTTAAAGTACCAATTCCTTGACTATCTTCAAACATCCACCAATGATGCTGCCAACAATATATGCAATTCCTTGACTATCTATTATATACAGGATAAATGCAATTGTATTTGATAGTAAAATGAAAAGGGAAAAAAGAAGAAGATGAGAGAGAGAGTATTCCAACTTCCAAGTCTAATTTCCTAAATAAAGTAAATTCAATATTCACTTTACAATAATCATAGTTAGTTGTCACTTAGAAAAAAAAAATAGCTGTCATCATAACCCGCACTAACTCACTGTTGGAATATTTTCTTGTGTTCATATTTTTTTGCAACGATTATGTCACCGCCAACAAAATCACCTAATTGTGAAGGAAAAAATTTCAACAGCCTCAATGTAAAAGTCTGCATTGCATGAGCATAGTCACTTAATGAGTTTGGTATGCATTTTCCTATTTTATATGTCAAAAATCCATAAAATTAGGTACACAAAATAGTGACGGGTATCCAAAATGCAGTTTCAAACTTAAAGGAAAACCTTCATGACAAATAATGGAAGCTCGAGAGGTTGAAGGTGGAGCCAATGTATCCCATATAACAACATTAACACCGTTGGAGCTATTCCCAGCAGCAGCAATGATTGATCCACTGGAAATATAAGCAACATCCCTGCAAATGTCATTCGCAGATTTAGTACCATTGAAAAGCACAAAAAAACACATGTAACATCTCAACAAATAGAAAAGTTAGCCGGAACTAGACCAAATCAAACCAATACCAAGTGAATGGTTAATTGTGATAATTAGAAATACCAAGTAAGCAGGAAATATAATAGTGATAGACAATCAATTGTTAGACAAATACTTTCTTCGATTATTCCCAGGTTTTGCTACCACTGAAAAATCAATGCAATGAGACAAATGGGGGGAAACCGCGACACTATAGGTAAAGAACTTCTACCGCAACATTGAGGAAATTACTTCCCTTAGATCCAGAGGGCTGAAGTTATTATTCTTGACCAAGTCAAAATAATGCTCAAACAAATTCCTAAATCTTCTATTTACTTCCCAAACATGGCTAACATGAAAAGAAGGGTGACTGGAACTGCCTCCTAAAACCAACAGGAATATAAAACATACGATGCATGGCTGTTGAAGCAGAGAGATGATTCTGTAGGCCGAATGTTACTCCTTCCTCCTACCTCCAGCTGCCATGTGCTTACAGTTCCGTCTACGGCAGCAGTAGCAAATCTTTGTCCACAGTAGTCAAACTGCAAAGCTGATATCGATGCAAGAGCATATGGTGGGGGTACGTTTGCAGCAGGCAAAACTCCATAAGTTGCAGTAGCTTTATCTTTACCGAACTGCAGTTATTACAATCCAAATCAGCCTTATCCTTATGCCCTAAAAGTGATAATGAGCTATAAACAATTCACAAACTTCATTTTAGATCAATATTCAAACATTTAATGTCAATACAAATTTACAATGTGTTTTTGTTCTTTCAGACTTTTACAGCTTCCTCTGGCTTTTTGGTAGCAATTTCTTGGAGAATAGAAGCCACAACAGAATAATGGAGTAGAACAGACTGCAAAATAATGCATTTCCAGATAAAAATTGCAAATATTACTATATTATAGAAGTTTCTTACCTTCCATAAGTAAATGTGTGTATTACTAGAACCCACCAAGAAGAAAGGCCTAGAGGGGTGACTTGAGAAAGCTCTTGTGCTTATATTCTCAATGGTAGGCGGTGGATCAACAAACTCCTCAAAGTCCTGTTGAATCTCCCAACCTAAGCCAGAGGCACCAATACCAGCATAACCTGGAATCCCAAATGCTCCATCACCTGTCAAGTCCCTGCCGGGCCTTGCCAAAGAGCCCACACCAACAGTTGCTCCACCCAACCCAAGGTGTAACTGTTTTTTGCTCCCCAGACCAACACCAGGAGATACACATGTTGGAACTGGGGTCGACTCAGAACCAGCCCACCCATTCTGTGGCCAATCAGCTTCTGACCAGATATAGTCTGACTGATCACTGAAAGACATCCCATCTTCCCAATTAAAGAATAGTATGCCCTGATTCAGATTGAATTTAATAAGTACTTGCTTATGCATAAAATTCTATGTTGGATATAAGATATATGTAAATGCTAAAATATAATCAAGGGGCAAAAAACTAATGTAGTTTTCTGTGAGCTGTCATGCAGCATAAATCAAGCAGACAAACACTGCCCCAGCCTCCTGCTTTTGATGAAATTGGTAATTTTTATAACTCAGAATGAAATACAATTCATTAACATTTTGAAAAGGAAAAAAAAAACCTCTCTAGGTATTACTTTTAAAAGTTTTTTCTTTCCTTGAAAATTTTGCAACACTATTATGCGCATGTCAATGTAATTAAGACATTCATGCACAGCATTAAGCTGATTATTAGAACAAGAGAGTAGTAAACTAAAATAACAAGATCAAGTTCAAAGATGATAGCGGGATGGCAGCTAATAAATAAATTAGGGGGAAAATAAAGGAAGAAGAATAAAGAATTTATGAAAGGAAACCGGATTATGAGAAAGACTATAATAGCATTTACTATGTAGCATTGGAAAAACCAGCTTGATTGACCCATCCAAGCTGTACATACAATATTCTTTTTCCAAAAAGTGAATTTTACAAAGATATAGACAATAAGAGGTAGCAGATTGTGAGAATTCATTTACATTCTATTCCAAAAAGTTCAAACAAGTCATAAATTCAAATATGATTATTTCCCCAAAGAAGCAAGGTTTCAACCTCCCCCTTTTTTTTTTTGTAGAAACATGTATTGGTCAATTGGCAAGCCAGACACCGCAAGCTACATCCATAACTAGGCTTGTCATGTTCAACAAAAATAATATAACCAACTGAAAGTGTCCGCAGAATGTAAAAATATGTATAACAGACATAACTAAACGGTCAGAGACAGTCTGAAAACTTGAAAATATAACCTCGGCTTGGAACCTAAATATTATACAAAGACACAATGGAGCAATCTACAAACAACAAAAAGAGTTTTCACCAAACGCCTGCCAAATGAAATGCTTCCAAACATAAGCTAGAGTTTGTGTGCAGAGACTAACCTTTCGATTGCTAGCAAGTGCAGCTTGCCTTTGATCAATAGAGTTGATACACAAAGCCTGCTCAAGAAATAAGGTTTAGTTACCTTTTTTTTTTTTTTTTTTTTGATAAATAGAAATAAGGTTTAGTTACTGTAAAATGCAATATGAGAGCTATGAAATATGTTGATCTTCGGAACTAGATGCCATCTCCAGATGAAAGACAGAATAAAATAAAATAAATAAATTGTGAAAAAAGAAATATCACCTCCAAAAGCTCCCCATTTCTCTTATATATTTCTTTAGGCTGTTGGAAAGTTGAAATCTCCTTTGTATATGTTGTGTCTTTCCGCCAGGAACTTAGAAAAGCGGGTCCATTTCGAAACAGACTTCTAGCAGGTGATCCAGCTTCACTAGTGGCAAAACTACCATTGTGCATGGTGTCATATGTATAAGATTCCTCTGTTTCATGTACTCCCAGACCAATATATTTATCACTCCATGCTTTACAGGGTTTGTGATCGAAAAAATGTGACAAATTTACTTCTCCATTTGCAAAGCCTTCAGATATTATCTTAGAATCAGCACAGATATCCCAAAGTATTTCAGAAATTGAAGATTCGTCTTTGTTTTTCACATCGTCAATATTTACAGCACCCCGATAAGGGGCTCCAGGATGGGGCTGACTAGATTCTTTTAACCACAGAAGAGTCACTACCTGCAATCCATTCTCTACTTTCTGCCATAGAAATGATGCAAGTTGTTTTACATGATAAGAAGAAAGATGTGTAACTGTGGTCTTCAGTAACTTTGCCAAGCTCAATGAGACCAGCCTGATCTCCTGAGTTACACTGTTGCCATCAGATTCCAAATTTGTGGATCTAGATGCCGTGGAAGAGAGAGTTCCGAGGGAAACACCTGGGAAATGTTCATCTTCAAACTTATCAGACACCAAATCTAACTTCTGTTTCATGAATCTGGACATGTGTTGCCACAAACAAGTGCCAATAATTTGCCATCTTTCATCTTCTGGTATTGAATGGATTACATCTCCACCTTGTTTATTTTGCACATTATTTGAAGCCTGAAAACCCTCTCCTTTGTCATCTATTGAAAGATTTTGAGCCACCAACTCTGCAATCTGGGGAAGGAGTTTCTTCAAATCCATTATATCAACTTCATACGGAGTATGCCCATTGGTATGAGTGATCAAGAGGGGTTGTACCATCAGAAGGAGAACTCTTGAGTTTTTTTGAAGCAAAGCAGATGCAAAATGTACATAAAACTCAAATAAATCAAGAACAATAAGGAGTTTCATGATGAGATCTTCAGCGACTAAGTCACAAATAATTCTCAAAGTAGCTCTTAAATTCCACAATGACGGTAAAAGACCTTCAAAGAAGTACCCCAAAGCATCTAACTGCTTAGATCTACTACTTTCAGCAGACATGTCATTCTCAATGTAACATGACTTCGGCCGAGAGCAAGTTATACTGCAGGCAGCAATAAACCGTGAAAATAAAAGGGAAATTTCTTTGGTAGCCCTCAAAAGTGGCTCATGCAGAGGAGGGCCTAAGAAGAAACCATCAACTGTATTACTCTCATTTTGTGACTGAACTTGAGAAGTACAACCATGCAACATATCATATCCGATAAATAAGAACCCATGATTGCGTAGTGCGGTTAATACCTGTTGAAAGGGATTAAGAAAAAAAAATCAGTAGATGGGAAGCATCTGTCAGAAGTTTTATTGAGAAGTTAACACATATATTCTACAAACTACATACCATGCTAATCAGACAGGCAGGAACCAAGGAAAACCTCTGCTCAAACTGCGAGAGCCCTATACATAACTTATGCCGAAAGTTTTCGAGTAATTTCTTGTATTCATGAATGTTATTTTCCTTTGAGCAAGTACAAGCTCCAACAGATCCTACAATGGTGTCTGGCCAACTTGGATGCTCTCTCATCAATTTTGAGAAGTACGGAAATGCCAAATCCAATTTATCATGGTACTCCAGATGAAAAGCTACATCCCCAGAAAGCCAGTTAGAGGAATATCGTTGAGAAGGCTTTAGAATCCTATGTAGAATTTCAAAATGTCCAGCATCATCTGACCAGCTATCTTCATCTGTACTCCCAAGAATGCCCAGGGATGATGAAAGGCACTCCAAAGCCTCGAGCTACAATTAATGTGATAAGTATCAGTTAAAGTTTTGTATCAGAAACACGATAACAAACATAGAAAGAGCCTGAGGCTGGTCTAGTCACCAATAAAACAAAATATAAGCTATATCATAAGAATTTAAAAGTTTGGAGCTTAGGTTTGAGGTAGTAGCTAATTAGATAGAGGTTCTAAAAGGAAAACTTAACTCCAAAAGCTCTTCTATTTGTGAGGATAGAGAGCCATTCTCACACTTTCCATTCTATAAAAGTAGGTATCACTTTCCACCATTATGGACAGAATCATCAAAGTAAAACATCTTGAGTGTACAATATAACATGTGATTAAACATATAATTACTATATGTGCATAGTACATATAAAGGACATCATAAATAGCATGAGTCAGAAACTATACAACAGCTTTTTCGTATGTCAACCTTTGATTGACTGATGTAGATTCAGAGTCACACAGCACAAGTGAGAGAATCCACGCATAAGTTCAAGTAAAACATTGTAAAATATGCCTAGATCTGAAGAAAAATTATTAAATAAAACACAATTGAAACAATAAATATTCATTCAGCATATATAAACCCATATTACAATAGCATGAACTGTAAAATAAACTTACAGGAAGCCCACATCGTTTTAAAGCAGTAGCCGTCATCACAGTTGCCCACCTACCCAGAACTGCAGTATTTTGCTCCCCTACGGCATTTCTCATGCTACTTTTGTTGGCTAGTGTTTGGCAACAAAGACCAATATTTGGCTCCAAAAAAGCAACATTTTTGGACGAAAGTGCAGATTTTTCAGTCGCAGGATCAACCTGGAAACCAAGGATGCTCAAAAATGATTGCAAGTGATTCCCCAGTTCCCACTGCAGATCAAGGACAGGTCCAAGTTATGACATCATCAAAACCAGGGGGATCTCATACATGCAGCTATTTACAAGAATGTCCTTTTGTAAAAAATAAGTTAAAAGTATTAATATCCCTCAAACCTCCATAAGGCTTGCTAGCCAGTAGTCGCCTTTCTCAATGGTGGATGGAAGCAAATACTTTGTTATTAGATAATGCTGTAATGGTCCACCACGCCCCTCAACAAGCAGAGAAATTACTAGTGCAAGCTGTTCATCTCCAAGGTTCTTTGCACAAACACTGAGGGCAGAATAAGTATCACCTCCAAGAAGAAAGAAAGCAATGGCCAGCTCTAGCTGATGTCTGCCCATTAAAACATAAGCATTCTTCAAAGCAGCTGCCTTATTTTTCTCTTCCTGTAGTAGTAATTATGCATAAATAATTCAGATCATAGTTCATCAAAATTTGATAAGCATCATAGTTCATCAAAATTGTCACACAATGATACGAATTAAGGAATAGGAGAAAGGGGTGGAAGGTTTAAGGAATCAACCTCTTCCAAGAAAGATTGTGGAAAAAGTGCTTCTGTAATTGTTTTCTCCAGATTCTAAGCAAAGTTGCGAAATTAAAAGATAAGTACCTTGAATTTTGCCCATATCAAATCATTCACTTGGTTCTCAATGTTTGTAATCAGGTCCATTAATCAAATAGATTATCCCGTTATATTTTCCATTAATATCCGAACAGAAACCGTGTAAAATCTCCATTACACCCCTATTTTTTAAAAAAAAAATAAAAAAAAAAATTAAAAGAAAAAGAAAAATTCTAAAAAATAAAAAAACAATGGGAGTGGTCTGTCCATCCCCTTGCCAGCTTTTGAGGGTGGTCCAAGCATCCCTCCAAGGCTCCAATTCAATGGTCCGACCACCCTCTCAAGGTGAGGGGGTGGTTGATGAGAGGATAGTTCAGCCAACTGCTTTGGCATTTTCTTTTATTCAATCCTTTTTCTTCTTTTTTCTTTTGGGTATTTTTTAGGAGTATAATAGAGAGATTTTACAAGCTTTTGCTAGAAAATTAACGGAAGCACCTATAGGAAAAACGGCTGAAACTCATGGAACTGATTGTAAAATTGGGAACCAAGAGAGATGTGATTTAATAGAGGCTCAAAACTCATGGTAGTGAGCTGTTAATTCCCAACAAAATAAATTAATGAGTTAACACCGTATCACTTAGAGAATACCTGAAAATTACGTGCAAGAAAACCCACCAACGGCTTATCCTTCTCATTCTTGCTGACTTTGAAAAGGGCAGCCAATACTTGAAGCCTATTCAATGCTATATATAACAGTGCACAATCCTTAGGATCTTTGTTCTTCAGATATTGTAATCTTGCCAGTTTCTCCATCTACAGTGGAAAAACAAGTGTTAAAACTTTTTAAAGAGTAAAGATACAGACTAGAACTCTGCTCACTACATTGTCTAGAGAGATAGGTGTCACCACAACTGTTCATAAAGACCTGTGGCTAAAAGAGAGGGGAGGACAGTACCATATATTTAACAATCAAAGATCATAAATAAAAAGAAATGACGTATTTTCTGTCATATTGGCTTAAGAAAAAAAAAAGAAAAAAGAAAAAAGATACAACATTATTGCAGGATGGTAAGAGAACAATTAACAATCACCTTGTAGACATCAGCTCATAACTTACATGAAATAAACTTCTCTCCTTAAACAACTGAACAGATAGAATCAGAAATTGTCAGCCACGTGAAATATACTTGCTCAGAAAACCAAACTAGTCTACAAGAAGGATGTAAGACTCCTTTGGCAATAATATATCCATCTAACTAAACAACTCAGTTTAATTCAACTCGTTCACACTACTTTCCAAGAGTATAACATAGAAGGTTCTACTTCTATCAGCTGAGGCGTTAACAATGAAGGTGGGGTTACCTAGTGCCTTTGGTGTCAAAAATATCATAGACATTATGCACAAAATAACACTCTGGTAAAAAGGATCGAATCCTTTTCTGTTATTTTATTCAATGATCAAGTAATTTTCCCAATATAGTGTATAGACCAAGAATAATAATAGCTCAAAATATTACCCGTGCACGCAATTGTGTTGTATTAGTAAACCAAAATCCAACTCCCATAGCCCGCATTTCTTGCCAAGACGGTTCATTAGGTAAAACAGCACCATATAGATTTTCCTGACAATCAGAGTGGTAGGCCCATACAATCAACCTGGAGTCAACAACCAACTCATTTATTGATGCTGATCTACCAAACCTTCGGGAAAAATGTAACTGCTGAAACCTCAATGCCACCCAAAACCTGAAGGGGGAAAAGAGAACGAGATTGACATTAAAACCATTAAAAGACTACAATTCCATGAATAAAAATTGAACACAAAGCTGGTGTTACTTTAAGAAAGACAAATATGGAAAATAAAGTCAGCAATCAACCACACATTCTACATGCACAAAATTTAGAGCAAAGAAAGATATTTCAATACTCCACTATTAGATGATATTAACTAATAGAGGCACCAGTGTAAAAAGTCATAACTAAATATTAGTATCTTAATTCAAACAAAAAAACATTTAATTCACATATCTCTTATTGTCAACCGTTAAAGGACTTCTACATTTCGCAGAACCTTTTTTTTTTCCCTCATAAACGACTCCAAGTTCATGGATTTGTAAAATCCATCACATGCCTTCTACAACCTAGAAAAGTCAACAACGGGCATTGAACCACCCACCATGTTAGAGTGGCACATCATGGTTTTTGAGGGTCAAAATTCATGTAACAGCAACAACAACAACAACAAATTAGAAATTTCACATGTAAGCTAATAATCGCTACATACTTTAAATTTTCTAACATAATTTTATTTTTCTTTAAGAACACAGCTCTTAGTTTACTTTTAGGCTTTGTAGCCACGTGAGATTGGGAATGCATTATCTTCAATAGTCAATGATTATTAATAAATGGGTTTTACATTCTCTCAACAATTGTCATTTTAAAAATAGACTCTGTGAAAACATAAAATCTTATGGTAAGTAAATCTTGCAAAAAGGGTATCACAAAAGATCGTGTAAAGCACCATGTAAACAAAGAAATTCATCTGATTCAGATTCAGAATTACCTTCGCCCAGGTTCATCAAGACTTTCATAGGTAGAAATGTGTGGAATACTAACTTCCCCAAGAAGATCTATAATTGCAAGAATTTGCGTCTTCTCCATGTTGGTTAAAGCTGCTAATTGATACAACTTCTCAAGAGGCTCAACAAACCCACTAAGTTCAGATTTTGTGGAAGAGGAAGGGAACATTTCATTGGAAGCAATGGGCTCAGAATTCATGCTGCTCTGAAACTGTGACGATGTTTCGGTCAAATCTCCACTCCATTGAAATCCTTTATCAGTTGAATTTTTCAAGAGAATTCCATCAAAATAATTTGACAAAAGGATTTGTGGGATAATGTGGCTAGACTTGGCAGAGATATTTTCCATCTTAGAAGCAGAACTAGAAGTAAGACACTCAACAAGATGCCTCACAGCCGCATATGCACGTTTCCAATTGCCTAAACGCATAAGCGATAACATGCTTTAATTAACACATTGAAAGAAAAGCTCTACAACTGCAGAGTCCCATCCTAGAGAAGAAATATTTGGTCTACAAATTCGAAAACTAATTTGACAAGGGAACTGATGGTTAAAAAACAGTAGAAAAGGAAGAGCGCACACACACACACACATGTATATGCAGAATAAAAAATGTAGATTACCATGCTGAAGCTCCCATGAAGCATAATGCACCCACAACAAAACCACTTGTAAATATCTTCAATCTAAGAAAATCAGATGATACTTATAATTTTCATGGCAGGTTGTTCCAAATTCTACAACTTCAACAAACTAAAATGTATTGCAAGCAACAATTTGTTAATTGTCACGTCCAACATGAATAAGGACAGTCCATTTACACCATGCAATTGAAAAAGGGTATGAACACAGATATATTATAAGGGAAAGAAAGATTAGAAAAGAGGAGGGTAAGTCAGTATAAATTCTTTCAGGACAGAGCATTAATGTGAAGGAGATTCACAAACCCATATCTGCAAAATCCTTCATTCATGTAACAAGATGAAAATAATTTAGCATGTTTAGCCTTTTGTTTCAATCAAAATATATATTTATTTACTATAACAAATTTTTATTTAAGGGGTTCCATCATATTCATGCTAACAACATCCAAGAAAGTCTAGCCAAACACTTGCAGAAACTTTATTTTGCTTGTAACGGAATATGTAGCTGTAATGTGGCAGGGTAACATAGAAAGATAACTTCAGTTTAGAATAACCAGTCACTAGGTTCCCCTATAACGGAGGATCAAATGAAATCTATGAAGAGTACTTCAGATATTTGGAAAAGAAGCAAATAAACGGTTAGAATATTTTTACCACATGACAGACACAAGTTCCCAAATGCAGCCAACAAGTCTGTAAATCAATTTAATATTCTTGCCTTTGCAAATCTCACCAACAAAAATATTTCTAAATTCCTGAGGCTTGACAATGTTATAGCACTTAAATCAGAGTTTCAAACAAGTAATTACTAACTCATAATACCTGAATATATATTCATAAGTAGCACTTCAGGGTGATAGCTAGGCACACATCCGCTAAACCTCTCCACTACTTCTAGCAGGCTCCATAAACCAAGCTTGGAACCTGAATCGCATTTCCATTGAGCCCTTGCTACAAACAAACTGCTGGACAGGTAATCAATCTTCTTATTCATCTTTACCTGCAGCCCAGACTTGCATTCACCACTACCATCTTCAATTGATGATTCTCTGAGAATGCCAATGTCACAGTCAGTGAAAACTGCAGGAAGAATGTCCTCATTTGTTCCACCATCACAATAAAGGCAAATATCCTCGGTATAATTCGGATGTAACTTAGCCTTGTGTTTTTTACATACATGGAACAACCACTGACTAGATACACTGAAGTAATTATCATAAATAACCACAGCTGCAGCTCTGGGTCCCCAAATGAAGTCATGAATGGGACAGAAAGTATGAGCAAATGCAATGCAAACCCATGTATCCATTTTCAAAGATTTTTCAAAGTTCAACAAAGTCTGACCACCACAAGGCCTTGGTGCATATACTTGCAACTCATTCTGCATGCAAACTCCAAGTAATAACTGACCATTTCCTAAAGCTAACCAATTTAAAGCAACAACATCTTTGTCAAGGAATAATGTATCTTCTAGCATAAAAGTCCCCGCAAATTTAAGGTGTACAGAATGCCATATATGAAGGGTGCTGACAGTATTTGAATGATGTTCCACACACACGGTTGCAATCTTCTGACCATAATCGGTCAAGCATATAGCACTAATGGGGCCTTGATGTGCAATAAACATACCCACAAGCTCCCATGGCACGTGAGGAGTTGATATTTTACTAGCAATACTTCTCCACAGTTTCAAACTACCATCAAAGCAGCCAGTGGCCATGATATATGCAGGATAACTACCACACAGATCATTGCTTGAAGCCAGCTTTTGTTGTTTGAGGGTCGGACTGCCTGGACAGACCACAGCAAAACTTGTAACCTGATCATGGGAGTGAGGATCTGGTAGATATGATGAGCAAGGAGTAACACCAAGACAATATCTTTTGCTACCAAAAGCACCTTCAAATTTCCACATGCACCCTGCTGCAGCATCTGTATTGTCAAAATTACATTCACAGCAGCTTACCAATGAATCATAAGAATGCAAGGTCACTTCCCATGATAAAGCCTGGAAGCCCTTCATCCATATCCCCAAAAGCAAAAATTTATTATACTTGAAGGTTTTATTACAAGTGGAAGACAAAGGAATTGAAAAGATATTTGTGGGACCGTCGTCATATGGACCCCAACCAGTGAAAGGTATGGTGAATAAGTAGTGACATAGTATATTTTCTTCTCCATTTTGGCAAATTCGAACTATGAAGCAATCAATTCCTCCAACATGTCCCATAAAGAGAACCAGTTCTTCATCCAATACTGAAGGAGCCCACCTTAAGCATGTGTATTTGGAACATGAATCTTGAGTTACAAATTTTCCAAAACGTTTCCATCTTGGAATCAGCGATGCACGACCCACAATGCAGTTGGAAATGTTGGAGAGTGACCAAAAAAGAAGCAATCCATTAGAATCCAAAGATGCAGCCAGTTCAACTTCACAGCTATAAGGATGCACAGCAACTTGTATGATTTTTCCAGCATGACCACCTAAATTCAAAACTCCAGTGGCAGAACATGATAAATAGTTATCTGTCCTGGATTTATTAAGTGATGAATCCTCTATATTATTTGATGTTTGAGTATATAACAATGACCAAACTAAAGAACCAGAAGGCAATAAGTGCATCAAAGAAAACATAATTGGTGGACCAGACAAGTGGTTCCTTGACATAACGAATTTATTAAGAAGTAATCTGTCTTTAAAATTTGAAAAACTATTCCTACGAAGTTCTCCCTCTTCGAGGTCCTGCAGTTCTAGTCTCTTCCATAACGTAACCCGGGGGAACCGCATTGGGGATATGTCATCAAGACAGTGGATAGCCCAAAAATGTACCAACTTTCCTGGACCAAACCCGACTAACCACTCACATCTGCCTGCCTTTTCATGCTCAGATCCTTCTGTCGAGAAAACCTGGTTAACTCCATCACCAGTTCTGAGAAGTCCCCCAATTTCTGTCGCCCACAACACATATAAATCCATGCCCAGTGTTCCATTTAAGGCCTGGTTAACCTCAATAACAGCAACCACACAAAAAGAACGCCCCGCGGTTTCGTGACTGTTGATGTCCTTGCGCATTTCTCTGATCTTTCCACTATCCACCTCACACCACAACCTTACTGTTCCATCTAAGCAGCACGTTAGCAGAACATCTCTAGGTGAACGTTTCGCATCTCTGATCAATTGTCTTCCTGTTGGCGGCCTCCATTGAAGCATTGACACGGGCAGAGGATGCCGCAGCTCAGATTTCACATACTCAGATTTTCCACTACTACGACATACCAACACGCATTTGCTTGCCGCATCAGCCATTGATCCTTCAATCTGCATCTCACTAGGATAAGCTGCAGAGGCCAAAGGTCCCTCGATGGACCATGCCGCGGAAACAAGAGTCTGAGGACGCTCTGCTTTAAGCTTCCAAGCTATTTCCCATGACCTGTTGTTGTTTCTCCATAAAACCACCTCGATCCCACCGGAAATTATCCCATCCCCACTGCCCGTCCATTTGAGTGCCTCCACCTTTGTGGATTGTACAAGCACTGCACTCTGGCTCCAACAAAAAGAACCTGAATTAAGATTTCCAGATCAAAAATAAATTACAGTGAATCCAAAATGAGATTTATCACATTCTCATACTTTAGAAACTAAAAGCACAATCAATACAACAATGCTGGTTGTACTCCAACAACGTTAGCTTAAAACTTTCACTTTTCTTGCTCAATTCCCTCGGCAAACCAAACAGAAAATAACTATGAACATACCTTCGGACCTCGCAGAGTCATGCTCGAACAGCCAGACACAATTCTCCGCGGCGGCGGCGAGCTGGCCCGTGGAGGGCGTTTCCGGGGACCAAGAGACGGCGGCGACCTCGGAAGCGGAGGGTTCGAACACCTGGCGGAAGATGGGGCCGATTAGGTTTTCTTCGGGGGAGAGAGGGGAGGGGAAATGGGAGATGACAAGGAGAGAGGAGGCCGAGTAGGCCACCCATGAGTAGCCTGAGAAGTCGGGCATGAAGTCGATGGTGGATCCTGGTGGTGAGGAACGGGTCGGGGCGGGAGGTATCGGGTCCGATGGGACGAGAGGGAGTGGGAGGTGCTCTGTCGGATCCATGGTGGCGATTGGATTTGGGTCTGGCATTGGTTCGGGTCTTGATCAGAAAGAGAAGAAGAAAGGGAATCAAGAGGAGCAGTTTTATATGTACAAAACTGCAAGTAGAGAAGGGAACGTCGTCGTTTTCTTTCTGTAAGCCGTTTATATTCATTTCTTCAAAAAGTCGTTACCTTCTGCTTATTTGCTGTAGTGATTTCTTTCGTTACAGTCTTTCACTCTCAGATTTTTACTCTAATATTCCTAATTTGAATTGTAAAATTATTATTGAATTTTAATGCAATAATACTTTTAAAAGTCACGTAAAGTAGAGGTGTAAAAATTTATTTATGTTTTTTTTAATGGACTCTTACACTTATTTATTATAGAGAAGACCTTGAATATGAATGAGCCTTAAAATGCCACTTTTACGGTCTCTACTCACAAACTGACACCTAAGTAAACACAAAATAAATCCACAAAAATATCATACACCCACACATACAATATTTTGAGCTTCATGGCTGGGTGGCGGGTCACTCCAGACCCATGGGTCTGGCTGTAAGTCATCTTCTCTGGTGCTTCTCGGGCGCCGGAGCAACTTTTTTCGGCCTTTAGGGAGATAAAATCTCTAAAGGATTCACTTTTCACCTCTAGGTTTTAATTTTAAATCAAAAAACGAGTTTTGAGGTATTAGAAACGGGTTTTGAGGCATTAGAATCGGATTTTGAAGTGGGTCACGACAGTTTCAGGAGGTTCACAGCGAGACCCAAGGTGGCGTGGGTCTTGCCAGAACCAAGGTTGGGTCTGGAGGCAGGGTTTTTTGGTCTTTTTCTCACTTCGATTTGCTGTTTTTTTTTCTTTCACTTTAGTTTTTTGAAATTTTCTTGAAATGATGATGTGTCAAAAGGGGATTGGAGGTTGCAAAATGCCCCTTTGGCAATGGTCCGAACCTAAGGGGCTCTCTTTATTATAATATTTGGGTCATCGTATGGACAAGAAGATCATTAGAGACGTAACAGCTGGCCACCAAGGTTGAGAAATTATCCCTTATAACGGCGAGTAATTTTTTTTTTTTTTTTTTTTTTTGACATGAGCGGCAAGTAATTCTAGATGGCCTACTTGTGTCCCACTAAGAATGATGTGGCTATTAAAATCATCATTTAATCAAAATTCAATAATGATCAATTACAAGCTCAATAATAATTTTAATGGCCACTTTACTTTTAGTAAGACACAAATAGGATACCTAAAATTACTTTATAACGGCATCAAAATTGAGGTTGAAAGAGATTTATCCAGGCATGGTTTGCCAAAACTTAACAGTTCGAATAAATGTAGCTGGCCATGGTTAGGACCGATCAATCCCAATGGGGGATGATGGGGATAAAATGATTTGATCCATTCATCCAAGGGCCTATATTGGGCAAACTTGAGAATATGTAACGGCTAGAAGGATTCTTTCTAAAAGAACTCCATACAAGTGGTAAGGAGAAAAATAAATGGTCATCCTGAAAATGAATATAGTAATCACTAAGAGCCTATTTGAGATTGCGGTGAAAAATAGAGCTTTTGAATATAGAGCTTTTGCCTGTGAGCTTTTGTCAAAAGTGCTATTACTGAAAAACTGTTTACATGTTTAGAAACCGCATGTCTTAAGTGTTTTTTTGATGTTACTGATGTTTGGTAACAAAACAAAAAAAGTGTTTTTAGTTGAAAAAATGACAATAAAGGACATGTAATGATATATATATATATATATATATTTTTTTTTAACATAGGCCGAAAAAAAAAAATCATTATGTGACACCAAATATATGTCATTTTACGTAAAATCATTACATGTTTTTCAATAAAGGCCTAAGGTTGGTAATGATTTTTTTTTTTTTTTTTTTTTCATTTTATATCCCAACATTTTTATATAAAAATGGTTAATTTTAGCTTTCACAAGTAAAAATTATTTTTGTAATGGTTTATGTAACAAAACGTCAACATATTCTTTTTTTTTTTTAAAAAAAAAAAAAATTATTTAAATTATTTAACACTTCAAATTATTTAATACACTTTTTAACACCACAACACTTAAAAGTATTTAACACATAAAAAAGAACAACATTCAAGGAAATCCTTACAACATTTTAAGTAGTTTATAAAAATAAAATAAAATAAATAAAAATAAAACATTAACGAGTCATAAGTAGATTAGCAATATGATCACGCTCAATGTTCATAGAATTTTCATATGATGTCTCTGATTGTTGTATGCTTGACTCATCTTGTGCTTCGCCATCGCCTATACTGTCGGTAGGTAGTAAATCCTTATCATCATCATATGGTTGGAACTCAGCATCCTTTATTGCATGCTTCCGAATGAAGTTATGAAGAGTCATAGACGCCACCACGATTTTCACTTGTTTATCATAAGGAAAACTCGGCATGCAATGCAATAATTTCCACTTATTTTTCCAAACTCCAAACGTTCTTTCAATAGTGCATCTAAGTGATGAATGTGCATGATTAAAAATTTCATGCATACCCCTCGGTTGGCTTCCGCGACGAAAGTCTGGTAGATGATACCGTTCTCCTTTGTATGGCCCCATGTATCCCTTCATATGAGGATATCATGCGTCTACCAAGTAATACTTTCCTATAAAAAATATACAAATAACAGTCATATATATATATATATATATATATATATATATATTTTCATGTTGTAAAATTAAAGAAAATAACAAGACAAGATAAAAGATTGCAATATATGAAACTAGTTCTTCAGGAACTATGTATTATTCTTCTCTATTATTGTGTGATTTACATACAACTCAATACTCCCTTTTATAGGCATGAAATCATAATGGGAGGTTAATGAATATGAAATGGGGAATATGAAACAAAAGGGTTAATCAATTTATTACATGGATGTTATAGGAATTCTAAAAGATGACATGAATGTGTAGAATTCCAAGAGATGGAACTAAATGGTCATCCACCTAATGCATGAATGCATTCATAACACTCCCCCTTGGATGACCATACACTAAGAATATGCCTCGTTAAAACCTTGCCAAGGAAAACCCAGTGGGAAAAAACCTGTGGCGAAGGAAAAAGAGTACAATATTCTTGTGTGCCTTCGTATGCTTTAAGATTGCCTCATTAAAACCTTGCAAAGGAAAACCCAGTGGGAAAAACCTTAGCGAAGGAAAAAGAGTACAATCAGCATAATCATTTTACTCCCCCTCATTAGCATGAAGAGCTTCAATTGTTTATGATGAAAGATCCTTCAGTCGGCGCATTCCAATGTTATTCACCAACTTCTTAAATGTTGCAGTTGGTAATGCTTTGGTAAATAAATCTGCCAAATTGTCACTTGATCGTATCTGTTTAACATCAATATCACCACTCTTCTGGAGCTCATGTGTATAAAAGAACTTTGGTGAAATGTGTTTGGTTCTATCACCCTTAATATATCCTCCTCTGATCTGTGTGATACAAGCAGCATTATCTTCATATAATATTGTCGGGCTATCTTTGATTGTGGATAAACCGCACTTTTCTCGAATGTGTTGAATTACTGATCTTAGCCATATGCATTCCCGACTTGCTTCATGAATTGCAACAATCTCTGAGTGATTTGAAGAAGTAGCAACAAGTGTTTGCTTGACAGATCTCCATGAAATAGCAGTACTTCCACTTGTAAATAGATATCCTGTTTGAGATCTACCTTTATGCGGATCAGAAAGAAAACCCGCATCTGCATATCCAATTAATTGTGAATTTGAACCTTTTGAATAAAATAATCCCATGTCAGCTGTTCCACGAAGATATCGTAGAACATGTTTGACCCCATTCCAATGCCTTCGAGTTGGTGCAGAGCTGTATCTTGCTAATAAATTAACTGAAAATGCTATATCAGGTCGTGTGCAATTTGCAAGATACATCAAAGCACCAATTGCACTAAGATATGGTACTTCAGGACCAAGAATTTCTTCGTCATCTTCTCGAGGGCGAAAAGGATCTTTTTTCACATCAAGTGACCGAACAACCATTGGAGTGCTCAAAGGATGAGCTTTCTCCATGTAAAAGTGCTTCAGGACTTTTTCTGTGTATGTTGACTGATGAACAAGAATTCCATTTGGAAAATGTTCAATTTGTAAACCAAGGCAAAATTTTGTCTTTCCAAGATCTTTCATCTCAAACTCATTTTTTAAATACGTGGCAGTTTTTATGAGCTCTTCTGGAGTCCCAACAAGATTTAAATCATCTACATAAACTGCAATGATAGCAAATCCGGATTCTGATTTCTTAATGAAAACGCATGGACAAATTGGATTATTCTCAAATCCTTCTTTCAATAGATATTCACTAAGACGATTGTACCACATGCGTCCGGATTGCTTTAACCCATATAAAGATCTTTGTAGCTTGATAGAATAAATACTTCGGGATTTCGAATTATATGCTTCAGGCATTTTATATCCTTCAGGGATTTTCATGTATATATCATTATCAAGTGATCCATATAAATATGCTGTAACCACATCCATTAAACGCATATCCAAACTTTCTGTAACTACCAAGCTAATCAAAAATCTAAATGTAATTGCATCCACTACAGGGGAATATGTTTCTTCATAATCAATACCAGGTTTCTGCAGGAAACCTTGTGCAACAAGTCTTGCTTTGTATCTCACAATTTCATTTTTCTCATTTCGTTTTCGTACAAATACCCACTTGTATCCAACAGGCGATACACCTTCAGGTGTTTGGACTACAGGTCCAAATACTTCACGTTTTGCTAGTGAGTTCAATTCTGCCTGAATTGCTTCCTTCCACATTGGCCAATCATTTCTACGTCGACATTCTTCGACGGTTTGTGGTTCAATATCATCATTACTTCTGGTAATGTCAAATGCAACTTTAAATGAAAATATGTTGTCGACAACAATTTTGTTTCTATCCAATATTTCTCCTGTACTTACATAATTTATTGAGATCTCATTATTTTCAGGTACCTGTTCCTCTTCAGGAGGTAACTCTTCAGGAGATTCCTCTTCAAGAGGTTCCTCTTCGGGGGATTCCTTTCCAGGAGAATTTTGTACAGAAAGTTTGGATGGATCAATTTTCGTTGCCTGTTTTGTGGGTAAGGCCTCTTCAGGAGCGCCGATTTCATTTCCTTGTGCTTTTCTCTTCCGGGGAATCTTATCCTTTGCACCAATAGGTCTTCCACGCTTCAGGCGCGCCTTAGACTCATTTGCTGCTGTATTAATTAATTGTCCTACAGGGACTTCTATCTTCGCTGGAGTATTAGCAGCTGGAATGTGAGACTTAATTATTTTCTTGTTGTCAGTAAATGCATCTGGCAATTGATTTGCAATACTCTGCAAATGAATGATCTTCTGAACTTCTAGTTCACATTGATTTGTACGAGGATCAAAATGAGATAACGTCGAATTATTCCAAGTGATTTCTTGTCGTGCTTCTGGCAACGACTTTTCTTTCCCTAGTGATGGGAATATGTTTTCATCAAAATGACAATCTTCAAAACGTGCTTTAAAAACATCACCAGTTAAAGGCTCAAGATATCTAATGATAGAAGGAGAATCAAAACCAACATAAATTCCAAGTCTACGTTGAGGTCCCATCTTAGTGCGTTGAGGTGGCGCAATTGGAACATATACAGCACAACCAAAAATACGAAAATGAAAAATATTTGGTGGTTGACCAAATGCAAGTTGCAAAGGGGAATATTTTTGGTAAGCTGTTGGTCTGATCCGAACTAATGATGCAGCGTGTAATATTGCATGTCCCCAAGCAGAAACAGGTAATTTTGTTTTCATAAGCAAAGGTCGAGCAATTAACTGAAGTCGTTTAATAAACGATTCAGCTAAACCATTTTGAGTATGAGTATGAGCAACAGGATGTTCAACATTGATTCCAATTGACATGCAATAGTCATAAAATGCTTGAGATGTAAATTCACCCGCATTATCCATCCGAATAGATTGAATTGGATAATCTGGAAATTGTGCTCGTAATCTAATTATTTGAGCAAGAAGTCTAGCAAATGCAACATTACGAGTAGAAAGCAAGCAAACATGTGACCACCTCGATGATGCATCTATTAAAACCATAAAATATCTAAATGGTCCACATGGAGGGTGAATCGGCCCACATATATCTCCTTGAATTCTTTGTAAAAATGATGGAGATTCAACAATTACCTTAGAAGGAGATGGTTTGATAACAAGTTTACCTTGAGAACATGCAGCACAAGGATAATCACTTGGTAAAAGAATCTTCTGGTTCTTTAAGGGATGCCCATGAGAGTTCTCAATTATTCGACGCATCATAATTGTTCCCGGATGTCCAAGACGATCATGCCAAAGCATAAACATCTTTGGATTAGAGCACTTCTGGTGCATCACAACATGTGATTCAATTGTTCTTATTGTTGTATAATACAACCCGGAAGAGAAAGCAGGCAGTTTTTCTAATATGAGCTTCTGGCCCGAAATTGTTGAAGTAATATAAAGATATTCATCACTGCCTTCATTAGTGGTTTCAACATGATAACCATTTAGACGAATATCCTTAAAACTAATTAAATTTCTTCTAGATTTAGAAGAATACAAAGCATCGTCAATACAAAATTTTGTTCCTTTTGGCAATATAATATTCGCTCTTCCAGAGCCTTCGATAAGGTTTGATGAACCTGATATTGTATTGACACTAGCTTTGTTTAATATCAAATATTGAAAATATTTCTTATCTCTAAGAATTGTGTGCGTTGTACAACTGTCTGCTAGACACAAATCTTCACCAATCATTTTGGAATTAATCATTCCATCAATATGACCCATACCTCTATATATAAACAAAATATATATTAAAATTTCATTAATCAAAAAGAAAATAACAAAATACAATGAAATTTGACAATGTAAACATACTATAATTAAGACATAAAGAAAACATATTAATTGTTGTAGACATATTCATCACCAATCAGAAGATCAGTATTTGTGTTAGAGTCTACAAAGAAATCAGAAACATCAAGATGAGTGCTACCCTCTCCATTTAGAGTATCAAGAAAAATTGGAGAATCTTCAGGATTATTGTGATTAGCAAAATTCATTTCAATCCCCTTTTCTTTTATGGAGGCTTGATATAGATCTACCAGATGTTTAGGCGTACGACAGGTACGCGACCAATGTCCTTTCATACCACACCTGTAACATTTATCTTCATAGTTCTTTGTAGGTTTATTGTGTAAACCTTTGTTTTCATTTTGTTTTGCCTCAGTGTGGTTCCACTTCTGGTGGTATGGGGTATTTCTTTTGTAAGAATTATGAGTACGTTCCCCTTGACCTCTATAATTTTTTCTACCACGTCTACGTCCACGACCACGGTTTCCTTTATTACCATGAAATGAGGTTCCATTTGCTTCAGGAAATGGTGTAGAACCCGTTGGACGAGATTGATGATTTTTCATTAATAGCTCGTTGTTTTGCTCAGCCACTAGAAGACAAGATATCAGTTCAGAATATCTTGTGAAATTACGCTCTCGATATTGCTGCTGCAGGAGCACATTCGAGGCATGAAATGTGGTATATGTTTTTTCTAACAAATCCACATCAGTGACTTTTTCTCCACACAATTTTAATTGTGAGCTGATTTTAAAGAGTGCAGAGTTATAGTCACTGACACTCTTAAAATCTTGCAACCTCAGGTGCATCCAATCATAGCGAGCTTTTGGGAGGATAACTGTCTTCTGGTGCTCGTATCTCTCCCTTAAATTATTCCACAAGGTCAAGGGATCCTTTACTGTAAGGTACTCAATTTTTAATTCTTCATGCAGATGATGGCGAAGAAAAATCATTGCTTTAGCGCGATCCTGCTGGGATGCTTGATTATCTTCCTTAATAGTATTTCCAAGATTCATAGCTTCAAGATGGATCTCAGCATCAAGGATCCAAGATAAGTAATTTTTGCCAGAAACGTCAAGAGCGACAAACTCAAGTTTTGTAAGATTTGACATTATCTATACAAAAATATATCAAGAATTAAATAAATAAACATTATTTAAAATTAAGTGATATTATACACAAACCAAAAATTTTCAAATATAAACTATTATATTCATAGCATTAGTATGATAATATTCTAGTTCATATAAATCTCACATGGATATGCAAATGTTAGAATGTTAATTAACAAAATAGATAATAAGATTACTAAACGTTAAAGAAACTTACAATGAATTGAGAATAGCTCACGGATAGCTTTTGATGTTGAAGATCAAAAGAACACAACAATTGGCTAGAGCTTCGTGCTGATAACGTGTTGTAAAATTAAAGAAAATAACAAGACAAGATAAAAGATTGCAATATATGAAACTAGTTCTTCAGGAACTATGTATTATTCTTCTCTATTATTGTGTGATTTACATACAACTCAATACTCCCTTTTATAGGCATGAAATCATAATGGGAGGTTAATGAATATGAAATGGGGAATATGAAACAAAAGGGTTAATCAATTTATTACATGGATGTTATAGGAATTCTAAAAGATGACATGAATGTGTAGAATTCCAAGAGATGGAACTAAATGGTCATCCACCTAATGCATGAATGCATTCATAACATTTCATGTATAATTTATAATTGTTATTTTTATTAAATACAAACCTCTAGGTGGGTGTGGAAATCGCAATTTTTCCTTTCGAATAGCTTCCAAAAAAATGCGTGTATCATGTGCAGTACCTTCCCATCCAGCCCAAACAAAGGTGAAACACATACGAAAATCACAAACAGCCATAACATTCTGAGTAGGAGTCCCTTTTCGTCCAATATATGGTATTTGGTTTGATGGATAAATTTTAACTGGCACATGGGTTCCATCAATGGCTCCAATACAATCTTTGAAGTATGGCCAATACCGCTCATCATCACGAATTTTTCTTGGAACATCTCTAAACTCTCTATCAATAGGATTAATAATGTCAACCGCCATTCTTGAAACAACCATTAAAACATGAGAAAAATGTCTACTAACTGTTTCTCCTGAATGTTGAAATCTTTCTTGCACTATCCTATTCCCAAACCCATGGCCTAAAGTAATCAAAAACATAGCTACCAACTCTTCAACAGTTAATTTCCTAGTACCTCTTAAATGATATTTTTCCTTCAACTCTTTACACAAGTAAATGAATACGTGTATTTCCATTCTGAAATTTTGTTTGCACTTATCAGGATTACCTTGTACAATCTCCATAACCCACTTATAACCTATTTGAGAAGAGGTCCTACAAGGTTCCTTTGCAATATATGGCATATAATAGTTCTCAACAAATTCTACTGCTGCAGCTGCTAGAATAAATCATTTTCATTTTCATCTTCACCATAATCACTATCACTTGTATCATCTTGAGTGCTATAATCACTATTGTCCATGTCTGTAAGGAAAACAAATAAAGAAATAAACACAAAATAAATATATAAGCACCCATAAAAATAAGAAAAACATCATTCAAACATAGTTATGAAATATTATAATATACTCACCTTAGTACACAAATCAACACATAAAAAAATAAAAAATAACACTCAAATAAATCCTTACAGCTTCTCAAATAGTTCATAACAAAACAACATTAAAAAATAACAACATTAATCCATGTTACGACGGTTAATTTCTCTATTTCCCATTCGCTTGATAAAGTCAATCTGCAGCCATGGCTCTTTAATAGTCACAAACATCTCTCTATGTGATCTCTTAAGAAATACCTCTGTTGCAAACTTAAGGATATCAATGTCATTTTCTCTTTTAGCAATCCCCCGAACAACAGCCATGACCTCTTCAATATTACATCCATGCTTATCGTAGCTCTTAGATGTCATTGTATTCTTACTTTCTATTACTTAACAAATACGACTCAAATGTTGACTAACAATTTCAACTCCTTTCTTTCTTTTCTTACATTGAACTGCAAGACCAAACTTCTTATTTCCTTTATCCCTCGTATCTAAATCAGCAGGAATATCATCAATGCCATGTGTATTGAGATTTGGTTCATCATCCAAAACATCTAAACCTTCTACAACATTGTCATCTTCAGTAAGCATTACTTCTGCACTATCTATGAAACCAATATCATTAGGAACCAACCCTATGGATGGTGCCCAAGATCCCTCCCCAGAGGCAGTTATATCTCTAAACAATATCTCCACCTTTATAGCATAAGCCAAACCTATCGTGCGAAACTTGGTTGCTTCTGGAACTTCCTGTATTTAGGTATATGTAAAAATCAATAATAAACATTTGTGCAAATCATTTAAACAAAAAACAAACAAGTACAAATATAATACCTGCAATTTTTTTTCCCACCAATCATCGGGTGCATCAATTGTCTTTTTTACCGGATCTCATCCAAGGCCAGTTTCCTTGCCTATCAATCTCTTCCAAATGTTCCACGTTTTTTTTCAAACTATCCCACTTGTTCTTTAGTTGTTTATAGCAATATTGTTTTCCAGTTTTTTCATTAAATTTATCTATCCCATTTTTTCATCCTATCTTATTGAAATGTGTTCCTGGGCGGTTACCAGCATGAATCTCAGTAATACATATGTCAAGATAATCTTCTAACATTTTTTCAGTCCAAACTACTTTCTTTATCTGAGTATCTGCAATAGCAGCAGCAACGTTGCTTTGACCTTTTTTACTCATTTTGTCACACAATAAATAAGCTGATAAAAATTATAAATGAAAAAGTATGTTAAACATTATTAAAAATTAATAATTTGTTTAAAGTGCTGGCTTTGATAAAATGCAAAAAAAAAAAAAAAAAAAAAAATTAATTAACATATTGACATGAAAAACATGCATGTCCACACACAAAAGGGTACCAATAAGCAATATTATCTTAAAACAAGTAACTACTATTATTAACTAATATTACTTTTTGGAGAACTCAATTAAAAAAATATAAATCAAAAGAGTCAATATTAGTATAAAAATTCACAGTAAAAAAAAAAGAAAAGAAAAAAAAGAAAAACAAGTATATTCTATAAACAATTAAAAAAAAAAAGTTGAAGGAAAAAATGACAAATTCGACACTAGTTCCTAGGCAAGAATACCACTAGAACCATCTAGCCCTCTTCTAGTGCTTTCGGTCCCAGCAACCATTAACACCCAAAGCCACCTTCTTTATCTTCTTCTCCCTTTATCCTCTGTTTTTTTTCTTCTCCGCAGGTCTCTCTTTTATTTTTTATTCTCTTTATTTTTTCTAATGCTCTTCTACGAAGGTCTTATTTCTTTCATCTTACATCTTGCGACTCCAAAGCCATCTTTTTTATCTTCTGTATTTTTTCTTCTCTGCTTTATTTGTTCTAATATTTTTCTTTGCAGGTCTCTCTCTTATGTTTAGCTCTTTCAATTTACATCTTGCAAACTTCTTTTATACATATCAAGATTGGAACAAAAGAGATGAAAATAATCAAAAATCAAACGAACTCACCAAAACGAGATGAACCTCTGCTTGATCCTCTCTCCCTGTAGCGGCTCTCAACTGCGGCATAATAATACCTTTGGTTCAAGGTGATGCTTATATATGGGTATGATTGTCATTTGTTGAAATTGGTATAGGTATTTTTGTCGGTTCATAAATTTCATTGAGTGCAAAGTGCGGCGCGCCTTTCGTTCCAGAAGTCCATTTCACTGAAGCCTCATTTTCGAGCTTCAGCCAAAACGTGATTTTGAGCGTTTCCATTCTCAAAAGCGATGGGGCAATATTTTACCAAATAGTCTCTTTTTTCCTGAAATGGGCTTCTTAAGCCTCAAAAGTTCGTTTTTGGCTTTGCAACCGCAGAGCCAAACATGCTCTAAATCCAACTTAACGAACATTAGGGGTGAAAAGGCAGTTGCGGTTAATGGTTAATGGCTAAAACCGCTAACCGCATCTACCTCCGCTAACCGCTATGCGGTTAACCGCCTGATTAGCGGATAAATAACCACCTTGCTTTCAACAAAGCCTGCAAACAGATTGATCAAGCTTTTTCAGTAAAAAAGAAAAAGAAAAAGAAAACAATATTTTCAAGCTTTTTCAGCAGATCAATTTGAAAAACCAAAAAAAAAAAAAAAAAAAAAAAAATCATGCTTGAGAAATGTAACAAGGTATCTCACTATCTCTGAATTTGTGCTCGAGTTCGAGGGAGAATGGCGATGGAGGTTGCGTCAGCGTGAAACTGAAAGAGAAGAAGAAAGAGGCGTCTCAGTGAGAAGAAGAATGAGGTGTTTTAGTGAGAAGAAGAAGGAGGCGGCGTCAAAGAGAAGATGTAGCGCCCCGGAATTTTCAAAGTTATTTAAACAGATTATTTTGATGATGATGTTATTTTGATATCCATTTTAGCCTATGATTTTAATTCTGGGGAAATTTATGATATTACAGAGATTGGTAATTAGAGAATGGTAATTGGTGAAATAATAGGATAGTAAATGGTAAGAAAAATTGTAGATGGATAAATGTAGATATAATAGTGTTGGTAGATGGAATAGTAAAATGGAAGATAGAATAGTCAGGGAAGGTAGAATAGTCAATGGTAGGTATAATAGTACTAGTAGAATGGAGATTTATATATGGGTAGTAGTAGGTGAAGATTTATAGATGGATACTAGAAGGTGAAGATTTATAGATAAGTACTAGTAGATGGAGATTTATAGATAAGTACTAGTAGATGGAGATTTATAGATGGATACTAGTAGGTGGAGATTTATAGATAAGTACTAGTAGATGGAGATTCATAGATGGATACTAGTAGATGGAGATTCATAGATGGATACTAGTAGATGGAGATTTATAAATAAGTACTAGTAGATGGAGATTTATAGATGGATACTAGTAGATGGAGATTTATAGATAAGTACTAGTAGATGGAGATTTATAGATGAAGATTAGTGGATGAAGGTTTGTAGATGAAGATTGGTAGATGGAGATGGTTTCCTATAAATAGAGTCCTCACCCTTCACAAATTTCACTACTCCTCTCCCTTCTCTTCCACATATTCTTCCTTCTTCCGTTTTCTACTCGGTCTTTCTTCTTTCTGAAAGTGTTTACACGAAACAGAGAGAGAAAGAGCGAGACAAAGCGTTGCAAGAAAGAAAGAACACGAGAGAGAACGGACTCGAGAAATTAGTTTGAAAGATATACTAGTAGTGTTAGTCAGATTGGAGCAACTAGATCCTTCTGACCACTTTTAGCTTCAGTCTAGAAGTAAGTAAATTCACTACCCCTTCTAAAATTTCTTCATGTCATGCTATTTATTCATTATTGTATCAAACTGTAAATGATTATTTTATTTACCTGTAATGGAGATATGTTGCATGCATGAAGGATTTCTAAATGAATTATTTAGAAAGTTTCTATTTCTTTAAATGCTTTCTAAGTACACAAGTTTATATTTGGAAAAGTTTCCATTTTTTAGAAAAGAAAGTTGAGAAATAATAATGATTATAAGAAAGAAGAATGATGATAAACCCTCCTACATGTTGCCCTAAGATGCATCAAAAGAAATACAAAGAAAAGTACAAGAAATGAGTTAAATGTTTATGAAATGAGGGTACATGTATGGAGGAGAGTATTTTTGGCCCCAAGATAAGATGAGAGGAGTTCGGTACCGATACTCGGATGGAAGCGAAACCACTGAAGGAGGCTATGCCAGAAGGTGGTATTCCATCAACATGACCGTTGAGTGCACCAAGAAAAGAGTTAATTGACGGTCGGGCATTGCTGAGGCCACAGTTCAGTGCCATGGTCACAAGGACCCGCAACCCTCGTACACAGGGGTAATAGTGTACATGGGCCCTAATATGAGAAAATGATAATATAATTTCAACGATGATTTACTATGATGATTTTCAATGATGTTATACTATGATGATTTACAATGATGATTTATAGCGATGCATTATGATGATGATTTATAAAGATGATTTATGACGATGATCTAATATTAGATGTAATAGTACGTATATGCTACGGAAGATGCAACCGTACATACATTATTATTATGGCTGGATGTATATTTAATTATGAAAACAATTTTCAAAACTGAGAACAAGGAGTAAAACTATTTATGGTTGTGCATTTTACTTGCTGGGCCCCCTTTGGGCTCATTCAGTTTTATTTCTTGTTTTCAGGTAGAAAGGACGCTGGAATAGGAGGCCGGAATGGGGATGGGAATATTTATTAATTTTCAAAGTCTTTTCATATCAGTGATTGTAATAATATGATATTCCGCAACTAAAGTTTAATGTTTCTAATTTCGCTTGTAATAAAATCTTTTGAATGATGTTATATATATTTATCGTATCCTTTAAAATCAAGCACTCTGATAGACCTTATAGATCTTTGCAAGAACTTTTGTTGTAAAAGAAGAAAAGTGGCAAACTCAGCCTTAACGGGCTGGGGATGTTACAGAAGAAGAAAGGAAGAAGAAGGAGGCAACGTTGAAGAGAAAGAAGAAGTTTTCCTAATAATATGACCTAGGATGATTGAGATAAGAATATGAAATGAGACTGGTTCAATCGATACCAGTAAAGTTCTATTCAAAATATATTTATAGATTTACTATTTGCAGTATATTAATTAAAGATAACTATACAAATGTAAAGATCAGATTTACAAGTTCAAAAGTGTTAATAAGATCTGATATAACATCATCTTCAACTGCCCTCATCTTCAATAACAACCTTATCTCTATGAGTTTGAACTCCACTATAACACTTTTGAATATCTGTTTCAACCGTGGCTTTATCCTTAGCTGCTAATATGGATATCATAGATATCATAGAATTTATTCTGTTAACATCCCCCTTCAAGTTGATAGGGAGAGAAAAGACCTTCAACTTGTCACGTAAGAGGATAAAGCGATCTTTAGACATGCCTTTGGTGAAAATATCAGATGGTTGATCATGGGTCGAAATATGTCGAGCAATGATATCTTTGTTAAAAATCTTCTCTATAATAAAGTGATAGTCGACTTCAATGTGTTTCGTACGGGCATGAAACACTGGAGTAGAAGATAAAGATAGAGCTCCAAGATTATCAACCCATAAGCATGGTCGATTAACAAGTGGAATGGTCAACTCTTTAAATAACATGCGAAGCCAATACATTTCAGCAACCGCAAGAGCCATAGATCGATACTCAGCTTCAGTACTGGATTTTGCAACCACAGCTTGTTTTTTAGCAACCCAAGAAATAATACATGGACCAAGATATACTCCATAACCCGTAGTAGATTTTCGATCATCAGGACTTCCAGCCCAATCCGAGTTACAATATCCATTAAATTGCAAAGAACTTTTTGTATAATGCAATCCATAAGTAGTTGTACCTTTGAGATAGCGTAATACACGCTTGGTGGTAGTGAGATGAAGTGTAGTTGGTGCATGAAGAAACTGACATAATTGATTGACACTATAGGCAATGTTAGGCCTTGTAAGCGTACAATATTGTAAAGCACCCACCATATGCCTATAATCTGTAGGATCAGCCAAGGGGTCTCCATCAAATCGTGAGAGTTTGCCTCCTGATGCACATATGTAGAAGCTGGTTTTGCACCCTCTATTTTGGTCCTGTCTAACAAATCGGTAATATACTTTGTTTGAGATAAAAACAAGTCATGTGGACCTCTTGTAACGTGAATGCCAAGAAAGTATGTTAAAGGGCCTAAGTCCTTAACAACAAATTCACACTTCAACCGAGAGATAAGAGTCATAATAGTAGAAGATGAATTGTTTGTGACTAGTACATCATCCACATAAATGAGCACAAAAACATGAACCGATTTGTGGTGATAATGAAATAGGGAGGTATCAACTGCTGAGCCTGAAAAACCAAGGTCCAAGAGGGCTTGAGAAAGACGCATAAACCAAGCTCTTGGAGCTTGCTTCAAGCCATAAAGTGACTTATGAAGGTGGTACACGTGATCAGGAAAGATAGCATCTTCAAATCCTTTGGGTTGCTCCATAAATACCTCTTCCTCAAGAAAGCCATGCAAAAAGGCATTAGAAATGTCTAATTGTTGAATAAACCAGCCAAAGTGAACCGCCAATGCTAAAACCAACCGAATTGTAGCTGGTTTAATGACAGGACTTAATGTTTCATTAAAGTTCGTACCCTCTTCTTGATCAAATCCTTTAGCCACAAGTCTGGCTTTATACCTATCAATGCTGCCATTTGATTTTTGCTTAAGTTTAAATACCCATTTGTTGCGAACTACTTTCTTAAGTGATGGCCTAGGACATAATGTCCATGTTTTATTGGAGAGTAATGCATCATATTCAGCACGCATAGCATCAAGCCAACACTGGTTCTTCACGGCTTGTGTATAGGTTTTGGGTTCAAGTGGAAGAGTGATAGAGGTAAGTGCTTGAAGGGGATATGTAGTAGAAGAGTATAATTGAAAGTTGGGATAATTTTTCGGGGTTAAGGAGTTTGTTTGAGATCTAGTAACCATCCTAGAAGGTAGCGGCTGAGCTATTGGGCTAGAGGATAAGTGTGGAGAAATTGGTTGGGTTGTTAATAGGATCAAGTTAGATGTGGTAGGAGGAGATATATTATTTTCAATAACCAAATCAGAATTGATATGAGCATGAGATATGGGAGAATTCAAATTGCTGTCAATAACAAACTCGGAAGGTGCAGTACTAGACGTACTATTCTCAACAACAATATCAGAATTTGTATGAGCAGGAGATAAAGTTGTATTTAAATGAGAAGAAGATAAGATACCTGGAGGAGAAGGAATTGCTATACCAATAGGAGTCTCCGTTGCAAGTTGGCGTGAAGCAGATGTGTCTTTTGCTGGAAATTGGAATTCATCAAAGATAACATGACGTGAAATGTAAACACGATTATCTTTGGGATCAAGACACCTATACCCTTTCTGACTACTACTATAACCAATAAAGATGCATTTTTTACTCCTAAAATCTAATTTATGAGATGTGTATGGCCGGAGTAAGGGATAGCAAATACACCCAAAATTTTTCAATACTGAGTAGTCAGGATGTTTTTGGAAGAGTTTGAAATAAGGGGAAACATTATCCAAAATAGGAGTGGGCATACGATTGATCAAATAAGTAGCCGTTAAAAATGCATCTACCTAATGAGAAGAAGGCAGATTGGACTGTGCTAAGAGGGATAGACTAGTCTCAGTGATGTGGCAGTGTTTTCTTTCTGAGATTCCATTTTGTTCAGATGTGTATGGACACGTCAGTCTATGTAAAATTCCATTCATGTTTGTAAAATTTTTAAACATAGTTGAGACATATTCTCCACCATTATCAGTTTGGAGTTGTTTGATTCGGCAAGAGAAAAAGTTCTCAACTAAGTTTTTAAATTTAATAAAACATGAAAGAGCTTCAGATTTTTTATGTAAAGGAAACAACCACGAGAAACGAGAATAGTCATCAATAAAAACAACATAATTTTTACAGCCACCAATTGATACAATAGGAGATGTCCACACATCTGAATGAATTAACTCAAGTGGATGTGTGGAGATCCGAGTAGAAGTAGGAAATGATAATTTTCTACTTTTAGACACTTGACATGAATCACATAACTTATTGAGTTTTACAGAACCAGAATAAGGTAATAAGGATTTCTGTAAGAGTTGATGAATAACCGATTTAGCTGGGTGTCCAAGTCAAGAGTGTCAAACATCAAGAGGTGCTGTGACTCCTAGGAATGCAGAAAAATGCGATAAAAATTGATTTGACGATAGGAAGGCAGCTTTGGACTTGACTTTATTGGACTGTAGCTGCTTCAAGTAGATAGGATAGAGACCTGCTTCACTCGGCCCTTACAGGAGGATGTCCTTGGTCAGCATATCCTTAATGATAAAACAAGTAGCAGTGAGTATAAAGAAGCAATCATTGTCTCTACAAGATTTTTGTATAGACAATAAATTAGATGAAGCATGTGGGTAATGAAGAATATTGTGTAAACAAAATTTAGATTTGGAAGTGGAGACTAAAGAAGAACCAGTGTTTGCTATTTGCAGGCCTCCTCCATTCCCCATTGTCATGTTCTCATCTCCTTTGTAAGGTTGTTGCAGGCTTAAGTTCTCAAGGTTTGAAGTTATGTGGTGATTAGCACCACTGTCGAGGTACCATGGTTGCTCGGGATCAACATCATCATGAGTGTGTGCGGCCAATGCTGCCAACTGAGGAGGATGACGACCCTGATATGAGTAATTCATCCTATGGTAGCAATCTAGGGCATTATGGCTTAGCTTTCCACAAATCTGGCAGGGAACTCTATTAGGAGGCATAAATGGATGAGTACCAGTGGATCGAGATTGCTGCTGCTGTCGAGATTGCTGCAGACGTTGGGATGATTGTTGAAATGATCGATTTGGCTGCTTGTTGTAAGATTGGAACTTTGACTTCTTGTTGGAATATTGCTGCGGGTATTGAGGTTTGCTCTTGTGTGTAAAGAAGGCAAGTTGACCTCCTTCTGGTTGAATAGCCTTCTGAGAAGTGTCAAGCAAGTGCTCATAATTTAGCAACTCTGTTTGGAAGTCATCAAAAGAAATAGGGGTGTTCCTTGTAAAGAAGCTCAGAGTGGTGATGAAAGGATGGTAGGATGAGGTAAGACCTCCAACCACATAGGAAATCAAATCCTCATCATCCACACACTTGCCAATTGCAGCAAGTTGATCTGCCAAGCTCTTGGCCTTGAGAAGAAAGTCTAAACAGCTTTGGGAACCTTGATGGAGTACTTGGAGTTCACGTTTCAGATGAGAAATACTGGTGCGTGAGTTGGGAACAAATCTTTTAGAAAGATAAGACCAAACTTGTTTAGCCGTATTCATGCCATATACGGTAGATAGGATCCTCTCAGTAAGAGTGGAATTGATCTAGGCCAGTATGAATTGGTCCTTTTTTTGCCATTCTAGAAATTCTAGGTTGCGGACAGATGTTGGTTTGCCCTCTGCATCAATAGAATATTCAGGGGGACAAACTTATGTGCCATCCACGATGCTGACAAGGTCATGAGCACGTAGTGCAGGAAGAAACTGTGTGGACCAACTTAAGTAGTTAGAACCTTCGAGTTTGACAAGTCCTGAAGAATTAAGGCTAGGTAAGGAGAAAGCAGTAGAGCTTGCGGAAGCCATTGAAAAATGTTTCACAGAAACAAAGAAAAGATCGATAGAAAGGGGTTAGCCAATATGGCTTTGATACCAAGATAAGAATATGAAATGAGATTGGTTCAATCGATACCAGTAAAGCTCTATTCAAAATATATTTATAGATTTACAATTGCAGTATATTAATTAAAGATAACTATACAAATATAAAGATCAGATTTACAAGTTCAAAAGTGTTGATAAGATCTGATATAACACCATCTTCAACTACCCTCATCTTCAATAACAACCTTATCTCTATGAGTTTGAACTCCACTATAACACTTTTGAATATCTATTTCAACCGTGGCTAGAATTTATTCTGTTAACAGATTGAAACCACCTCGTTTCAAGTTAATATATATATATAATAAAAATATAATATTATATATATATATATATATATATATATATATATATATATATATAATAAAAATATATATTATATTTTAAAAAAGTGGTTAGTGGTTAGTGCAGTTAACGGTTAATAATAAAAACTGTCTTTTTCACCCCTATACATCTTAAATTGCATACTAATCCATTTCAATGGCTAGAAAACTATTTTCTCTAAGCTCGCATATGAAACAGCCTAGCTTGGTGGACCGAGCTTCTCTCTTGAGCCTTATGCCGAGTCTCTAGGGTTTTTGTGCAAGGTAGCGATGCATCAAGATCAATCAACAAAGCCTTACTTCTCGTTCGACCAAAATTAGTCTTATTCAACTTTTAATTTCCAAAATAAATCAGTGCTCTTCACTTCGTTTATTTCTCGGAGATAAATGTTTGGTTTCCAACTTTCGCCCATCTCTTGTTTATCTCCGTACAAGTCCAAGAAATTGATGTGTAACACTTCTCTTTCTCGGGCCATTGCAGAGTGTTTAGCTATGTTTGCCCTTAGCCAGGGCCAGCACTGTAGTTGGAATGGCACTGTTCCAGCTACAGTGCCATCTGACATGTACAGTGCCAAAAATTGACTTTGTAATATTAATTTTTTTAAAAAGCAAAATATATAAAAAAAAAAAAAAAAAAATGAAAAGAAAAAAGGAGGAGAAAGATGGGGTGGTTCCAACCACCCCTTGGCTAAAAAAAAAATAAAATGGATCGGGTGCATTTGGGGGTGGCCGGACCACCCCCAAGGGGCTGGGGTGGTTTCGGCCACCCCATACGGCCGGTGTGGGGTGGCCGAAACCACCCCAGCCCCTAGGGGGTGGTCCGGCCACCCCCAAATGCACCTGGTCCTCTTTTTTTTTTTTTTTTTTTGGCCAAGGGGGTGGCCGGACCACCCCCTTGGCCATGGGGGTGGTCGAACCACCCCCAGATCGGCCTGGGGGTGGCTCCAGCCACCCCATCTTTCTCCTCCTTTTTTTTTTTTTTTTTTTTTTTTTAATATTTTGCTTAAAAAAAAAATTTAATATTATAAAGTGAATTTTTGGCACTGTACATGTCAGATGGCACTGTAGCTGGAACAGTGCCGTTCCAGCTACAGTGCCGGTCCTGGCCGGGGGCAAACATAGCTTTTATGTCTACCCTGCTTTCCATTTTTAATTAGTCTATGGCGTTCTTTTTCATTTTTTATAAAGAAAAAATCAAACTAGTTGTTCAAGATCTGGTTCAGTCTGTCTGGGGACTGGAAATATTATACTCCTACAAGCGCCTAGAAAGTACAGGCGCCGGTCTCACGACTCTCATCTGCGCCGTCTTTGTCTTCATGCACTGACTTTTCCCCTCATGACTTTGACTAGAAAATCGACCAACCATACTATACTGGCATTAGCATACTGCCGTGCCTTGCAAGTTTGAAACTTGAAGAAACCCATCTCTCATCTGCGAACCATTTACTGCTTACATGAATATTATAATATTCCAATCAAGAATTCTGGAAAAATGCTACCAAATATAGTTAGGCGCATGCAACGGCGGCATTCAGTCTCTTCAACCAGTTGCAGGAAAATTGCACCACCTTAAATCTTATCTTCCAACACTTATTTTTGTCTTCTTCCACAGAAGTCCCATAATTTATTGACCTTTATAAGCATATACAATTAAAAATCAAAACATTAGGAAACATAATTTTTTTCCAAGGCCTTTGAAGCTTTTCTTCATGTTTAAAATAATGTGCAAGTGATTGAGTAGAACGTTTTTATTGATAAAAGTCATACAAGTGTACAAAATAATGCAGCAAGTATACAGCAGATAATATATTAATCATGGAAAATAAATCGTTTATCCTAAAGATGATCTAATAATACATCAATTTGATATTTGTACTTCATCTGTCAGCTAACCCACTATAAAATCCAATCACATTCTACAGGAAATTGAAGAGGATCATATGCCATGGTTTCAGCATCCAAGGTGAAACTGTCACGATCAAGGAGAGGATCATTGATGGGAGAGACAAGATCAAGGTGATGAATATTCATAAGAATGTCCAACAGCTGATCTTTTTGTTTCTGCGAATCCGAAACTTGAGCCCTGATAGAATCCAATTGCACTTTGAGTTCCTCAACCATCTTTTGCAAATGGAAAATGGCTCCAACACTCCCATAAACAGGGTCTCTGAGCCTTGCTGTTGCTTCATAGACTATTGCCTTCACAGCATCCTCCCTCTTTGCCTCCTCCACCGTCTAAAAGACCAAAACAACACCCATATATATTAGTCCAATGTTCAAACATCTGATGTGAGTGAGGAAGACGGTGTTCAAACTCATAATGTTTGTTCGGATATCATGTTAGATTATTCGTTATCCAAAAAACGTAAGCTAATAAGAAGAGATAAATCTAATAATACCCGAATAATCTTTTAAACGATAATCCAAAAATTATGGCACTCAGCGAAAAGAAATTAACAAGAAGAAAGGATTTCATGTACAAAAGTTTGTCACCTGTATCATTTTAGCAACATTGCTGGCACCAAACACTCTATGCACACCGGCAAACTTCTCCACATCATCACCGGGAAAGTAAGGCGCAAGCAAGCAATTGTTGTCACATTTCCGGCGGAGCATCCTACAAGCGGCACACGGTTGATGGGCCCTGCTGCCTGCTGCCATTGCCAGCACATGGAAGCCCAAGATATTTTGGAGGGCAAAGTTGCAGTTTGGAGAAGTTTTATAAGCAGTTATATAAACAGGATGCATGAGAAGTTGCCGGGAGGATGAAAGCTACGGCTAGTTTGTTTGGGTGCTAAAATTTCAAAAGTCAAGCGCATGGAAGATGGGGGAGGCGGCCACTTAGATGATGAATTTGTTGAAAAACGTGATACCTACTGTAGTGGATATTGGAAAAAACAGTTGGTTTTTCTCCCAACCAAGAAATTTTCCACATTATGACATCCAAATTCTTCTTAAATTGCTGTCTAATTTGAAAAAGGGGTGCTGTTTAGTTTGGACTTGGAGAAGTACTTTTTGTTTCTTTAGAGAGCAGATTTAAAGCGTTTTTATTTTCAAAAGGGAGACGAAGTTTCCTTAATGTAACGTCGGCATGCAATTCTTTTATACAATTTACAAATTTCAGACGAATCTAATATTCAATTAGTGAATTAGAGTTGAAGAGTCTGATAACTCTGTCCCATTTTATTAAATGGATCGAGTTATGGTTGACATATATAGGAGTGAGTATCGGTTCAGTCGATGTCAGTAGGGGCATTTCGCCTACCGATTCATAAAAGTCGATTAATTAACCAACTTCATACCGACAAGGAATAGTTTCAACTTTTTCGGTTAATCAGTTAGTCGGTTAATAGGTGGTTGGTTAAGTCAGTTACAAGTTTTTATGTTAAAATTTATCAATTTCCTTATAGTTACTGAATATATAATATGTTTAATAAATGAAAAGAAAAAGTAAATTCAAAAAACATTGATCAAAATGACAACCACAAATCAGTTGGACAAACACAATAAGGAAAGTTAAGAGATAAAATTCAAAATTCACTTCAAAACTCGACTAAGTTGGTTAAGCGATTAAAAAAAATTTATATCGCCTACTGAACCAAACTAATGTCGAAACAGTATTTTTATTCCGCCTACCGACCAATAACGGAGGGAGTGGCCCTGGTCCCCCCAAATCACAAGAAAAAAATAAAATAAAATAAAAAATTTAGGCAAAAAAAAAAAATGTTTTTTTTTTGTCAATTTGTCCCTCCCCAAAAAAATTTTGGTCCTTGATCCCTCCTCAAATTGAAACCTGGGTCCGTCCTTGCTACCGACTGTCGAAAGTTGGTTGTCGGTCGGTGACGTTTTGGTGACGGTCGATAAGCGGTCGGTAGGAGGTAAACGATTAATCTGCCTACCCTTAGACATATATAATATTATACCCATGTTTGAACATGATGTCTAACTTTCTTAATTAAATGGGTCGAATTATAATTAATTTATATAATTTTATACTCATATTTCGACAAGATCGGATTAGACACGCAAACAAGAATTAGGCCTTTAATACAACCATATAACGCTATTGGGGACCCCATCATCAAGTACATTTCAATCCTTGAGATAAGCTCTCCAGCTGAGGCCGTTGGTCAAACTTGTTTTAGGGAATTTGTCTCTTCCTTCTAATTCTTGATGTAGAAAAATCTTACCCGTTTTGATTTTCATGACGATCCTTTTGGTTCAACTCCCACGTGCTTTTACTATTTCGTCGTTACTTGTACCGATAACTTGGACTGTGATTAGACTGCAGGCTGTCCATGAAATTTCCTTAGGATTGGGATTTTTTCTCATATGAAGCGAGAAGTAATATGAAAACTTGTCAAGCCGAGTCTCAACTTTACAACTTTGGATGGCAGCTTAAAAAGTAATTAACTTTTCACACTTACTTACCATATTTGTTTTATAGCGGTTGAGGTGACGTGCTTTAAGTAATTTTTTTTATGTTAATTATTAAAATAAATTACTTAAAATAAGCAACGTGGTAATAAAAATATGTAAAGAGTAACATTACTCATTTTGAATAGAATAATGTTAAAAATTACATTTTTTTCTTATATTTTTTTCATAATGCTGATATGACAGTGTAAACAAATCATTAGATTAGTTATTGTTAGAAAAACGTTTGGTACTCGCCTCAACAAGTCAATTGTCGCCACAACTGCTTTAACCAAAAAAAAATAATAATTAGCTTTTTACTCAATGAATTATTCATTGAGGTCTTCTGCAATTTCAAGTTGGAATTGGCTCCAAAAGAATAATAAAATAATAATAATAATAATAATAAAAAGAGATGTGTACCCAACAGAATATAGCTTTTCATCAAGTGAACAAATTCGATATTTAATAAGAAAAAAAATTAAAATGAGATAATACAAGAACTTTAAAGAGTGGAAATTAAGTAATAAGGAACAAGAAGGCTCCAGCAATTGTATGACCTTGATCTTTACACAATCTAACATAACAAAAACTGGAGTCAGTGGGAGGAAAGGAGAGCAGAGAGGGAATCTTATTCTTAATCAAGTCTTGAAACGAAATCCAGACCTCCTTTTAGTTCTCTCCTTCATCCCATGGGAGTTGGAATCAAGAAGATTTTCAAGGGATTTTCCCTTTCTGTTCCTACCCCTTCCGGCTTCTTTCAAAAGCTTTGCTAGCCTTTTCTTCTCATCTTCAACCTCTGGATTTGCTGTTCCAAGCTTTTCTTCTCTCACCTTAAGAATGTACTCCAATATCTCAATTGCATCTTCTGCCCTGTAATAAATACCCAAATTTTGTAACACAGCAGCTCCAAATCAGAGGGCACTCAACTTTTACCTGAACTAGGAACAAAATTTGGATTTTATACAAACACAATTCAAAACAGATATAAACCTGTCTATATGGTAAGAGAGAGGAACCCCTTAAAAAGAGAAACAAAAAAAACTTAAGATGCAGCAAATGAAAGGTTTGATATAAGCTTGAAATGATTATGAAAGAATGCCCACCTCCCCATGGCATCATAAGTTGCTGCAAGATTGCTATAAACTCCAATTGTATCCATGTGAAACGAGCCGCACTCCCGCTCCAGTATCTCCCTTGCTTCTTCAAACAATCTGGTGGCCTCATCTAACTTGTAAAGCTGCACACAAGACAATCCCATCTGATTCAACACTATTCCAAAGAAGGCTGATTTCTTCTCCCCACTGGAATGAAGCTTTGCAATAGCACTCTCAAAAGAGTTCCGAGCTTCCCCATATCTCCCAATCATGTAGAACATCACACCCATCTGTGCTTCAAGTCCTGCAACTGTGCTATGCTGACCAGGTGTATCCTCCAATAACTGCACTGCCTTCTGCAAGAGCCTCAATGCCTCCTCAGGCTCATTTATAGCTTCATAGATGGTCGAGATCTCGGTTAACCCACAGGCAATTTCCTCATTTGTGGCTCCAGGCACAGGTTTTGCAAATATCCTCAAGGCATTCTCACAGTATGATTTGGACTCTCTTGACTTGCCTGTCTTGTAGTAGAGATCAGCAAGGCGAATATAGACCGATGCTACAGAAGGGTGATTGTCACCTCTGGTGGATTTGAAGACAGTAAGCGCCTTCTGGTAGGAAAAAATAGCTTCCTCGAAACGGCAGAGAGACAAGTAAACGTTACCGATGCTAACATCAATGGCTGCGACCTCATTATCTTGCCCGTTGGCAATCATTGACATGCTAGCCAGGACAAGGTGCTCGAGTGCAGATTCATAATCTTCTTTTGCCTCATAGATGAGAGCCATAAGACGCCGATCGGCTGCTTCTTCAAGGGATGCAGGTGCAGTATGCTCCCTATGAATTTCAAGAGTCTTCTTACAGAAGCTTTCTGCCTCGTCGAATTGCATTGCTTGAACATGGGCCTCAGCTAAGTACCTGGCTTTTCCAAGTCAATTGAAAGGCAATAGTTATGCTAGAGGGTCTTCAGCATCTTGTCTCAATTATTCTTGTTTTATGACAAACAATATAAATCAAAGGTAACCACATGCTCCAAATGTACATTACACTGATGCATAAAGAAAAACAATTACTAGAAATCAGTTAATAGATATGTCGTTGAAAAGAGTGACAACAATGTTATATATTTTAGTTTGAATTAGACAGAGTATTGGATTTGCTGAAGACTTTAACAATTAATCTCTATACAAATTAGAGAAATTGCTGTCTGTAATTATGTTCTTTTAAGTTCTCAAGCACTCCATTCTTAATCTACTCTTCGTGTTTCTCAATTACATTCTTAATCCAGATGATGATAATAGAATGCTTCAAGATTGCTTTCCTCAAAACAAGATTTGCCCATACAAATTCTGTTCACTTGATGCGCACCGGGTTATTGCCAAAATTTGTTTCCGGGATACAAATTCTGGTACTTCATCATATAAAAAAAAGCCAAACTTAAATTTTTCGCCTTAGGCCTCAAAATCCAGCTTAGTTAGTGATAAGTGCAAAATGCGTCATGAAAACACCACAATACATGATATAGTCATGCACGCATGATGCAATCCGTACTGATGCATGTATATATAAGCATTGCTTAATAGTAATAGAAAATAGCTAAATATAAATTAATATTAATAAATATTTTTCCAAACACGGGCGGCTCACGGCAACTCCTGTGTACTGTTTTTTCTTTTAATTGTTTTAATTAGAGGGATTTAATAGTCTTTTCACACCTATTTCTATTAGGAAAAACTTAACAGAAATCTCGAATTAGAATGTGTATAAACTCAAGTCTTAAATTTATTAAAATAAAAACTCAGATATTAAAACAAAATGACGAAAAGCATGTTCAGCCCAAATGCCAATGCAATGTCCAACTCCAACGAATTAGGCAGGAATAAAGTTGACGGTAGACCCCACTTGCCCAGTAGTTAGTGCCCTATCTTCTTTCTTTTTCAAAAAGCGCACGGTAGCATCCCAAAGCATAACAAGCTAAATTGAGCCGCTAGATAGAGGAGCAAAATAAATAGTGCACAGAAATTTTTATGAACTTTTTTCTAAGCAGTTCAACGGAACTTACCTGCAAGTCTCTGCAACTCTCGGATCTGACCCACCCAGAGCCTCTATCTGGATCTTCAAGGCCGACCCGTAACACGAAATGGACTTGTCCAGCCTCCCCAGGACCGAATACGTATCCCCGAGTTGCATGTACCCGGAAAACTTCGCAAGTGCGTGATCGGAGCCGTTATCAGGATCCGGAACCTCAATGGACCGCTCCAGAACCGGAATTGCCTCCTCGAACCGCTGCAAGCTACAGTAAATCGCAGCCACCACTTGGAGGCTCACAACAAGCTCCAGACCCGGACCCGAACACTTCTCTAACGACTTGGAGGCCCGGAGCGCATACTCCAACGCCTTATTCGGGTTCTCACCCGAAGCCATCGTGTCCCGGGCAACCTTCAACAGAAACGGCCCCAAATCCGGGTTCTCCAGAGAGGACTCGTTAGTGGGTACCTTTTCCGGGGCATTCTTTCCGGACAGGGCTCGTGAATTGGAGGGAGATGGGGTTTTGTTGGCCTTGCCACCATTGGAGTACTCGTTTCTCCGAGTCGGGTCTTCGGGTATGAACACGGGTAATGGCGGTGTCTGAGGTGGGTTTCGCACGGAAACAAACCCCGGCATCGCTGCAAACTCAAATTCAATACCCACAAGCCAATTTCTACGGTTAGCGTTACAAATTTGAAAAGGAAAAGCTAAAGGGTCATGAATACGATCACCCAAAAAATGAGTGTAGGAAAAATGCGGGTGAAGTGGGAAAAATCAAATGGGTGAAGAAGGAAGTGTGAGTGAGTGGGTTGTTAGTAAATGAATAAATTAATGGTGGTGGAGTGTTGCTTGGAAGAGACTCCTAATGATGAAGGAATTTGGGTACTTTAGTTTGATGACGAGCTTTAGAATGAAAAAGGGGAGGAACAGAGATACGAAATCCATGTCTCTTTAATCATGGGCATTCATGGGGCAGACTGTGTGTTGCTGCAGTTGGACTTTTGCAGTGGGAGGAGGGAGCCTCATCTTCACTCTTCCTTCTCTTTTCAATCTTTTTCTTTCTTTTCTTCTCTTTTCTCGAACGCTCCTCTCCTTCCTCGACTCTGCCTGGTTGTTCCGCTAAATATTGACCCACAGTATGTGTTTAAAATTTCGGTTGTGCCATTTCCGGGGTTTTTTAGGAATTTCGTCGATTACTTAATGGTATTATCTTTTCTTTTTCTTTTTTTTTTGCAAGAAAAAAATAATATATATGCTCTCACAAATATTATCTCTTTGTATTTTGTAATGTCACTCAAATTAAAAATTATATCAATATTTTTAAACTATTAAAAATTTGTAATATATCTCTTTTATTTCATAAAAAGATAAAAATATTCTTTATTTTATTTTATTTTTTAAATTTAGCCCTGACTCATTATGAGCGGTTAGTTTGCTTGCAGTGGAAGTGTTGTCATGTTTGTGAGAGACCTAGAGGGAGCATTCCCATTTGCCAAGCCTTTACGCCAACAGGCAACAGCAAAAAACTCGTCATGGATGGGGAGGCAAAAAAACTCAGGAATCAGCATCACAGAAAGGAGGCAGAATTTTCATTTATCAAACTCTCTTTAATGGGAAACTTCCATTTCCCCAAAGTTTATCAACTCTACTCTATTTTATTTATAGCTGACAAATTTTGACACGACCTACGAATTCGATACGAACTCAATACAAAATTAAAATATTATGGTTGATGAACATGACCCGTTTAATTAAATAAGTTGGGGTATAGTCGGCTTATATAATCTTATATATACTTATGCTTCGACATGATCTAAACCCGATACGAACTCAATACAAAATTATAGGATTAAGGTTGAGGGGTCGGGTTACTTACTTTTATCCTAAGATTCTATTTTCATTTATAGTTGCACCTTGAACCTTCCATTTCAAAGGGAAAGGAAAGCAACATCACCATAAAACAAAACATTCATATGTTGAATTTATTTTTGTTTTTTTAAAAGGAAGAATTTATGATTGTTGATTGACAACTTAACCTCAAATCAAGCATGAGAAAACTCTTTCTTATAGTAGTTGGCTTTAAGAATTTTCCCGTTGGAACTATGCAAACCCCTTACATGCATTAATTCCTGTTAAATTCATAATTCATACGGTAAACTAAAATCCATTACCCTGGACTATTTCTTAGTCCCACAAAACTCTATTAAGATCTTCAAATGAGAAAGTTATGACACTTCCAATCCACCATTTTACTTTACTTTTTGTTTTATTATTATTATTATTATTATTATTATGTTGTTGTTGTTGTGGTTGAATAGATGAAACCATGCGCCAAACACAATGATGGAAAAAATGCAAGGCCAAGTAAAATATTATCAAGAGAGGAGATATTTGGCCAAGATGCATTCTGCAGCTTTATCATTGAACTTAAATAGAAAAGAGTTACACTTTTATTTGATCACATCAAGCTAACAAGATAAGCTTCGATGTGATAAGAAGATTTAAACAAAGAATAAAAGATAAAGAGATAATATAAAAGATTACAAACAATTAAAAGAGAAGTGATACAAATAAATAACTCTTACAAGAGATAAGTAAGAGTCCTAAAGTAATACAAATAAATAACTCTTACAAGAGATAAGTAAGAGTCCTAGCGCACTTCTCCTGAGTAGTAGCAGACTCCTTAACAGGCCCAATCAAACTCATGGGAGGAGGAAGAATCATTAGTTTGTCACGCAATTCCAAAAACCGAGAAGAAGTTAATCCCTTAGTAAAGATGTCAGTACATTGATCAATGGTGGAGATAAACTAAATCACAATATCCTTGTGCATAACCTTTTCTCTAATAAAGTGATAGTCTATAGCTATATGCTTTGTCCGAGCATGATAGATAGGATTAGATGCCAATGCAATGGCTCCAAGATTGTCACACCAGAGCTTTGGTGGAGAGAAAAGGGAGATCCTCAACTCCTTTAGAAGCATGCGTAACCAATATAGCTCAGCAGTGGCAATGGCCATAGATCTATACTCCGCCTCTGTGCTTGAACGAGATACAGTTGGTTGCTTTTTGGATTGCCAAGAGATTAAGCAATTGCCAAGAAAGACACCATAACCACTTGTGGATCTTCGGTCAATTGGATCACTAGCCCAATCAGAGTCACAAAATGCTTCTAGATGAAGAGGTCCCTTAGTGAAAGACAAGCCATAATCTGGAATTCCCTTGAGATACCTTAATACTCTCTTAGCTGCAGTAAAATGAGTTGTAGTAGGACAGTGTAAAAATTGACAAAGATGATTCACTGAGAATGATATATCTGGTCTTGTGAAAGTGCAATATTGAAGTGCACCAACAATATGCCTATACAGAGACTGATATTCCAATGGTTCACCATCAAATTTAGTCAATCTTTTGCCCGAAGTGCATGGAGCATAATAAGGTTTAGCTCCTATCATGTGAACTCGATGTAGAAGATCATAATATATTTGGATTGATTAAGATACAAACCAGCAGAAGTACGATGTACATGTATGCCCAAGAAATATGACAAATTACCCAAATCCTTCAACTTGAATTCAATTTGCAATTTTGAGATAAGATCATTAATGCTGGATAGATTATTTCCAGTTATAATGATATCATCTACATATATAAGCACAAAGATGGTAAGAGAATCTCTATGAAGCAAAAATAAGGAAGTATCCATCAATGATCCTGTGAAACCGAGTTCAAGTAGAGCTTGAGTAAGTCTATGGAACCAGGCTCTTGGTGCCTGTTTTAAGCCATACAAGGCTTTGTGAAGCTTACAAACTGAATCAGGATATTGAGGATCAACAAATCCTCTTGGTTGTTCCATAAAAACTTCTTCATCAAGTTGTCCATGGAGAAAAGCATTTGATATATCAATTTGTTTCAAAGACCAATTATAATGAACAGCTAATGCTAGAATCAATCTCACAGTTGCTGGTTTTATCACAGGACTAAATGTTTCTGTGTAATCTATATCATCTTTGTTCAAACCCTTTGGCCACTAGCCGTGCTTTATACCTCTCAATGGTTCCATCTAGTTTTTGTTTGAGTTTATACACCCATTTGTTTCTGATGACATTTCTGTTGTGTGGTCTTGGACAAAGAGACCAAGTGTGATTTTCCTGCAAAGCTTGGAACTCACTTTCCATGGCAGCCAGCCAATGGGGACTTGAGGCTGCTTGAGTAAAGGTGCTCGGCTCACTAAAGGTAGAGATAGACGTACGCATGGCTTTTAGGGGATGTTTGGTAGAATAGTATAGCTTGAAATAAATAAATGTTTTAGGTTTTAGGCTGCCTGTTTGGGATCTAGTAACAATATGAGGTGAGCTTGGTGGATTAATCAAGGTAGGTAGTAAAGAGATGGAAGGAATATGATCTTCTAAGATTGGAAGAGATATGTTACAGGTAGGTGTTGATTCTGCAGGAGAATCAATGGTTGTAGGTGAGGTTGGTGTGGTTGTGGGTGAAATAGGTGGAGAAGGTGTAACAGAATCTCTTATCACAATTGGATTGGATTCTGTAGGTAAAGAGCTTGAAGTTGGTATTATTGCAATGGGAACAATTGGAGGGGATAATGGTTCAATAGAAATTGGTCCATTTGTGATCAAATCAGGTGAAATATTGTTAACTTCAATGAACTGAGAGAGTAAGGAAACAATACCTTGATTCAAAGAAGAGGCACTTGTTGAAGCCATGTGGGAGGCAGTACCTTGTGCCGGAAACAACTTCTCATCAAAAATCACATGCCTTGAAATAAAGACTTGTTTGGTGGAGGTATCTAGGCACCTATATCCCTTTTGATTTAAACAATATCCTAGAAAAGATGCATTGTCTACTTCTGAATTCAAGTTTGTGTCTATTATAAGGACGAAGAAGAGGATAACAAGCACAACCAAATACCTTTAAATTACTATAATCTGGTTCCTTATTGTGAAGTTTAAAATAAGGAATAGACCATTTTATAGTTTGAGTAGGCAATCGGTTAATCAAATAGACAGCAGTATGGCAAGCCTCAATCCAGAATTTAGAAGATAAATGAGATTGAGCAAGAAGTGTAAGGCCAGTTTCTATGATATGTCTGTGTTTTCTTTCTGCTATCCCATTTTGTTGGGAAGTGTGAGGACATGTTATTATATGAAAAATACCATGAGAAGAAAGAAAGTTTTTGAATTGATGAGATGTATACTCACCCCCACCATCAATTTTGGAGCTGTTTGATCTTTGTTGAGAGAAGATTTTCAAGTAAACTCTTAAATTTGACAAAACAATCAAATACTTCAGACTTTAATTTTAAAGGAAAAATCCATGTATATCTTGAAAAATCATCTACAAATATAACATAGAATTTATAACCACTAACAGACACAACTGGAGATGTCCAGACATCACTATGAACTAATTCTAATGGAGAATTGGTAACATGAGTTGAATCCTGAAAAGGTAGTTGTTTGCTTTTGGCTAATTGACATGGCTCACATAAAGAAAAACTAGACTCTAAATGACTGATAGGTAGATGTTGAGACTTGAGAAGACGCTTGAGAACCTGAGAATTGGGATGTCCAAGTCTATTGTGCCAAGTGACTTCACCAGCTTTGACTCCAAGAAAGGCAGCATGATTGCTGTGTTTATTGACTCCAAGAAAGGCAGCAAGCTTGTTGTGTTTATTGATGAGAAATTATTTCAGCTGAATTGGGTATAGACCATCCTCACTTGGCCCCTGCAATATTATCTCCCCCGAGAGGTTGTCCTTTACAAGAAAATAAGAATCTGTAAGTTTGAAGTGGCAATTATTATCATGACAGAAACGATTTATTGAAAGGAGATTAGCTGAAACATCAAGATAATGTAAGATATGTTTTAAATGAACAATAGTGTTTTGGAGTTTGAAAGAAGAAGAACCCGTATGAGTGATGGGAAGAGAGCTACCATTGCCTACAGCAACCTGTTCTTCCCCATTGTATGGCTATTGGATTGTGAGATTTTCTAAGTCAGCAGTGATATGGTTATTAGCTCCACTATCAGCTAACCAATCATCATCTTCACGGAGAGCATTAGATTGAGCAGTCATAGCTGCAAGCTCACTTGGAGGGTGTCTTCCTTGGTAGGCATAGTACATGCGATGATAGCAGTCAAGTGCTTGATGGCTTGTCTTACCACAAATTTGACAAGGAACCCGATTAGTGCTATTAGAAAAGGTAGAATTTATTCTACCTGAAATTGAAGCACGATTTGTTTGCTGAGGAGAATAGTGCTGACTAGCACTATTTGTTTGCTGAGAAGAATAGCGCTGACCACCAGGAGGCTTATGTGGATGATTGCGTGCATTGTTCTTACTGAATTTGGGCCTGTCAGTATTTGGCTTTTGAGAATAAAGCGCAAATGAGGTGGTCTCATACTGTTTATTCTGCTGCAGTAGAAGACGTTCATGGTTGAGAAGGGCAAACTGAAACTGATCTAGAGGCATAGCATTGTTATTTGTAACAAGAGAGAAGATAGTGATAAAGGCATTAAACTGAGGATTCAGGCTTCCAACAAGGTAAGAGATAAGGTCTTCCTCTTCAACTTTCTTTCCAACAAGAGCTAGTTCATTGACAAGGGACTTGGCTTCTTGTAGATACACAGAGCAAGTCTTAATTCCTTGATGAAGAGTTTGTAATTGATGCCGTAATTGACTGATGCATGTCCTAGAAGGGCATGCAAAACAGGTAGCCAATGCAGTCCACACCTCATGGGAGGTATTCAAGCCGTAGACTGTTAGAACCACTTTCTCAGAGAGACAAGTGATAAGCTAGCTAAGAACATACTGGTCTTTTCTTTCCCATATAGCAGCTTCAGGATTGATAACATCATCCTCTCCAGCAGTTTTGGGAAGGAATTTAGGTGGGCATGGTTCTGAGCCATCAACGATGTTCATAAGACCATGAGTGCGAAGGATGGGATGAATCTGAAGGCTCCAGGCCAGGTAATTATGTTCACCCAATTTGCTAGGTGTAAAGCTAGTAAGATTGGGTATGGAGATAGTGTTTGCGGAAGAAGCCATTAGGTTGGAGGTGTTAACCTACAAATGGCTCTGATACCTAGGGGTGGACAAATTAACCGTTACCATTTAACCGGCCGTCTACCGGCTTCGACCGAACCGATATAAACCGTAGCCGATATGCCGATATCCTTATCGGTTAAAAAAAGTATACCGGAATTCGGTCCGGTCCGGTTAAGCGGTTCTTATCGGTTAACCGGTTAACCGATAAGAAACCGGATTTTTTTATTTTTATTTTTTTATTTTTATTTTTTTTTTAAGTCCTAGTCCCAAAACGGCGCCGTTTAGTCTTTTAGAGAGGTTTCCAAATTCCCACAAGTAACACAGGTTTCCGAATTTGTGTAATGGTGTTGCCCATGACTTATTTTCCTTTTGCTAAGTGACTTTAATTAGTTAATACTTTGTTTATTATTCATTAATGAATTTTATTTTAATTTGGGTTTGGGTAGGTTTGATGTTTTTTTTTTAAGTGATGGCATTTGATGAGATTTCTTTGCCTTTGGTAAAAGCATTTTTCATTAACTAGTTTTGCTAGTCTAATTAGCATTCATTATGTTAATTAGTCAATTTGCTTTGGAAAAATGTATTTTATAATATTAAAAAAAAAAAAAATGTTGAAGTGGATCAATATAAAAAAGCTTCAATTTTTAGCCCAAAAAACAAATATTTGGGTCCCAACAAAAAGTATTTGGTCCTTAAAACAACTCATTTTTAATAAATTATTTTAGCCCAACAAAAAGTATTTGGGCTCTCAAAAGTAAAAAAAACTCATTTTTGGTTTTTGGCCCAACAAAATAAATCAATATAAAGCTCTCGGTTAAATCGGTTAACCGGTTTAACCGGACCGTTTAACCGTGTACCGTTTTAACCGAAATTATCGGTTAAAATTCTTATTGGTTCGGTATCGGTTAATAAACCGTTTAACCGAAAATTATCGGTTAATAACCGATAAGGTCCTTAACCGGACCGTTTTGACTGATACCCAGGCCTACTGATACCAAGTAAAATATTATCAAGAGAGGAGATATTTGGCCAAGATGCATTTTGCAACTTTATCATTGAACTTAAATAGAAAAGAGTTACACTGGTATTTGATCACATCAAGCTAACAAGATAAGCTTTGATGTGATAAGAAGATTTAAACAAAGAATAAAAGATAAAGAGATAATATAAAAGATTACAAACAATCAAAAGATAAGTGATACAAATAAATAACTTTTACAAGAGATAAGTAAGAGTCTTAGCGCACTTCTCCTGAGTAGCAGCAGACTCCTTAACAGGCCACTCCTATATAACTATGTTTGAGTTTTGAGTCTAAGACATAAAATACTAATTTTGGAGAAGTGTTTGTGGCTCACTTTTGAGCCTGATGAACATCCTGGCAGTGGATAATTTCAAGAATTTGCTGTGGAGGGATTTGAATACAAGATGGCTAAATACATTTGATTGGGGGGAATTGATGATCTTTTAACTTGTGTATTGTATAAATGTAGTTTATAATTATCCCTTAGGGACCACATCTCATGAAGTGGAGGTCACTAGTTTGGATCCTTCTTTCCTGCTCTTGATGTGGACACGTAAAAAAAAAAAAATTAAAAAAAAAATCACTGTAGTTTATAAGTCCACCAAAAAAGAGCAAAAAGTGGGAATAATTCCTTTACGGTGAGATTGTAAATTGTAATGACAAAATGGAGTATAACTGACCCATGCGCATCCGGGGAATCGAACCCCGGTCAGTACCGTGGGAGGGTACTATGATACCACTACACTAGATGCGCTCCTGTTTGTCCTCGTTTCTTTATTAATAGTAATCTTAACTGATTCTCTAACACTCATCCCAATACATAATACTCAACTGCAAATGAGAGAATAGACGATTTGAACTTAAAACTTTTGCTTTGATATTATGTTATATCATAAATTATCCTAAAAAACTTAGTTTAATAAGAAATGCACCGGACTAAAACGATAGTACAAACATGTTCCATCAGTTTAGGTTTGATTCCAATAGTCTTGTAAGCTCACATGGGCGAACAAGGATGTTTGGAATTAAGCTATCCAAATTTTATTGAAAATAAAAATGTGTAAATTTTATTAAAATCTATACAGCTTAAGAGACCAAGATTGTGGAGGTCACAAGCAAGCAAGTCCCCCACTTTAGAATGCTTAAAACAAATAAGTCTCACAATCATCTCTATGTGGCAGAGTAATCTAATTTATGGTGATGCTAATATTGTATTTGTACGGGCACACATTTATGTAAGAGTAATACTATTTGTTACATCTATTTATCACACTCATTTTACATTAAATAATGTGGGATATTTTAAGTAGTTTTTATTTATTTATTTAAGAGAAGTTACCTAAAACACTTCATATCAATCAATATAAAATAAGTGTGAAAAGTAATATTACTCTTTATTGTAATAGTTGTACATAGGCAAGATTCATAGAAGCTATATATTTTGAAATAATGTTATTCTTTACACTTATTTTTTATTGGATAAACATGTAATACCTAGTTTGGTTCATAGAATGAGTATTCCATTAGGAAAATGAATAATTATTATTAAGAATTGATGAGAGTGGAATGTAATAGTTATTCATATTCCTTAATTTGGTAAAAACATATATGTTATAATTGGAATTGAACCAAAGTTACCAAAAAACCCATTTTTTTTTTACTCAAACTAAAATTATTATTTTCTTTTTTAAAAAAGGAAAACCGTTGAAGTGTTGTGGGTGGCCGGCACCACCCCTAGGGCACCTCGAGAGTCCACCCCAAGGTGCCTCGAAGATTGTGTGGCCACCCTCAGGTCTTGTAGCGAGTGGCTGGCCACCCACTACAATTTAATGGCTTTTTTTTTTTTTTTTTTTAATGAAAAAATGAAAGAAAATTTTGAAAAAAAAGGTTGTCTATTCCTTAAGGAACGATCATTTAATTCCTAGGATTTATTTCGCAAACTAAACATAACTTTAATATTTTAAGTTATTTCTCATTTCAGCCACCTAAAAAAAATATAAAAAGAATTACTTAAAATTCGTTATATTAGTTAATGGAAAACCAGTGAATAGTCGAGTAGCTCGGAGAGACACATAAAAAATTAAAAAATTAAAAAATTACTAGACTCTCCCTAGGAATAACCCATCCATTGCGCAACGGACAAAAACCAACGGTCCATTACATCAACGAACACCAGCTCCAAATTTAGATTGCCGGCTCCGTCCCATTTTTGTCTCTGTGTCTCTCTCTCTCTCTGAGAAATTAATCAGAAAAGAGAAGCCAAGGATGGAGAACAAGTGCAGCATGGTGTCGTGCGAGAAGCTGGACCGGGTGGCCAGCTGGGTGGGATCCAACGTGGCCTCCGCCTTCTTCGCCTCCCTGGAGCGCTGCTCCTGCATCAACCTCACCACCTCCGACCTCGACGACGACCACGACAACGACGACCGTCCTCTCATGCTTTCCAACCCCGAACCCCATCCCAAGCCCATTTCCAAGACCATTCCCCACTGATTCTCTTGGGTTTTCTTAATTCTATGTCGCTGTTTCTGTTCGTCAGTTCGTGTAACTCGGCGTTCTGGGTTTTGATCGTTTCTCTGTGACGACAATGGGGTTCGTTTGGATCCCTGTCCGTACTCTTTTTTCTAGAAAATTTGTGTTTAATTATATATGAAAGTTTGTGGATAATGTTTAATCAGAGTTAGATGATGTGGATCTTGGGGATGTCTGTGGGTTGATTTGCAACTTTTTATTATTTTTATTTTATTTTATATCAAATTCAACCGAATGCAGTTCAGGGGTGATTCCTTCGTTTGAATTCCTGTCTTTGATTGTGGATTATGTAATGTTAGAATCAAGCGTTCGCTTGAATTCTTTTCCAGCTACATTGTTTTGTTGAGGATTCTTGTCAATTATTGTTTAATTTTTTGTTCAGTTTTTTTATTTTTCTCAGGAATGTGAGCTACTTTATGGATTTTCTGTATTTTGCTTTCCTCAAAGGAATGAAGAAATCAGAATCTGTTTGTCAATAATAGAATGCAATGTACCTCTGATGGCAGGTTTAGAATCTACTTGTCTTCTTTTCCCTTTCGTTCTTTGCTTTGAGAATTAGCAAATCTAGGACATTTGAATTGGCACATATGTTTTGTTCTGCATATCGTATAATGTGGTAATTTGGAAGTTTGGTTCTTTGTGGGGAATGAATGATTGAATAATGCAGTGGATTATGAATTGTAATTGCCTTTTCCTCCTCCTTTTGGTTACCTTAAGAACATAAGTTGACTTGGATGCTTGCATTTCTTGCATCATTGTCTATGTTTCTTTTCAGTTTTGTAAAACACTGAATTCCTTCAAGTAAATGAATTTATGAATGTGTAGGCAGCATTTCCAATCTTAAGAGAAAGATACACTAGATTAGCTTATATCTGTAAGGGCATACATTCATCATTTCCCTCATAAGAAGAAGATGAATGAATTATGCCAGAAACTTCTTCACAGGTCAACTATGTTTGAAGTAGAGTGTTAGTAAATTGGATCAGAACATACAGCAAAGCATGCAATTTTTCACGAGAAACTGGAGGAAAAGATTCCATGCCACATATATTTGAAGTATTCAAGATAGAAAATTTGAAACCAACCTCAAATAATCAACAAGAGCAAGAAATGAAATATTCAGATCAAGTAACTTGCTTTATTGTATATAGATAGTATATGAATATGATAGATTATCATGAATATTGAATATAGTGTCTAACAAAAGAACCAGGCTTTCAAATTTTCAATATATATAGAAGCTAAAAATAGACTCTAAAGCTTATTTCCAAGGGTTTCTGCTTCGCTTTTGTCCCCTGTCACAGGGTGTATGTTGATGGTTTTATCCATACCCCATTTATCAAAGGGCTCTGTTCTTTAACGATATCCATCATCAAAATGTATGCCCTTGGATACTAATAAGAATGTAGTAAATGGTACATAAATGCATGTTGAAATGTTCGACACTTGATTTTCTTCAAGTGTCGAACATTTCTAGTGTTGGTCATGGTCATGCTGTAGTACTAGAACATATTTTTAAGAAATTATACAATGGTCTACACTTTTTGAGCCAAATTTTGGTCACAGCTTGTCTAGATCATATACTAAGTACAGTCAACCAGGATCCTAATTCATTAGATTATTAATTTATACAAAAAGATGATCATCTTGCATGCAAGCATACATTTATTATTGACATAATGAGAAATTAAATTAATGCATGGCATGCGATGTGAGATTCGGATAGAGTAAATTATGGTGCTGAGGTTGGTTTTGTGGTGGTGGTGATCATGATGGGGATTGGGAGGTATTAATAGTAGAACTAATTTAAATTAATGACTTTATGGATTAACAAGTTAATTTTACATGATGATTGGTCGGTTGAAGCAGTTTACTCTCAAGTAGTTGGAACTAATTTAAATTAACGACTTTATGCAAAAAGAAGGATATACTATTAGCAAATTAAGACAGTTGAACAAAACTTCATTAAGCTAATCATTTGCAATTACTCAGAAATTATTTTGGAGGCAGTGTCTGAACACCACATGCCAATTGCTAATAATCCCCCCATGATATGGTAATTAAACGATTGTACGTGAACATCGGGTGATAATTGAGTGAATTGGCAATCAAAATCTCAACTGAAATTTCCATGAAATCTCCCAGCATCCCAACCCAGAAGCAGAGAAGAAGAAGAAAACTAAAAATGGAGTAAAATAAGTAAATACATAAAAGAATGTAAAGGGAGTAATACTAATAGGGAAAGACATAATGAAGAAACAAAACGGCAAGGTTCGCAATCTAAAGGGAATTGCTTTAACTCTTTAAGCGAAGAGGGTATTCTAAAAAATAAAAAATAAAATCAGCTTTGGAAAATCGTGATGCTTCCAGCTCCCTCAACAAAGGTGGGGTTGGATTTCGAAGGCGTGCACCAACCTTGCTTATGATTGAGCAGAAGAGCATGTATTAAAAAAGCACAACAAACAGACCATCCTTCTTTCACCTTTTGCCCTATTAATGTACCAAGTATATGATTTAGTAAAGTAAAAAAAAATGTTTTGGGTTGTCTAATCTTTGGCTTTTCAATCCTTTCTTTTAAACCCTTCATCTCTCTCTCTCTCTCTAAGTATATAAAAGCAGAAACAAATTAAAGTGATGCTACTCCAGAGAAGAAATGTTAGCTAGGCACTTAATTAGAGCATGCCAGGACATGGAAATGGGAAACACTGTCACCCTTATGGTTGTCGCTTTGATTCAAGATATCAAGGTAGGCAAGAGCCAGAAACTGAACAAAATGATGGAGATGAGCCCTGTAGTCTGAAAGCCTTGTCAAGGACAGAGTTTCCATTCAAGAAAGTTAGAATATGATATATCATTCAAATAGGAGATAAAAGCAAAAAGATTTATGTGGTATAATGATTAAGGACATAAAAGAGAACAGGGCAGGGTAGCTAGCTGTCAATAAGTCATGGTGGGGTTTTTGCATAGTGTTAAGAAGCAGGTGTGCTGATGTTCTCAGTCAAATGACATAATTTCTTGGGCAAAATGTGACAGCAAAGGAAGAAAATAGTATTTGTGTGTGCGTGTGTGAGAGAGAGACACAGAGAGAGAAAGAGAAACCCTTCCCCACATTGGTCACATTGGATTATCACGCCCCAACACCTTATTATCACCAATCCATGTTAGAGGAATCATGAAAGCTGACAAAACATTATAGAACAACACAATTCCCTTTCCTTCTTCCCCTCTTAACAACATTTTCACTCTATTTATAAAACCCTCCCTTCACTGCCCATCTTGCTCTTCAATCCCCTCTCTCTCTCTCTCTCTCTCTCTCTCTGGAAAATATGTTTAACTTGGCCACCTCACTTATGCTATGGTCAAGCTTAATAATATCTTATGCTTATACTATGCATGCAATGGCACAATTGCCTAGAGGAAGCTCAACCAGCAGGTTCTATGATTTCAAGGTTACTTCTACTATATCTATATCCCTCCATATATATATATATATGCATGACAGCATCATTATCTTTTTTTGTTGTTGTGTTTTTCTCTATATGTTTGTTAATTATGAAGGTTTTAATCTTAAATAGGTGCAAACCACGACAATCACGAAACTTTGCAATACCAAGAACATGGTCACAATCAACGGAATATTCCCAGGACCTGTAATTTATGCCCAAGAAGATGACAGAATCGTTGTCAAAGTTACAAACAAGACACCATATAACACCACAATCCACTGGTAAATTAACCCCAATATATATGTATTTTATTTGATGGAACCACGTACTGATTTTAATTTATTATTGACCAATATATATATAATCCAAGGCATGGAGTGAGGCAAAGACGGTCGTGTTGGTTTGATGGACCTTCATACATTACACAATGCCCAATTCAGGCGGGCCAAACTTTTACGTATGACTTCACATTGGTGAACCAAAAGGGCACCTTTTTCTGGCATGCTCATGTTTCTTGGCTCCGGGCCACAGTTTATGGTGCCTTTGTAGTTTATCCAAAAACTGGGGTCCCTTACCCATTTAAGTACCCACAGGAAGAGCATATTATAATCCTAGGTAAATCTCTTCTCTTTTCTTTATATAATATTATTTATTTTTAGAAACTCTTTCCATACTTTTGCAATCATATCGTTAAAGTTTAAAAAGTTGCAATGTCACTTTTACTGTTAAGATTTATGATTAGATCGGTTGATAAGTGAAATATCTTTTATACCCATATAAAACTTATATATATGCAAAACTATCATAATTAAATAATACTAATTATTATTTTCTTAAAAGGAACAGCTTGACCCACAACCTAGCCGTGGAGCAATTTTTTTTTTTTTTTTTAAAGGGGTAATTTGGCTTCTTATGTTAGGGTTTAACAGAAAATTTTAACGGAAAAGTGACATTGCAACTTTTAAAACTTTAAAAATATGATTACAATAGTGCCGAAACATCATTAGGGTAAGTGACGTTTCTTTTTTTATTTTTTATTTTATATATATTTATTTATTGGGTGAGTATTGAATGAAATTAGCTTCTACTTCTTACTTAATTTGTATGTTGGATTACTTGGGAATATGTTAGGGGAGTATTGGAAGGAGGATGTGGTACAAATTGAGCGCACCACTGCAGCAAGTGGCGGAAGTCCTCCAGTGGCAGATGCTTATACAATTAATGGTCACCCGGGCCCTAACTACAATTGCTCCAACAATGGTAATTAAAAAATAATCATATAATTTGACTATATAATTGCTGCAATCTTCAATCATATTCTTCTTTTCTTATCTCATACAATATGTTGATTATTATTCCAGATGTGTACGAAATCGATGTGGTTCCTGGAAAGACATATTTGTTAAGGCTTATTAGCGCAGGCTTAAACTCGGAGAACTTTTTTGCAATCGCTAATCACAAATTAACCATCGTCGAAGCCGACGCCGAGTACACGAAGCCCTTCACCACAGACCGTGTGATGCTCGGACCAGGCCAGGCCATCAACGTCCTTGTCACCGCCGATCAGGCAATAGGAAAATACTCCATGGCCATGGGACCATACAGCTCGGCCAAGGGTGCTGCATTCCAAGATACATTAGCCATAGCCCACTTCAAATACTTAGGTGCAGTAACTAATAGCGTTTCATTACCTGCGCAATTACCAAGTGTTAATGATAATCTCGCCGTTAAGACGATCATGGATGGGCTACGGAGCCTAAATCCGGTTAATGTTCCGACGAAAATCGACACTAACTTCTTCATCACCATCGGACTAAATGTCCAAAAGTGTCACTCCAAGACACCCAATCAAAATTGCCAAGGCATTAATCATGGGGTTATGGCAGCATCCATGAACAATATAAGCTTCATAATGCCTAAGATTTCGCTTTTGGAAGCTTACTACAAAAAGATTAACGGTTCTTTCACTGAGGATTTTCCTGGGGTTCCCCTTAAATTCTATGATTTTGTCAATGGACCTAATAATATTCCTAATGACACACAGTCGTTGAATGGGACTAGGGTGAAGATCCTTGAATATGGGAGCAGGGTGCAACTCATCTTGCAGGACACGGGGACAGTCACCACTGAAAACCACCCAATTCATCTTCATGGCTTTAGCTTTTATGTTGTGGGATATGGAACAGGGAACTATAATCCACAAGCTGCAAAATTCAACTTGGTTGATCCACCTTACATGAACACAATTGGAGTTCCGGTGGGTGGATGGACAGCAATTCGATTTGTCGCTGACAATCCAGGTACAATTTGTTTTACAGCACTTAAGCTAAATCCATCCAATATAAGATATGGTGATTATTTGGATTTGTTGCAGGGGTTTGGTTTATGCACTGTCACTTAGACATACATCAATTATGGGGATTAGGAACGGCTTTCATAGTGAAGAATGGGAAAGGGGAGGTGGAGACACTTCCTCCCCCTCCGACAGACTTCCCACGGTGTTAGATTTTTGTTGGATAGTTCAGAACTGACACTAAAGAGCTGTTTGTACGTGATACTAGTTTTCAAGCAAAGATTCTTTGGCGTGGATAAAGATTCCAACAATTTAACCGTCCAAATTGCTAGCACTTCGGGCTAGAGAGCTCTTGGCGCAGGTGTGATATGTGTGGTTGGTCCATATCTTTTAGAAGACGTCATTGTGGTCTTAAAAATGCCAAACCCATTGGAGTTTCTTTTCCTTTATTTCTTTGGGCATTATCATTTTTTTTTATTTTTTTTGTATAGTGGGAACTAGGAAGGAAGTGGTTAGTAACTAGTAGTCCATCACATAATAGGCAGGGAAGCCAACGAATTCCTTGGTTCAGGATATTAGTCAACCAAAAGGTCACGATTTTTTTTTTCTTTTTTCATTTTCCCCCCTCATCTTTTTAAGGGAGATTTGGTGTGGATTATGATTTCATTACTAGAAGATGCATTCCAATCAACAAGATGGTAGAAAAAGACGCACTCTTGTTTTCCACTTTTCCTCCTTGCCCTGCTCCACCTATTGTTGTCTACTTGTCTTTTACTTATTCCCTCTCCAAGTATTATTTTCTTTTCTTTTCAACTGCCCATGGCTAAAATTAGAATCTTCCCTCTTGTGTTAAATTAGTTCCAGGTATCGTTTGATAAACGATTTTGCCTGTTTTTGGCTCTACACTATTCATCACTTTTTTATTTTTTTTAATAGTCTCTTACTTTTTACATCATATCAATCATTTTTTATCATTATTCAAATAAAAAAATCACTACAAAACAAAATTTTTTCATTTTTCCATACCAAACATTCTTACTTTTTCACTTTTAAAGAAAAAAACATTTTTACTTTTTTTCACATCAATCACTTCTTGCTACAGTATCGAACCAAAACCAAAACAAAATCGTTTATCAAACGAAGCCCCAATGTCTTGCATCCTCAAATTTATGATAGCCTTTTAAAGATTGATATAAGGTCATTTATTAGTATCATAAATCATATGCTTGAGGGACACATAACAAATTTATAAACTAAACTGAGTTGTAATAAGAAGTTCCTCTAACCTAGTTTGGACGAAAACTGTCTTATCCTTAAAGCATGTGATTTTCACATGCTCAATTAAAAATATATGTGAGAATTACATGCTATAAGGACAAATGTCAGTTTAATATATTGAGTTGAAGGAACTTCTGCCAATTCAGTTTAGATAAAAACTTTGCCCTCGTTGTATAAATCACCGAGGGTTTAGGTGCATTTTACTATTAATTATATAGAAAGATCATAAGATTGAGTAGAAATAAATCCAAGCATAGAATACCATTCATTGCAATTTGCAAAGCATATTTGAAGCACAATGTACCTATTCGATTACCATAAGGCATGACTTTAGCAATTGCTTTTAATTTGACCACTCATCTGTAGCATGCCAAAAAGTCAAGGAAAGAAGTAAGAAGCTGATTGTTTTTCTTCCTTGAAAGAAGAAGAAAGGTGGGTGGCACCCACTTGTGGTTGGGGTCACATGGTTTAACCCCTTCCATTTGATAAGAGGGAAGATTAAGGGGCGGTAATCGACAAGAGAAGTACAAGTGTTGGGATTGATGCATACCTTAAAAAACTGAAGATGATGTTCTCGATGAAGCACTTATGTGGGGATTCCTGTCAGATCATCCGCAGCACAGCCTCATTCATGCCATGGGACCACACTTATCTAAATCTCCCCAAGAATAATCGAGAACTGAAAGAATATATTATGTAGTGCAACAGAGAAACCCAAATTAAGAAATATTGAATTTACTACAATAATAAAATGGGAAGTACAATAGTTGTCTGTAGACTTGGAGCAAGGAACAAATAGTTTACCAGGATTCTTCCAGCATTAGCAGAAACACAGTTTTCAATGAAGAATCATCCCTCTGATTATATAGCATTGTGATTGGTGGGGGAGCCCTCGAAATATTGTTAGGAGGATACAAGTTCAGCTAACAGCCCAACATATCTGATATCCCTGTTCAAAACATAGAAAGAAAATACAACAACCCAGCTATCCTTGTATGGCAAGTCAGGTACAACTACCTCTCAGAAAAACACAGTTTGGTAGATAAGTAACATACAGAAATCATTGATATATAGGATCAGTCGCTTTCTGCCTTGAGAAGCAGGGGAAATTCATTTTATCCCTTCCATGGAAAAGCCTCTTGCTCAAATGAGTATTCCGTAAACTTAGTTAGGAAAGTATGACTTTAATTTCCAAGAGGTCTCTTCCAATCAGTTCCTTTCAAATGTTGGAATGGGATGCTCATTTAGGCAAGATGCTTTGCATGGGAGGCTAGTAGACATCCACAACATTGAATCAAAGGCTTGACATCAAGGAGGTAAGTAAAAATTGTTTCAGTACTTGTCATGATTTGCACTGCCTGATTAGAATTACAAGGAAAGTTATACGTATGCAAATCTGTCTTTTATTCATTGAAGATGAAGAAAACAAACTTATACAATCACTAGGCACGGTACATGAAAGGGATCTCTTTATAATCAATTTGATAAATGTTTCTAAACTGGCAACTTGTTTCACATTGGAATCCAAAAATCACAAAGCAGAGATTATGGATTGACCCCCTCTGAAGTCCAGCACTTCTCTCCATTAACACTCAGTCCAGATGTAAATTTTACCCTCTGGTTGCTCTTCAAATTCAAGTAATCAACCTGTAGACAAGTTGAATTCCAGCAAATTAAGAAACGGAAACAAAAACATCATGAAATGAATACGAGACTAAAGAAGATAGAAACCTGATCTGGATCTAAAATCAGCACACAAAATGCACCAACTGGACCCTTAGAAGGATCTAAGAATTCCGGGTCTGGCTGTTCGCTTAGACAGGGAAGACCTGGACTAGGCCCTAAATACTGCAGTCTTGATTTCAGGGAACTAGCAAACCAAGATTTCTCTCTTTGCTGCATAAGGAATTGAAGCATCCAAGGAAAAGATAAAGCTTTTGAAGGTGAGTGAAAATTTGAATTACTATAGCATGTTAAAAGGCATTGTTTATCATTAAAATAAGTCCAAAGCTTCTAACATGCACTCAGGTCTTGGTTAAAGAAAAACAAAATGCTTATGATTGAATTTCATGTTTTAAGAGTACATAGGGGCAAACTATTTGAGCCAGAATTTGTGGTTACTGGTTAAGGTGGCATTTTAAACTCTACACTCATAATTTCCACATTTTCTACCTACATTGACTCCCCCAACTCACCAAGCATTCCTCCCTCTACCTGTCATAGATCCAGCCGCCTTTGACGCATATGCAATCCTGGTGAGCCTCTGTCACTAGCACCAACATCCTTTTTCAATGTCAAAAAACTTGAATCCTTGCAAGATGACCTTCAGATGGCTTATAATAAGTTGTTTAAGGAATATACTAAATTGAAAAAAAATCAATAAAATTTTCCTTAAAAAGCTTAATGATGTTGAGCATGAAAAATAATCTTTACTTGCTAAATTATCTGATTCACATGTTTTGGTTGATTCTTTGAAATCTGAGAATTGTATGCTGAATGAGAAAGTCAAATCAATTGAAAATGATCTTGAGTTGACTAAAATTCAATTGAAAATAATTTCTAGTGATAAACTTGATTGCCTGTTAAATTCTCAGAAACCTTGTAGTGACATGAGAGGATTGGGTTATAAATATGTGGTATCTAATGCCCCTTCTACGTCAGATACCCCTCCTATCACTAAAGGTAAGATTGCTTTTGTGCCAGCTTCTTCTAATAAGGTAAGAAGATTGCTTGTAATGGTGAGCCTAAGCCTAAGGTTCTTCCCCCTCAGAAGAGATAGCCTACTTCTAGGTTTGTCCCTACATGCAACCATTGTAGTAAGTTCGGTCACATCCAACCAAACTGTCTCATTTTTCATACGTTTGATGTGTTTGTGAGTGTTTTAGGAAACATGATTTTCATCAATCAGTTCAAAGGAATCCTAGTTTAGTGGTTTGATAGGATTTTCTTGTAAGTCATTGTAATTTTTCATTAAGTTGTAATATTATTGAGTTTTGTCACAAAATTGCCAAAAGGAGAGTTTGTTAGGTTTTAGTGTTGGCAAATTTAGTGTCAAAAACATGGTTTGGGTTGTAATACTTTTGATTTGGTTTAGGGTTGAGTTGGTACAAAATAGGGTTCAAGAATAGCTGAAAACTAAAGTTGGATCAATCAAACTTAAGTTTGGTTGCATCAGGTTGAATGGAAGTCATGCAGCAATCTAATTCAACTTGCAGAGAGCCCAGTTCGCAAGCCGTTCAAACAAGAGAGTCACAAAATGCTCCGATCATAGTGTCGTTCTCAAGTCGTTCGATTGCCACATGATAAATATGTGAAACCCTAAAGTTTGATAAAATCCAACTTAAATTTGGATAGATCCAACCGGCCTTGATAGAATTAATTGTTACTTGACTTAGCTTTAAAATCTTTGTTTTCTCCCTACCTGTAATAAACCTAATGACCCAAGATTTTCAAAGGGACCGAGAGGAATCCTGTCATGGTTCTAGAAAAAGTTTATTCTTGTTCTTGAGCCAAAACAATTTCTATCATTCTCCTTGTTTTTCATCGATCATGAAAGTGATTCGTGTAGAAGAAGGAAGAAGGCAAATGTTATGGAGCCACTGCAGTGGGAGGTGAACGTGTCGTTTGTGGGGTTGCAAGATTGGGTCTTCGAAGTTACAAAGGTTTTGTAAGTAAAAACAATCTGTAATACAAGTTTTCTATAGTGAATGCCTTTGGAGTTGGTTGGCCCCTGAAGTACAAGTAGAAATTTCCTTGATTACCTATTCATTCTGTATAAGGCACTGCCTGTATGAACTAAAGTAGCCACTTTCTTGACAACCTATCATTCCTTATTTGAGAAATAGCCTTTCTTTCTGGTCTCAAGTGCTTCTCAGTCAAGTGGGCCATGAGACACATTGATGTACCACTTTTCCTAAGCTACGTGATGTCAATCCACTTGTGATACCTGATTTTATTAAATTTACGCTTCAAACTAAGACTTTAAAGTAGTGATCTATAACCTCTATTAAAAAGATGATATTTGATGGGATCTTTTATTCATTCTACTTCAACTCACCTCACTATTTTTCACCTATCCTTTAAAGAGTTAACAATATAAGAAAATATACGGAAAGCACATAGTTTCAAGGTCTTCAAAGGATCATATAATTATAATGTTGTGCATACTTGAGTTCATCATAGTGCAAATCGACTATTAGTTTAGTAGCCTTTCTGTACTACTGGTTATCCATCTGTCTTACATCAACAGTCTGCATAAAATGCAATGTAAATTGCAAACCATAATACCTACTGCAAAACCAAGCTTTACACAACAAAGTCAGACTTTAACAAGACATTAATGTGCCAATTAACAGGTCAGTGGACCATGTCATCATGAAATCCGTCAGTGACAAAATGTGGCCTTTCTTACTATCAACCAATGAACAAATGGATTTGCCTTTTAATAGTTAGTAAGCCATTATTATCAGCATGTACCATTAAATGTATACACTCAATGAGCATATTATTAAACATAAAGGATCAATCACATAGATTTTGTTGTCGGCAGAACGAATTTCAGCATCTCCATAATATCAAGGAAATTTTGAACGTGGAATTTACGATTACCTTGAAATCAGAATAAGATCCAAGTCTTACCTGAAGTTTATTGGGATCAGGATCTGATGAGTCAATTATATCAATTTTGCCATTGATCCGGAATTGCTCCCAAGAGTCGGTGAAATACCAACATATCTAAAAATCAAATATTAAGTTTAGGATAAACCTAAGAATACAAAATAAACCAGACTAGGAGAGAAGCTTCAGCGTTCAATGTGAATGCAATATAGTAGTGCAAATTTAGAGGCAAAATAATTTTCAACATAAATTTGGGAGTATACCTTAAGAGAATAATTACCTCAGCAAATGGGCAATGCTTAAGCTCTTCAATCTGCATAGTAAACCAAAAAATTAAAGTCTAGCAAGCAATATCCCAATTAACAAAGAACCAAAATACTGAATAAAAGCATGCCAGCACGTGCAGCGAAACACAGATATCAACAAAACCACTAAAAATGCCATGGAAATGCAAATGAGAAACAATAATTTCAATTAGCAGAGTTCAAGACAAAATTCAAGCCCAGCAGCTAAATTTTCAGTCATATAAAAAACCCATACCGTAATTTTATGTCAAAACAAGGAAAACAAAATTCCTACGTAAAAAATTAAGAAACTAAGCACTTTAAAATTCTCAACCAAAAAAAAAAAAAAAAAATGAAGTCTTTGATAAGAACAAGAGTAAGTAATATAAATAAGTGCCAAAGAGAGAGAGAGAGAGAGAGAGATTGTAAGATCAAGAACCTTGTGAGTTCGGCAATCAGTGTTGATTTGGATCCTATCGCTGTTTCCTTGAAATCCTCTGAAAACCAACAACCAAAAAAGAAATCATAATTCCAACATATATATATATATATATATATATATATATATATATATATATATAGAGAGAGAGAGAGAGAGAGAGATTACCTGAAAACCACAGTGCGATTCGAAGGTCTCCCATTTGATCCAATCGTTGCCTAAAACCAAACCAAAAACAAAATCCACAAAGTTGATGATTTTAGAAAATATGGCTTCCAAAAAGAAAAAGAATGAAAATCAACGTACGCACAAGTTGAAAGAATGAAGAGTCCTTCAGGTGGGCGTTGGACTCCAGAGCGTTGAGAAGAAACTGCTTCCATGGCCCTGTTACTGTTCCCATCGCGTCTACTCCTGTTCGCACTCTCGATTCCTAGTTTTTTCCGTCTGTTTTTACGTTACCGTAGTTACGGAAAGGAAAATGATAAAAGAAACGATTTAAATTTAACTTTTGTCCAATTTTCCTCTTAAATGAAAGGTTAAAAAAAAAAAAAAAAAAAAAAAAACTGTAGAGAAGAGAGAGCCTTAAACTAGAGGGAGAAAAAAGTTAGGTCTAAAAGTTGAATCAAAGTTGGATTTAAAGTATGTTTTGTCGTATGCTTAAACGCGCCCTTCTAAATTGCGGTTTATTTTATTTTTTGAAAGAAAGACTTAGATAATTCTCATTCCAGAAAATCAAAGTAAAGGGGTTTATAGTTCACTCTTAATAATATCACAGATACAACTGAAGAATCCTCCCACCAAAATCTTATATATGAAAGCGTTGACAGCCAATTTAGTCGGTGTATGAGTTGCGGTATAATATGCCCAAATTTGGTTGCGAGTAAAAAGAAATTTTTCTTAAGAAAAAAATTAGACAAACGAAAGAAGGATGGATTCCCTTGGCCTTGGTATTTTTAGTTCCAACCCAAATATGAGACGTTGCCAGGATGTTAAGAAATTGATATTAACTTGAAGAAATTACTATAGATTATATGCTTACTTTTAACCTTTTTATTTATTTATTTATTTTTACCATCTTTAAGTTATAAGTTGTTCAAGAGGTTGTTCAAGAGGAGGGAAGATCATGTTTCAAAAAAATAAAATAAAAAGGAAGATCTAAATCTAGATCTAGATCTTCCCTCCTCCCCTTTTACGGTAGCAGTGCTCGGGTTCTTCTCTTAAGCTCTTCCGGTCTCCATTTTTTGCGGATTGCTTTAGATTTAATTTATAGATCTAGATATAGATTTAGATCCAGATTTAGTCTCTTTAATCTTAGATCTGATCGTCTTCTTTGGCCAATGCATGTCTTTCGAAGGGATGTCTACAATGCCGTGCTCCTCCGCTGCTACTTGTGATTTTTTTGCTTTTGTTTTTTTTTATTATTTGTCCTGGCATTTGGGTTGAGGATGTATTTGTTGTCTTGACTTTCGGGTTGATGATGTAGTAGATCGGTATGGAGGCTTAACTCTTATGGCTAGATTTTTAGTTTGTTTCTAGTTGTTTTTTATTTTTGTTTTGTATTTGGACTACCCATGTCCTAAATATATTCTGCATGAAGCAGATATGTTCCTTAAATATAACTGTACATGGATTAGCGGAAGCTTTAAGTTATTTTTATGACTTTATAACCTTCACAATTTTTGGCTATAAGTTTTTAGAGTTGTGTGCTCTGTAATATAAGAGCTTTATACTCATGAAATTTCATCAATGAAAGTTTATATATATATATATATATATAGGCCCAAATAGATTGGCATGTACTTTCCAGCCCAAGACATTAACCTAATTGTTGAATGCTATTTGCTCAGGGAAAAAAAAATTCCATCCTTTAAGGGCTTAAAAAAAAAAGCTCATACATGACAAAACTACCGCATAATGATATTGCCAAAGACTCTTTTATTCTTTTCTTTTCTTTTTCCCTCTTTTTGGTTAAGCAATTTTACCAACAAAAAAAAAAAACCCTTATAAGACGATTGGATGTAGACAGTAGACCTATTACTACTAATTGGTTGCACTTAAGTAGAAAGAATTCAAATATCCAAAGGAATGTGGATTTCCTCCCAACCCCCCTTTGTTAGAAATATAAATTCGCTTGTAGAGGTGGGAACCCATATTCTCTTGGACAATGGATGTTTTAAATGATATGAATGCTCACACTATAGATTTATTAATTTTAAGGGTATTTTTGTCCTATTGAAAATTCTATAGGGTAATTTCGTCATTTTGCTAGCATTGGGGGGTACATTGTCATTGTTTTAGTAGTTTGTGAGATAAATTGTCGTAATTGATAGTTTGGAGGGTAGATTGTCATTGAGATAGTAGTTTAAGGAGGTTAAGTGGACTTTACCCTATTAATTACTAGCTCATAACTTATGTACAAGATTCTCCATTATAATTTGATTTAAAAATTTAAATGCATTTAAATTTCTATAAAGGATATAAAACCAAGGATTTTTTTTTTTGTTTGAAAGGAATCAATTTAGTCTCATTCATTGATAAACGGGCTTAGAGCTCAAATAACACAGAACAAAAGCTCTGAAGCAACCATAGCCGAAGCTACGAGGTTACAACATAGCCGAAGCTACGAGATTGCAAGCGTAAAAAATGACGTATTACATTCCAGATTCAAACAAAATCCACTAACCTATGACTAATTTTCAAATTAAATAGCAAATTTGCGCCAAACAGACTCAAACTAATGCATAGGTAGCTCTTATTCCTCGGCACTGAGGGTAGAGAACCCCAAGCCAAAGCTCATCCTCCTCAACCTGAAAGCCAGGATAACGTTCACATCCACAACCCAAAGGTTTGGACCAAAGCAACAAACCCGAAGGGCATCAGACGGGCAAATTGAGAGAGAGGATAGAGTATTATTACAAGTAAAAACAAAAACGATTACAGGGAAACAAAACAAGACAGAAAGAACAAAAAAAAAAGAAAAGAAGGAAAGCCAGACAAAATTACAGGGAAATAAACAACATAAAAAGCATACCAAGAGGATGACAGCAGCCGAAAAGAAGAGCCGATCGCGCACTCGCCGGAAACCGAAAACGGAAGGAGCGTTGGAAGCTCATTGCGGTGGGGGCGCAAGAAAAGGCCCAGCAGAGGACGGTGGGTGGCGGAGCACGCGGAGGAGATCGGTGGCACACTCAAATGGAAGGGAAAGTTTGAGTGTACCCCAAGAGCATCACCCATAAAGTGTACCTAAACAAGCAGAAAAAACAACAAAAGTAAATACAGAAAGAAACAAAAACAACTAAGGACCAAAGGAGGGGGAAGAGGCGGAGAGAAAATGAAAGGAAAAAAATCGCCCAAAGAGCTAAGGGCATTAGGTAAATAGGCTAACTCGCTAAACAAAAAAAGGTGATGGGAGGGGAGGGGGGAGGTAGAAGAGGGAAAGGGGAGGAGGGCTAGAGGGGGAGAACAAAGGTTCTCCCCCTCTGACGACTGCTAGAGATGAAACCCTAGCAGAGAGGGGAGGGGGCTAGAGAGAGAGAGAACTCGTGGGTTTTTTTTTCTACCGTTTGTTAAAACCAAGGAATTATGATCCTCTCTAGTTCAAAAGAACGAGAGAATATTCAGTTAGTTATAATGAATGGGTATTTTTATCATCTCAAAAAGTGAAAAGACAAAAATACTCATAAAGTATAACTAGTTCATTTGAACTTGGAGCATCCTGTTCCAAAACGAAGAGGCTAAGCCCTTATTTTGCCTTTCTTTAAAGAGATGTCTACCCTGCCTATTGTTGGACCATGTATAAGAATTACTAGAAAATACCAGATCAACTATTCCAAGCATATCTATAAAATGATCAAAAACCATCGTTAGAGGAGCTAGCAAAAGTCCGACCTCCCAATTTTTCATATTGATCAATTGATCAAGAATCACATTGAAGTCACCTTAACAATAGGCACATTATATAGTATAATTTGATTGGAGATTGGAGGAGTCGACACAACGAGGCAATGGAGGAGGGATTGAGGGTGCGATTTAGGGAGGAATTAAGATGGGCAAAAAAAAAAAACAGTAAAAAACAAGGAGAGAAGGCTGATGGGGGAAGGGAGGAGAGAGGAAAAATGATCCATCAACATCTCATAGGACACTTTTTTTTTTTTTTTTTTTGACATGTTCACACAAGGAAAGCGGGAGGGAGATTCGAACTAGTGACTTTCGCTTCATTAAGCATGGTTCACAGCCGATTGAGCTATCCCTTGGAGACGTCTCCTAGGACACTTACAATAGGTGATGGGGAGCCTCACATGGAGGAAAAGCTTCTAGTACTTTCTAGAGAGAAGTGGAATCCTCTCCCATTTGGGGGAAAACTTTTACTTTCCAATAATTTTAATTTTTTAAAATTTTTTTTAACTTAATCCTATTAAATTGTCGTCACTTTTGCAATATCCTCCTATAGTTCAATTTCCCTCAATTAATATATCTATCTTTCAATTGTTTGCAATCTCACATCTCCGTTCTTAAATACTCTTATTTGTTTTAGGAAAAAAAAAATTGCAAATACTAAGGCGTTGGTTCGAATTTAAAAGTATTTGCAAAAATACTCATGCATCAATCTTTACAAAAAAATTTAAATACTTGTTCTTAAAAAAAAAAAAAAAAAAAAGAAAAAAAAAAGAGTATTTTGTGAATTTTTTTGAGATTTAACGAAAAATTCTAACGAAGAGAAAACATTGAAAAAAACTAAAAATTTGATATACTAAATTGAGTGGTTTCTAAACTTTATGAGGAATATTGTAAAAATGATGACAATTCAAGGAGGTAAGTCAAGTTTCTCTTCTCTTTTTTTTTTTTTTTTTTTTTTTTTTTTTTATTATTATTATTTTTTATTTATTCTCACTTTATGAACTCTTTATTTGTTTTTTTTTTTTATTATTATTATTATTATTATTATTATTATTTTTTTAAAAAAAAACCCAGGATATTTGTCATTTTTTGGATCGAAGATTTCTCTGAATTTGACAGTTGTCGTTTGGTAGGTGCATGGTATCCATATCAAAGCCAAATTAGGACCACAAGGCCTACCAATTTTTGTTCTATTTTTTCAAAATTACCAACTTGGGATCTTACTTACGATGTCCTTTCTTTCCCTTTTATTTACATCATCAAATGGAAGTGGACCCATAGACTTTGGTACACAATTTTATTGCTACGTGGAGTCCCAATTAATCACAATTTTATTCCTGCAACCAAAACAGAAAGAAAGAAATATTAAATAAATACAAGTTGCACTACTGGAGTCAAAGATTCAATTATTGGGGTTGCTTTCACACAAATCCAGCAGATGGTTAGATGAGCTCGTGGCCAACTTCTGTTCCAAAATTGGTAGATATATATACATATATATTTGTTTTTTCCTCAACTCAACTCAACTCAACTCAACTCACTTTAACTGAATTTGGTGTCAATAATGAATTCACACACGGAAACCGAGGAGAGAATATATGTTTAATTAATATTTCCTTTCTTTCCAAAACAAGGTCTCATGTATGCAACAATTTGGCATATACAGTCGCCCTCCCATCTCACCTAAACAATAGGAAAATTATATAGTCAATTATATATGCAAATCATCACTTAACATCAATAGTTTTTAAATCTAAAATATTTCTATTAAGGCCATCAAGATGATCACAAAGAGGCAAACTTTCCTTCATTTTGAGAGTATATAACCGTTACTTTAGATATTAATGATTTGTGACAGACTTCTTCATGTACAAGCTCTTCAGGTCCTTTCAAAATTCAAATGCAGTTTCTTTACCTATAACTTTCCTCAAAACTTTATCTGAAAGAGATAACAAAATTGTACGTGGGTTTTTTCTTGATCAAGTTCCGCATATTTCTTCTTTTGATGATATTGATGGTGTCTCAGACTCTCACCATCCCAAAATTTTCACCAAGCTTTCTTGTTGCAACAAAAGCTGCATATTGATACGTCAAAGGCTAAAACTATTATGATCATCAAAATTTTTTACTTTAAATTTTGTAGCAACCATCTAACAAAATAAAGACTCGATACCAATTTGTTATGATCAACCAATTGTAGGATCCCAAGAAAGTAGACTAAGACAAAATAAAAATAATCACACCAAATATCAAGATTTAACACGATTCGGCTACATACACCGGCGGAGACAACTATGAGGCAATTCACTATGTATCAAAATATAGAGTTCAAAGAATAATAAGAAAAAAGTCCAAGACATCGGATAAACCTTCTGCTAAACAGATTGGAAGTTGGCTAATTAAATAGTCCCATCGATGGGAGTAAAAGCAGCACGTCAGCAGCTAGTCACTTCCAAAACAGAAAGGAAGAAAGATAAGTTTTTCTACGAGCTAGCTAGCCCTACCGACTTGATTATTTAAGTCACGCCGTTGATAATGGAGGAGACTTTAGTCATCCTAACCAATTGGTAAGAAAAGCTTCGGAGTTGCTTAATGATTTTAAAAAGGGTTTTGTAAGGATGAAAGAAAGGAGAGAAGAAAGGATAAACTACCATGTGGGTTGACCGAAGATCAATTGGGATGTTACTGTGGATAAGCAGAATAACAAAACGACATATGCATAATTGTTAGAGACCATGAGAGAGGTCTTAGAGCATACTTTGGATTGTGTTTGAGAAATAAAATTATTTTAACCAAAAACTCTATTTTTAAACTTTTTTCAAAAATGCGTTTTGATGATTTTTGAGCTTTTTGGACCTTTAAAAGCGCTTTCAATTTTTTCAATCAAATGAATATTTTTTTTTTCCAAATATACTTTTTTCAGTGTTAAATGTACTTTTAGGCTCTTCAAACGCACATCCAAACAGATTCTTAGGGGTCTATGATGACTTTAAAACCTTATTTCACTGATCTGGTATAATTGATGAGGTGGTGACAACATTGGCAGCTGCGACTTTTAGCAGAGAGATGAAACTTTAGAAAGTTGTTTTGTAAAGTATTAATGCTCTCGGAATTGTAGATCGAGTTGATGAGAATAGATAGCATGAATTGAAGTAGATATGGTCCACCGGTCACAGACATGCTAGAGTTATTCTGGATACTTTGCGAGCATCTCAACTAAATCAAGCAAAATAACAAGTTTTAATGGAAAAAGTTTCCATTCGTATTTGTTGATCAATTACCCCTTGATGGTCCTCATTAATGAAAGTAGATATATAGATTAAATCATTTTGGCTTTAGGGACCACCCTAATTACATACTCACACTTGGCCTATACGTACATGTGACATATAATAAGTACCCTACATACCTAGCAGAAAACAGAAGGGGAAAAAAACAGAACAAAATGTGACAATTAAGCAGCAGGACCTACACGTCATTATCACGATTGTATTATTATGATGCATTATAGCTAGACGTGAAAGCACTGTTTCTAACCTAATTAAGTTGGCCAGAACTCAGAAGGTAAGCACGTGAAACTAAGATTCAAACTTTCTTTTTCAATTCAATATCATTCTAAAACCCCCTTTCACATGTGCGTACGTTTCTTTCACTCCATCCCTTTCAGATCAATAACGATTCAGCAAAGGCGTCGAGTTCAACTTGGCTTTCTTCTGTCTTGAGTAGTTCTAGATATTCCTCATACAGCTTCTCCAGCGTGTTTTCCCCTGTCGGTATAATATGATCAGACTGGCAATCGAAATCTGAGCCGTTGACAATACCATGATCATGATCTTGATGATCATCACCACCACCGCCACCAACGAGAAACCCAGCTGCCCCATTTTCACCATCTTTGAACTCGCACCAAGGATTAATAATATTATTTTCCACATTTGACGTGTTGCAATGTTCAAAACTTTCGTTTCTTCGCATCGAAAAAGAAGTAACCCTTGTGGGCTTGGGGAGATGAACCTTTGGCTTCTCTGGCTGATGATGACGACGATGATGATGATCTGGATTTGCTGTAGTAGTACTACTCTTGCTCTTCTGCTTCCTGCCGTTGCTTTTGTTGTTGTTTTTTCTCTTTAATCCTTGTGCCGGGTCCTCCGACAACTTTTTGTGGGTATTCGGGTTGGTTCCTTGGCTTCTGAGTTTTTTGCTGAGATGGGTGTTCCAATAATTCTTTATCTCGTTATCAGTTCGACCAGGAAGCCTGCCGGCAATGAGAGACCATCGGTTTCCCAGAAGCGAATGTAGTCGGATAATAAGGTCGTCCTCATCAGGGCTTATGTTCCCTCTCTTTATGTTTGGTCTTAGGTAGTTCATCCATCTTAGTCTGCAGCTCTTTCCACACCTAAGCAGGCCTTCATGCACAACAACACCAACAACACATTCATGATCATGAGCGGAACTAGGATTTGAGACGAGGGGGACGGAGCTTAAAAAAAATAAAATCTTTAAAGATAAAAAATTAATTTTGGGATTCGAACTCATAAAAAGAAATATATAATTTAAGATAATTTTTAAATTTTTTTTAGAATTTTTACAGATTTTGAGGGGACAAATGGAGTAGTTCCGACCCTGTACATGATATATGTCACCGACATCATGATATATAGTATTATTAAACAATCAGAAAAAAAAATTTAAAAAAAGAAAAAGAAAAAGAAAAAGAATTTACCAGCTTTTTTAGGCATAGATCTCCAGTGACCTTCGCCATGAGATTGGATATATTTGGTAAGTAATGTGTCTTCTCTAGGGGTCCATGGACCTCTATGGAGTCCAACCTTAGAACAACAAGGAGCTCTTCCCATTTCTCTGTTTTTCTTCTATCCCTGTCACTCTTTTTCTTTTTTCTTTTTTTTCTCTCTAGAGAAAATTAGGACGACAGGGCATCGAGCCAATGGAGACGAATGCTCTTGTTCCCCCTTTTAAGCTGTCGATCGAAGTGATTGAGAGTATGTGGCCATGCATGGTAAAATCGTAATTAAGTTATATGAATGTGCACAAATTGCGTTCTAGGCATGCAGCACGTAACCCAACAACCCTTCTTGCTATCTGCCCTTCTCCTGCATGCTTACGTTTACATATACCTGGACGTGATTAACATTAATATTAGAATATGCCTCCCGTGGCATCATTTGATTGCATAAAAATGGTCACCACTTAGATGGTCTCATTGTGCATAAAAATCAAAGGATCAAGAGACCACGTTTGTGCATAGCATATTTCGAGGAATTGTCTAATCAAGGAAGAAAAAAAAAAAACAGGAGAGAATTTTCTGCTTAATTATGTGGTCGGTGTTTAGCATTTCTCCTCATAATTAGGGCCGATGTGCATAGAGATATCATGCATTTTAAAAATATACGAAAATTTCACTTACTACTCATAATCTTTCATCACTTGTGCACTCATATATTTCATATTTAAAATGTTTCAATTTAGTGTATTTATCTTTTAATTTTATTTAATTTCAATCATCCATTATGATTTTTTGTAAAATCCTAACGGAGGGATGTCAATATTCCCAATACCCTCACCTTTTTGTATGGAGAAAAAAAAAAAAAATTGCAAGGATTTAGGTGCTAGTTTAATGGAATTTGCAAAAATACCAACACTTGAATTTTTTTTATTTAAAAATTAGTATTTTAAAATTTTTGACAGGATTTAACGGAAAATCCTAACGGAGCTATGAAATTGAAAAATATTGAAAGATGAATACACGAAATTGACATTTTTAAAATTTTAAGAGTATAATTACAAAAGTGATGAAAAATAAAGTGGGAAAATGTTATGTGCTCACTCTTTTAGTGTTCTTCTGGTCCTAGGTAGATATTATTTTTTAAAAATCATGTTAGAAAAATAAGGGCTATTTTATTTTTTATTTTTTAAATAACATCTACCTAAAACTAGAAGAATACTAGGAAAACACCTAGCATTCCCCAAATAAAAAACGGTAAATAAAGTTTCCCCATAAATATATCCTGATATGGTTTAATTCAAAATCAGTGGTACAGGTTTTCATAAAGGATGCTATATATGATTGGTAAATGCAGCTGGCGGCTTTTCCTTTGATGTGGTCACGACTCACTAGTGGTGGTGGTGGTGCCGCACACCGTTCCCATCACTGAGGACTTTAATTTGCATCATTTTTAAGACACCCACCACTCCAGCAGCGATATCATCACGAATAATGCATTTATGTTGGCGGGGACCAACTGCTTTTGGAACCGCAGGTTTTCCTGGGTGAATTTCGGTTTTGTCGGCATTTTCGCTTACGTGTTCATAAAAGTAGGTTAAGTCGACAACTTTTTTAGTTAATCGGTTAGTCGATTAATTGTCAGTTACAAGTTTTTACGTTAAGATTTATGATCAACTTCCTTGTAACTATTAAAAAATGTGTTTTATAAATGAAAAGAAAAAGTATATTCATTGAACACGAACCAAAATGACAACTATAAATCAGCAGGATAACATACAATAAGAAAAGTTACAAAATAAAATTCAAAATTCATTTAAAAAATCTGTTAAGTTAGTTAATCGACAATTTTTTTTTTTTTCTACCTCTTACCAAACCGATGTCAAAACAATATTTTTATTCTGCCTGTCGATTACTGAAAATTGGTCTTGACAGTTCGATAGTAATCGATATACGATAAACAGTTAATCTACCGAGCACTTGAACAAGAGGATTCTAATTTCTACCACCATTTTGGTTGTGTATCTGCAGCCATAGACGGTAATAATCCAAATTTCTGTGTGTGTGTCAGATAATGTACGTAAACCCTTCTCACCTGTCTCCACATGACAATCACCACTCATAAATCCTTCTTAAAAAAAAAAAAAAAAAGAAGAAGAATAAAAATCAATCGTTCAATTATATGGTCTTCGTATAATAATAACTTCCCCCACTCACACGACATTAAAACTACCTTTGTCACGTCACACCAAAAATACACCATCAAAAGTTTACCAAAATCCCCAGCGTTTTTGGACCGTCCAATCAGGTCCCAACCTGCTCAGAAAATGAGCTTCTTTTGCATGTGGGACCGAACAATTTTTGCTCCTCCGATGTGGGCCTTTAATACAAAAAATGCCCCATGCACTGCATCTGCATGTACCTGAAGGTGTGAGTGAAAATTACTCGAACTCAAATTTCTCATCGTTGCTAGAGAGGCTACAAATTTCTGTCATATTTCATGATAAAATTGGGTAAGAACTCCAAATTGTGTATTTATCATTTATGTCTCCATTTATGAATGTCTGCAACAACATATCTCATCATTGCAGAGATAAGCAGGGACTTTCGTCCCTTTTTTTTTATAAAAAAAATACATATATTTTTCAAATAAAGCAGGGATTTTCGTCTTGGGTTGTCTCCTATCTCATTCCTCCTGCACCATTACCATTAACTTGTTTTTTAACTACTGTACGTAAAAGTCAGCTTTACTGCCAAGCTACCAGAAATGTAAGGCCTTGTTTAGCAAAGGCAGTTTTTATTTTATTTTATTTTTATTTTTTATTTATTTTTATATTACACCAATTATTTTTTATTATTTATATAAAAAATGCTATAAAATAATATTTTTTTTTTCAATTTTCTATATAACAAAATTTTAAAATTTTATATCACATCAATTACTTTCTAATATAATAAAAAAGCCCAAAGCCTTTGTCAAACAAGGCCTAAGAGCATTCCCAACAGCTACCCAACTATATCCCCTATATTTAAGGATCTAAACCACTTTTTGCTTCCTTACCTACAAAAACTCCACAATAACTTCCCTTTATCATTGCCTATATCATTAAAATAATATATTCTTTTATTCTAACAACATTTTTCTTTTTCATCTCTCTCATCTCCGTCTTCTTTCCCTGGTCACATCTCCCTCACTCACTCTCTGTTTTTTTTCTTTTCTTTACCCCAGCCACACCTCTCCCTTTCTAGATCTCACTCTCTAGCTCACTTTCCCCCAATAGATTCTCGCTCACGAAGACAGAAAGGGAGAATTTTTGCTATGCCGAATGGTTATCCTCCTTATATTCTTATCCTCTCAATCATTATCTGCAGCGAAACCAGCTTTAGAAAACAAAGAGAAAACGTGAGAGTGAGGGAGGGAGAGAGAGAGAGAGTTATGGGTATTTGATTGTGATGGGGTTGATTCTCTGGGTATTTTTATTTGGGTAATGAATTGTGTTCTTGATGATTTTTGATTGGGTTGTTGTGGAGCTTGTGGTTGAGTTCTGGTTGAGTTTTGGTGAGTTCTGGAACGATTTAAGTTGTTTGGGGATGATTGATTTTGTGGGTTTTATTTGTTGTTAATTTTGGGTGTAAATCCTTTGAGTGGCCGTGAGAGTGAAGATAGAGTATTGAAGATGGAGATTTGGTTTCTTGAGGGCAAAAATCAACTGGGTTTCTATTTCTGCTAGTAATTTTGCTTTACTTGAACTAGATGAAGTGCAGAAGTGCAAAAGATGAAGAGGGCGGAGAAGAAGAACGGAGAAAAATAATGGAGATATCTGCGTGAAAAGGTGTAAGAGGAGAGAGAGTGTGTTTTTTATGATTATAATAATCACAAGGACCAAATTGGGTTCAACTGTAACAGCTGATGGTTTAAAGAACCATATAGGGAATCTGCTGTGAGGTGTTTTTTGTGATTTTTTGGACATATTCTTTAAATTTAAGGAACAAACCCCCTTATAGGGAGTCTGCTGGGAGTGCTCTAAGGGTCATCACTGCCGACTTCGTCAACGCAAAATATAAAATGAAAGCAATTACAAAATCACCGACTTTGAGCGGCTAGTGAAACACTAACAGGCAAACAACCCAAACATCTGTGCCCCAAAATGGTGATGAGTTGACTCTTTTCAAACTACCAATTCATTGTCAATGTCTCTTTCCAAATTATCAATTGTATTAAAATTCTTTCTAAATTACTAAAACAATGTCAATATACCGCTCAAAAAATAAAAACAAAAAACCAAGGGTCATTTTAATTTTTTTTTTCTTTATAATTTTTTTAAACAATTAATTTTGGTTTTTGAAAAACCAATGGGGTCATTTTAATTTTGTTTTCAATTTTTTTAAACAATTAATTTTTTCCTGAATTTATAAGGATATTTTTGTCATTATATATATATATATATATATATATATATACATATAAAATTTAAGATCATGTTTTTTTATTTTTACTATCTTAGGGGAGAGATTGGCATTATTTTGGTAGTTTAGGGAAGACATTGACACAACAAGTAGTTTATGGGGACATTGACACAAAAGTAATTTATGAGGACATTTGACAATAAGGTGGTAGTCTTAAAGTAGTATGCATATTTTTTTCCTAAGTTTAACTTAAGACTTCTTCTTATTAAAGGTATGGGCCACCAAAGCAGGCTGCATTTCGAATTGCAGCGGGAGAGTTTTAGCCCTTACTTTGATCAAGGCTTTATTCAAGAGCTTGACTTGTCACCAAAATATTTAACCAAAAGAGAGGGTAAATTGACAGAAATAATGTTCAAACTCAGAGCCTTTATTCTAATACCATATTAAATCATCACTTATCCCAAAAGTTTAAACCGATAGAAACAAGTTAATTCAATCATTTAACTATCCAAAATTTGAACTTGTGGATGTTATTGATGCGATTATAAGGCAGATAATGGACATTCAGCCATATTTATCATCTGATTGTATTGTTCCTTGGTTGGTTTATCCCAATTCATGCCAGCTTCCTTTTGCTCCTTGTACTAATGCTTTTGCATCGATTCCTTAACAAATTGTTGATATGTTCATGAAATTTTTTGGAACTATTCTTGGCATTGTAACTTCCTATCATATATATTGTCCAAATCTCCATGAATTATATACTAGCCATACAAGACAGGCTGCTAGTGCGTATAACTTGTTTTTTGAAACTAATTTTCTGCCTTTTGAAGCAATAGTACTTTGACCATAGAATAGTGATGAAGTCAAGGTGAAAGTATAGGGAGATGGCAAGAGAGTAGGGGTGGGCACAGGTCGGGGCGGGGCGGGTATCGGCCTTTTCCCCAACCCGCCTCGCACCCTGTGGGTTTGAAAATTTCAACCCGCCACCCAAGCACAGACAACAATACCCGTGCGGGTTCGGGTATTGCGGGGCAGGGCAGGTATTGCGGGTTGTGTGGGTTCTTTTCCAGATCCTCTTTCTTCTCCTCCATTTTCGTCAGATCCTCTTAGAACCCCGAGAAACAAACAAACATACACAACCCTACATCAAACTTATAAACAATGAAAAAGAAAACCAAAGAATGATTCATGAAAGAGGTCTAGAGAGAGAAAAAAAACCCGAATCGACAAGATCATGGTCTGTAGAGGTGGGAGCGGCGCAGCAGCAGTGGTCTAAGGAGGTAGAGCGGCGGCGTAGACTAGAGAGAGAAGCAAACGAGAGGCGGAGAGAGAGAACACACTGGAGAGAGAGAAAGGGAGACGAGAGAGCGAGAGGGAGAGAAAAGGGGAGGTGGCAGAAGAAAAGAGAGAGGCTGAATAGACTAGGATTAGAATTTTTTAGTTTTTATACTTATGCGGGCGAGTCGGGGCAGAGCGGGTACCCGCAGGAAAAACTTAGAACCCGCAACCCGTCCTGCCCCGCACGGGTTGGAAGAATCCTACCCGAACCCGCAAAAAAACACATGAAACCCGGGCGGGGCGGGTTTGCGGGTTGGGCGGGTTTTTGCCCACCCCTACAAGAGAGGATAGACCATAGAGGATAAGAAAAAATTGCAGTAGAGAGCATACTTAATAATTGAAGATTCATAAGGCAGTGATAACTCCAGGATATGAAGCCATGCTATTCCAGTGCATGCTCAAATGCATCAAGCAGCAAGGTAAGACTAAGCAGGAAATGAATCTTTTTTTTTTCTAATTTGAAGTCTCAGCAAAATCCTAGAAATCTAACAACACATGGGCAGCAACTTAATCATGAACAAGTGCTAGAAGTTTATGTGCCAACATGTAGTCCAAATATACAATGACTATGACAAACATAATCAAAAAGCTCATATAGAGTGTAAAAAGTCTATTTAGAAACCAGTAGAGAAATCCAAATAGAATTGAACGTTTTAAAATGATACAAACAATTAAGCAGACCATCACATAAAATAGAAGTAAATACTTCAGACATATATTCCAACCTAATGAATTTGATGTAACTAAGAGCAAATATCGAATTTGATTCATGAACTCAAAGGAAGACAAGTTCTTAGTTCAAATACAGATTTTAAAAACAATTTGAAGAGAGCTCGAACGATGGACTGGCTTTAAACTGAATGACTATCATCTTACAAAAGAGGTGGGCTTCTAACTTTCATACCAGTTCACTACAGGGCATCTAACATAATGAGAAAAGAAAAAAAAACTTTGGCACATCTATGTAATATCCTTTGTTCATGAAAATTCAATTACAAGACAGAAAGATACTGCAGTATTATTTTACAAATCAGCAGCTACGAAGGTGAAGTGAAACAGTGAGATTTTTTTTTTCAAAGAAAATAATAAAGGAAAACTACACTTATCCCCCTATGTATCAAAGGTTTTACAATCATAACTTCGAACTTTTAAAAGGGTATAAGAGACGTTTTATATGTTTATTGTTTGATTTAACCATAAACCCTAATGGTGGGGTGAAATTAAATAAACAGGATCCTTTCCAATCCATTATGGACTAGAAAATATTCAGTTCATGGTTAGGATTTCTTCTCAGAAATCCTATGGTTACAAATGGAACACATATCCCACTAATAAAAATAGTAATAAAATATTATTTTAAATTAAAAAAAAAAAATTAATAAAAAAATATGAAAAAAGATGGCCACCCATAGGGGGTGGCCGGCCACCCCCATTTTGGTAGCGGGTGGCTCAATGGCCGGCCAGGGGGTGGTTCGGCCACCCCCATCTTGCAAAAGGGGGGTGGCCAAACCACCCCCAAGAGCCTGGGGGTGGCTCGGCCACCTCCTCTGGGCCAACCCTTTTTTTTTTTTAAGGGAAAAATATAAAAAAGCCCCCCAAATTACTAGTGGTTTTCGATTTAGCCCCTAATATTTCAAAAGTGATAAAGTAACCCTCCAAACTACCAAACTATTGCATTTTGGTCACTCCGTTAGTCAAAACCGTCACTTTGGATGAAAATTGCAAAACGACGTCGTTTTGTTATGGGTAAGTTACTACAATGCCCTTTTATGAAAAAAAAAAAAAAAAATTTGGGAAAAATATTAAAAAGCTCTCCAAACTACCAGTCGTTTTCATTTTAGCCTCCTAACATTCAGAAAGTGATAAAGTAGCCCCCAACAAAACGACATCGTTTTGCAGTTTCCGTCTAAACTGACGGTTTTGACTAGCAGAGTGGCCAAAATGCAATAGTTTGGTAGTTTGGGGGGCTACTTTATCATTTTTGAAACATTAGGGAGCTAAATCGAAAACGGCTAGTAGTTTGGGGGGCTTTTTTATATTTTTCCCTTTTTTTTAACTTGGCCCTTGGGGGTGGTTCGCCCTTGGGGGTGGTTCGGCCCAAGGGCCATGGGGTGGCTTTGGCCACCCCAAACAGGCCGGTCTGGGGGTCTGGGGTGGCCGAAGCCACCCCACCCCCCTTTTGCAAGATGGGGGTGTTCGAACCACCCCTATAGGCCATGGGGGTGGTTCGGCCACCCCCCATTGGGGGTGACTCAAGCCCCCTTACCCAAAATGGGGGTGGTTGGCCACCCCCTATGGTGGCCCGCCACCTCCTTCTTTTTTCTTTTATTATTATTATTATTTTTTAATTAAAAATAATATTTTATTATTATTTTTATTAGTAGGATATGTGTCCCATTTGTGGCCATAAGATTTCTTCTCAGAGGACTGGAGAGGATCCTGTTCCGAAATTAAAAGGGGTTGAAACATGAGATACGGACATCTACAATAAATTTTGTTCTAAATGAACAAATTATATAACACTTACAAGCACAATTAAAATTGAAATCAAAGCAAAGTACTAGAGATATACTGAATTGCCATGACAACAAAATTGAAAAAATCTGCAAATGCTACACCCTACGAAACATACATCTCAAACAATTTCTGTAATTGCATTGTTGTGGAGGAGTAAATTAAATTTTCATTGAATGATAAAACTTAAAAAAGAAAAAAAGAAGATCATATCAGAGTAATGACAGAAAAGGAACAGAAACACTTGGCTTGGTTTCTCAAAAGAGAAAGAATAAAAAATAAAAAAAAATCGCTCAGTTTAATCAGCGTCGATCATTTGGGGAAATAATCATCACTTCTTTTCTTCTCAAACCAAAAAGGTACAAACTTCCTAACATTCACTACAAAAAAAATCAATACTTCGTGAGGATTAGAAATCTGTAAACCATGTTGCCTCTACTTTATTTTCCTCCACTTTCTCGGCAACCAAACACCAAGAAAAGAAATTCAAAACCAGATTTAAAAAACACACTCAATCACAGACCACAAGTTGAATTGAAAAGGCTTACGCAACTCAGAGCCAATCACTGTCAATGAAAACGAAGGGTCAAAGACGAATAGCGTTAATTCCAAGCTTAATATCATTCAAAGATATAAACTTTCATTTTCTCAGCAACCAAACGGAAGATAAAAAATCACCTGTGCAACTTAAAGGCTGAAACCGAGACCGAAGCTGACCGAAGAGCCAAGAGGTCACCTGAAAATTGTAACCGAAGCTGAGTCAGTGAGAAAGGGGGAAGCAAGAGAGGGCGAAAAAAAAAACACACAAAAAAAGAGGGGGGCCAAAATTTTTTCCCGTCGCAATGACATTTTTGCCCTTATGACTTTAATGATGTAGTCACATGTTTTGTTAGCATGCTTTTACGTTAGTTTGAAGTACTCGCGTTTTTTTTATTTTTATTTTTATTTTTTTATTCTATGTCATTTTAAGGAATTTTTTCATCTTCATTTTATAATAAGAGATTCAGAGTATAAAACTCTTATAGAAAAACATAGCCAAAATCTATGAAAAGTATAACATCGTAGATATACTGAAAATTTAACAATAAAAAACATATCTACCTCCTCCGATCCAATCCATGTGTACACTTCATTTAAGGGGCAGATCTATTCTTGGCAAACTAGATTTGAATACATGGGTAGGTCTTATCTCTAAAGAAACAAGCTTTATTGACCCGACGGTGAGACATACTCCTCACACCGAAACTATTCCTTTATCCTCTGCCATTTTCTTGCTGAAATGTAATAGCTTTTAAAATTACCATTTGATCAAAATTTAATAATAATCAATCACAAGTTTAATGATGATTTTAAAAGTCACATCATTTTTAAAGTGACACAATAAAAATACAAGAGTGACTTCTAACATTATTCTGTTAGTTTGTATAATTGTATGCAACTACAAACCAATTTATAAGAAATTTGTGTCCTTAGTTGAATGACACTCTTTGTTCATGGTCTCAATTATATTATCAAAAGTTCATTACATCTAAATGCTTTATGCTTAATGCGATGCAGATTAGGCTGATTTTCCTGTTGACTGTCATTCCACCATAGGTGTTTTATTAAAGTTCAAATCAATTGCTTAGTTTATTTTTTAATTTTTTTATTTTATTTTAGAGCATGAGAGGTGTACAGTGGAAAGATTACTTAGAATGGAGCAAAAAGTCGGCTTTTTTTTTTTTTTTTGTGACAATTTCTCGGTATGTAATCAAATTTTTACATTGACATTTTCAACTGTTAACATTCAAAAAAAGAAAGAAAGAAAAAAAAAAACAATTTGGAACCATATAACAATTTCAAAATATGAAAACTCGTGGAGGAAAATTGAATAAACTAAACGTTAGGCGTAACAAAATAAATTATAAGTCACATTGATATTTTTTAAATAATAATAAAAATTTGTTGAATTTTTTATTTATTTTGTTTGTTGACTCTATTTTATTTTGGCTCAAAAACATTTATTCAAATCTTAGATTCGTTATTATATATGATTATGATACATGTATAGTTTAAATTCAAATTTCCCTTGGAGCATCTCCAACAGGCCTTTATATGTAATTATATTTAGTTATTATGAGTCATTTGGCTTTTCTAGCGAACTCTTTAATAAAAATAGAGAGTTTTAATCCAATTTGCAATTTACTCTGTAGCAGCGTCTACTAATATAATATGAATTTGTTTTTGTCTTGTTTTTCTCTCCTAGTCCTTTGTTTCTCTCCCTTCTCTCTTTTCTCTCATCAAAGGATTAAAAAATAATATTTAAAGAAAAAAAAGAGTTTAATATAAAATTTGTTGAAGCGTGTAAAAAAATTAAATAATTAAAATAAAAATTTATAGTTTTTTATCTCTCGCTATTTTGACTACTTTTATCGGAGACGCTCTTAGATGAGGAGTTATCCGGTGTTCTATGCACTGAGAAAACAGAGCATGGTTTGGCATGTTGCCAAATCAATTCAAAAACTTGAAAGTAATTTAGAAGCTGAAGGAGTCCAACCCACGTCTACTCCTATATGTATATGAACATTGGAGCTAGGTAGGCTACCGACCTAGCTAGCTCTGTCAATGGAGCCAGCTCCATGATTTTCACGTTTGAGACAAACCCATCACCCGTCACATTCTCAACTAGATTATAACTTTCACCCACCAACATACTCTCTCTCTCTCTGGGCTTAGAGAGAGAGAGTGAAAGTTAATGGTGTTCTTGTCTCCTAAAAAGTGCATGCTTTTTAGTTTTTATTATCAAAGAGATACATTAAAGTAAAAAGTTTATTCACGATGATATGCATGAAACAACACTTTCAAAATCAACTAGATGAAATAAAAAGTTTATATATGTCAAATGTTCTTTCTACCCATTTTTATAATATATATTTTGCATATATTGTTAAAAAAGAATCTTTTTTTTCTTCTTCCTTTGGGTCCAAAGGAGTGAGAACGGGATATAAAGAAAGTGGAAAAAGGTAATTAAATAGTAACACGAGTCTTAAAAATTCGATTCATGATTTTCTCTCATGCTTAAAAAATTATATGTTCTTTCTGCTCGCTCTCTCAAAAATTATATGTTCTTTACACTGATGTTCTGATATGATTGAATCAAGTTATGATTCAGTTGAACTTAAGAGAATTTATGCAATTCCCAATGTCTACAACTTTTTTGAATAGTAAAAAAAAAAAAATGCATTTGTTTAAAATACAAGCAACATTGCATTATTGTTTGACACGTGCAGACACGAGCATGTAAATCATTTTATGATGGCAACAATTGTTTCTTCTAAAACGTTAGTTTATGGCTAATATAATTAAAGCATTTAATCTATATGATGAATTAATTAGTAGTAATTTACAAGTGAAAACCTTAGTAATTAAGCAATGAGTTTTCAATTAACACACCACCACTCTCGTAGGAATAGTAAAATGATTTAGATATGATATTCGATGACACGCTAATTCTTGATGATGGGGCAGCTGGCCAGCCATGGAGAAAAAAAAAAAAAAGAAAAAAAAGAAAAAAAAAAAGCTACCCATCTGAAATTGCCACTGAGATTCAGGCTCCTTGGCTTATTCGAAGAATTCAATTTCAAACCCCCAGGTGTCGCCATCGTAAAAAGGACACCCAGCACAAAGATTTATCTTCCGCCCCACCGGCGCATTATGTGGGACTCCACCTCCGCCTCTTTTGTCGCTTCTTGTCGGCTTTCCACTCTTCCTCTCCTCTCCTTCCATCAACTTTCGTTTTTCTTTTTCTATATATATATATATATATATTTGAACATCAACACACGGCTTCTCACTCTGTTCTTTTTCCCCCCTCTCCAAATCTCTACCAACTTTCAGGATTATTTACAAAAAAGGAATTAAAAAAACACAAGAAAAATCGTAGACCGTCCAATATTTAAACCCAAAAAAAGAGAATATTAATTTTTTATATTGCTTAGCAAGCAATCTTGGGAAAGTTACTACAGAGAAGAAAATAATTGCAAAAGGGGGTTGAAGTTTTAGCCAATGAAATCTTTTCTTTATGATAATCCAAACAGAAACTTCACCCTGCTCTGCTCGTGAGTGATCCATAGAGAAACACTGAAAGGAGGGTACGTACGTGTATATATGAGCAGGGAAAAACAAGAGGAAAAAGACAATCACCATCATCAGGTCAAAAAAGAGAAACCTCCCCCACAGTACACCCTCATTATTCCACCAACAACATTAAAGAAAAAGAAAGGAGAGACATGACAAAATCAGACAAAAATTCCCACATAAAAAGAATACCAAAAAAAAAAAAAAAAACAAAACATTAATTAATGTAGTGGTATTTCATAGTTGTAGTCAAAACAAACGCATCTTTATTTAAGTTTCATCATACATAAAGTAAAGCCACCACATAAAGCCAGCACACAAACAATCTAAAACATTCTTTCTTCAACTAAGAGCAGCTGCAGACAAAGGAGGTGAATTCTCTCTCTTCTTTCTCTCTCTCTTCTCTCTGAAGTCATCCGTTGCTTTTCTTGCCCCTTTCTTCTTCTGAATTCATGGATGGTACTGCTCAATGGCCAAAGGTGGGTGGAGTTGTTTCGTTTTCTTTTCTTTTCTTTTTTAATTTAATTTTGTTTAATTTAGGATAACATATATAGATCAAGTTCCACTTACTTTTGATATTAAGATTGTTGTTAGTTTAATTTCATCCATGACTTCTCTGCCGGACGATGTTCATGCTCACTGCAAACCCTTTTTTTCTTTCTTAAAGATAAACATGAAAGCTTCGCACTTTTTCTTTCCTCACTTTTTTGCTCATGTGATAACAGATAAAAGGAACTGGAAAAGGTATTTTTTGTTATTATTATTTGGTCTTTTACTTTTTTTTTTCTTTTTTTTCCTTTATCATGTTTTCCTTTGATTTGTTATTGGTATCCCATCTTGCTCGTTAGATCTATCCTAGACTTATGGATTCATTCTATAATGATCCTTTAGCTAGATTTATGTATAAAGCAACGAGTAAAGCTATTTAACATACTGCTATATTACTGGAATGATGTAATTAACAAAGGTGAATTTTTACACTAATCAATCGTATGATAATTGTATAACAGTCTTCTTTCACTTGCTTTCTCTCTTAATCTTTCTATTTTTTTATGAGGGTTTCAGGAAGAAGGACCGGAGAAGGCGATGGAAGGCACAAGGCCTATACCAGAGAGAAGGGCAAGGCCTCAAGAGCACTTGAATTGCCCAAGATGCAACTCAACCAACACAAAGTTTTGTTACTACAACAACTACAGCCTTAGCCAACCAAGATACTTCTGCAAGACTTGCAGAAGGTATTGGACTGAAGGCGGCTCTCTCAGGAACGTTCCTGTTGGTGGAGGTTCAAGAAAGAACAAGAGATTTACAACAACAGCAGCAGCAGCATCAACTTCCTCAAAGATTCCTGATCTTAACCCACCAAACATCTCACAGTTTTCTTCTCAAAACATTAAGTCCAAGGAAGGCCAAGATCTCAATCTGGCTTACCCAGCTACAGAGAAGTATCATGGGGTATCCCAATATCTTGAAATGCCCAAAATTGAAAACAGCAGCAGCAACCAACAAAACACTAGTCCTTTTTCAGATTTGGTGCTGAGAACTGGAATTGCTCCAAGGGGTTTGAATTCTTCTTATATGCCTCCACCAATGCTCGATTCAAATACATGTACACTCTACTCAACAGGGGCGTTTCCTTTCCAAGAATTCAAGCCTACTCCTGCAGGTTTCTCTGTTGATGGGCTGGGAAGTAGGTATGGGGTTCAAGAGAATAGTGGGAAGCTTTTGTTTCCTCTTGGAGATCAATTTAAGCAGAATATTTCAAGCACAAATGAAGTTGAGCAGAATAAGGGACAAGGGAGTACTTCAACTGGATATTGGAGTGCAATGTTAAATGGGGGATATTGGTAAATAAAAGAGACATGCAATGAGGGCAATTCCATGTCTTTTTTAGGTGGTTTGGTTACTTGTTTTATGGTTGTCCAGAACTAACACTTAGAATACATATGGGATCTTTGCTTTTTCATTTTTTTTTTTTTTTCTCTCTCTTTGAAGCTAGTCAGTCACAGGTGGGGGTTCTAGAGGATAGAAGAAAAGGTGAATATAGGGCTTGTGTTGGTTTTTCCCTTTTCCATGGAGAACATGGCCAGTATTCATATATTCTTCTGTCGTCAGAAGTAGTTTTATCAGAAGTTTTGTTTGTTTTCAGGAATTGTTTCTAAAGACTTGTGAGAATTTGTAACAAAAAACACATTTGCTTTAGTTGGAATTTGATATGATGGCGTTGCATGTGCTCTTTTCGACTTTAATGTCATGTTCAGTAGAGAGATTTTAGCAATTTTGTTGTTCAAATTATTAGTAATTCACGCACCAAATATGAGAGGCGGTTTAAAATGTTCGCTTACCTGGTTAGACAAAAAAATTTTATAAAAGGTCTTTCATATTTGCTGTCTGAATTACCAAATTCATCCACTCCAACTGGTATGAGATATTTCAACCAAGAAGGCAGGCAGGCATGAAGAAGAACCTTGAGAGCTGATGAGAAATTACAAAATATTAAATGGGTAGAAAGAAGCAAATTGTACATATAAAAAAACCAGCATACCTGCCCCAACCAAAAGCAAACCTAATATTGGAGAGACCCACTGAGTGGAAGATGAATGATGATAATTACTTGCATGTCATCCACCACATGCTTTCAAAAATAAAACACAAATAGATATATATATATATATATAGAAAGACTTGCTACGACGATATTTCTGATAAGCCCACGTCTTCCCGGGACCACCAAACATTCCTCTCGGCAAGCGTGTTGAAAAACTATTTGTGGATTTATATATGTATATATAAGTCAAATCGATTCATTTTTGTTTTGCTAATTTATCTCACTTTTTCAGTAATGTAGAGAGCAGGTAACTAAAAGTCTTCCTTTTCCGTCCCGTCTCCCTTAAGCCGAATAAGACATTAATCTATTTTATTTCTGCTAATTTAATTTTAAATGGATAATATTTCTTTTATTATTAAAATTTAAAAATTCCGACATTTAACGGTTTGTTTACACTAATCTCAATCGAATCCCAGTCCTTATCATTATTTTAGCTTTAAATACAGAGTTGGACTACGAGTACTTGCGGAGTAAGTACTGATAAACTGTTGGGGGGTTAATTGGATGAAAACCTTGAGAAGTGTGCTACAATGCATCTTTTACTTATTATTATTATTAATGAGTACAAGTTATAGAAACCAAATCAAACACCAACAAAATAACACTAACCATATGGAGATATCTATTTTAGAGTCTCAAAGAGGATCCTCAAGAATATGGAAGGAGTATGCAATAATGCTGCCAATAGTGTTTGTTGTAGCGTCCCATGATAAAAATTTATGGGTGTCATGAATGGTACCTAAAAGGTTCTTAGCTTCAGATCAACTATAGACTGAGTTGTAAAGGTTAATTAAGTGATATATCTACAAGTGGATAATAAGTCACAACATTGGACCGAGAGATAGATGACCACAAAATTAGTGTCACTTGAGGTGCAGATCTGGATTTGAAGTCTTTTTTTGTAGTAAAGGACTTCATCATAAGAGAGTTGAAGGAGCAAGGGTAAAGATTCGTCAGATCTACCCAGATAAACAAAGGAAGGTGGTGGTGCGTATAGCCCACACATGCATAATGTAGTAGTGTGGGGCATACACTGTAATGACGGACGTAAGTAGAAAGAAAGGTAACTAGAGATGATGGCGGAAGGTAACGTGGCTTATGTGGATGGAGAGATTGCGATAGATCTAAGATCCAAATGCAAACAAAAAAAAAAAAAAAAAATGTTGAAACTAAATGGAAAAGAGGAAATAGGAACCAGAAGAAGGCAATAAAAAGTTTACAAGGGCATGGGTGCAACGGAAACATCATGGATGATGTTGTGCTAGAATGCTTGTTCAAGTGGCAATAATGCTTTTACAGCATCTAAGATATTGAGAATATGTGAAAAATTGATCGTTCATTTGACAAAATTCCTGAGAACTATGATTCCCCTCATACTGAATAGGAATTGTCAACTCTTGCATAATATCTTATATTTGTATAAATGACCAGTGACACTTGTCACTCAATGTCAGCTTTTTACTTTAAAAATAACTCCAGAGTTCATGTTAGGAAAGAAAGAAAAAAAAAAAAAGAGATTACTTCTCTCCCAAATTAGATTTACCATTGTTTATGGCTATTTTTGCCAAGTAAAATATAATCCACAAGGATCAAATTATTTATTCTATAGCTACTAAATAAATATGTAAAATATTATTTTAAATAATTAAAGTTCATTTTCTAAATATGGTGGTTTCTTAACTATAAATGATATAGATTCAAACTCTTAAGTATATGAACAAGAAAAATATGATATAAAAAAACTCTCAAAAATTCTAATTCTTGTGAGTTTGAATTATCAAGATTCGAAATTCTGATTTACCGAACAAGCCAGTACTAACTTGTTCATCACGAACGAGGTGTCAAATTTCCAACAATGTATGCAGATGTAGACATGTTATTGAAGCACATTTTTTCCTATATGCAATTATTTAATTGCAATGTCAATATATGTGATCCACTGAAAAAAGCACCATGATAATCCATATGTATAAAACTTCTCTACTGTACAAAGATAACTCAATACAACTATTTCTTCAATATCTAAGAGACTTGAAGAAACACTGGCACAAAAACATTACATATTTGAGTATCCTTCCTGTTCTGACTTCTATACAGAGATATAACTTCTAACCAGAAGATGTGAAGGATAACAGTTTTAAGCAGGTAAATCTAACTCTTTCCTGGATGCAAACCGCACTTCACTTATCTGCATTAATTCCAAAGATCCGGACCTTGTGCATATTGGGGAACTTGGCAATAACCAGCACAATCACAGCCAGAGTATTGAAGAAGAGCATAGGGTGCTGGTAATCAGTCGTGTGTGAGGCTATCAAGTACCTGTCAATTAAAAGAAAGAAGAATCAATGAGATTCTACTGCAGCTTTCACAAACAAAATCCAAGTAATTGGCATGAGTAGCTAAATAAAAACATTTCACAAGGTAGTAGCATCACAATTAAACAACCTTAAACAAAACATGGACCCACTGTCAGCAAGATGAATTTTTTTGACTCCATTCCAATATAAACTCCAATAAGAACTTTGGATTTCTAGTTTCTGCTAGCATTTCGCAAATTGAGGAAAATATTTTCAGAACATTGAATTTCTATTTAATGTTTCACTTAAATCGGTAGATGCTTCATTTGCAAAACTGCAGGAGGGTTTCTCGTGATTTACAACGAGCATCTTGCGAGTGATCTTTTCACACCTTGACGTCAAATTTCCAGGAATAAAACACTAGTTATATGCACAATAGATGGTGATAAATGCTTATATACATGTGAGTGTGATTCAAAAAGAGAACAAAAGTAATAGTGAACTACACATTCTTTGCCAAAAGGAGGGGCTCAAACAAAAGTATCATGTCTACACACCTCACTCATTATTAAACTGTCCTTCCAACCAGGCGAATGCAGGTCTTAACCTGGGAAACTTTTTTCTTTATTGGTAGGTTACACACCAAGTGGGCCTTAAACCACGACCCCATCCTTTACCCTATTTTTATGGGGGAGGGAAAATGCCATTTCAGTCAGAGCTCGTTGGCTTAACTTGGAAACTTATATGAGGTGTACGTCAATCATATTAACAAAAAACAAATGTACTGTGGCATGCATTAGTGAACGAAATTGGCCTGTACAGGCAAAACCATTGCCATAACTAATCCAATTTGACCAATACAATTCAATTAACAGGTTGGGATCAAGTTAAGCTCTCAAAACTAACAAAAAAAATTATAACTTTCTAGAAGTACTAAAAACAATCGTGATGCTTATTTATCTCTCTAAAAATTTAAAAACCAATGGGGTTGGCCTCCAGATAACAACTGACCACATATATTGGCTTGGAATTTAGAACGAACTTTATCTCCTTAGCAATTTGAATTAAGCAACTTTTGGCATAAATTAAGACCAGCACCATCCATCTTTGCATAAAAGAAGTGTTGGTGCTTAGGCCAATGGTGGCAACGAAAAAAATACTAAATCAGAAAGATCCTTATCATATAATTAGACAAATAGCTAAAACCACTTACCCAACTATCCTCAGCACCAATTCGTAAGAAAAGTAAATTATTATTTTAATTAATGAATTAAAAATTGCTACAGAGTATACTGTAGACATGGGCTTTACTTAAGAATATTGATGATAGGTGGATAGACAATTTTTAAAAAAAATGATGGTGTTAAAAGACTCAACAGTATTAAAGCATGCATGCAATGCGGATATAGTACTGAGTAATCCAAGTCCAAGAAAAATTCCTAAAAAATGGACATACTTGCACACAGAGAGACAGAGAGAGAGAGAGACAGAGATCAGACTTTCCTGATTAAGCACAAAAATAAGCAGCAAGCAAACTGACGTGAACTAACTTGACAACAACAAATTCTTCATTTACTAAAAGAATTTAACTGCACAACAACATAATTTTACATAACAATAGAAATTTTTTGACATGTACATAACAATAGAAACACTTTTTTTTTTTTTTTTTTTTGATAAGTAAAAAATATATTATCAAACAAGCAAAGGGCCGCAACCCATGTACACATAACAATAGAAACACTTAAAGTAAACAAGCAGATTAATGCATATGATACCACAAAAAACACCGAAGGTTGAATGACATATAAATTGACTTACAAAAATCTGAGCATGTTGCATAATACCATAGAAATAAACTTACAGTACAAGAGGAACAACTGTTAAGAACTTTCTGTTGCGTGTGAGCTGCTTTCCGTTATCTATTTGCTCCCACCAAGTCAACCTATTGTAGATTCCCTGATCTTCAGCAAATGGAGTTCCTTTCTTCCAGTGAAAGAAGTGATAGGTGACCTGAAGGAGGAAATACTGTAAATCATGCATACAGGGAAGTGAAGAAACTTGACCTAGCAGTGAAAGGCATAAACTCACACAGCAGAAGAATAAACATAGAACTTAAGCCTTTCACATGATTTAACTAAAAGAGGGTCTTCGTTGGCCTTGTCTCAAGTGAATTTAAAAAAAAACATAATACAACTAACACACCTGTCAAGATTGAGCCCGTGAACTCACCCTCCACCACTTATTTAAGGAGGATCAGATGCCATTTGGTCTGAAAACCAGTGGTAAAGGGGTTGATCGGGGTTGTGCAAGTATTAGGTTCGAGTGGGATGGGGGGCTTGTTTTAATTTAGAACTCTCACAACATTGACATTGAAAGAATATGTTTAAGCTGGTATAAAACGAAAAATGAGTTGCTATATTCCATTATTGAATGATAAAAATCCAGTCTCTCATCTGGCCTATTCATCAGTCAAGAAATTGCAAAAGACAGCAACATTTCAAAGACCTCAATGTATACATGATTAACTTCATCTCACCATCTATATGCACTGGTCCATTCATGCTTTAGCTCCCTAGAAACTGATGCCCATTACGAGGTGAAGAAGAGAACAAGCAAAGACGTTAGTTGATATGGTGTATGGCATGCCCTTATAGTGAAGCATGGATACAAGAGTGAAGTTTGGAATCATTGTGTTTTCTATCTTCAGATTACCAATTCAAAGAATTCCAAATCTAAATTACAGAAACAACATTCTCTTATTTGTCACTCCCGACATTCTAATCTCTTCAATCAATCAAAGTGCCTTGGAACTCTATTGCTCTATTTTGTTGATCAGAAAAATCTTTTTTTATTTTTTATTTTATATATATATATATAATCAAAATTTATTAAGAACCCAAGGGAGCACTCAAGTATACAGAAAAAAAAAAAAAAAATATTCTTGATTTTGTTTTTTTAATAACAAGGAATCCCTCTAAAACAGGGCTACTTCGTGTATCCACCCCTGTCAGGTAAACCTCGGACCTGTGTAAAGTGCCCCCTCCACATGGATCGGGTAATATTGGTTGTTGGCCCCAAAGAATTGTTTACGCCCAAGAGGATTCGAACCTTAGAAATATAAAAACAATCATAAGCACCCATCCAGTAAAAAGGGTATTAAAGAAGAAGGCATTTAACTCGACCGCCATCCTCTTATTTTCATCAAAGATTTGGTCATTTCTTTCTCTCCAAATACATTACATTATGCAGAACTTTTTTTTTTTTTTTTGGCACCGAGTATCCAGAGCTTCGCTCCGACTAATCCTGGGGGTGCACAAGCCCTTCGCAAGGAGTTTCTCACAAGTGCACCTCGATTAATTCAAGGGGCAAACCCCCAGTCTGATGGCCCTAAGAAGCAGTTTGCACTGAGTGAGTTTCGAACCTAAGACCTTGAGGAGAATACTCAAAGTCTCAGGCTATCCAACCACTGAGCCAACCCTTTGGGGTTTCACATTATGTAGAATGTAATCATCCTCTAAATAGCTTCACTTTAAGGACTGCCAAATTGCTCTCTCCAACAAGCAGAGAGATTTCTCACTCAACGAGGCATGCCCCATGGAGTTCCATAAGGCACTAGCTATTTCGCAATTGAGTAAAATGTCTCCACTCTTCTTACACAAGCAACACCAATTTACCACAATGATATGCTGCTTCCTTAAGTTATCCAAAGTAAAGATCTTACTTAAAAAGGCCAATCAAGTGAAGAAAGTCACTCTCAAAGGAGCCTTACTCTGCCAAATACACTTCCAAAGAAAATAAATGCTATCATGGGGATTAAGACATTATAGAAAAATCTTATATCAAACAACCCTTTCTTGGAGGGATTCCAAGAAACCTTGTTTACACTGATCTGTTTCAATCTGATGAAATACAACTGATCAAAGAAACAAAGTAAAGAATTCTAACTCCTAATCATTAGCCACTCTCAGAAAAACCTGACCGGTTAAATTTTTCAATCCAAAAGATTCTACAATTTAAGATGCAAGAAAAACTAAACTCTGAATTGAGTGACAACACCTTGGGTACATAAAACTACATTAAACTATTAACCGAGTCTGATATTACTACTTGGCTTAGTTCAGATTTCTCCAAAAGCAATAAGTGAAACATCAGATTCAACTGTTTAAAGTACATTATCCTTTCAACTGTTTTATCAACAAAACCCAGGGTAAGATATATTATATTATTGCAAGAGTGCCTTCACAAGACTGATCTTGTTTTCTACCCATCCATACAAAATCCAAAATCAAACGTACAATCACTTCTCTACAACCTATAATCAGCAACTTCTAGCTTCAAACAAGAAATATTATAACATGGGTCTTCTTTCTTCATGCACAAAATACCACAAGAGAAAACAACAAATCATCAAAATAACCTTAAACCCAGAGCAAACAAAAGCCAAATTCAAAATTCATGCAAAATCATCAGAATCACAGCCAAATACATGCCCAAGTAAAAAACAACACAAAACAAACAACAATATGGCTGTTCTGTCTTTCATAAAAAAATACCAAAATCAACAGCATAACACAATCACAAACTCTAAGATCCAACCCACATGCAACCCAATTGAACAACTTTTTTTTTTAAAAAAAAATACCCAATAAATACCCTTCAAAACCCAAAACTCAAAAAATATAATAAAGGTAGAGAGAAGGAGAGAGCAAGAAAGAGAGTATGAACGTACAGCGAAGTGGCCGATATTAACAATGGTCCAGGCCATGCCAGGAGAGCAGCCAAAGATGGAGAGGACGAGGAGCCAAGAGAAGAAGAGGATGAGGATATACGTAGTCCACACCCCTGGGTACATGAACCACTCTGTGTTCTTATTCGGATCCGCCGGCGGCACAGCCTTCACGTACAGATTTGCCATCCAAATTTTCAATCAATCTTTCGTTACCGGATCAAATTCTTTGATTGGAAGCCGATTTATGTGCCAGAATAGTTTTTGCTAATTGTGGCTTTGATGGGTCGAACACCAAACCTCAAGAGAAGAAAAGAACCAAAAAGCAGAGCTCTCAGTACTAGTTTCTCTCTCTCTCTCTCTCTCTCTCTCTTCGTGGCGAGGATGAAAATGAAGCTACAAAGCCTACAAGGCTACAATTGAATACCCAGATAGAGAACAATAACAACGAGAACAAAAATCTACGCAAGACGGCGTCGTTGAGGATTTCAGATTTTTCATTTTTTCATTTGCGTGGGTTGTTGGATAAATCAGATGTGCATTTAGTGCGGAGGAGTGGAGGACCACCGCAAAACAAAAAATAATGGTAAAAGTTTTTTTTTAGAGTTTTTTTGGAATCATTCAAAATGTGATGTGACTTTTAAAATTATCAATAGATCAAAGTTTAATATATCATATTTTAAATTTAACAGTAATTTTAAAAGGCACATCACAGGGGTGGACCTTAAGATGACTTTAGGAGGACTTATAACATTACTCTCCAATGCTACAAGTCCCTCTCATGTCTCTCTATAGTCCCTCCAAGAATGATATGGGTCATATGACTTTTAAAATCAACATTGAACTTGTGATTGATCATTATTGAATTTTGATCAAATGATGATTTTAATAGCCACATCATTTTTAGAAGGAGTTAAAAATGACACAATAGAAATTTCTAGAATTACTCTACTCGGGAAAAAAAAAGGAAATTTGTATTTAAAAATTGTTTTGAAAAAGCGTTTTATATTTAAAATTTTTTGTTAATAATTTTTAAAAATAATTTTTTAATTTTATAAACGAAAAATATTTTTAAAACTATTACTAATAAGTGGCTTCTTTCTATAACATATTAACATGTTATAACAACTTGTTACCATAGTATGATAGTGCGATTGCTTTTATGTGAATTTAGGAAGAACAAAACGTGAAGAAGATGTTTACATTAATTGTAGCACTGTTGAGTTCGTTTTGGGTATATTACCGAGGAGTCCACCCCATTTTCAGTTTTTGTTTGTTTTTTCTTACGATTCCCCATTCTCTCTTCCTTTCGGATTAAAATGGTAAGAATCCACACTTATAACCATATTTCCCAATCAATTAGGAAAAAAAAAAAATACACCTTTGAGTTAGTCTAAATTTATTTACAATTTAACTAAATTAGATAATAGACATTTTATCTAATATATGCTAACCTTTGTCGTGTTGGGTTTGCAGGTCATATAATTGTCTACCATTATGTCGCGTTTCGAGTTCAAGTCGTGTTGAAGTATAGATAAAAAATTATATAGGTCAACCCTAATCTAACATATTTAATTAAATGGGCCAAACTCATCAACTCTAATCTGCTAATCCTTTAATTTCGTATTAAGTTTGTGTAGAGTTCGCGCATTGTGTCAAAAATTGTTAACCCTACTTATTAGTAGTTTAACAAACCATCATTTTATCCTTGTTGACTTAATTTTTTGAATGGAATCTGTATCCTTTAGCAAACTTGTAAACTAATATAACCGATTAAGTAGAATGATTTGTTATTAGATAATAATATTTAAGTTAAACACGTTATTATTTGTGTACTCTTTCAAATGTAGTGGACAAACCATTTCATGCTTCCCATATTCATGTCATATATACGTTTTGAGTTTTGCCATTTCCTATATAATTAAAAATAATAATAATAATTAGAGCACACCACCCATGACCTCATCGTATCTTCCATAATACTCACTACCTCTATCTGATCTAGTGATGCATACTTCTAAGGCATCCGTACTGCTTGAGATTTATCATGCAACAAATAAATATAACAGTAACCTGAAAAGTTATCAATACAAATGATAAAATGCCTTTCTCTGCCAAAAGAAGGTGAGTTTGTATGGACAATTTCAAGAAGTTCTCCATTTCTTGTAGCACATTGTTTTTCCTTAATACAATCCACACACCGAAATGCGTAAAATCTAGGTTCAAAAGAACCTCATCTTTCACTAATCTTTCTCTATATATATGACACAAATGGTTGTGCCACAAAATGGAGGAATTCTCATTAATCACGCTATATTTAGTTCCGACATTATGAAGGCTTCTGTCAAAATGAATATTGATATTCAATTTACACCTACCATCACATAGAATCTCAAAACCAACTAAAGTGTTTGAAACGACCATCACACATCAATCAATATCAAGTTTAGACAAAGAAACCAAATTTTGAGAAGTAAAAGAAACATTAAGTGTGTTAAACATATCTGTGTAACAATCAGTATCTAGAAACAAACGAAAGGTCTCAATGGCAATAATTGGAACTTTGACTCAATTTCCCATGGATATGAAATTTTCATTTGGGTTTAAGGCCTGGATAGTAAGGAAGCCCTGCATCGAATTAGAAACATGAATAGTAGAACATGAGTCAATCTACCAAGTATTATAAAGAACTTTCGTAAGATTTGATTTGAAATATATGCAAGTTAAAGACGTACCTTTCTTTTCGAACATGCCCTACGTTTGTGGCAATTTTTCTTAACATGCCCAAACTTTTTGCAGAAATAACACTTGACATTGTATTGTCTCTTCTCATGAACCTCATTTACTTGAAGAGGTCCATTAACTTTAGGTGGCTCTATAACATTGTTTTGTCTCATCTCCTGACCATTAACTTCAGGTGGATCTATGACATTGTTTTGTCTCTTTTCATGAACCTCAATTACTTGAGGAGGTCCATTAACTTCAGGTACCTCTATCGTTTTGGCTCCTTGACTTACAAGGTGAACTGAACGATGTTCTTGTTGCTTAAGCCTTGCCTCTTCTTGAAGAAGTATACTAGCCAATTCATTGACATTCCACTCATCCTTAATAGTGTCGTAAAGAATTTGAAATGACTCATCCACATTCATCCCAAGATCCTTTAATTTAGTAGCTAAATTTCTCATTTCAAGGATATGCTCATGTATCCCACGTGTATCATCAAATTTCTTGGTGATAGGTTCAGTTATCAATGTCTTTGTAAGAGAAGTGTCAGCTGATTGGAAACGTTCTTCCACACTTTTGAAGAATTCTTTAGCACTGCCACATTTAGGAAGAGTTGCCTTGATATTGTTTGCTATGTTCATTCGCATAAACATAATGCTCAATCTATTTGATCACTCCCAAGACTTGTATATAGCCTTTTCTTCGGCGCTGCTTGAATCAGTAATAGCAGTCGGTTTCTCAGTCCATAGTGCCAAATCAAGATTCATAACACCAAGGTAAAATTGAACTCGTTCAGACCAATCTAAGAAATTCGTCCCATCAAAAATTGGAACTGACGCTGCAATCAAATAAATGCTCACTATATTAATGCTTTGAGTTATCAAACATAAGATAATAATTTAATAAATAGTAAGTAGTATTGCTGCATTTCACATTTTAGTTGAAATTACAATATACAAAAAAATTTAATCATTATGGTGATTCTCTTTAACCTATTGGAATAATTAGTAATGCAACCGTAAGTCTGTAAGTCTATTACATTCGGGTATCCGTTTCCAACTCTCAATTAACTATACACATTAATTATCCTATCTCAGTTTAGCAAAGACTTGAAAAGTGGTGCACCTTTGGGCAATCAAGTAACTATTTCATAATACAAATCTCAATTTAGACAATAACAATGTAAAGCAAATAGGCATAATGTACCATTAACATTGATTAACAGTAATATTCATGTTTCAATTACAACACATGAAATAAGATAATCAATGATCAAAAGATGTACAGAAGACTATCTTGCTTTGTTCTCCTTTCAAATATGCCAAAAGTTTCTATGTCCAAAGAAATTATGGAACAAGTAAAGCATAAACGAGATTTTGCTGATGAGAAACAAAAACATGAGTACCTATATTGCCTCAAATCAACCAACGGGTGGCTATGTGTCATTTAACTCCATCCAAGAGCACTATTGCATCACAGAAATCAGAATCCATGGAGAAGGAGAGGGGCCGTTCCTTATTTAGGAGGGCACCCCACTTGAATAAGGAACTGGCTCAATGAAATGGAAAATATTCTATTCAAGAACCCGTGCATAAGGCCGAACATAAACAAAGAGCAAAAGATTCATATTTCGGAAAATATCAATGCTATACTTCGCGGATCAAAATTATATTCATGCGAAGTGGATATCACAATACTAAAATAGAATAAACTAATAAATAAGACAGGTAATTATTCTCCATGAAGTATCACTCCCTTATAACTTGGCCCCATGATTTGACACTTGTCACACTTAGCCGCATTTGAGAATCTGGTTAAATTAGACGGAACATTCCCTTTTAGACTTTAATTCTCGTTAAAGGAAAAAAATAACCTCAAATGATAAAAAAAACATAAACATTAAAAAAATACAAAAATTGAAAAACTTAAACTTAAAACTTAAGAATTAAATAAAAGCTAAAAAACAAATTAAACTTTTATATATATTTTAAAAGTCCCGGGATGGTTGAACCACCTACACGTTGGGTAGTGGTTGAACCATCCCTAAATATCATAAATGGCCACTCCAAAAAATTCTTGGGGGGTAACTAGACCACTTCCTATGGGTTTCGAGGGTGGCCAATCCACCCCGAATCACATGGGGGTGGTTTGGCCACCACCCTCAACACCTGGGGTGGTTTGGCTACCACAGTGATCTGTTTTTGTTTTGCTTTATGTTTTTTTTTTTTTTTTTTTTTTTTGGGTATTGTAAAACTTTCTTATCTATTTTTTATTTTAATTTAATTTTTATAGCATTTTATGCAAATTTGGTTTCTAAACATAGGTATGTGCATTATGTCCCCTTTATATATATATATATATTTTTTTTTTTTGGGTATTGTAAAACTTTCTTATCTATTTTTTTTTTAATTTAATTTTTATAGCATTTTATGCAAATTTGGTTTCTAAACATAGGTATGTGCATTATGTCCCCTATATATATATATATATATATATATATATATATATATATAACAAAATTGTAGTTCAATGCGAGTGAGTGTGGCATGTGTCAATTCATATAGAAACTTATAAATGAGTGATAATTCAAGAAAAAAAAAATGTAATTACCCTAAGGTAATGGAAAATCATAAAAGTTATTATTGATGCTCTATCCTTTATGTCACAAATAAATTAAATGTACGTAATATTTAATAAATCTAAAGATGTTAATAAACTAATAAAAAGACGTACCAGAATTCATAGTAATAAAATCTTGCTTCGAAGCCTCTGTGTCATCAGCTTCTTCCCCATGATGGCCTTCCCAGCCCATGTTGACAGCCAAGTCCTCCACTGCCATCTTGATCACATCATCTCGAACGCCAATATCAGCAGCATATCTGTCCAAAAAGTACATGGCAGCCATTACAGTAGCTCGTGACACCAGCGACTTCAGAGTAGAATAACGAATGGCCTCCGATGCGGCATCAAACACAGAAGAGACAGAAGAGACTTGACCACTTGCTCCAACTCCAACCCCCAGTTTGTTTCCTTTTTTTTGGCCGCTGCCCTCTGTTTTTACTTTGCCTTCTATCACAAGACCAGTTTTGCAATAAAGCGCAAAGTCTTCGCAGTTGTTTTGAAGCAAATCATAATTGCCAAATCCAGTTTGAAGAAGATACAATGCTCGGCGGGTAACTTCTTCTGGTGGGTCAGATTTTGCAGTGGAGCATGTGCCGCCCCGCACATGAGCAAGGAAAACTGATTTAGAAACTCCATATTCGTAGCGAT